>NC_140131.1:31208293-31863293 GCF_964035555.1 Netta rufina | reverse complement strand
ACTGCCCTGAGCAACGCGCCCCCCGCCGTCCCGCCGCACGTCGGGTGGGTCACTGAGGGTCCTCGGCGGGCGGTTTCAGAGAAGGGCTTTGAAAACCGCGGGCACCGGGGCTAAGCCCAGCCACGGGCAGCGGGCAGGGGCTGGAGCGACGCTGCCGGGCGCCCCTGTGGCGAGGCCGGGCTGGTGCCGGCCTCTGCCAGCGCCAAGTGCGGCGCCCGGCCGCAAGCAAGGGGGAGCCGCGGCGCTGCAGCAGGGCTTGGAGGCTCCAAAATCCGCGCCTAGCAATCCCGAGTGATGTAAGCAAGGAGAAGTTGTCACGAAAATCAGGCTCATCTTCCAAACGGCGGTTACCTGCCACAACAAACCAGCTGGGGCAGGAGCAAAATTGCCGCCTGAACGCCCCCAGACCGGGACCCTGCCTGCAGGCACCTGCCCCGCGTGAACCAGGGGGCTTCAGCAGGAAACGCCACGGACCCATAACGCCGGGGGTCGGGCAGGCGACGGACCGGCTCCCGGGGCCTTTGGGGACAGCTCCCCGGCCGCCCCGAGGAGCCCCTGCCGGTCCCCACCCCCCTCCGGTGCGTGAGCCCCCCGCCTGGGGCCGGCTTTGGGGCCGGCTTTGCGGGCAGATCTCCGGGGACAGCACCTGTCCGACGGTAGGGACGTTGCTGGCTCCTCTGATTTCCCTGTGACAGCTCCAGCGCTGCCGGAGCCGGGGAAAGCAGCAAAATTAACATCACCGCCTTGGCCCCCCGCTCCCAGCCAGTGCCGAGCGTCGGCACTCCCGAGGAGCGAGCGTTTACTTTTACAGTGCCGGCACTTGAGGGATATTTACAACAAACCAGACCGGATTCCTAAGGACGTTTTCTCTTCGAGCTGCTTTTTAAATATAGGAGCGGGCAGCCCACTGCACGGCACCGCCTGCGCTCCGGTGCGGGCACGGAAATTCAAAGTCAGGCTGGAGACCAGAGAGACAAAGACAAAATGTTTGTTAAAATTAAAACCGAACATAGAGTATATAACATCTGCATCTGCAGTAAGGTCACCCGAGCAGCGAGGGAGCCCGTCTATTCTTATTTTCAAAGAGCTGTCTTTTCCACGGGGATGGTTGTTTACCTCCTGACCCATCGATAGCCTATTAATACAATTTAATTCTGCAGTTGTTCCTGTTTAAGGAGTGTTTGGAGTGAATTGTTTCTTTTGTTTACGATCAAACAAACGAGCCCTGGTAATCTTATGTTTTATCTCCCTAACATATGGAAAAGCTATTTATCCTAGCCAATCACAATAAAGTGAAGAAAACCCCATTTTATGGAAAGGTATATATCACAAGTTTGTTCATCATTAAAGATATGATTACCAGTGAAAACCCTCCGAAAGTGGCACATTTATGATTCCAGGAACAGATGGGGACATCCATTTTCCTTGCAAATACTTTTGAAATTGCTCTACTGGTAGCAGTATAAAAATGATATACAGATGCCAGTGCCAACGAAGGCAGGACAAGAGGTCCAGATTTACACAGTAAAAGCTTCACATGCGCTCTGTCAGCTTTGATTGATCTGCGCTATACCTCAGAAACTTGTTGACTGGTAAAGGGAACAGCGCAAATAATTCACCGCAACAAGCCAGATAATTCACCCAGCCAATCGGTCTGCTCCACTTCTCCTGGCGGTGACATACGAGTCCTCCTCCCGCACAGAGATGCATCATTCTACAGCCTGGCAGCGCTCGGTGTCGCGGCGGGGGTGGGGGAGGCAGGCAAGAAGAGAAAGAAAGGGGGGCAAGGGAAGGAAGGGAGGGAGAAAGAAAGGTGGGAGCAGCGTACACAAAAGGAAAGGCGAGACAAGGAGAAGTTGGGTTTGGGTAATGGGCACAGCCATCTACCTTTTCCATGCTGAGCCCAGGCAAAGCCATTCAGCCCCAGTGGTCATTATCATATTGATTAAGTTCATCAGAGAGCAATTTCGGGTTTAACGCCAGCGGATTGGGAAGGGGAGCAAATAATTATCTAAGAAAAGCACAACATTCTTACCGCAGGGACGTTTCCCTGTTCCAGTTCATTGAGGGAGTTGATTAAGTTTAAATGAAGCAGACACTGGATAAAAGTAAGGGTATTGACCACTGGGCAGCGCGGGCTGCGCTTGAAAAGGCCTGATACATGCAGAAAAGCAAGATTTGCTAAATGCTCTAATCTTCAATCAAATCTTACATCAATACAGACAAAGTTTGGTAATGAGAGATTCAATGAAGCATGCGGGAGAAAGAATTAATCCTCTTGGTCTAAACTGGGTTCAACTTTGAAGCCTGCTCCGAAGGAAAGACAGTTATCTAAATGCTAAATAAGAAACTTATTGTACTTTTCTTGGCATGCTAATCTTTTGTCTATTTCATCTCTATTATTTGTATGCTTATAGACGGCAGTTGTCATGGTGATTATATCAAGCCACTTGTGTGCGGATGACTGCGAGGAATCAGGGTCTCCCCGCAGCCCCAGGCACAGCGCGGCGGGGCCACCCTCCCGTTCCCCCCCTCCCCACCCCCCCGCGCTGCCGTGCGCGCCCGCGGAGTGCCGCGGCTGGAAGGGGGAACCAGCACCTGGCCCCCCCTCTCCTCTTTTCCCCCAAGATAACCCAAACCGGAGCCCATCAAGAGGTGCTTTTTTTTTTTTTTTTTTTTTTTTTTTTTTTTGAGCTTGCCTTGATAAGCTTTTGATGTCACAAATCAAACACTCGCCAGGAGGTAGATAATGGGGAGTGTGATCTCCTCCATTTGTACACAGACAGCGCTTTGGCACCGGCGCTGCCTTGAACCGGCGTCAAACCCCGCGGATGGCTGGACCCCGTCGCCGTCCCCGGGCCCCGCCGCTCCCCGGGGCTGGGCAGCCCCCGCCGCGGGGAATTAAGATTCATGACATGCAAACAGCGAGGTGAGCGCGCACTGCAGCCGCGAAAGGGTCGGAGGGAAGGAGGAAAGCGGCGCGGGGGGTAAGGAGGGAGAGAGCGCATGGGACCGCTCTGCCGCGCCTGCTGGCAGGCACCGGAACCGGGACAGCCCCCGGGGGGCTCAGGCACCTTAATACCCCTTCCGGCCCCGGGAGGACCGGCAGACTGCGTGGGTGCAGCAAAAAGGGGGGTTTCCCCCGGGCTCCCCGCGATGCAGTCATTGGAGCGCACAAGGGTGGCACCCGAGCTTTTATGCGTTTTACAAAAGTTGTCAAATTAATGCCGGATTAGGACTCCCTTCAGGATTTGTGGGCTCTTCAGAGGCTGGGAGCTGCCCCTACATCCCGTCAGTGCTTATGAAAAGCTTAAAAAGTAATAAAAGGGGGAGTGATCTTGAGAGAAAGTAACATGCATAACTCTTATTAAATGAGCAGCGAGCGGGGCTGTGAACTTGAATAACTGTTTGAACTTTAATTTGTTCATTAACAGGATTTGCCCCCGACTGTGAATGTTATTACTTCTCTTAAAAGCGAGGTGCAAATGCAAAGCTATAATGAAAGAGCCTGGCAAAAAGTTAAACGCCCAGTAATTACACCAGCCTCACTGAAAACTTAAAGTAACACAAAAGTGGAGACATCGAGGTCGGGCTGCTGCTCTCCCGGCCCGGGCAGCGGCGGCCGCGCACCCGCAGCACCCCCGGGACCTCGCTCGCTGAATGCGTTCGAACAGCTTGGAAACGACTTTAAAACATTACAAATAATAACAGAAATAATAATAATAATAAAGATAAAAAAGTGTACTTCTGTTTTCCTCGGTGGCGGAATTCTGCTTTATGCTTCTAACTGTTTTAAATTTTGAGTGAAACGCGGTGTCTGAAGTCTGATCTAATCTGCATGTTTGTATCCTAAACAGGGCACATTAGCTCCTCTCTCCCCCTTCACACCGACAGTAGATAAAACTCTGGAGAACCGGAATAAAACAAACTGCTACTTCTCTCAGAAAGTATATGACTTTGTACTGATGCGTTTGCCAGTTAGCTCCGCATCGACTGCCTTTTCATCTGTCATTCCTTTCCTGTTTTTGTCAACTGACTCTGTTTTTTTTTTTTTTTTTTTTTTTTTTTTTTTTTTTTTAGAGACTCACTTGTCATCTGCATCCTTCCTCAACAGGAACATGCAGCCAGGTCGCAATTAAATATACAGATACACGAGCTGTTAGCAAGACTTCACCCTCGTAGCCGAATCTGAAAGCAGCCAAGCCGGGGAAATGATGACCCTGTCACTTATTCTTCAGACTTAAAATGCGCCCAAACTCGCCGGCAGAGCCCGCGGCTCTCGCTCGGGGGCTCTCTTTTGTCGGCGCCCCTCGCCCTGCCCACGGCGGCTCCGGGGCTCTCCTCTTCCTCTTCTTCCTCCTCCGGCAGAGATGGGAAGGGGCGAACCTGACCGCAGCGCTTCACTGTCACCTTTCGGAGCAGAAGAAAAGCAAGACAGCGCTACGCAGAGTGCGAATGAAAACCCAGTGCCAGTTTCAAAGGCTCTCCTGCTCCTACAACAGTGTACTCAGGAAAGGGATCGTGCTGTCTTAACGTTACTAAGCTGAACTGTTTCAATTACAGAGCTGTAAATAAAGATATAGCTTATTTTATAGATCTAATTATTCAGTTTTTACAAATTTTTCATCAGGAAAAAAATATAGTATTGATACCCAGAAAAAAAAAAAAAAACTTACATACAAAAAAAATTACTTACAAAGTAAATTAATTTCTTCAGCTACGTTTGTCCGTCCCAGCCTGGACCATCAGAACTGACACCCGAGGGGAGGTCTGCAGACAAGGAAGCTTCCTCAGTGTGAGCTGAGCAGCCACGAATGCAGCCTGGGCTTGACTAAGAATACAGGAGGAGAGAGCCAGGAAGGGGACAGCATTTTCTGTACTTTTACCGATCAGAATGGTTGTACCAACTAGATTTTCTAACACCACTAGGTCCAAAGACAGGAGCATCTTAGCCAAAAAAATACCTGGGACGACACAGTGCATCTCCTGCCAGAATCAGGGCACAACTCACACACCTGTATTCTGTGCCATGTTTGGGTGGCCTTCAGCTTCCACCCTGCTGAGACCCCCCACCACAAAAGCTCTGCACAAGCACTAAGATGGTCTTAAGAGTGTGCCTACAGGAAAAAAACCAGCCTTCTAACCAGGCAGAAAAAAGCATCGCTGGCAAGGATTGCTAACTAATGGCACGTCCAAGTTGTGACTTGCTGGTAAATAGCGACAGTGGCCATAGGAGAGCCACGCTGTGGCTTTGGTCCTGCCAAGCCCTCACCCCAGTATCGACTGCTGCTTCTCCGGTGAGACCGACTGAAGCGGCTTTCTTGTAGGATCAGGGCAGCGACTGCTCCTGTTGTGTTAGGTTCCCCCCATCTAACCTCTGGAGATCGCTTTACAGCCCAAGGGAACCGAACGTAGCACAGATAAATAACACCGGGGCTCGGGCAGACACTGATTAAATTGTTGAACTTCACCAAGCGGACTCGATTAACCGCAGACTTGGCGCTGGATGTCACCTTCAGACGAGCACCACCAGCCTGCACGTTCCTGCCGTAGCCCCCTGCACGCCGGCGGGGGGGATAATAAAATGGAGCCTGACCGAGCGCTCCGGGCGCGGAGGCGACGGAGGCTGCTCGGAAAGAAGCCGGCTACTGAAAAGCAGTTGCCCCGAGTGTCTGTCAGCGTCAAAAAAAAAGAGATTTTTAAAAGGCGAGGGGCACCCGGCCAGGCGGAGGGATGCTTTGCCACTGCGGCCCAGCGCCCTTACTTCCCAGGACATCCCGAATTCTGCTTTGGACACAGGCTGGCAGATCAGCCTTCTGTATTTGGGATGGCTCATTTCGTGCCACCCGAACTGCAGGCTGCAAGGGCTGTAACAGCCGTTCCGCAGGCTGCACCTCGCTGCTATTAACTCTCCCCGACGGCAGGGCTGGCAAATACCGGCTGGCAGCGCCGGCGCCGCGGCTTGGAGCCACCCAAGGTGTGCGAGTCGGCGTATCCCGAAATGAGGACATAGACACTGCGCCGCGCGCCTGGTATTGAGTCGTGAAACAGTCAGGAGTTAAAGTCTTGATACAGTGGGGGGGAAAAAAAAAAAAAAAAAAAAACACCACTAGCTAGAGTTTTAAAGCCGAGAAGCCCTCAGGCTGTAGGGAAATCATCGCTGTTGATTTCAGCCGGAGCATCTGTATTTCGGTGACAGCAGGATCACACGCACAAAAACACAAAACAAGAAGTAAAACTGTTTCCTCTTCTGCAGATAAAATAAAATAAAGGCGATTTTGCAGCTTGCTAGGGAGGCGTTTGCATGCCACCGTCCTGCCGGCAGCGGCTTGCCGTGACGCGGCGGCTCCCGGGAGCAGGACCGGCCGGGGCGGGGAGCGGGCAGCGGCCGCGCGTGAGCGGCGCCCCCTGACGGCCATGGTGGGAACTGCGCCCGCCTCTGCCATGTCGGGGCCGGGGCCCGGCGGGACGGGGAGGGATGGATGGATGGATCGGACGGGACGGGAAGAGATAAGATGGGATGGTCCCGCCCCGCTCGCCGAATCCATAATCAAGACCCCAATTTTGTCATTTGGAAATACTAATTATCTAATCACGCCGCACTATGGAGCGTACTTGTCTGCCCAATTAGCTAGGACAATTATTAAAATGCGGCGGCCTAATTACGTCTCAATTTAATGCTGGCAAACCCGTGTATAGAGCAGTAATTAAAACCCTCTCCTTGCCTCTGCCTTTAGGGCAGGGGTTGATTAGGACCTGTCAGGGGCTGTGCTGAACCAAAGCAGTCAGGCGTATTGTGCAACATGACCCCACATTGTTAAGTGTGTCAACATATTAACCTGAATTCCCTTCAGCCCACATAATCACATTCAGTGGGAGGAAGAAAAGGGCTAAAACATGAAGCATTTTATTTAAAAAAAAAAATCTTTTTAATTAATGCTGTAAGAGATCTGACGCATTTTGAGCTACTAAGTGCTGCAAGTCATGTAAGACTGGTGCTTCTAATTACCAGCAAAGCAAGGTTTGCCCTTCTCTGGTAAAAATACTTCCCTCTCCTCTCATTTAAAGAAAATAATCTTTCTTTTGGGTAGTGTGTTTTTTAAAAGCCAGTTAGTTGGCTTCCAGTGATAAAGTTGATTACCAGGTTTTTGTTTGATGATGGAACACAAGTGAATATAGACATCTGCGAGAATCAAACAGAAGACTCGAGGCGTAAATAAAACGGCCAGGATTTAACACTTGAAAGAAGTTAATAAAGTTGAAAATTAAAAATCATAATATTGGGATAATTTCTAAGTATTTATTTTTTGCTCAGCACTCAAGTTTGATAGGAAGTCAGTGTTGAAACACAGGCAGGCAAGAGGGAGCATGAGCCCCATGGTCACATGTGTGCCCACAACCTGGCTGTGCCCTGTGCCTGCAGCAGCCCAGGGCCTGGCCTCCCCTAGCCATGGCCACCTCAGGAAGGCCCCACCGGACATGGCAGTAGTGGTGTTCCTGTTAGCATGTCCTTTTTTGGCTTGAAACACACTGTGCCAAGGGATTGGCTCCTTCTTCTCCAGTTTGCAAGCTCTCTGACATTTGGGGCTACAGAAACAAATGTTGTTTCCCTGGAAAAGAGGTGGCCCCTTCTCCAACTGCATGTGCCCTACATCTTGGAAGTGGCCCCTTCTGAGTCTCCTCAGATGGTGAACTGAAGTGCAAATCTGTGTTCTGACTTGTTCTCGTGGCTGTCAGCGTGTTTTCCTCTTGTCAGCAGCAATTGACTGGTCAGGTTCACCCTTGTACAGCAACTGTAACAGCTCATTGACAGACCAGTGACCCAGCCAGACCCGATAATGGAAAACTATTGATTTCTGTGGGCTCAGCAGATCTAAAATGAATGCCCAGTATAATGTCATCAGTGTTTCTGACTCTGATAGAAAGACAAAGTATCAAAGACATGCTGCCTATTCTGACAAGTTGCTCACCAAAAAAAATAGTGCCCAGAAGCAAATAAAGTGTCCTTTCTCAGTTTCTCCCCCTAGCAAACAGGGACCACTCGGTGTCTGCGTCAAGGCTGAGGAACCATGGTCCAGGTGTGCTGGGGACACTGGCTGCCCTTTCCAGCGAGCAGACTGTGACAGCCCCTTCAGACTTCCAACACCTGCCATGGAAGAACAACCGTGTGGGCACATGGCACAGCAGCCCTCACCCACCTGCCCAACTGCAGAGAGCAGGGAACGCAAGAGCAGGAAGGCTGCCAGGGGACATGGTGCTGCTCCTGCCTCCAGCAAAGCCAAAGACTTGAACAAGCCCGCAGCGCCTGAGCTGCGTGCACCCTGCTCCCGTGCCATAACAAATAAGGCATAGGTTTAGAAGGAAGTTAGATGGTAATAAGTTCTGCTAATAAAAATCTGATAGAGATCAACACTTAAAGATTTGTGGGATTGTAACAGCTATTTGATATAAGGATCACTGTATTTAAGTTCAGCTAGGAAGAGGAACCAGTATGGCATCCTTCTCAAAAAGTGTTTAACTCCAGGGGACAAGGAAGCTTGCCAAGTTACTTTTTGGCCCCAGGGAACCCCATCCCAGAGCGGTGGCCTGTCTTTCCCACACAGATCGTTCCATCTGGGTAAAACAGCAGCCACAGATGTCCCTTGCAGCTAACCAAGCTCAGATCACAGCAATACTTAGCAGAGCACAAAGTCATCGGGACACTCACCAGCACATGGTGGAAAGTCTAAATGGAACGAGGATCAGACAGATGCTGGCATCCCGTGTGACACCGCTACCTGCTGAGGATGTTTCAATGAGCCCCAGAGCCCTTGAGTGGGGCCTGGAGCTTTCCAGAACTCAGCACCTTCCAGATTAATGAATCTTCCTATAAGGCATGGGAGGAAAAAGCTGAGATAGCCCTGCAGATGCCAGCACTCACTCAATGCAAGATCCCATACCAGTGGAGATTGGAACAGCTTTGTGATCCTGGCAAAAAACTCAAGTGGCCTTAGAGGAAGTATTTAGATTAATTATGAACAAACAGTCCATTTTATTAAAAACACCACACACAGCCCTTCCTCTATGTGTTTTCACCTTTTGTAGCTTTTTGCTGCGTGGCTTCTCCGTGTGCATACTTTGCGCCCCTCTCCCCATTGCTTTGTCCACTGCAGGCAGACATGTCCTGCCCGTACCTCTGGCAGCCAGCATGGCACAGCGTTGTACCGTGCACACATGTCAGGGGAGTGCCTGCATGGATTACTTGAGCATGACCACAGCTGAACACATTTCAGTTTCTGCATACGTTCATTTCCTATGTACATTGCACTGCACAGCCTAGGCTCCCTCTCCTCCAGCTCCTGAATCCACCCACCTCCACTCAAGCTTTTATTTCGTGTTCAGTTTCCATATGGTCCTCTCCAGCATCCCTCTTCACAGTGTCCCCTCAAGGCCTGGTCCTGAGGGGGTGAGCATGCTGCACCTGAGAAGCATTAAGCACAGCTGTGCAAATTACAGACTACCCTCTGGGTTTTTGCCTTTTTAATGATCATTTTGAATTAAATGAAATGTAAACTCTCACAGGTTTCTGTTTTGTTTTTTCCTCCCAAACAAAACCACAGCACATTTCCCATTAATGAGAACAAGGAATGGAAACCCTTCCTACCTCCCTCACAGGGGAGTGTTTCAGAGCATCAGTAGCTCAGGGTGATGCTCAAATCAGATTGTCATCTCTGGAGAGTCTCAGGTCAGTTCTCAGCTCCTCTTCCTGCCCATTTATTTTACCCCCAAATCTTGTGTTAAGCCAAGTGGAGCTAACACCTACACTCTGCTCACTTCCTAAGCACAAAGAACATGTTCAGGCCCTTGGACAGCAAGCTCCTGAGGCAGGGATTATGCTCTGTAGTATTACTGTTGTCATATTTTCCCTGCTGTAATGTTCCGAGCACATTTATGTCATTTATAAAATAAATTTTGCAGACCTATTGAAATCCACAATGGCACAAAGAAAGGAGTAATAAAAGTAACCATGTACATTTGCTTCTGACAACAATGTTGGCTGTGACAAGCCACTCCTAATCAGCAAATAAGTAACATAAATGAAATAGAGTTCTGAACACTTAAAAGAGTAGGGAAGCTGCCCACAGTCCCCTTCCATAGCAGAGACTTTATGGCTGCGTTCAGCTCTTCACCACCTGAGCTCTGATCCCCCTGTCCTCAGCACACCTCTCCTCATTCCGGTGAGCACGCACAACTGATGCTTGGTAGCTTTATTGTCTGTTGGCTTGTCCAGCCACAAAAAAAAACAAAAAAAAAACAAAAAAAAACACACATCTCAACACAGCAAACCCCTGCAAGCACTTGCCAAAATTAGCCACTGGAAAACTTTTATCAAGTCCTTGTCTGTTCTGGCTGGTTCCTAACCACACCTCCAGAAGTGCTCAGTATGGGATCAGAAAGGCATAAAACATAAAAGGAACATAGATTTCCACATTTTTACTAAAGTCCTCCTGAATCAGTGTACATATATATGTATAGATTCCATAGCATTCAGTATTTCAGTAGTGTTGAGGTGCCTCTGTCCAGCCCCTCCTGTTCTCAGGGATGAGCCTATCTGGCAGCCTCAGCCATACAGCCTCCCAAGGGAGGACAGAGCCCACCAGGCTGGGCTGAGGTTTTGTAGGCCGCTGTCATCTGACAAAGCCCATCCTGTGGTTTTTAACATTTACAAATAGCTCTGTGCAAATAATTGATTCTCCTGTAGAGAAACTGAATGAAACTAAAATAAGCAAAAGAAAATCCAAATTCAGATCAATCTGAAATAATAATTTCCAGTTTTTGTTGCTGAAATAAGACAACCTCTGTAAATTTTGTATCGAGGAAGGTGTTTTGTTTCAGCCAATATGTTGCATTTGGGGCACTTGCAATACGAAAAAAAAAAAAAATCACAAAGGAAACAAGAGCTTAGATGCACCACAGCTGCTGTCATTCCCCTTTTATCCACTAACCCAGTAATTAGGGCACTGACCCAGGATGTGGGAGATCCATGTTCAGTCCCCTCACCGCCTGAAGGGATGTGAACCTCCTTCTCTCACCCCAAGAGCATGACGGGGAGGAAGAGCAGCTTTCTTTTGTCTCCTGGTGACTCTACTCCCTGCTGGACAGGTGCTCGGGCATTGGCTGGGCCATGGCTGCAGCTCAGGGCCACAGCCTGCACAGGGACAGATGAAACCCCAGGACTTGCCTGCCCCAGAGCTTTTGCCCTGTGTCTGGGCGAGCGCTGCATGCTCCATGGCTCAGCAGATCACAAGAGTTGCAGTAGCACTACACCAAGGTGTTTCAGGTGAATTCCTAACCAGGTCCCGGATGTGGCTGTCAATCCTATAAGGCAAAACCTGAGTTCTCCTTCCTAGACATGTCATAATCCCAGGGCTTTTCCCTGGTAAAGGAACAATGTACCAAAACCAACTGTTCAGGTAAATATTATATTTCTCTAAATAAATTTTTCCCCCACTTTTCTAACCACACTTTGCTACAATTTTTGGTTATTCCCCAATTTTTTTTATAATATATTTCCTGTGATGTTTCAAAAGACTGATGCTAAGAAGAATTTCCTGTTGCACAGTTACTACTTTTACGTTATTGTTTTTTGTACCTTTTAAACATAATTAATTTTATAAGCAGCCTGCACTAGCCCAGGAACTAGCTATACAACACTGAGTACAGAACTGAAATCTCACATCACCAGCCTTATGCATGGTGGCTCTTCACACAGCAGTTCATGCACTTCATTTTCATAAATGAATGAAATCAACTGAAGTTCTTTTTTCTGAGTTAGGAAAATCTGCCACTGCAATGATACATTTTTTTTGTTAACTACAAAATTAATCATTTTAATAATTACTATTTAAAATTATTTTCTACAGAAAAGAAAGTCCTACTTTACACAATTTTTGCTCTTTTTTTTTTTTTTTTCCCCCTAGATGGTAAACAAATTATCTGGATTTTTTTTTATAAGCAGACTTTGGTTGCTGAACAGAAGTCTATAATCTCACAGTATTTGTGAATCTTTTATCACAGCAGACCTCAGGGGACTCCCCAGGCAAGTGGCCACATGAAGTCACCACTGGAGAAGGGGATTCTCCCATCCAAGTGTGAGGAGGACTCCTTTATAACAAACATTAAAAACCACTCTACTTTCATCTTGTGTTAAGAGCCTCTAGCACAGCATATTTATGGTATAATAAAACAGGGCTTCGGGCCTTTTATTCTCATATGCCAGTAACATTATTCTCCTATCATGCTTACACTAAATTACATAGTGTACAGAACATGTATCTACCTTCTCACAGCTAATAGTTTCAAACACGGTAAATGCAATAAACCTTCTGATACTGTTATCACACAAGAATTAAATCATGGCACAAAACTGGCTGAAAATAGCCCCATGACAACATCCATGTCCCCTCAGAAACTGCTAACCCACCTCATCCTGGCACGCTGCTCATGCAGCCGGTTTGTTCTCACTCAGTGCAAACTACTACCACTCTGATTATTACAATTTATTCACATTATCAAGAAGAAACTTAAAATGAAGTGCCCAGTACCAGAAGATATACAGACACAAAACTTGGGGGTTTCCCTTTGCACAGGGCTGGTGCTGCGAAGAGGCAGAGCAGGCAGCTGGCAGGAGCAGGGTGCTGGTAAGTGCAGCAACCACAGAGCCCATTGGGTGCTCCAACAAAGGACAAACTGTCTCCACAAGTAACACTCTCTCTCCTTTACACCGATTTTAGAAAGGATCAGAAACTTCGTAGTTGCTAGATTTAGACCTGGAAGCACTGAATGAACGACTTGTTCTGGGGAATAACATGAATCACAATCCACCAAGGTAACCTTAGACCTTTATCTCAAAAGTAATAAACATCTGGGATTATTATACCCACTCAAGCCATTGAAAAAAGGCTACTGCAAATTATTTGTATTTCATGTGCATGTGTATTTTTCATTGTTTCATTTCATTTTTGTATCAACCAAAAATATACTAAATGATATAGAAAAAGTAACTGCCTTTCTTCTCACAGTATTTTTGTACAGGAAATTAAAAAAACACCCAACAAAACAAAACACCCAAAGTCTCATGCTACCTATGCTACCTGAAGAGTTATAAATGGCTTTTTTTTGTTTGTTACTGAAGGCTGACAGCAATTGCAACCAAACAACACAGGGGCCCACAGCAGCCCGGTGCCCCCATGACACAGGTGCTTGCAGCCCTGTGCAGTGAGGTTACGCACCCAGACATAGGCCAACAGCCTCCTGTGCCTGGGCAGAGGCCCACAGCCTCACACACCTACCCTGCCTCACGGGCAGCACAGGAGTGGTGCAAAACCAGCATGGAGCTGGGTCTAGTTCCTGACTTGCCCTCCCCATCAGGCCAAGGACAGGAGCACAGAGAAGCAAAGAGCAGAGCCCCCAGCATCCCTCTCAGTGACCAAGGAGTGCCCACAGTTGAAGTGAAGCATAAGACATTGGTGTTTTTATGGGTTAGTGAAAATTCCCTGCTAAGAACTCCCCTATTTCTAACACCATATGGGGCACTTTAAATTTAGTCTCACTTGGAGCACCAGATGCTCTAATTACATCATCCTGGTCTTTTATAAGGTGTATTAGATAAGCAAATGTTGTATCTGTAATAAGTATTATCTTTGATTGTATCCATGATGGTTTCATTGCAAGGTTCAAGACTCCTCTTCAGCAGGCCTATTTGATGTTTTCACACCACTGAAGAGCCTCAGCAAGGAATTCCTAGGATGCGTTCACTGGTATTTGTTTATGAAAAGGCCCAGACACAGAAGACCATGAATACTTTGTGCTCATCTGCTCCATAAATTTTTCTGTAAGGCTTCTTGTAAAAAACAGTAAATGACTTACAGCTGGTCAGCTGTTGCTTTCCATTTTCACTGCAATTGTTGCTGAAGGTGCTGCAGGTACAGCCCCTATCTGCATCACCTGGTTTGATACAATTCCTGCCCAAATTTCAGTACTGCATTCAAATGACTGTATCTGCATCATCCTCAATGATTCACTTTCTCTAGTCATATACAAGTGCTGGAAAGGGTTTTCAGCTCTAAAGTTCTCTTATTGCAATATCACATCAAAGAAGCTTTTCCCTTATTTCTTATGGCATTTTTATACTCTGCCTGGGACAATTAGAAATTCAGTAGCCTGGAGACTGATTATCCAGCACTAACAAATTTTCATATTATCTTTTTTGTTGTTGTTCTTAGATCGTTATGTGTTTTCTTGCCTCCCTCTATCACCTTGGAATGCAAAGAAAACTTTTGAAGAGTACTTCTCTACTAACTTTCTTTAAGAACAGCAGCACTGATACCCAACGGGATGAGTGGCTGTTCAGATGTGACTGAACTCCATACAGAAGTATAAGACATGAAGCCAAGTATCTCCATCAGCTGAAGCATCCCATTCTGACACAGCATTAGCTTTCTCATTTACTCCAAATCAGACACAGCAGAGCTTAATTCACTCACCTGATTCCTCTCAGGATGCTGCCCATTTCAGAGCTTTCATTATGCTTGAAAGCCAACTTATGAAAACAGTAAAACATACTTTAAGTGAAAAAGCACAAGCTAAAATTGGGATCATTTTCTGAGTAGCAGCAGCAGCACTGACACCCATTAAGCTCCAGCAACTTCCATGTTTGTTCCAGAACAATTCATTTCAAAAAGTGGATTTGGGACAAACAAAAGGAAGACAATTACAACAACATATCTTCTGCTCTGCCAACATCACCAGTCTCAGAGAATTTCAGGTCCTTGTGTTTGCTCTGCCTACTGTTCCATTAGCACGATGGATAAACCTCCAGCCCACTGCATGGGTGTCACAGAATCTTCTAGCCATTGATCCTGTTTGACTGATAACTTCCTGAACTTAGTCATCAGAACTTCTTTTGGGGCTGAGACCCATTGCCTTTAGGAACTTCACATGGAGAAAGTGTTCAGTGCCTCATCCCATGGTGGGCAGGAAATGTTCTCAGCATAAACAAGGCAAAAAGAGACAAGCAAGCAGAAGAAAACACAAGCACGATGCATTTGGCATGCACAACAATTTTCAGGGTCGTGTCTTTCACAGCAGAGCTGATCTTTCTAGAGAGCTCCAGTGTTAGCTATTATCTACTTTAGTGACGCATTTGTCTCTTTTTAGTTGAATGTTTTCTGCAGCTCTGGTACCTCATTTGCCTTTAAATTGTGTCTTCCATCTCTGTAGTTTGTCCTTTATGCAAGCAAACACCTGAAATCCATCTACTTTCTCAGAAAATATTTAATATTTGGTATTTCTGTAAAGTATCTAATTATTTGTTTACTTCACAGAATAATTTTGACCAACAAGAACTGTGTGGCCCAAATAAAGCCTTACAACTAGAGCCTATATCATGCCTGTGTATTTATGGCATGCAAGATAAAAAAATAAAATAAAAATAAAAAATGGTACTATCAGGAGAAAGAGGTGTAAGGGGAAAATCCCCATCAGCAGCCAAGGCAGCAGTTGAAAACAAAACAAAACAAAAGAACAGAGTGAAGTAACTGCAATCAATTCTCAAAGAAGTTACCTGCTGGAAAGTGCACATGGTGGTTTAGGCAGAGACTTCAGAAAAGGAGCTGCCATACATGCAGTTAGTGATGAGCTCTGCTCAAGAATCAGCAGAAGGAAAATAAATTCATTTTTCTTTAAAGAACAGCAATGCACACCCACGTGGATGCAATGGAGTAGTGGCCATCCTGCACATCCTTGGCATTGCTAGGCCATCAGCCCCATGGCCACACATTTTACCTATACTAACCTCGTTGCCTAAATGCAGCACTTCTGTGCAGCCCGTGCCACCCAGTCAGCACCTTATCCTCTGCACCTGTGAGCAACAAAAACGTATGGGGGACATTTATAGGCATGTGTCCAAAACCCCCTGTCTTTGTTTTTAGTCTCTTTTAAATGACATACTTCCACATGAGGTAAAATTAGGCCATATTCAGGCTTTTGTTATGAAAAGATGATGTGCCTACATTTAAGCAAATTTGGTAGGTCCCGCTGGGGGATGTGTCATTCACTGAGCCATGCTCCCCAGGCCTGAGCCAGATGGTTGATGCAGAAGCCTCTTACAGGAATACATCTCTATAGAGGATGATGGTGCACTGTACTTGGTGACCAGGCTGTCACTGAATGCAACTCCGTCACGGTATTTAAATCACATTAAAGCTTCCTTTTATTCCATACCCCCTTGTGATTTTGTCTCGGTACATTCTAATTACCAGCCTTGCTGCAGCACACGCATATTCCACTGCTCACTGTCCATCAGACTTTATGGGAAATTATTTTGCACAAACTCAATGAAAATATTGCAAAGACGGCTCTCTCCTTTTCACCTTGCTTTTCTCATTCTATAGCATAAACTGTTTTATTTAGTTTTGGTGGGGAGAGAGACAGCAAAATATTCATGTTTACATTAATTTTTAGAACCTGCAGATACACGTGTTAAGCCTTCCCAAAGTACTGGTTAATCGCTTTTTCTGTTTGCTTACTTAATAGCCAATCTTGACATATCAACATCTTTTTCTGAAAGATGCCAGATGTCAGCTGTGTCTGTTTTTCAGAAATGCTACATTTCACATTCCTTATTCTCCAGCTATTAACTTCCCCAACAGACCATGTTAGAGGAGATGCACTTCTCTAATTTCTGACGTCTTGTACCATCTTTCTCTGAGCTGCATTTTCAGCAGCAGGCACAGTTTCTTCCTCTTGCCCAATACTCCCCAGCACTGACCAGGTCAGAGGCCATGTGGACTTTAATGATACCCTAACAGAGGAAGGCCCAGGACCTGGGCATCACTCAGCACCTCCACAGCAGCACCCTGCCATTTAGCCCCAGCTTTGCCATTTTCAGTTTTTTAATTACAGCACCAACCTTACTTAAATGGGGATTTTGTACTATCTTGATTCTAAACCATGGCAAAATAGCCATGTGGTGAAAGCCTCTGTTCATGCTCTCTATCTCATTTGACCCAGCTCCTAGGCACAGGGCAGGAGACCGGTCCCATTCCCCATGCAGGCCGAGCCCAGCTCTGGGTAGGGAGGTCCTTCAGATCCATACCTCAAAGCTAGGCCCAAGGCCTCACCTTTGCAAGTCTGCCTGGAGTAAATGCAGACTTTCAATGGAGACCCTCCTAGAAAAAACTACACAACTTCCATTGGGCAAGAGGGAGGGACTGTCAGAGACAGTCCAGGCATGAAAAGTCTAATGAAAGCAGGGAAAATGCTCAGATTTCTCTGGTGATAAATGAGCTGACGGAGACAGCAGTGATCGCTAGCACTGACTGCAGGCAGCTCGTGCTGCATCTGATTCAATTTTCAGGAACTGCTCAATTTGTTACTTTGATCCAAAAACAATCCGGGTTTTCCCTCCATGCTCAGCAACAGTAACTGGTACTGTGTACCATCACGCAGCTTCCTCAGCACAGCACACATTATAGCAGGGGCAACTGAAAACCAGGCCTTCCCCTTCTCCCCACACTGCATTAAATTATGCTCCAGGTGCTACGTCTTGCAGGAAATTACAGTAACCTGCAGGTTGCTGATTTTGTTTGCTGTTAACAGGGTGTGTGTGTGTGTGCTGCTCCTCAGATACTTCTGGCACATTTTTACATGTAAATCTGAAACCTCAGTTAAATTTCCTAAGAACTTCATGATATATATACTGCATTCATCATTTACTAAGAAAGGGTCTGAAATTTTTAATCTTGAATGTGTTTTCCCAGCTTTTAATACCTATCCCTGTTTCCCTTTGCTCACAGAAACTAACCAGCTGCTTGTTCACAAGAACCATTCAAGCAAATGCTCCATTTTCTAAATACTTCAATGTTTTCAGAAAGGCTGTCAGAAATAAATAAATAAATAAATAAATAAATAAATAAATAAATAAAATTGGATTATTGCTCTGTGTAATTTCCCTTCCAAAGTCACTTCAAAATCTAAACACCTCCCCCCCCCCCCAGCTAGTCTCTCCATGTACAATATATCAGAAATCAGACCACTAGATATGTCTTTAAGAATACTAAGCAATACTCTGTATGTACTCACACTGATATAGCTCGTAGGACTTTCTCTAAAAAAGCTTCAGCAGTGATAGCCAGTAGTAAAATCCTAAAGAACAAGACAGATGGAGAAGAAAAAGGTGGAGAAAAAAAAAATCAAATCTGGACATAAACAAAAATTTAAGAAAAGGAAAACAGAACAAGCCAGGAATGAAGATAACACAGTCAGGTGAGCAGCCCAGTGAAACGCACATAAGTATCATCCCCAGATGGGAACCCAGGCCTGAGGGCAAAGAAATGAATTTTGGCTCCTGGATGAACACTTCCACTCTGAGTTAGGAATCTTCGTTTCTGTATTCTTGGCCAGCTGAAGTCAGAAGGCACTGGTTTTAGTAGCAGAGGCTATTTTAGTTAGAAGGACAGGGTATAAAATGAGTGATGTTAAATAGTAAAGAGGAGAGAGGGTTATTTTTTTTTTTTTTAGATGATGAATGGTAAACCCTGCAAGAGTAAAATCTGGAAGATTAAGATTTCAGTACCAAGTTTGTGACTGAGGCTGTACGTGGGAAGAGCAGCTCATGCTCACCCACACCACCAAGTGTCTGTGGATTTATAAACAGCACTTAAACAGCAACAGCAAACATACTCCAGATGGCAAAGGGCGTGGGTGGCCTTCCAACACAAGAACTTGGATTTAAAGCCACTTTTCCATGTCACTGCCTATTTAAGAGTCTGGAGTTAAAATTTATTCCTTGGATGCTGTAGCAAGGCTAACACATGTCCTAACCACCTCTGTGCCAGGAATACAAAGCACACCCCTGAAGACTGAGAGGCACGAGAAATGCAGCCATCAGCTGGATTTTGGAGACTGTCAACTGTGCATCAACCTGAGGTTTGGACTGTCTTTCCCTGCTTGCGATTTCTATTTCAACGTTCTTTTTTTCCTGCTTCTTTATCCAAATAAGGTTATTTTCTTTCTCCTACTTACACACAATTGTTTTTTTCATGGAAGACACAGATGAAAGAATTACTTCTTGTCAGCAAGATTACTACCTGGCTGACATGCAGTTCCTTATTTGGTTAAAACACAGGTTAATCGTGGTAGCTCGCATGCTGTTTTATCAATCACTGCCTTGCTGGAGCTGTCTCCAAGAGCACAATGGGATTCAGTGCTTCAGCGTTTGTTGCTACAGCAGTGGTGATGAATTTGGATGGCTTTCAGAGAGCTACAAGCATGATTCACAGCTGCTGCTGACTTAGATATACATAAGCAAATGTCTAAGCATGAAAAGGTTTGGAGTTTCTAATAAACAGATTCTGTGAAGTGGCAGACTACTGATACATAGAGGAATAGTCAGCAGAAAAATAACAAGCGTGTTTCATGTTGCAGGTCTCTGACAAAAGCGGAGTGATTATCATCATCATCACTGAACACACAAGCCTGAACTCTTGTGAGTTAAAAGTGAACTTCTGGGTGAAAATATAGGAGACAAATCTCCCCAGTGCTGCCATTTATACAAGGTGAGATGTACAAATATTTAGGAGGTCACGAGAAGGCTCCAGCCCCCCAGCTCCCCCGTGCAGTTGCTCAGGTGTAGGTGAGGGTTCTGTGCTGTTACTGCTTGTTTCTTGGGTTTTAAATTTGGAAAAAAAAAATGCACGGAGCCTGCCTGCCTGAGAAAAGCCTGTCTCTCGGGGCTTTTCAAAGAAACTGCTTTCACCACAAGAACATTCCTACGGGGATGCACTTATTCTTTTTTTTTTTTTTTTAATTTCTAGATGAATTAATAGCACATCAGTCCAGACAACAAATGCAAGCCATATTCCTAAGTAGTGCCACACTGCGCAGACCCACCTGCCCCATGTTCTGGCCCCGCAGAGCTGTCTGGGCTGGTGAAGCCAGCCAGAGGGGATACCCTGAAGGACAGGGCCACAGCCATACCACTGCACCCACACCAGCCACTTAGACCACACTTTCTTTCTACTTGTTAAGCCTAAGTTTTACAAAAAGGTTGACGCTGACTTACACTGCAATAGGGGAACGGGACACTAAAACTAGGATTTTTTTTCTTTTTGAACAAAAGGTTGTCAGCCTATTGCCCACCTAGAGATGAGAACAAGCAATGCTAGGTTATTAATCCTTGAAACCCACTCTCCAGCTCTTTAAAAAAAGGAGGGGGGAGGGGAAGGTGGCTAAATGTGGTCAACTTCTACATTTTTGGTGTGGTGTGTACATACATACGGTTGTGGTATGGCAATTAATCCTTCCATGGTACAGCTGAGGCTGAGAAAAAATGGAGAGGGCCCAGGGGCACACCAGAGGCGCTGACAGGGTTTTTCAGTGTATGCTGGGTCTAGGCCTCTCCAGAAACCTCCAGGCAAACTGATGCTGTAAGGGATACAGCAACAGCTTTAACCTGGGAAAGAAGGTATCAGCAAAACTAGAGGATACAAAACAAGATCTAGGGGGGCTATTTGCAGATGATAGCCATAGTTACTCATGAAATGATGAATTCAGCTTCAGACCTGGGCACCTGGCTCTGGTGATGTTCCCTACAACCCTCAGATCTCAGTCTACAACCCTGGCATGTAAACACCACCTCTCTCCCTCCCTCACCTGTTTGCATTTTTAGAAGGCCACAAGCATTAAGCCTTGACATTTGACCCATCCAGCAAAGCAGATCCAGGTAAGAGTGAAAGCCCTCAATCTAGCTGAAGCATGCTGTGTGGCTCACCTCAGGACAAGAAGAACACCAAGAAGCCTGCATTGTTAAAAAGGAACATTTTATTGCAAGATATTACAGACCTGGCACTACAGCCAAATTTTTTCCATTACATTGAAATTGCTACCCATATATCAGGCAACAGCACCTACAAAGCATGGCAGATTGAAATATCTGAACTCATCCTTTTAAAATAAATTCTGACCTAAACAGAAGCTTTTTAAAACACAAACCAAAACAAATTCAAGACTATATAAACCGACTTTTGAAATATGAAACTGGTGTTTTAGTATCTGGGACACTAACCATTGTGATAAAAAGTAAAGTTTGTTAATGGTATTACTTAAGAGATGAGGCTCCTTTCACAGCCCTTTTGATTTAGTGAAAAACAAGTATTGGTTATTCATTGATAATTTTTCCACATATTTTCCACCATTTTTTTTTTCTTGCAGATTTTCTAAATCGGGTAGATTTAATGAATGAATAACCCTTTTAAAGTATTACTGACATGCAGGATAAACTTGAATGGGCCCAGAAAAAGCATTCATTTCAAAATAGCTTTGTAGGAACAGTCTCATTAAGCTGACATCTCCAAGCTTCAGATGTATGCACATCCTCTGAGCCTCAGGTCATGATTCACATTCTTCCTGTGATGCACTTACCTCTGAGACCTTGGTGGTTTTCCTGAGCATGACTGAAAAGGTAGGACTTTAAGCAGGCACATAGCTCAAACATGAAAAGTCTGGCCAAGGACATAAATCCCAACTGTCAAAATCCCTGTCTGTTGCACATTAGGTGCTCTCACTCCCAAGTAGTGTTATTGTCTTCTCTATGCTTTTTCTCCCATCAGGAAGAATCATCAGCTTAACCCTGACACCACTGAGGGGTAAGGTGAACCCCAAACAAGTAACTTTCATCTGCAGGCAGAGCTGGACTGCCTCAGCTTGTGGGTGCAGACCACCTAAAAGGAGTCACACACTCCGTATGAAGCAGCGCGTAGCAAACAGGACTGAATGCCTAGTGATGTTTTACTATCCACCTGCCTCCATATCCAGTTTTCCGTGCATACAGCCTAGCCACACTACCATTTGGCAGGTACTCCAAAATCACATTTCCAAAGTCCTACAAAGCTCTTTTAAACGAATGAAATGGTACTGGGATTAGAATATACAGGCAGTCATCTTACGAAGTGTGGGATTGGACTTTTACAGTTTCCTGGCTTAAGCATTCTGAAAATTTTCATAATTTTCCAGAGGCTGTTACTTGAAAGAGCTTTACCAGAAGGTATATTAGGTACTGGAAGAGAAGTGCAACTCCAGAACCATGGAAGATTGTGATAAGGAACCAAAACCAACTGAACAACCACAAAATCACTAAACCACTGCAGTCTTTAGTCTGAAGCAATACAGCCAAGGTGAACAAAGGCACACTCATGCTTGTATGTGCAATTACAGAAGTCCAGCTCTTTAGCACAGACTGCCATAGACTCTCTATAGCCTAGCAGTAAAACCAAGACAGTAAGACCCAGTTATTGATTCCAAGGTATATGTGTGCCACACACATCTCAAAACATGAGATCTGTACAATAAAGTGACTGGCTTAATCAACTCTCTCCTCTACCCACTTAATTAGAACCTTCCTAATTCTGTTAAGGTGGGTTTATCTTCTAACAACAAAAGATGTGCATTTCCAAGCAATAGAAACCAAGAAAACAAATAGTCCCCCTTGAAGTCTAGAAGCTAAAGAAAAAGCTTGAAGTGGCTTTTTTTTTTTTTTTTTTTTTTTAAGATCATTCAGTCCATATCAGCTAAATATGCAATTAATTTAATGACCAGAGGACTTCTAGGACTTCTCTCTATGTATTTCAAACTCTATTGGCAAGGTCCTGATGCAAGCAGGGCAGGAGCATTAACAAAAACCACACAGCTAACTACCTGGGCAGCTCCAATGATCACACTGAGAAAACCTGCCACTGAAAACAGCTGCTCCTAACCTAAGAGCATCATTTTAGAAACTAGCCAGGACCAGAGCTTCCTGCTTTTCAGGCACAACTTTACATTTTTGGTGTTACAACAAAATAGTTCACTATTGGGGCTTAAATAATTAAATAAAATTAACTAGGTTTACTATTATAAACCTAGTTTAATTCTTTTGCTACTGCTTTTGCTACTGTTTAATTCTTTTGCTACTGCTAAATTTTGCATGGTATGGCTTTGCCTTATAAACATTCTTAACATTAGATATAATTTGCACTTAATTGATTTTTTCATGTTAAACAGACATAGAATATGGTGCTCACAGGCACCTTTTTTGGTGATGAGTAAACAACCACTCTATTAAAGCACTATAAACTTTCAAGATGATCTGATCACTTCCCTCTATTCTCTGCTTTAACAACATGTTGCTGTAAATCTTCCAACTTTCACAGCATATTATAAAAAAGTCCACAATCATCCACAAATTTAGAATTTTTTTACTTAGACTGTATACACATAATTCATCTGCAATACACTTCAACATTCTAGTTATCTTTCCTGAAATCTCAAACGTAATTTTATCCCCAGCCTTTAGATGTACTGATGTGTGCTTTCTGATTAAACAACAGTAGGAATACATTTGGACAATAATGCTTATGTTACCTGCAGGAACTTTCACAGTAAAACACCTGATAGCACTAATTTAATAATAACCTTAATAGATACTGGATGCCCTTGTCTCAGAACGCCATCCTGCACAACTGTTTATTTTTCTCATCTATTTTATCAGAATGTTAACAAGCCTTGTGTGTTAACCGCACACACACAGGAAGACAGACATTTATTCATATTTTCCACCAACCAAATGTAATATGTCTGAACACATCATTTTATTGCAAGTAAATGTATTTTTACTTAAGATCATGTGAGCATTTTAATCTCGTCAAGACAAATCAGTTTCACAAACTTAATTCACACAAAGCAAATAAACGCTTCACATTATAGACATGTAGATTTTCTTTAAACCTTTTTATTTAGAGATTTTTTCTGGTAAGGAGATATACCATAGGAAAGCAATTTCACTGGCAGTGAGGTATGTATATACTCTACCAAAATACTCCTCTTGTTTTAACTGCTTTTAACTTTATTTACATATAAAGAAAATATCAATGCATATCCTTGGCTTAACTACAGTATTAGTTACCCTATATGAGTAAAATGAAATGTTACTTGCATACAAAATTGATTTGTAGAGGAATCTGACTTATGATTTAAACAAAAATCATTTTCTGAAGACAGCTTGAATGAACAAACACAATTCAGCATGACCAAGACACCTGCACCATATTTCCATCCTCACAGCACATTTATTTCAGTAATTCTGTAAGTAGGTCCTTAGCATGAGCATAGTGTTACAGTTTTCATACATATAATCACATCCAAAACAAGCTCTAAAATTTAAGTTGTAAACATTCTCTTCATATGTAGAAACATTTCCATCTGTGTTCAAATTTTCTAAAATGATCAATCTTTTAAACAGAATTATAAATGAAAAAGTCTACTCTAACCATGTAGTGAGCGATGCTTACTAGTACATTTCTACAGTGTTAAATAAAATAGTAGAGAGGCAAACTTCTGTAAGCATGTCAGACCTTAAGTAAATCATCATAAAGAAACAAACTTGTTAACAAGATGCTTTGTAATAAAGAAAGTTGGATTGAATCTACTATGATACAAAAACATAAGGGTAAATACCATCTTTGTTGACAAGTAGGAGGTAGCATGGATGCACCACTTTGTTGTCAGTGAGAAATGCAACTGAAGTAAAGAATATTTCCTTACCACAAATTTCCAGTATTATGTACATATTTATCTTAGAAATTTGTTTAAACAAGTTTCCCTCCACTTTTTAGTACAAAAAGCCTCATGTGATTTAAAAAAAACACTTACACACCTAGATAGAAGAGTACTAATTGCCCTATTTGAATGAAACAGTCTCTTGAACTATGAAGTACATGGTATTTAATGCCCTAATTTGAGTAAATTGTATTAGCAGTTCTTGGTATTATACAAAACACTACATACATACAAACAAAATATAATAATATCTTATTTTACTATGTAATTCTTTTTGGAATAAACAGAGCCTTGATTTGGGTAACACTGCAGAGAACATGTTTTTTTTGTTTTTATTAAAATCTGTCTTAAGTACCCATGTGCAACGATTTAAAAATGGCTGCCATACATGTAATGGTCTTGTATTGATAGTGAACACAGTAACTGACAAAAACATAATAAACCTTAAAAACACATCTTCCACCCTATATAAAATATAAAGACTACTTACTGTAACTGTTAAGTATTCAATTTATTTTGATGTTACTGTAATCCACTTCCTCTATTTTTGTCTTTAGGATTTATAAACATAATTTAGTGTAACAACTTATTTAAAAAAATGACGAAGTATTTCAAATTTACATCCAATTCAAATTTAAAATGTTTCCTTGTTCTATGATGCTGCTTCTGCCATCAGTAAAGAAAATGAAGTTTCAGTAATTGAAGCAGGTTTTTTAAGTAGCGATGTGACTTCAACCATGCCAGCTCCAGTCCGTGGAAGATTTGCGTTGACAATGTGTCGCTGCAAGTGCTTTATCCAGTCTTCTTGAACAGACAAAGGTCCTCGAAAGACCAGACCACAAAACCTACACAAATATTAAAATTATTCCATCAAGATATATCTAGCATTACTGAAAAATTACGAAGTCTTAATTTTTCTCAAAGTCTGCTTCTACATATTTTAGCCAAAAACTAGTAATTGTGTCCACTTATAGTAATCGCGAACACAAAACATCATGGTTCACACAACTTATACTCTTACATTTGTAACACTAGCAATAGTAATCTGTTCCTCTTAGGGTTTCTTTTGAAGAACAGAATACTACTTTAACATGACCAGTATGATTTTAGCTAGAGAAACAGGAGTTGGCAATCTAACAACTAAGCATGACTGATTCAAATCCTTTTCTAAATTAATGAAAATAATCACCTACTTTCCCTCCCCCCCTTACTCCATTTAATCACAAACACAGTACATGACAATCTTAAATATTCCTATAACTAAGATTAGTAAGCTCTTCAAAACATTTTATTTCCATTAAAATAACCCTATGTACCTGCATCTGAGTATGTAAACTTCATCAGCACTATGAGGTAATGGCAGCATTTTTTTCTTGCTTCCAGATCTTGACCTTGACTTCTTTTGCTTACAGTCTAAAGCTAAGAAGAGAGAAATTTCCACATATGAAAGTGATATTTCAGTCAGTGTTGAACAGAGATATTCAATATGTATCCCCTAAAGAAGTGGTGAAAAGGTATCTACCTCCTTGTTATTGTACATTTAATTATAACAATTACAAAGCAATTATTGTGTGCTCTAAAAAAAATTACTGGTGAAACATCTGACATATTTGAAAAAAAACAAAAACAAAAACACTGCACTTGCTCTTTTAAAGACTAGATAATTGACATTCAGCATTAAACTGTTGTCTTAGTACCAGCAGGCACCTACTAACTTATTGTGGAATTGCACAGAAACAAAGTACCATTGGAAATATCCTTTCATTCATAAAACACTGTCAAAATCCTGGAATTTGTTTTGTAATTCAAATAACATCGTAAGACCATTCATGCACAACCAGGCTGCACCTTCACAAAGTTGTAGCTTTCAGGTAACACAATCAAGAATTTCTAGTTTGAACAGAACACTTGTCATTTGTTTTCAACGAAGAAAAATAAAGTTTGTCTTTCTATATACTATACTAAGAATTTCAAACGAAGCTTCCTCCTCACTCCTCCCTGAACTCTAAAGCACCTTGTAAAAACTATTTATTGATCCTTTTCAGATGGAGATGGCATTAGAACAATCAACAGGGATGTCAAGGCCGTTCTTTAAATTCAGTCTGTTTGAAACATTATTTGGCAGTAACGTGTATGAACAGGAAGCACGAAGCACATAGAAAACAGTTTCAATTAGCATTAAGGTCTGCCTATACCTCCCATAAACAGATGCATCAGGAATCTGTACCAAAACCTGGAGATTCTAGGAAGCTGCCAGTTGGGGGATGAGGGGATTAAACTGCATTAATACTGTTATGATGAAAACAGCTGATAAAGATCAAGAAAGACAAGAAGTTTGGGACTGCTCAAACTGAGAAGTGGATCTAGACACACTCTACTCCAAAACATAAGACATTGATGCTAAAACTACACAGAAACATGAAGGACAGTAACAAGGGGTATTGATACAAAAAAAAAAATGTATGCTCTGCTACTAAGACATATTAACAGTAATATACAAAAGTTTTTAAACTTGTCTAAGTTTTGGCTCACATAACAGAACCACTAAGCATCCTGAAGCATAAGACATCGTCTGTGGGGCATAACATGGTGATTCGAAGAAATATGTCTTGATTGCATCCTTCATTTTTCTTACCTCCACCTAATGAGTACCTCTCAAACATGGCTTTAGCCCTGTAGCCAAACTTTGAACTTCTAAACATAGCAATCATTTTCCACTTCCATCTGCAGATTCAAGATTCTTACGGTACCTTGAAAAATTAGAATGATTTCTGGGGGCTTGAAGGAACCAGAGAACTAGCCAGACTGCAAACAAGTAGAAAGCAGACACCAATCTAAAGAAAATTCCTTCAGATCCCAGACAAAGCCATCATTATGAAGACGATCCTCAACAGTGTTTTTTTCCTGACAGTACCAAGGAAAGCAGTCTCAATATAAAGCCAGTAACTGAGATAGAGAAATGGCCAAGATAACTTCTGAAGAATTCAACAGGTAAGGCATTCTTACCGTTTTCATGCTCTCACCAAATGATATCCTTCATACAATTTGGAAGGAAAAAAGCTAACTATCTTTAAAAGCTTTAGGAATTACCTAAAGTAGTATTAATATTTCACATACTGCAACACCAGTAACATCACCAGAAATGTAAGCAGACAAAATACTGAAACCTAGACACCATTTCTCTGAAGAGAATTACTTGTATAAGCGAAGACTTAAAGCACTTGCTATAGCAAAAGCTTTGCTACTTCTGATTTTGCAGAACATCAGTGGTAGGTAGGAAACAAAGTCATGGTCTTATCTGAATGCAAACACATCGAAGTTGCACTTTATGTCTGTTAGCTGATTTCAGTTGATACAAATGAGTAAACCAAACAGTAGACAGCAGACTCCTTCTAGAGAAGCCCACAAGTACTTGAAACAAGAACTAGCTCATTTCCTTCATACTGGCAAATTTAAGACATTCATTCCCATCGAGAATTTTGATGCTGCTCACACGTATCCCAAGCATTTTCAGAGTCTTCTTATTAGACCTTTTTTAGTTTTCTGTAACAGAATCCTGAATAGTTTCAAACATTGGTCTAAAAATTTTGGGTAGACCTGTGCGGTGCCAGGAGTTGGACTTGATGATCCTTATAGGTCCCTTCCAACTTGGGATATTCTATGATTCTATGATTGGTATAACCTTCTAGGAAAAAAAACAAACAAACTCTGAACAACTATGTAATCAAATTGACAGCAACACAGATAAACAGAAACTATCATAATATATCAACATAGGTAGTTTCTACTTCCTTGAAAAGTACATTTTTCCCAAGAACAATATGAAAACAAAGCAAAAAAACTACAGACATCTTCTCTAAGCCATTTGCCACAGATGCTCTAGATAGAGAAATCAAAAAACAATGAGCAGAAAATAACATGAGACATCAAGAAAAAGTCAGATTACTTGAAGAATGCACTGAGTGATTTAGACAAGATTGGAAGCAGAACATTTGCCCAGCAAGAAGCAGTTACAAAATATAAATACAAAAAATACCAAACCTGTGTTCTGCAAGGGTTATTTTTTGTTCCCTTTGTCTTTTGACCTAGTGAATATATTTCTTTACGTTTTAGGGAGCACAAAACAACACATTTTGAAGTTATTCCACTGAAGCAGAAAGGTGAGGAAAAAGTATAAGCTCTGGGTAAAGTTTATTGAAACTGTATTTCCAATACCAGTTATCAAAGATTTGTATTGTCTTTGGTAATACATATCTTTTGACTGCCACATTAATTCCACTTTTGTTCATCCAGACAACAAGTTTAAATGAAGTTACATGGTCACACTTGCTTATACACTCTTTTGGAACAATGCTTACAGATGTTTGCAAGCATGAAATAAGGCTTACCATTGTATCACCCATAACAAAGCATAGCCAGCTTCTGACCAAAGCTCTTCCTATGCCATTAGTGTAACAACAGATAACCTCAACAAAAAGTTTTTACCACTTTCAGGAAGAGACCAAAGACAAATTGCAAAATGCTCTTGCAAAATGCATGGATATTCAGACCACACTTGCAGCAAACTTCCAGAGACAGGCAGGAACTACCTATCCTATTGCCTACTTTGTGGCTAACACAGCTCCCAGAACTATCGTCCTGCATTCTCCATAAAGGCCCAGTTCTCTTTACAGGTCTCCTTCCTTCACATTTGTCCACCTGCTGCTTCCAAAAGCTTTTTGCAAACAACAAGTTATACCGCTTCATCAAAACTCTGATACAACGTTGACAGCGAGAAACAACTCATTTAAAACTGAAGATAATGAAACTTTGGAGTAAACTAAAGGCACTCGTGTTCAATTTGAAATCACACTGTTTAGAAAAACATGCTACATAAAAAAGGCTGTGTATAAAAAACTACTGCATCTGTGATAGCTTATCAAGACCTTAGAAACAGATGGAGATATGAGGCTACACTGAGCGTGCCCAGAAAAATATGAATTACTGAAGTCACAGTCAGAGGTCCTTCATCCCATGACATTTAATCTGAGCTTCAAAACCAAACCTTATCTACGCTACCTTATACTCTCCACTTCTTAATATCCCTTGAAGTAAAACACCTTTCATTTCAGGTAGACTGAACTTAGGTCCTTATTAAGGCTTAATTACTTCTCTCATAGTGGACGTAAGCTAACACAAGTTGAATAATTGCATACATAAATGGGTCTAATTAACCATTTGAAAACACAGCCAATTAAAAAATAAAAAATATTTCTTGCATATTTTTTCATTAATTCGTCAAATTCAATCATTTTCTGTTTTGTTTCATCATTACTAAAGAGTAAAATGCAACTAAAAGACATTCTTTTTTTAAAAAAACCTATGTATGTGTTGTATATTTATTTTTTTAACTCCAGTAATGTGGTCTCTGAAAGACTTTAAATGATGCTACCAAATTAGCCTGCTGTGTGGGCTGATCAGGTGTAATTGCAACAGCACAGAATGAAGACATACAAAGACAGCAGATCTCAGATCTCCACTATGGTTGCACATGCTTCTCCAGAAGATTCCCTGAAGCTACAATTTTGCCAATGCAGTATTAGAATATTTGGAAATGTTGTGGCCACAGGAATCACTGCTTCAGTCACACTACTGGCTCAAAGGTCAGACTCCTTCACTGTATATTATTGTTCTCTCCCAAACTTCTGAAAAAAGTTTGTTTCTACAGAAACAAAGACTGAAGAAGAAGAGAGTGATGATTCCCAGAAGATGACAGCTAGTAAGAAGTGATTTAGTATGTGAGAAGAGTAAAAGAGAAGATGTAAAAAGCCAAGGTGTGAGACAGAATCAGGAGACTTCAGGGAGGAAATACAAGTCTGGAAAGAAAAAAAAGGAAGGAAGCTGGATATCCAACTGCACCAAGAAGGGCAAGATGCATTTTGAAAATTTTGCACAGGTCTGATACTCTAGAGATAATCATAAGAAAGAAGTCAGTCTGACACATGCTCTGAGAAATACAAATGGGTGGTTACTCATCAAATCAGTTATAAAAGGAAATTAGCATCTATTCAAAATAAGAGATTAAGCCATTACATTGTTCAAAATTGGACACCGTAACAAAAAAATATTGTTCTAGTCAAGACATCCAAAGACCAGTATGTAATCACTAATCAAAAGCCAGTAACCATACAAATCAATCTAGTCAGGTTTTTGCTGTATGTTGGATAGGCACAAACTACTAACAAACACTAATCTTGAACTTTTTAGCCAACAGCCTAGAAGGTTCCACTTTTTTTTTTTGAGTTTATTCTTAAAAGTTTATTATGCAACTATTTCTATTATGTAACTAAAAATGTCAAGTTGCATTCAGAAAAAAAAAATGCTAACATTCAACTAAATGCAATTGAAATACTGATTCTGAAGAAGCAGGGCATCTGCTAGAAAGGCAGTATGGTAACAGTCAATATTGAAAACATGCAAACAAAATGAAAAATTGGAGTATAAGACTAGCACATATGCTAATGTGGCCCTGGAACAACTCTCACTTTGGTGACTCATATAGATTGCTGTATTTCTCTAGCACCTAAACAGCTTCCCTAACAATTATTAAATCATGAAAGAACTGCAACATTCATGTTTACAAACAATTTTTAAACTACAGCCAGAAACAGAGATAAACATTAAGCCAACGCAATTCCTTTACAGTACTTCTGTTTGCTTTAGAAGATTTAAGAAAGGCTTTGTGAAAACAGGAAAAAGTAACCTGTATAAGTGTATTCTCACTGTATCCGTAGAGGTTCCAAACTGAAGTCAGCTCTAAATTGCTCTCAACGACAACCATTTTTAATTAAAAAAAAAAAAAAAAAAAGTGATCTCCCCAAGCACAACACTCATAGCAAAACTTAAAAGTAGCGTATGCTAGTAAAATCTTGCATTTAAGATGTTCTCCTAAAAAAAACAAAAAACACTATAAAGTGGAGTATCAGATAAAACCACTGCCTAAAAGTATATTTTCTGATCTATCAGACACGCATTGAGCTTACTCAAATGAAAAGTCATGGAGCAAACTGTCAAATTTACAAACTTTGTGAAGTTACAGAAGTTTTAACAGTAATGACTAAATGAACAGATGTATATTGGTTGCGTAATATTACAGATCTGACAGGTCTCCCCTTAAGACACCTATATCAGTAAAATGCCTTCATATGCATGGCACAGGCTATTTATCTAGCTCAGGTCTAGCTTCTGAGATCAAAAGTATGTTTGTTGGTTTTATTTTTTAAGTTCCGTTTCTAACCTCATTTTAAACAAACTTCTAGATCCAATGATAAAACAACACCCAGAACTTTTAAGTTCTTTTTAAGAAAGCATCAACTGCTCTGAGGAGTATGCCACTGCTAAGCTAGCTGAATGTTTCTTAACAAAACAAAACAAAAAAAAACACCACACAACACAAAACGAAACACCTTCAAAGCACCATTACAAGCTACATTCACATTTCCTACTCAGCAAAAAAGAAGCTGAGGTACAAGGATCTTGTCCAGGATCCAGTCTCTGTGTACTATCCTCTTTGCCACAATGCCTCCCTCCATTTAATAACTGTTAATTTTGATGTGCAATTTATATATATGGTTACTGAAAAATATTTCACTGGTAGGTATATAAGCAAAATAACTTACCACAGGGCTAATCAAAGCATCAAATCACAGCAGTGTTAAAATGAAGTCCACTATCATCGTCTTTCTATTGTGTAAATATGAAAACTTTCAGAATCACTAACTAAAAGCATATACTCCAACAAAATGGATGTTATTACATCTACTGTTTTCATTCTACTAAATCTACTTTGTTACAGCATTAACTTAGCATAACAAGATCAGGCATTGACTGGCTCAATGCACAAATATATTTAAATATTTCTTTTAGGCTTCTGCAGAGAAAGCCTGAAACTACTTTTTGTTACTATATGTAGCATAATGAATTATGTCTACAGATAAAAAAAAGTAATGATATATTTTTTCCAGCATTATGTAAATCTGTGTTTGTTGACACAGAAAACTAATGGTTGCCCATTTCAAACTTTGTATCTTTAAGTTTTCCTCACTATATTCCATCTCTGCTCCTGAACTTGCTGCTGACCGTAAAAAGTCCCACTAATCTTAGCAATACTCCAAGTAAACTCAGGAATTTGCCTACAGCCAAGAAAACTGAAGGTCTCTGGAAAAGTCAAAATATGTAATTTCAATATAAGCATTGTATTAATAAAAAAAGCATTAATAGTAGTGCCAAATGATGTACTACACTCACTCCATTGTCAGTCACTCCATAACTGGTTTGTCAGCCAAACAAAAAATGAAACCAGCTACATATATTATGTTGTTAGAAATACACAAGCTGGAAAACTATTTGTTTCTCCTATTTTAGCTACAGTACTCTTAGTAATTATATGTAATATAATTGCTTTTTTTTTGTTTATTTTTTGAGGTACTTATAAACACTTTGTTAAATGCCCAACTAGCTGGTTTTGAAGTTGTGATATTGTGGGAGAATGGATTTATATGAACATCTCTTGGTTTTGCTTACATACCTTAAGTGTTGGATCCAAAATGAGTAAGAATGAAAATCAGACATGAGAGTGGACAACAGCAACATACCTTTGTTTAAAAGTTGCTGAAGTTTTAGGGCAAATAATTTTTTTATTTATTTATTTTTAAACCAACGGAAGCTTCAAAATTATTTGGAATTAACAAATGCTTTTGTCCAGTCTGATGAAGAAAATGCATCATAGACAGACTTGCTTTTACATCTGTAACAAAACATACCTGTCCCAGTCAAAAGTCCAGCACTCTTCTTTCGTGCATAAGCGCGTAAGTGGTTGGACAGGCTAACAGCACTTGTAAACGTCGTATTGCAATGCACACACGTTCTAAGCTTCACAGGCATACCTATCATTCAAAAGAAAACTATAATCCAGTTCTCTCTTCAAAAAAATGAAATTCTCAAAGCGTTGTAAAAAGTTTTCTGTAATAAAGATGGTTTAAAATATATTCACTGCATTGATGCAATTGTTTAGTATATTAGAAGGATTGAAGTTAACCATTATTAGTTTTCCATGTAGTGCTTTAAGCCAAACCTTGTTATTTGAACAGAAAGAAGGCAACTTGAACCCCCTAGGCTACTCTGCATTTAATACCTAATATGAAATTCCTACAGATCTCCACGTTATGAAGCTCTATTCCCAAAATAAAACCCTACAATTTGAATAGCACAGTTCTGTTCAGAAATTTCAGAGCTTGCAACATTTCCAATAAAGAGAATTTTAAAAGTATAGTTGACAAAGTGGTAATTAAAACCCATAAGACTAAAAGGCTCAACACTAAATTAGGCTGCTGCTGAAGGCTTAGAGAGAGGTGGTAAAACACATCACTGAACAGCTGTTAAACAAAACATTTTGTTCAGTGCATTTTCTATTCATTACTTTAGATGCGCAATCAATAATGAAAGTTAATGATTTGAAGTTTTTTGCTAAAATCTCTGTGCTAAATAAATAATCAACAAAGCAACATGCTACTTATCACAGGAAAACAGTGAAAGTGAAATAATACTGAACTCCTCACTTACCAGACAAAGAAACCATTATAACTTCTCCCTTGCTCAACTTTACCATCATGTTCTCCATTTATTTTACCCAAGATACAGTGTTTTGGTCAACTAATGTTTCCAGTTCTCTGCTGATAAATCATTAAAAGAACAACAACAAAAAAAAGCTGTATCTATCCAACTGGAAAGCCTCAGTTTACAGGAAAGGAAGAATCCTATTCTCCAGCAGCCCACAGAAGACATGCTGTTTTTTCAGGCAAGTTACAGAAGAAGAGTATCTGGTTGGTAAAAACAAAAAAAACCAACAACAACAAAAAAAAAAAAAAAAAAAAAAAACACAACTTTTTCACTCTAAAACCATGATTAAAAAGATTTGCCTTTTTAAGAAAAACTAAAGTATTTCAACTTGATGTTAAATATTTTCTCATTAACTCAACTGGCACAGTGCATTTGTTAGTTGTCAAATTCCATTACCTCAGCCACAGATAATTATAGGTCCCCATTCATAGCTGTTAGTATTATGCAAGCGCATGTTTGTTTTTACCTGGTTGTTCATCACAACCAAACAGGTTCTATACCTAGTATTCAGCAGTAAATATTAAACAGAAAGCAATACCCAGTGTCAGATTTGGCAAGCTACTCCTTTAGCATTGTTTTTCAAATAATTAAGCCTGTCAAAGACACACTTCCTTTATTAAACAACCTCCTGTCTTAAAGGACAACCATATACATCCAGAAGACATTAAAGGTAATTCTGTTCTGCCTCTGTCATTTTAGAAAGCCACCTTTGTTAAGAAATTGATTGCCACACTTTCATAGCCCCCTAAAAGAACTTCTGAGCACGCTGGACTTGTTGCTGTTATTTCTTTAAAGGAAGACGAGAGTATATGTGAAAAAGTACTACGCAGTGCCAGTTTTACTAACCTACATTGAGTAATAACAAGAAAAACAAAAGAACTGAAAAAGTCATGGGTATAAAACTAAGATCTTACTCCTCAGTTTAAAGAATCCTGCAGCATTATAAGGTGTTGTCCAAATAAGAAATATATAAATGCAAGCTCTACATACACATTAAAAAGGATCCTGCACGAATTCCTCAAGACTAGAAATAGCTCTGACAATTAAAAACATTCTAAAAAAAAAATGAACATATTAGTATAGATTGTCTAGAAAGTCAATTATAGAATTGTTTCATTAGCACAATCCTCAGCGGATGGGGACACCTTTGTCCATATCAGTCAGGGGCTGAATATTAGAACACTGCTGACTACAGCTGCTTTCCATCAAAGCTTAAACTAGCACACATCTTCACTCAGGATAGACAGGCCCTAAGCAAGCATGAGTTTCCCCCAGCAGCCACGATTTTAAACCAAACAAGAATTAATCTATGGTGCAAGAGTCTGTTTGCCTAAGACATCAAAATTAGTCAATAGATATTAATCAGCTTAAAATATTATGTGCTTAAAATGTCATTAACAATTCTGTCGGTTTGAACAAATGCCGCTTTGCACAAGTCTCGAACATTTAAATGAAACAGCTTGCAAACCAGCAGTTTTAAAGCCCAGAAACAGGGTCCAAGCCCAAACACTTCAGAACTGTTAAGTCTGCCAAATACCTCAACTTATTGGTGGTCTAGGATGTGTCTTCTTCCTTACTGAGGTTCGTTTTGTGCCCACTTTGGATTGGTAAACTCAAACATATGCAGAAAAGGAGCTACATTCCATGCAAAAAAAAAAAACAAAAAACAAAAAAAAAAAAAAAAAAAAAAAAAAAAACAACCCTCAGTGCTGCTGAATATTCACTTAAGAAAAAACATGCAAGAAAAATTTGCTGTGCTACCTCTCATGGTCAGCATCCTCTGGAAATGAAATAATCAAATGAACAGAATCCCCCTACAAAGTACTGTGTACTTGTATGTTTTCTGTGAATTAATGCGTTCTTTGGAAATGTTGTCAAGACAGCGAGAAACATCATCTTACCTGACTGCATAGTCAAGTCCATTTTTTGTGGCTGATACATCAATGGACTGTCTTCATTTAATGGAAGAACACATTTCTGAACAAACCTCTTTCTCGCAGTTTGATTATGAATCTTTTGAGGAGAAATATCAGGATTCCTTTCTTCTCCTAACCTTTTATTTTTCAGAAGTTCTATCAGTGTAAGTGACTGATTTTTTTTTTCATCATGTAGCACTGCTTTTGTTTCATCACATTCATTTAGGAAACTCAGCCCTTCTTCCTCCGATGCAGACACAGATGTATCTTCAGTCTTTAGGCCATTATGGTATGCTTCAAGAGGTATAACATTCTGAGATAAGAAGTCATCATTTGATGCAAATTTCTGAGCAACAAATGGTCTGGGAATAATGCGGCGACTATTCAAAGCCTTTAGAATTTTTTCATACTTCTCTTCGTTTTGCATCATCTCATTCAGAACACAGATCGGAGACTTGTGAGCATCCCACTTGGTTTTGCCAAGCCTCTTCAGGTGTCCACGCACATGATTTGACAATCCAATTTTAGTATCAAACCAGCCTCCACAGAGCTGACACGTATGCTCAGAGGAAGTTTCAGATTTCTCAATTGCTATAAAGAAAATAATTTTCATGTATTTTGACAATTATGTACTATTAAATATTACTACGGCAAATCATAAGAACAGGCTTTACAACAAAATGAAGCAAGTCTTGTTTATTGTTCAACTTAGCATCTTTGTCCCCTCTAATTTACACCCAAATTAAAAAAAAAAGAAACACATACCTTTTCTAACACGCTTAACAGGAGTTCCTGTTCCAGTTCTTTTAAAATGTTGCATTTTGTCACTCGTTGCTATCTGTTCTGGTGAAACAACATGACGGGCTTCGTAGCTCAATCCAGCTCTGTGAAGATGCCCTCGGACATGATTGGACAATCCAACACCTGTTTCAAAGGTTGCTGGGCAGTATGGGCAGGACTTCTTTTCAAGCGACAAATCAGTCCAATGGAAAACTGAATTATGTTTTGGCAATGCTGATCCTACATTTTCTAAATTCTGAGGATCATGCAGCTCACGGAGGAAGTTACTACCCTCAGCATCTTCATAATATTCAAAATAAAAGCCATCATTCTGCTCATAACTAAGCGAAGATTTATCAACAGCTTCATGATCTTCTATTTTACCTTTGAATATAGGGAATAGGCTTACATGCTCCTGATTAATATCACTGTAAGATTCATCCTCCACAGAGTGTGTAGTGTAATCACATAGTTCAACATTATCCCATGAACTTTCATCCTCCGTTTCATAGCTGTCTTTTTTTTCAGCAGAGTTAAGTTTCTGTAAAACAACAACAGTCATTTTATGCAGAAAATCTGGATAGCAATCCAAATCATTTCCTGTAACAGAGCCTTCCCTCTTGGATTCTTTAACCACTCTTTTTACAGCTACATGCCTATGACCTTTATAGCCTTTTGCCCTTTTGCAATCAAGATTATTTGAATCCATGACAAAACAATTATTATGGGGACTTCTATGTAAAGAACTGACACAGTTGGACTCTTCCTTTTTTAAATGCAAAGGATAAGAGTCACTAGATTTTTTAATCATCCCGTAGTTTTCATATTTGTGTCTATATAAATAATTATTGCTTGTTTTGACACTAGCTTTCTGCTTTGCTGCTTGATGAAAATATTTAGGTTTCTGGTCAATGCTATTTCTAATCAAAAAGGTCTTGTTTGTAGAATTTAGATTGCACACACTTACAGATGACTGTGAAACGCTTTTCCGGGCCTTCTGTATCCTGTAGGGTCTCTTGTGAAGTTTGGTGAAGTTACTGGACTGTGAAGTAGAGCCAAAAGATCTTTTTACATCCTGTTTTAAAACCGAGTTCTTCGGAAATGTAGAAGATTGTTTCATCAACTGTTTTGTCCTGCTACCAAAATCTAAAGATTCTTCTATAATGCTGCCTTTCCTCTTTTCTAGTCTAAGATGGCTACGAAAGGGATCGATGCAAGATGTTGGATGCAGGTATTCCATGTGTTTTTTTAAAATGCTTCTAGCCGAAGTTGTAAATGGACACATCTTACACATGTACGTTGCTGACTTTTTTGAGGATCCTAAATATGGATCTTTCATGGATGCCTTTTTCTGTGATTTCCTCTGGGACATGTCACTACCAATAATGGAACATTTGACTACTGCTCCATGAGCAATCCCTCGATGGCATTCAAGTTCATTTTCTGTCACAGCCATGAAATTGCATTCCTCACAGCAATAGTATCTTTTATCTTTTTCATGGGTCTTTGCATGCTGCACAAATGTTTTGGGACAATTAGTACCAAATACACATTGGGGACACTGTAACCGTGCACTCCTACCCTCATCCTGAAGTTCTTTAAGCTCACGGATTTCTTCCATCAGTTTCTGCCTTCTTTCCTGGTGAATTATCATATGTTTGAGAAGTGAATTACGATCTCGAAATGTCCTTCCACATTCCCTACATGCATAGGGCCTCGGGACATTGAGATGTCGGAAATGGCTGTTCCCATCTAAATGGTACATCATATGCCTATGCAGATGTTTTTTCTCCCTAAAATTCACATTGCACTTTGTACAGGGATAAAATGATGGTTCATCAGTACTGAAAGTAGATGGTGATTCAGAATCATTCTGTTCACATTTATTTTTTAAAGTATTGGAAAGAAAAGTGCTAGTGTGAACAGGAGAAGCATCTTCTGCACAGCTACCAGTGGGACTATAAATGAGTTGTTGGATAGCATCAACAGCTTCCAGCTCTTCATCTGTGGATTCAGGCTTTACTTTATTCAATGAATATTTTTGTGGTTCTACCATTTGTAGCTCTTCATTCTGTTCTAAGAAGTCAACACTTAGAAGTTTTGATTTACTAGGAATATAACCTGTATCACCAAAACAGTCTTCAGTATAGCGTGTTATTTTACTAACGTCCATTTTTCTTTTTCTCTTTTTTTCTAAACCTACTTTACAGTGAATTGGAGACTTCTCTATTGTTTCTTCATTTGTCATAAGAAACTGTATAAACTCTTTCTGTGGATCCCAGCTGGGATCACATGTCGATCTGAAACCACTTGTACCTGAGGAAATGCCTGTTAATGTATCAACACAATCATCTTTTACCAGTAAATTTTTATCATCCTCACAAACTTCTACTTGGCCTACTAAAGTGCTATCTACACTATTACCTACTGATTTCTGTGAATCACAACCAATTGAAGCAGAGGTAGGTAGATTTTTAATGGAATGAGTCATGTTCTTAGCATGTGCTACATCAGGTAACAAAAATAAAACTTGGTGCTGATTTGATTTTTGTGTTGTACTCTTTGCAGGCAGCTGAAGGTCTTGAACCACTGTCAAAGTTGAGCAGGAATCTGTATGATGACCTACAGGCTGTCCAGTGGTTAATGAAACACTGCCTTTATTCATAATGGAAGTCTTAGTTGAGGTGGAGTGTGAAACTGGTCCATTAACAGCAGTTCCTCTAGACAAGATAAAGTTTTCACTAGAAACAGTAGGAGCACCAGTGTGTATAAATAGAGAAGTCTGGCCTCCACTTAAGGCTTTTTCAGATAAGTCCCTTGATAGCTCCTCAGGCAGAGTCAGTGTATTGTTCTTCTGAAATGACGTGTCACTCTCTTGTGATTTAGGAATGCCACCTTCTTCCTCAGATATGAAATTATCACCACACAGAATTTCTGCTTCTTTAGCACCAGTGACTTCAGTATTTATCTCTAAGTCATCCATGTTGCTGGTCTGTCCATTAAGCACATTTAGACTGAAGCAAAAAAAAAAAAAAAGAAAAGAAAAGAATCAGGCAATCACAGAAATAAAGTGTCAATTTTAATTTACAATATTTTCCAGGAACAGCCTTCTTCACACTGCAATCAGAAAAAAAATAAGTTTTGAATAAGAACATGCATTTTTAACACGTTTAAGATATTCAAGACATGTTTAAAATTTATAAATGAAGCAATCAAAAACTATGCATTTTTTTGCTATGCTACATTACCTACAAAAATACAAAACACCTACAAGCAAGATGGGAAAAAAATGTGATTAACAAAAACTGAGCATTCTACATGCGCAGTAACATGAACCCAGAGTTTATCTTTAGTTGCTTTCTAGAGGCAAAACAAGTTAGCAGTAAAAGCTATCCAGACATCTGCTAGTTATTTCAGTGACTTTTTTTTTAAACCATACTTCCATTTAGCACCTAGGAAATAAACTAATTTTTACGTATCTCAAGGTATCACTTTTTTCAATTTGTTTGTATACAACTGACATGATGATACACACAAGCTTGTAGAGTGTTTACTTTGGTATTAATTGAGAAAACACATAACAAGCCCAATTTTGAACATAAGATTACTGATGGAAACGACAAAGAATCTAGAGTTAATCAAATTAGAGTTGTGCTAAAAGGAGTCATTACCTAGACTCTTTGAATTAAAATGTTATAACTCACAACAAATATCCATGGCTCCCTGCAATGGTCCTTTATTGAAATCAAGGAAGACCATGCTTGACATCCTTTTTTCCTAAAGAGAGAAAACAAGCTGATTAAAGGATACCATTTTCATTTTTTTACATCACACATCAAAATGAGTTTAGAATTTCAATTCAACATCATGACAGTTATCCATACAATTCAAAGCTAGCTATCACTTAATGGAAATTCTCTGCTACTGCTTTTGTTTCAAGTCAGCAAAAAGACAAAAATAAAATAATTTCATCTTCTAAAAGTTTGTAAGAAACAAGCCTTAATATGCCATGACTTTTTTTTACTTTTTTTTTTTTTTTTTTTTTAACTGTTTAGAAGAAAAATAAGCTGTATTTGGAGTACAAATATAATGGAAAAAACTTATTGCAAGAAGTTAAAACATTATTTTCTTTGCTACCCAATTACTGAATTACCCAATTTAGAAATATGGTTTTATTCTATGCCAGCTATGTAATAAATATTTAATATATGAGAAACAATACTATTTTATTACGTTAGTTATAACATGCCCTTATGCAAATGTTCTACTAGAAAGGCCACATATTCAGCTTCCCATTTCTTAGACTTCTGAATTTCTTCGCTGTTTTCAGATGGGTCAGTTTCTACCACAAAGACGACCTCTATTAAGATCATATTCAGAGCTTTCACTATAAAATGGTGATAATGCACCACACAGCAGGTGTCTTTACATCACATACACAAGTTGGAAATTGGCAGTGCAAGCCTGCACTAAAAATCAGTAAAGCGAAATTTACAGGAGGGAAAGCTCCAAGAATACACAACTACTCCAGTAATTTTATCACTGAGTAATGTAAGCTTCATATAATATTAGCAATGGAGTATAAAAATGTTCACAAAAAAATTAGAAGCAATATAGTAAAGTCAGTTTTGCCTGCAAGATAGTGCATTTTCCCTGTTTTGCTACTGCAGAAGTAGACAAACGTATGCTCAGTCAATTTGAGAGCCTATATTAGCTTTTCTCAACAGGAAGCAATGTCGCTAACGAAGTGGTAAATTCAGTGTTAATGAGTGGCTTCACTGTTACCACCTGTGAGGTAAAATCTTCCATGTTCCAAGTTCCACCCATCTGTTCTGGTGTTAGGGGTTCAGAGGAAGAACAGACGCTTCCCATTTAAAGCAACCTCATTGGTACCCCCTGAACAGCAGGGAGGCAAACTGAGAACATCGTGCCTGCTTGGAGATTGCAACCCTCATTATCAGAATGGCTCCTGAAAACTTTTCACAGGTTCATGTGATGAAGACAAAATCATGTTGCTCCACATACAAAAAAACATATGTTGACTTTAAATATTAGTGTTAAAGCTTGAGCTAAAACAAGGTGGATAGGGCACCACACAACCACCTCAAACTTGAGAGTCCCTTCAAAACTATCCTGAACAAGAAACATTACATCGTGCAATCATAAGAGACTCATTTCCATATTGTGTATTTATGGAGATTGTGAACTATTCCATATGGATCTGATTAGAAGACTTCTATGGTAATACAGCTGTCCCTACAGATTTCAGGCTTTGAATTAAGCCTGAAATGCTTATCATATTGATAATATCACTGTTACATTTTAATCATTTCCTGCTAATTATCTTCTCTCCCCACCCCCCCCCCCCAGCTACCAGAGTGGTACAATTCACTATTATACACCCAGGACAAACGCGAAGAAGTTCTAACAGTGTGGTCCTAAAGAAAACATACAAAAAATATTGTTAAGTAACATTAATAAGTAACATTAATTTAGAGTATTGTGATAACAGTGAGCCACATGCAATACAAGTGCAGAAAATTACTCCGTGGCAATGATTCCACACAATACCATCATTTTTGAGGAAATCATTAACTTGTACCACATTCAGGAAGCCTACCACCCACACTGAAACACTACCTAAACGTGAACATATTGGGAGGAAAAAAAAAAAAAAAAAGCAGAAAGAAAATCAAAGCTACTAGCTACTAGCATTTAATCAAGGCTATACAATATTCTTTGCATATTTCCATCACTTGTAAGTATTGTTTTCTATACCACATCACAGATGCACACAATATTAATTCTCTTGAAATGCATGGTAAATAAATCCTTAATGTAGTTGAAAAAATAAACTTCAAGTTTAAACTTGAAATTTAGTATTGCAAATAGTGTTTGTTATAACTGTATGGTGTTTGCCCTGGTGAGTTACATAGTGCTTACATTGGAGATAAGTACAGAAGAGCAATGCTCAAAAAGCCTAGCCTACATAAACATGCACAATTCCAGGCTCATACTATTGAAACACTTTACCTAAAAGGCCAAATTCTATTCAATTATTTTAGCTAAACCTGGAATCACTGTCACACAGTAAACAGTTATTTTTAATTTACATGATACATTGTTTATTACAGCGGAATTATTTCATACTCAAGAGTAAAACCCAACCAATTATTTAGCCAACTTCCACCCTGACTTAATTAACTACTTTTCAATTTACATATTAATTTTTAAAAATACTGTTTTTCTTCATAAAATATCAGTTTCAAATAATAATGAGTTCTGCAGATATGACTGCCTGTGGCCAGATACCCTAAGCATTAAAAAAGTGTAAGGTCAGATCTGTCTTCAAGATGACAGATCATTTAAATGCCTTAAGCTAATCTTATTGTCTCAAAAATCTTGAACATCAGTATTTTTGCAAACTATCAGCACTTGCTATAACACCTTTACTACACTACATCTTGAGGTTACTACAGAAAAAATGAGGTGATAATTGCATATTAACATAATTATTCGGTAATCCCTCTCAGCAAGCTTCCCAGGTCACTCAGTAATTCAGATTAGATGCAACCTTCTTGTCATCAGATCTATGCTGTCCACTTTCTGTTCATTAATAATTCTTTTTGATAGGAACGTACTTAATTCCACTGTTCTATGTACATTATTAACTGTATTTATTAAAAGTAGGTTCATGACATTTCCAGGTTCCTGTTTCATAATGACAACCTTTGCGATGTAGTAGTGTCACACACCAAATTTTATGCCTTTATGCAATACTAGTTCATTAAAGCTTACACTCCAACACTGTGCTGTCGCCTACTAGCAGTTATAGCTAGATGTTTGTCAATTTCTGTTACAAAAAAAAAAAAAACACAACACCTTATGTTATGCAGATTTACAACAGATTTGAGAGCACACAGGAGGTGAAAATTTAAGATGGAAAAAATTGACTGAGTTTGTGAAAAGCATGAAGTGTGTTTATGTATTTTGATACCAAGTTTCATAGTCACAGTGACTATTAAATGGCACAAAAACTTAAAACCCATCTCCCAAATAGACTGAATTTACTCAGCCTAATTAAATGAACTAAAGAAACAAATTATTTCAACAGTGTTGTAATGAAGGCGAAAAGCTCTGTTTGTCCTGTGCCAAGTAATTTGTCATAAATGAAGTTCTTTAAACAGATATGTGAATAACCAGGGCACTCGCGATTATTAAAGAGATAGGAAAGGTGTTTCATGCTTGCACTGATTCCATTTAATTTATTTCTTCAAGACTTTGCTATGTAAAGAGAGAAAACTAACAAACCCCATCTCTTTATCCACAAGCATTCCTGTAATAAAGCTTTTTCAAATGACAGAAGATACAAAAAATGATGGAACCAGTCACAGATTTTTGAGCAACAAGCGGCAGACCTGAGAGCTTGTACGTTGTGGCACCAGACAGAAGCAGAAGCTCCTTCCGTTTTGCCTAATTTGCAGTCTATTCCTATATTAACTTAGTTATGATCCATGTCACACATTCTGTCAAAAGTGAAATGTTTAAGAACCTTTGGAAAACGAAGGATTATGCAGAGTAAGTTTTACCCAGGTCAACTGAAGGAGTGGGGTGAGAAATCCAAAACCCTTGCCTCCCAAATAACTAAGTGTATTAGTATAAACTAGCTGCACCTTCAGGGAAAAGTAATCTTTTTGGAGAGCATCTTTTTACGTGGGCAGATAGTGACAAGACAAGGGAGAATGGCTTTAAACTAAAAGAGGGGAAATTTAGATGAAAAGTTAGAAGGAAATTTTTCACGCAGAGGGTGGCGAGGCACTGGAACAGGTTGCCCAAAGAAGCTGTGATGTCCCATCCCTGGAGGTGTTCAAGGCTGGGCTGGATGAGGCCCTGGGCAACCTGGTCTGGTGGCAGGTGTCCATGCCCAAGGCAGGGGTTGGAACTGGGTGGTCTTGTAGTTTCAATCTAACCCAAGCCATTCTATGATCTCACTTAGTGAATATCTGGACAATATTTTTGCCTCTTCCATACAGTAATTCACACTCTTCATACCTACTGAGTTTTGGGTGTTATCTAACAAGATCAATATCCAAAGCTAGTATGATTATGATATTGTAATAGTTAGAAAAATACATATTACTAGTTTCCCTCTTTATCTAAAAGCTATCTTGATCCACCCTCAGATGGAAATAGAGCTATAAAGCCTGACAACCAAAGGTCAAGTCAGTGACTCACCTTGCCTTTCTCCAGCATGTTCGCAAATTAAATTGTTGAAAATACATTCCATTCTCCACAGCACAGGTGGATTATTCTTAGATTTCCTTACTTAACTTTGAAACCTACAAATTCATCTGAACACTTCTGGAACTTAACTTCTGCAGCTAACAGAGGGCTAGTTTAGTATGCACAGCACTTATAAATGCTGCCCTCCCACACCTACTCTACACGCAAGCATATGATTATTAATCTAACTAGTCTGAGCAGTTCCACTGAAAATTAAGCTTTTCTGATTCCAATGTTTACATGAAAACATAAACATCATAAAGTTCCCATAGCTAATGAGACTCCTGTATTAGGTAATTTTCAAAGCAGCAAGAAAATACTCCAATGCAAAACTAAGAATACAAAAGTTGCCACCATCCACACTAATGACAATACTACAACCTATTATGCATTTTAATATTTATTTTTAAACTGCACAAATTGCTCCCAATTCCTTAAAAAAGGTAGGAACAAGAAATTATGTAAACCAAGATGTAAAATTCAAAATGAAATTCACCAAGATGTCATATTGCTGTGGAAAAAGTTGACCAAAGAGAAATTTACAATTATACAGGAGTAAATTACACAAAGTTCTCTCCAGGAGCTTGCAAAAGATCAACATAACTGAAGAAAGATAACTGTCATTGCTCAGGAATGGAAGATTCCCCACCAGCTTTTAATAGCTAGACAGCCTTACCACAAACAACAGGTTTCCTGCATAGCCTGTGAGTCAAACTCAAAACCGCTACTTTGTGTGGAAGTCTCAGATTTGAGACAGATACGTTAATTCTAATTCCTACAGTAGCACTGCAAGTCTTAACTGTACAACTACCATTTACCTCTCTTGTTGACTACCAGAATGTATAGAGATTAAAACTGATCTCAAACAGTTTTCTATATTTTTTAATACTGACTCAGTTTGAAACCAATCCAACTAATTAATTTCTCATCTGGTCACACATTGCCTTAGATTTCTAAAGCTATTTCTACTCTAAAACACATGCAACCAATCTCAGTTCAAAGTCTGACATTAATGTCAAACAAAAATACTGCTTCAAGGTATCAGGCGGAAAAAAAATGAAATTATAAGATTTTACCTGTATTGCAAAAAATCCAAAACATGATACAAAATAATCAGAAAGAAATAATTAGTTTCTTAGAAGTAACTTACTAGTTTTTAGAATTCAGAATCTTCTAAACAGTCAACACAAAGACATTAAAGTCTACAAAATCTTTAGGAAATAAAATGCAACCAAGGCAAAAGAACTTTCTTCATGATGAGAAACTATCAAGTTCAGATCTTTAAGGAAAAGTGGGCTGGTATTCCACTAAACCATCACCCTACAAAAAAACCTGTCTATTCATTATACTCAGGAACATCACACTAATTTTCGTAACACTCATTTACATGAAACTCTGTTACTAGTGAAACTTCTTCAAAAACTGTGTATAAAATAGAAAAAAAATGTTTCTTTAAAAATGTCAGGCTTTTAGAAACTTGATTTCTGGTCTAGAATGTGTAAGAGTAATATTTAACATCTCATATCTGCAAGGCAACAGTTTACAACTGAAGCATGACTGTCTTACAATTCAAAAAACATATCATTGCTGCCACCAACCATTCTCATTCTTATTTCTTGAATATTGATTTGCTTGGGCTGCATTTGGAGGACTGCTGCCAGCATGCTGAGGGAGGTGATCCTTCCCCTTTACTCTGCACTGGTGAAGCCACACCTGGAGTCCTACATCCAGTTCTGGGCTCCCCAGTACAAGAGACATGGAGCTACCAGAGAGAGTCCCCTTGAAGGGCCACTAATTTGAGTAAGAGATTGGGGCATCTCGTATGAGGAGAAGGCTGACGGACTGTTTACCCTAGAAAATAATACGTGATCAGTATGGGATGTCACCCACGTGTGCAAACATCCGAAGGGAGGCAGAACTGCACTTTCTTCAGTGGTGTCCAGTGACAGAAAAAGAGGCAAACAAGCACATGAGTTTCCACTTGAAAATAAGGAATTTGGTTTTTTATTTTTATTTATTTATTTATTTATTTATTTTTAACTGCAAGGGTGACTGGCAGAGGTTGCCCAGAAAGTCTCCATCCTTGGAGATATTCAAAAGCCTTCCAGATGTGGTCCTAGGCAAGCTGCTCTAGGTGACCCTGCTTAAGAAGGAAGGTTGGACAAGACCTGTAGAGGTCCCTACCAACCTCAACTATTCTGTAATTCCGTTTGAGTACATTTTTTCCACAGAGTATCCCAATTCTCACTTACCTTACTCCCCATTAAGAGTGCTACTTACATTCAGACTATCTGCTTTTATCATTTATTGTAAAATATCAGAAATATAAGCATAAGTATCTTAATTAAAAGAAGTTTCTGAACACTACCTTTAGATTTTCCATTCTGACAGTTTAAGAAATCAACAACAAAAAATCAGGTACGTAGGAGAAGTGCATTTTCTCTACCCCACGCTAGGTAGAACATATCCACAGCAAAACCCTAATTCTATGTCCCTCACCTCCAGTGTTCCTGTTTTCCAGAGTTCTCTCTCACTAAATAAAGCAATAATATTATTCTGAAATTTATAAACCTGCATTTTCTAAGTTCCTCACCATTTTTTATTAATATTTCTACTATTCAGGACTTTCTTCAACCGTTACAATTACTTTTCCATAGGATGAATCCCCTCTTCTAGGCCACAATTTGCTTTGATGTCTTTTTGATATATCACACCTCAGAGAGGCCTAAGGACGCCAGATTCTCAGTGTCAGCTTTTCAGGCGATACAAGAAAAGTATTTCCTCATCATCCAGCCCATTGCCATCAGTAATGCACTTTTGTAACTGTAGTCACAGTGAGTGAGAAATTTCCTAAACAACGTGTTTAGGAAAGTACATGCTTTCTTATGGGCTCTAGTGCTATCACTACAGTACTCATGAGAGGGAAAAAAATAAATAATACAAAAAGAAAAGGAAAGACCTGCTGTCATTGCAGAAGATTTTGGCTTGCAGAGAAGAGAAAGTTGTCTCAACATGTAGCCATATACTGTCAAATTACTTTGCTGTATGTTAGAATTATGCTTTTCTTAGCAGCAAAGCCAATTTAAATGACTCCTGCCTTCCTCTACTCCTCCACATTTCTTCTTTCAGTTTATCAACAATTTCATTACCTAGCTTAAAAGGCTGGCATATACACTGCTGAATCAGCACAACTGACAGGCAACAACTAAGAGTAAGGGCACAAACTTTTCCTAGCTTTGTTGACAGAAAAATCTAATGGAGAATCCTTTCCTAAAACTTGCATCAATGAAAAGTGAAAATGCAGAGAATTGCAGAAGGCAAAAAAGTAAGTTTTGTCAGTCCCATATTTACCTGCAAAAGGCATTATGAGGAACGCTACTATGAAGAAATTTTATGCTCTAAAATTACTTGAAGTATACTATTCGAAGTAAAATGCTAGAAATAAATGCTACAATAATTCAACTCGGGAACATTAGGTATTACAATTTCTGAGAATACTACTGATGTAAGAAATTACCTTAAATTACATTTTAGACATTATAGCTAGATTTTCCACAAACACATACAAAGACAAATCCTTTCATTAGGTTAAACAAGAAGCATTTTCATTTCTAAAACTCATCGCTGACTTTTATAAAATTCAAAACAAACCTACTCTCCTTTAAACCATAGTTCTGCAGATTCAAAGCCAGTTTATTTGTTCAGACAGAAGTCATTCTTAAGCCAAGTACTGCCACCAAGTGGTGATGAAATTTCATATGCAAATCTAATGATTCCCCAAATGCAGAGCTCACAGAACTAAAAATGTTTTCCCCAGTGCCAAGTAAGTGACTGATGGTGTACTAAGAAAAAGACTTAAAACTAATCAGTCAAAGCAGAACTGCATATTTTTCATAGTGAATCAAAAACCAACTTTTAATTTAAAACAAAGTTTTTTCCTACATTTAGGCACTTTTGGTCAGACACCTTTTGTGAGCAATGGAGAAAAGAGCTTTCTTCCACTACAAATCCAATACACATAAGCCAAATGACTCTAATAATTAGCTGTTTTCCATAACTCTGTGCAAACCCCCAGTGATTACAACTATATGGCCACAGAAGTCTTGTTTTCAGGGTACTCTCAAATTTCAGAGAAAGTCAAATTCAGTAACTGAAGCAGCTCCACCTGCCCCGACTTTTAGCATAGAAACATCCAGCATTTTATTTGCACAAGCTTTACCCTTCGTTAATAGAAAGAGAACACAGACAGCCAATTTTAATTTAACTATTCTGAGGAATATTTCTCAAATTCATTAAGTTTGTATTGTTATCTGCACAAGTTATTCCTGAGGTGTTATACCCAAAGATCATTGATGAGAACACTGCACAACAACAACATGATGCCACATAACAGACTTACAGTACAACGCTCTTAAAAGACATTAAAAGAGTTAAGCTCAATTTTATTGGCATATATCTTAAAATATTACACACCATTCAACTTTGGGGAAAATTCTAACTTTATTTCCCATTACACTGAAAAAAAAAGTGGTAATCGTTTTTTTCCAGCATGTTCTGAGACCTATTTAGCAATTTCTCAAGTGTTTTTTCTCTTATATCCATTTTACTGCACACATTTTAATAGCATCACAAGTTCTAGAATTTTATCTTCTGCTGACATAGAGACTTACCCTTTAAAGCATACTATCTTTCCCAATTACAAAAATACTTCTTCCTCAAATAAACACTCTGCTTTTACTCATTTGCTTTAGAACTTCAGTGTAATGAATGACATTTAGTGACTCATAACTAGGCAAACCGCTTCTAATCAACCTCTGTATTCTTTCAGTGATCAAAGGTTAAGAAGCTAGCGAGATGGTAAGCAACAGTGCAAAGAAAGCCCAAAAACTCTCTTGTGCTTTTTTAGATTAAGATGAAAATATTCTGTCCACTTGGAGACTGTTATCATCCTTACTTGCAAACGTATGAAATTGAGTTTTTAGGAGACCTGCAGCTGTATAATATTGAACTTACACTTCCAACTAATAAGAAATGTAAGTCAGTCCCCTAATAATTGTTTTGTTTTTGTTTTATTGTAAGTAATTTATGGCAGAAAACAAGTCTTCATAGTAACTGAGACAATCTGAGCAGTAACATAAATTGTGTAAGATTCCTGCCTGAACCAAAGCAAAATAAATCAGGCATGCCTTATCCTGTGCCTCTAAATATAACCTATCCTTCAACACCTGTGGTAGTATTATTCATTTATTACATTTTCTGCTTTTAGGTAAAGCAATATCAAATACGTTCAAGACAGCTTCTGGAAACAAGTGTGGTTTTGCATGGGGTCTCAATTGGTTAAAACTTATCCTAACTCTACAACCAATTATAGAAAAATTCAGCACAATTATCTATCCTCTGTAAACTTTCCTGTTACATAAAAGTAACCCATTATACTGTTAACACACTGAGACAGATTATTGTTCTTAACTTTCACCCATATTTAAAAGAAGATAGGTTTTCCAAGTTCCAGATTGTGTCTTTTGAGCTCCACTGGAGGACCTAAGAACAGAGACTACAGTGACCCCAATAAGGGACATGCACTGTTTGTAAATAGTATCGTACACTTGTGTATTTTTAACTGACAACAGGTTTTTTGATTTCCAGAAGTCAGGTCATCTTACTATCTACATTTGCAATTAGGAAAACAAGTGATTGCAATTAAAGCAAAAAACTCTAAATTCATTATTCACATAAAGAAAACGTTCAGTCATTAGGAAATGCCTTCTTGTAAAGTATACAAGATGTTTGAGTGAATCATTAAGAGACTTTTTCATCTAGTGCTTTAAGTGACATAAGCTTACGCGAAAGGCCAAGCCTGCACTGAATTGTGTGAGTTAAGTTCATTGTTTAGAAGTCTACAAGACACTGCAGTGTCTACACTATTGAGTGGAGACAGAAGACACACAGTTGATAAGTACAGGCTGTTTGTTAAAATCTTTCAGAGTTGTCCTTGCTGCCATTCTCTGAATCTTCTTCAGCTCTATGTTGCTTTTCAGTCACAGGACTAAACTAGCACCAAGCTTCGATACAGTTTGTTCATACCATACATAGCACAGCATTGCAAATTCAGATAAATGGATATTTGTTTTTTGGTTTGTTCCCTTATAATATGTAGCATTTTCATTGATTTATTGACTATTCAATTGTCATTTTCATAGTTCCATCAGAACCACAAGATCTCCTTCAATCAATAACAGTATTGATCAAATGTCATTATACTGTTTGCATATATTCTTTCACATTTTTCTGTCCTCTTGCTGTATATGCAAGAATACATACAGGCTTTCTCCTCAGAGAACAGCTTAGTTCTATTGTACATAGCTAACCACAATCAAGATGAAAGGTCTTTGGAATTTCATTCAGAAGACTGATTTCACACTCAAAGAACACAATCAGTTACTTTCATGTTGCAGACTTCTCAACTAACTTTCTGTATTTAAACCAACAACAAGATACCACATAAATTAAAGGGAAAATGTAAGCTAAGTACTGAAAGCATCAGAACGCACAATGACCAATTTAAACCTTACTGTGAAATCACATCACCTGCCTAGCTAGGATTCTTTTGTTTTAAGCCCAACCTCAGATAAAGAAATTTACTTCCTTTTGCAGAGTTACATTTATTCCTTTTCTCAAAGCAGCACATTCTATAAACCTGCAGTGTCAGTCAAAGGCATAAAATATTCCTCTACACATAAGTATATGCATACTACAGCAGTATAGCTTGCTTTTAATTCTTTGTAGTTCAGAAGACAATTCATAATTTAAGTCCTGAATCAGTTACACATTATACAAAGAAAAAAAAATAAAAGAATTGTTTTCAATTCCTCACAAAGTATTCTGTTAAAAATCAACATTTTACAGTTGACAGTAGTAGCTCTAAAAGTCCTAGCAGAGCAGAAAATACCAACAAAGCAGGTCATGCCAATTTTAAAATGCACATACTACATTTTTTTAAAAGCTGTAGTAAGTCTAATATTAGAAATGAAATACAAACTCACTTGAGCAAATGGGACTTCCCTCTCACTTCTTCAGAATACAAAGTCACCATGAGCAGCTAAATTCTAAGATAACATACCAGTCAAGAGCAAGCAGAAAACTTGAGAATCCAGCTCTTATTTGCTAAGGAAGCCTGCATACCCAGTTCCATCAAGACCCATGTCTACATTAATGAGAATTTACTTTGCATTCTTACCTAAAGACGCTCATGAAAGAATCAGGCTAAAACAGATTAAACCAAATTGCTCTTAAAAGTGTTTAATGTAATTTAATGGAGAAAGATTAGTTTTTATAGTCCAAAGTATTCCCAAAGTAGAACACTAAGCAACATGAAGAGAAGCAAAATCTGTGTTTAGCTAAGTTCCATATCAAAATAATTATTGTAATAGCGGGGTGTGGACAATAAGTGTTGAAGTAACAGATTTTTTTGTTTCCCTGACTGCTGACAGCTTGCAACTGCAAATGGACACCCAGATTCCACAGTAAGCCTTCATATGCTTTGTCTTACAAATAGCTCCCAAAAGAGCTAAGGGCAGGATAGGGATTTTTTTTTTTTTATTTTAATAATTTGCTGTTTGGTAGCTGGTCAGATTTATCACAGTTATTTATTAATAGTGTAAGTGTTTTGACAATGCAACATACATTTTCAGTTCTTAGAAACCAGGTAGGTAGTATGCAGGAAACAAAATTAATCTCAAGTACTCATAATTCTGCCTCTCGATAACTAACAGAATGCCATGATAGCTTTTTGACTATAATAGATTGCAGGAAAAATGTCATGATAATTTTAAGCACTGGGGAAGGGGGTGTTCCTGTTTTTGTATCATAACACTGTACACATAAATCACAGTAATCCAGATACAAGTTGCAATACAATTCATTTTTTCAACGACTTTTTGTCCTCAGTGTTTAGCTGTATGTCTAACGGACCCAAGGAATCCAGGGGAAAAAAAAAAAAAAAAAATCTACTCACCTTTGTTTGTTTTATTTGTACTAAGCTGTGAGATCCACTTCCGCATTAAAACAAGCCTGCAAAGTAAAACAAAAATTTACTGCACAGCTGTCATTGTTTTCTGCTTGTGTTCTATAACACCAGCCAAGAAAAGCAAAACAAGAAATTCCTACCCACAGATGAATTCTACCAGTTTTGTCTCAGGTTGGAATATCAAAATTCTAGTGTATTTCTGTCAAATAAGCATGATTTTCAAATAACAAATGTTGTTTCTAATCTACCAAGAAACCATATCAAGTATACGTATGCTATTAAAGTAAGCGGGCAGAAAAGGGGGAAAAAAGTCGCATTACAAGAAAAGTTCTCCTGCATCCTCTGCCAGTGCCTTCACACTCAGCTATCTTATTTTCACCAAATGGGGAATGAAGCACAGAGAGGAAAATGGCTACAAACAAAAACAATTTTCTAACCTTCTTAGTAAAAACTATCAGCATATCTGGAATTAAGTGTTGGGACAGTTTTAATACCAGGCCTCACCAACTCCTTGCTTTTCCTAGGAAAAAGTTGTGTTAACTATCATTTTAAGGTTAGCAGTCCCATTTAAAAATCTTAAACTACTTTGCCTTCATGAAGGCTGATTAATGTCAGATTAAACATTCTATTTTCAGTTTTGCTTATGGATCTTCAAAATAACTACACAAGGAAACTTTTCACTTTCTAGTTGGAGGCATCAAGCTAAATGACCTCTGGAAGATGCTCTGAAAGTCACTGAAGTTGCACCAGATTTGGGTACAGAACTGGTTTATTACCAAAGACAACCAGCATTCAGCTTTCCAGCAGAGGTTATTCGTATATAGACTAAACCCATGTATCTATCACCAGAATTAACTCCGGAAGAGATACGTATCCTCACACACTACCTAAAGATTCCTCTCCTAAATTTGTCAGTTTTTTGAATCTGAGTTCCCCAGACAGCCTGTCTCAAAGCCACCCGTCTAAATTACACAGGCAACATAGTTTTCATGGTTCCTGACTCAACTGCAGACCAAATCTTTGCATCGAAGGACTGAGCCCAGACAACCGAAGGCGACAACTGCAGTAATCCAGCAGGCTGTAACACTTTTTTCATGGAATACCTTATTCTGGACCTAGCAGTTCGGACTGTTGCATGAAACCGAAAGCCTTAGCCTACATAATCTGGAAAGCATCTACTCCTTAGATAAAGCTTAAACACAGGTATTCTCAAATGTAGTACTCTTTGTTCACAGGGAGCTCACAAAGCACTTCAGGGGAAAAAAAAAAAAAAAAAAAAAGTGGGGTTACCCTTTATTTACATCTGGCACAGAAGCAACGAGAAGGGAAGACAGAAGATGGACCATCATAATTAGGGTATTGTCCAGCTGAAGGGAAGGTGACATAAATTTCACCATGAGACTATCAACAAGCAAACTGCTGAAGGACCAAAGGGCTGGCCACCGCAGCCCTGCATTACAATTCTGCAGGGCACTTTGAAGTTTATCTCCCCCTTTAGGGATTTCAAAACCTCTGGTGTTCAAAGATTCACCCCACGGGAGACGCTACCTGCAGGGGCATGCAAGCATTTCAGTGCAGGCAATGCAACCCACAGTGAGACACACCGACCTTAGCCCACACTACTGACAGCATCATGACTCGCACTGTTCAAAGTGGCCGAACCCACACTACTTAACCAACACTCACCCCTCAAAGTCCTAATGCTGTGAAGGAGAATTCCTCTCACTCCAGCACAAACAATCAAATCTTAACACCTACTATTCATTTCAAGAGTGTTGACACTTGAAATAACCGAGCACCTGAAATTCTCTCCCAGTAGATCCAAGAGAGGTACTTCTCCAAGACTCCTCAGGGAAAGGCAAAGATTTCAAAATCACAAATGCTTTGCCTCTGATTTTTCCTGTCTTAATTCTCATTATCAGGAAAGGAAGTGGAAATGAAAGTGGCTCTCCCTCACCAGGTACTAAAGCAAGCATCACAGGGGACTGGGAAGCCAGTAAGAAATGCAGTTACAGTGCACTCACCACGAGGCGTGACACAAGGGAAAAGTGGCCCACAGCAGTAAAAGGACCGCTACAAAAATGTTATGCTTCTGACCACTGACACACAGCTAGCCTGTTCTCCAGCAGAGAACAGCAAGTAGGAAGAAAACTGCAAAGGCAGAGATGGGCAACACCTCACAGGTACCCCCAGTGATATTAAAGGGACACGGACTCGAAGTGTCTAAAAGTACAAGCATTTCTCATCAAACAATAAATATGAAATAAGGCTGGTTTGTGGGCAGGGATTTCGCTTTGCCCAGTGGAAAAAAAAAAAAAGCAGCATATCAATGATACTTCTTTTCATACAACATTGGAAAAAGGCCAAAGCAGGCACAATTTCTCCAGTTTATGTTGACTAAGTCACATACGTGGATATTGCTCAAAGGTAGAAGCACAGTCATGTGCACGCTACAGAAAGAGAGAAAAAGATTCTCAAAAAGCATCTGAGGAGTAAGCTAAAAATATGCAGGCTGTAAATTAATTGTTGATGATTACAACACACCAGTTAAAAAAATGAAATCTTTCTGACCAGCTGGAGATCAGCTCCAAAAGCTTCCATTATACTGCTTTTCCAAGTATACAACAGTTATAGTTGCTACCCCCAAATTCAGGTTCATTAACAACAGTTAACTACTTTCCCATCTATACAAATAGCAGAGAACACTTCATCCATGACTCGTATCAAGCTCACAGCCATTCACAATAAAAGGTTTACATGATGACAAATAATCTGAGTTCAGACATGAGGTACTTCACAAAACTTGTTCAACTACCCCTTTGGTCATTACCACCACATTTTATTTTTAAGACTAAATTTGCTTTTGTTCACCTCTTATTCAAGTTATTAGGGTCCTGCTTGCAATAATAAAATATATCCTAAATCATGCCCTTCTCTGTGGAGAAGTGTTTGAGAAACATAAGAACGCAAAGGTGTACAATGAAAAAATAAAATTTGCAGTAATCCTGCTAAGGGTTCTGATGCGTTTTTCTACCATTTAGTCCTTATCTGTAATACAAAAATTATTTCCTAACAGATGTGTAACAACTGATACTTCTACATCTATCCAGGGAAAGACCCTTATCTATCTCTAACCACCACCTTCTCCTGGAAAGGTTGCAGTCAGGAACATAAGGACATAAGGTGTTTTTGTTTTGTTTTGCTGTTTCTTTAAAGTAAGGAGTTATAATGTAATATAAAACTTGCTTTTGCCTCCATAGCTGCTTTTGATTTGAGGGGAAGGAAGGAAGACAAAAAAACAAGGGCTAGAATAAAATGTAAGAACTTCTTTTGTTAGTGTAAGATGCAAAAACCACAAAACCAATATAAGAACAATATAACAGTATTAAAATGCAAAAACACAGCACAACACTTGCAGCTGTAGTCTTCACTTCAAGTACTTACTGAGATTAACATGACTTCATTAGTTGGTTGAGAGTGACATTTACCTTTATTAGGACACTGATGTCCCAGCAATAAGATCTGCTAAATTCAAAGGTGGTGGAGAGATTTGACAGGAGAAAGGATTGAAATTTCCTTCTAATATCTGATACAGCTCTGGAAATCTTTTATAATCTTACAGAAATCTAACAAACCTAACAAGGCAGAAAAAAAAGCTAACAGAAAGCAGAGGTTACAAAAAGCCCAGGAGCTGCTCCAGTTAACATCTCACCCACAACTACCAAGGATAAAATAATTTCAGAAGAGGACTGAAAAAGGAAAAACCTAGCTGACAGTAGTCTCTTTCAAATCAGTTACTATAGCTGAATACTCACTGAATACAAACCCAGACCTCCATTTTATCAAGTAGCGAGGAATAACCTCATCTGTACAAAATGTAGCTTCAGCTCTCTGCTAGCAGAAGTGGTTTTAATGCATTTTGATTTCTATTGAAAAGTATAAACCTAACTTAACATTCAGTACCGACAAATATATAGAACTAACATTCAGTGTATGCTAAACAAACACCTTGAATTTGAACATGAGATTCTTCTCTAAAGCCACAAAACTAATTCCCTTTGACAATTTGCAAGCGTTATCTGAACCTGTACTACACCAATCAAATGAATTATAAATGCCACATATTTTACCAAAAAGTTAAATTTGCAAAGGAAAAAATCACAGTTCTTGCAATAGTTATTGCAAAGTGTTATTTACATGCAGGTACCCTACTGCAGTCATAATTATCCAGACGTATAATTAATCATAAACTTAACACTTCACAACCTACATGGAGACAAAATTTAAGTCCTTTTATTGGAGATGCTTCTGCCTTCAAAGAGTCTTCACTGAATAAAAGAAAGCAAGAAAACAAGGGATTGAGAAGACTGCCTCCTGCATTTTCAATCTCCTGCTAGATTTTGAGTTATATCTGAAAAAATAGTTCAAAGAAGCTACAGTTCTTCAGTTATCTATTCACCACAGTAAAACGCAGAGGCACAGTTCCCAAAGCTGTGGTGAGGCTTTCACATGGAACTGCTGAAATCTTTCATTTTCCTATTCACAGGAAGTTTTGCTTTTTTACAACACCCCATATGGGACGGCGAAGCACTTCAAGGAAAAGTACGACAGCATAGGAGATGAACACATCCGATCATCTGAAGCTGTTTCAGTCCAAACAAGATGATTACAAGTAGATGAACGCAACACCAATAGGATTATCACAGTGGAGAAAAAAAAAAAAAGTAGTCAGAGAGAATAACTTGATAAAACACAAGTTTGTTTTTTTTTTTAAATCAACTTATCAATCAAGTCAAATGACAAATGTAATTATTATTTCAAAAATGTCTATTACTTAGATGAAAAAAATGGAAAAGCCCTTGGAGGGAAAAACATTCTAGGTAGGCTGGGGTTTGGACTAATAGAACAGCCGTTAGTTAAAAAGGTTGCTTTTCATCTCCATCTCTAAACAGATATAGAAGTAAGCATGTAGCTGTATACACAACAGGCACACAATCGAGATGGAAAGACATCTACAGAGAAACAAGAGGATATGAACAAAAAGCAGAAATATTGAAGAGCTGTTTGCTTTGAGCATGTATCATCCAGCAAGCAAATATATAACAATCAACATACAAATGAAAGCATCATAAAAGTACTAAATTCAAGTATCAGTTTAAAGATAGAGTTCTGAAAACATTTAGAACTTCTAGACTTTAAGAAATAATATTAATATATCATCTATGAAGGGTACTTATCAATGCTGTTTCCCCACCAAATAAGCTGTAATATTCTAAATACTGTTGATATTCAATGTTTACAGTCCATCAATATTCAACTAAATTAAATGGCATTCCTCATGCCATAACTAAAAATGAGAGTTAACAGAACATAAGCAATAAGCTATAGAGAAATAATTCACCTTCTTTCTACATCATTTCTTTACCAGTTTAAAGTACTGGTCAATATTGCACTTGCATGATAAACACCTGCAAGTTTTCAGTCATCCTGCAGCCTATTTATCTTGACCACATGAACTAGCTCATGGTTCCCTGCAGTTACATACCTTAACGATAACCGCTTCTCTCAAATAGGATTCTCTCAAGAAAAGTCTAAAGCAGGGTGACAATGCATCTCCATTTCACTTCAAACTACTGACACAGTACACAACCTTGGCATCATCCTTGACACTGAACACTTCTCTTTTCATTAGACTATCTCTTCAATCTCTTTATCTCTTCAGTAAGTTACCTGTGCAGTAACTGCCTCAGCCCTTTAGCTATGGAATTCCTCTCTCCTCCAGCCTGAATTACAATGTGTTCCTTCACTGTATCACCACATATGCTTTATATACAGCACTCCAAAATACAGCAACATACCTCCCGACCATGAGCACTGCATGAATGTGCTCCAGAAAATAGATAGAGTTACAAGAGATCTTGTGTACTTCACAGAAGCTGGTCATGGTTCCTTCAGAATTTCTAGTCTACGTTTGCGTACTTAAGTTTCTCAGCTGAAGTAAGTTTTCAGAAATTCAAAACAGAAAGCTTTTTCACTACAGTACTTTTTCCTGAAGATAGTCTTTCAACACCTGAGGCAGCACCTTCCACTTGCTCATTTTAATAAAATATCTTGTTCCACTTCAAAGTTCATTTTCAGAGTAGCCAACTGTACTGTTGTTGCATGTTTGTAGTGTCATCCTCTCTTCTACAAAGCCCACTGAATTTTGATAAAACAAAAAAGGAAGCAAAGCTGAGTGTAAGAGTCAAAAAGTTTTCACAGTTGTGTACATCCCCTTTCATATATCATGAAGCAACAACATTCCATTGTCCAAATGATTTAAAAAAAAAAAAAAACATATTATGCATTTTCCTACAGTCATAAAAGATGTAATTTATGTATTTGGCACAAGTTTGAGATGCAGTAAATAAGGCAGGAGGATTCTGCTGAAATGAGTCAGAAGATTGTTTTGTACAAGATTGTGAAGATGTGAAATAGATTCTAAGATAAAAATAATAAGCATGTACATTCAAAGTAAATAAAGCATATACAGTACTTAAGAAATACCATGCTTTAAGTACAGATACTCGCATTCCAAGCCTTAGGCAACCAGATACTAAGGGCCCTCTCAACTTCTTACCAATGACCACTGAGTAATCTTTCAGAAGTCCCCTTAATACAGAACTGTTACCAGCTCCATCTCTACTGAATGACTTGGGTGCTTTTTCAGTCAGGACATCTGACAGAACTTCTCAAGAAATTTAAAGCACTGCAGAAAAGTGGAACTGCTATAGGTAGACAAGACATACCACACATATGGGACTTTGATGAAGAATAGACAGTTTATTCTCAGCCTATACCCACCCCCAAGCCTGCCACCTGTGGAATCCTGCCACACACAAAAATTCATCATTTAGTCTTCACACATCCCCTTCCTGACTGACCTCTTCATTATACCCCTTCTGAAATTCTTCAGCGTCACCGTGTTCTTCACAATTAATGAAAAAAGGCAAAAAGTTCATTCCAGAATACATACATTTACATCCCCATGCAAGGAAGTATAATCCAGATAGCTGCATGCATATCACTCTTACATACACCCCTTTCTTATTTTTAAATTTTCAAACAGGATGTAGGTTTTCTCTCTTTTTAAAGTTTAGATCAAAATACAAAACTGTTTAAAAAAAAAGATTTGCTAAAAAAAAAAAAAAAAACACATTAAGGGCTTAATTTCTGGAAAACAGAATTACATTGACACATACCAAATAATTTGCAAAATAGCATTAGTTTTCTTTTAAAATGATTACCGAAAGAGATCACTTACAGTACTTCTTTTTTCCTCTGCAAGTTGCTTTTATAAAGACAAAGCTATTACTAAAATTTAAAACCATTAAGTAATTTATTTTTGTAGAAAACAATTTTTATAATTATTTACTAGAAATTAGTATTTCCAGTAAATTGATTAATATTCTAAAACAAGAAGCTTGATGATATCCATTAATATTTAAGTGGATTTAAATCTCTGTTTCCAGTAAGGACTCTTTAACCTAAAAGAAGTATCTTATGCAACGTATCTAACAGTAGATGAAAGCAGCATATTAATAGTCAAGCCATGTTGTTACTGTAGCAACACTGATTTTGGGAAGCCATTTTCTCTTCAGCTTTAACACACTTCCATCACCAACAGTTCTTGCTACAATCTCTGTTTAAATCCCACAGCGGTAAATTGCTTAAGTTTTCTCTCTGGCTACATACTTTAGGATACCTCCCTCTAGACTATATTCTTTAGTCAAGTGTACTTACCTAACAGCATTCTCTAACGCTGTACTCTACATGATTTCAGCTTACACTAATGAAATCATAACAGTATGGCAATGCACTTTTAGAACAAGTGAATTTCAGAGACTAAGCGGTTTACAGCACAATGGTAAAGAAGAAGAGCAATGTAATTAATTACTTCAACCTTCAGGCTATGAGAACACAGTCCAGTACACGATTACTCAAGTAGCAGAGTGTATCCTTGGTCATTACACTAAGAGCAGTCACAGAAAAACCCTCAGATCAGAGATTACAAAATCAAAGCAGGTGCTGTAGCCAAAAGCAATTTCTTAGTAGATTCACATCTCCCTGGATTTTCTGTTAGAAAACTCATCTGAAACAAAAATAGCATGCACATTCATTTCCAACTCCTCCTCTACACTTTTGCAGTCTTAAAAATGACAGCACCTTAAGCACTTTCCTTGCTTTCTTAAGACTGCAATGCCATTTTTAGAAAGGGCAGAGCCTAAAATCCTACAGCTCAAAATTGGTGATAAATTACACTATTTTCACAGAAACATAGAACTGTTTAGGTTGGGAAGGACCTTAACTCCACCTAATTCCAACCCCATGCCATGGGCAGGGATACCTCCCGCCAGACCAGGCTGCTCAGAGCCCCATCCAGCCTGGCCTTGAACACCTCCAGGGATAGGGCATCCACAGCCTCTCTGGGCAGCCTGTACCAGTGCCTCACCACCATCTGAGTGAAGAATTTCTTCCAAATATCTAATCTAGAACTATTCTCTTTTAACCTAAAGCCATTACTTCTTGTCCTATCCCTATCACTCATGTCCCTCCCCAGCTTTCCTTTAGGTCCCCTGTAGGTACTGGAAAGCGGCTATAAGGTCTCACTGGAGCCTTCTCTTCTCCAGGCTGAACAACCCCAGCTCCCTCAGCCTCTTTTAATAAGAGAGGTGTTCCGGCCCTCTGAAAAAAAAATATATATATAATTTTTCCATTACAGTTTGAAAGCAAGAAGTTGTGTGAGGGTAATAATAAGAAAGTGAAATACACTCCATTCATTGCAGCAATGAAAGGAAAGATAACAGAAAATATTAAACTAGAATTTCTGAAAGTTGCCTGCAGGAAATCAACCTGCAAGTACCTCAACTAAACAGGATCCTACATCCAGATGCATTTCCTCACGAGCTAGTTGTACTTCAATGCATGGCTATCTTAGGATCATGAGCTGTAACGCCCATCAATGTCTGGTGAGGCAGCATTTCTGACACTTCTCATACACAACAGGAAAGGGAATCTCATGTTCACAGCCTTAGAGGAAGCGTATACTCCACGTACGTGAACCTGCAAAGTCTAAGAAAAAAAATTCTGAAGATTTCATGCACTTAGATTTCCATAAACATTTGTAAAACTGTGCTTATAAACTAATAACAAATATCCTGCATACAAGGGCATAAACCTGAAATGTAGATAGGCTTATGTTGACCAGTCAGTAAGTTAGTATGGCTGAGATATTTTATTCTGATATCCCTACGATGGTAACCTCCAGCAGAGGACAGAACAGACACTGGAGTATTAGCATCTTTAAACACCACAGTTAATTCCCAGTCTGCTCATCAGAGGGCTAAGCTGTCACTATAATGAATGTCCCAGGAAGAAGAAAACTACATAATCACTTAAGATATCTATCTATGCCAGTACCAGCATTCTTCCTACAATAGTTTTGTCCATATAAAATACACATACAAAAATTTGCTTTATACAATTAAATTCAACTACTGTTTTTCAGATTTGAAAAGAAGCTGTAAAATACTTTTGTTTCTAATTGGGTTTGTATACATTCTATTCCTTGTGATGTATGAAAGACTTCTTTGAAGAGTTGCACACAGGTACCAGTAATGTAAAGCTGCTTCTTCATTTTGCAGGAGCCTGCTTTATGAAGGCAGCAGGCTGCTTTGGGTGATAGGGTCAAGATGCGACTCCCCAGAAGTGTTCAAACCCAGGCTGGATGGGACCTTGAGCAACCTGATTTAATGGAAGGTGTCCCTCCCCAGCCATGGTGATGGGGTGGACTAGAAGGTATATTTAAGTTGCCTTCCAACCCAAACCATTCTAGGATTGCATAGTAGGCATTGAATTTTTTTTTTTTTTTTTTTTTGTTAAGTAAAAACCCATTCCCCACTGAGCTACTCAATGTTCACTCTTGGTTTGGTAGCACTTTAAGCTTCTGACATTGTCTATCATATGGAAATGCTTCTCTCTTTGAACATATGCCCTTCAAATGTTTGTGGACTTTGTTTCACTGTTCACTTCCTTTTGCTTAGTCAGAACCTGGGCAAAAGTTTTCTATCTTCAAATAGTATTTGAAATAATTTTAAATTGCTTGAATTATTTGAAATAATTCTTCCAAATACACAATAGCCAATGGACAATCTCAATCTTTCCAATGTGTAAAATAAAATATTTTTAGTAATAAAATATCTGAGATTTCAGTTGTAAGCATGTAGTGTTTCATGTGCAGACATCTCCCTTCATTTGCATACACAGAGTATACTGCTTTTTTACTGCCTTGTCACACCTGCAGAAATAGATCTTCTGGCCGCGTTTCCACTACCTAGCAGTAACGCAGACCAGTCAATAAGCTGAGGCAGGACCTACAGGTTCTAACAAATCTATTTAAGGTCACAACATTCATGGCATACCACAAAACAGAAACCCCATTACACTGCAAGTGTTCAGTGACTTCATCTCCACCTCCTTAGCTGTTCCATTTGGCCACGTGACACACATTGCCACTTGTATGAAATATCGTACTCATGATAAAAGTGCTGATGTCTCCATCACATGATGGATTACAGCAACGAATACCTTTGTTCTGGCTTTAGGAAAACATCCTCCTGGTACGCCCTCAAAGCAGCTGTGAGACTTTCAGAAGAGGCGACAGCAAAAAGGAAGCCACGCTGGTTATCCTGATGTGTGCATACCCTGTCCACTGGCTGTAGTTAGGCGTCTGATCTAGTTGTGGCTTTACAGTACACTGGGTTGTCAAATACACACATACCACAACGCTGTAAGTTCAGTTTTCCTGACCAAAGCAGATTTTCCAAGCAAACTTTATAAAGCAGCCCAAGAAACAGAACAGACGTGAAATATATTCCCTAAGCCTACTTCACACACTTGACACTGGGTTACAGGAAGACTGCAGAAGAACAGGACCCGAACCAGCTAAAAAATAATTCAAAAATCATTAAGTCATTTGTATAAAATCAAGAGTATGAAATAAATACCCGCACATTTGGCACACGCCACACACACAACCACTCCATTTCAAAACACTGAAGACATTATGTCTAAATGGCTAGATTCACTAAAGAAAATCTAAAGAACAAGTAAAACAGAAGCTGAAAGAAGTTAACAACAAAGAACAGGCCAGCTTTCCCAGTATTACACTTCAGAATACCCTAACTAAAGCTATTCCCTGACTGTATTTAAACCTAGCAGAAAGTTGCTGGGAATTCATAATGTTTAGAGGAAAACAACATGACATTTGCCTTTACTTTTTTTTTTTTTTTTTTGGAGTTACAGCTTTCATAAATACTCAGATTTGTACTGAAATCAAGACTAAAGAAAGGGAAGGATTTTTTTTTTTCATTTTACCATTTTTTTTAAATGAGTTGAGTTGCCCTATTAAGAACAAAGGGTGAACTCTGAATTAAAAAGTATTGGTAACAAAAGGTTAAGCTTCATAGTTGAACTTCAATATTTATATATTCTCATAAATAAGCTGTTGATTAACATCATACTTCTTTGATTTTCACTTCTGAATGCCAAAATCTCCTTTACAATCAAAAAGAAATGCAAATGAATCAATAGTGATAGAAAACATTAAGAAAAAGGACAACCTTAAGCATATTGGAAAAAATACACTTTTTCCTGCTGAAAACGGCTTTCCAGAAGATGACTTTTTTTTTTTTTTAATGAAGTTAAGATAAAACTGTTTGGAGGAATGAAAGTGAAGTCACAGGCAGATTATTTTGAATAAAATCACCCTGGGCCCTAGCATTAATAGTTATTTGGAAGTTGGAAGCGGGATTTGTTTTAAGATCATAGAAACCACAACACAAGGAATCACTTCTCCTCCTTTGTTATGTTCTCATCCCTTGACAAGAAGTAGGCACCAGCATTCTTCAGAACCAGCTTACTAGATGGACCTAAGGCCACGTCAATTTGAAATGCATTAAATAGAATTTCTTTTAAAAGAGCCCAACATCCTAAACACCAAAACGATCATGTAAAAGGAATTGAACAAAAACACTTTTCTATAAAAGTCTTGGCAGACAAAAGAACAACTCCCTATTAACACTCCAAAATGGTATAAAGAAGTTATCAGAGGGGGTACTGCAGTGCTTGGCATGCAGACATATAAATTCATTCTTCTAATTCCTTAGTGCATACTACTGGATTTCTGAAGAGACCACAGAACCTGGATGTCTTCTCAATTTTCCTAAATGACAATAAATTACCCTAGACATAGCCTTAATTTAGAACTTCATATCTTGTTCTGCAACACAACACTCTTACATTCAAAAGTAATAAAATAAGATTAAAATAGTTCATCTCTATGTGAAAATATTTGCATAGATAGGCAAAGGAACACACACAACTTCTGCAGTGATTACAAAATAATTAACATCTAAATAATTTTTGACATAAAGACTTGTTATACTACCTCTTGTATATCTTCTTCTCTGTTCACCTCTGCTACAACTTCAGTGGACTCAAAAACGTAAGCTAAATTAACAAGATTTTAAATAACTAAACTCCCAAACTGACCCATCTCAAGTCAAACAAACCTTACAGAATCCTCAATCAAGAGAAGAGATGCAGAAAACAAAAGGGGAACTACAGCTCTCAATTCCTACTACCCTGTCGAACATTTAAAGAAACATCTGTGTTGAAAGATGACCTCTTTCAAGAAGGCTGCAATAATTTTTTTTCCTCTCTACAGGATCAAAATCGGAGAGCTCTCTGTATTTTAGACATTTCTAAAAAATAATTATTGCTGTATGTGTATGGTATTTTTGGAAATGGTAGGACACTTCAGCTATATAGTAACTCAAGTGGTTTCTCCCCAGCATCACTTCTATTTTTGGTTCTTTTCCTTGTGCAGAAGTAATCCCTGTTAACGCACATGACTGGTACAATGGTAAAAAAAAAATAAATAATAAAATAGCAGTCTTTCAAAGTAGAGTGGCAGGCCTGGTAAACAATTTTTTTCTGTACAAGCTGTTCCTCTCCAGTCCTTATCCACACCAGGAAAGGAGATGGACTTTTCTAATCCTCCAGCACTTTCTGCCACAGGTATAGCAGTGAGAATCACCATGAACTTAACCAGTAAGTCTTGCCACCTAGGGAGTTTGGGAACAGGGACTCGTAATTTACAGGAACATGGCACTGAATACTTGTGATGCACTTTATCTTAAAAAACTACCAAAAGAAAACATCTGTGAGAATCTTTGCTAAAGCCACTCATCAACACCTTCCCATCATAACACGTGTCACTGCTACCCAATACAGTCAAGGCTTTATAAGGACACGGAAAATGACAAACGCTATCCCAAAGTTAACAAGTCAGACAAAACAAACCTTCTGAGGTTTCTCCAATGCAAAGATATAGGAAGAATATGCAACATGCTGTCTCTACAGTCTTCGTTTCATGTACTACACAAGCAACCTTTCCACCTCAGTTTCACCAGCATTTCAGCTTGCATATGAGAAGCAAACTCTCCTGCCTCCCATTCTACAATTGCTCCAAAGCTTCCAAGTTTTTCCTTCACAGCTAATTGAGGTTAATTCACTAGTATCACATGCCCCCCCAACTTACCCTCCCACCTTTTCCCCAGAAGAAAATTGCCACAACATAATTTTTTTCTTAGTTATTAAGTACCTGAGTAGGGGGCACTAATTTCTACTTTGTTTTCAACTTCACAGAAGATGAAAAACTGTTTTTCTAGTTACTTCAGAGTTGTAACCATCATCATTATTTTTATGCACTGCAGTTGCTTTCACTAGATGCAACAGTTTCTCGGTTTTTAAAATGTTGCTCAAGAACAGAATAGATTAAGTGATGTCACTGATGCCTATTGGCATTTTCAAATTCCACATATAGATCCAGTAATAACAACAATAATAAAGGAGCCAGGAACTAAGCAGAAAAGGACGGAGTACCCACTTCACTGTGGGCGAGAACTGAGCGAAGGCAGCTGCGAAACTGTCACTTCCCACTCACTGCGATAGCACAAACAACCCCGATTTTCTCACAGAAGATACACTCATAACTATAGCATTAAAACAACAAAGCCCAGCACTTCTGTGTGAAGAAACAAGGTTATTTGTATCAGAACTTCTCAAGCAAAGGCTTTCCTCCCTTGAAAATATAGTTTCTAATATCAAGTCAGCTTATAGCAACAAAATAAAATGCTTTCGGAGCACAGAATCTAGTCTCAGGTTCCCTAAGATCATGCAGAAAAACAGTTTGTTGGCAAACAAAATAATCATAAATACAATAAACTCTTCAGTAACCTACAATCACTTTTTTGGTGGTTGGGAACCTAATTTAAGGGTCTACATTTTATAAAATTCCTACCCCCTTTTGATTGAAAAAATATAAATTTTTAATGTTAGTTTAACAACAGATGCGGTCTCTGAAACTCTACAGCCACAAAGCTGTGGGTTTATGCCTACATATGAAGATGAAGAAAGACACCAGCAATAAGTATTATAAACATTAAGTGCTTTTGCAAAAAGAGAAAGCCAAGAATTACTTCAAATCGGTAATGCTCCTAGAAAAGCTGAGTAGAATCAGAAACAAACAGCAGATATACTCAGAGGCCTGCTGCTCATGAAGGAAAAAAAAAAAGTTGAAAAAGAAAAAAAAAGGCATCCTACAAACCAGAATGCTCTAGGAAGAAGAGCAAAACCAAAACCAGACAAAACCAAGCACACCAACTAGCACCCAGCACCCCAGGGACTGCAGCAGACAAGAACCAGACACCTGGCCACAACTTCTTACCAGCAGGAGCACAGCAGCTTCACAAGTGCTATGCTTTATAAGCAGCCATCAGTAAGAGTTTTCCAAAAGCAGCCCCCCAACCTCCTCTGCAGGCCTTTGCTGAAGGGAAACCTCAATGAGAAAGCCCAGCGCTGTCCCAGTCAGGAAGCCGACCTAGGAAGGTAGGTGGGATAAAGCACAATTCATGCTACCAGTGTGCCAGATGTTACTCAGTGAAGGATCAGGTTGGACAGATTCAGTTACTACTCTTCAACGTTACAATGATCTGATCACATCCTAAGGACCTCTGCACTATTCACTCAAGCAAAAAAAGGACATGTAGAAGTAAAAGGTTGTAAATAAAGATAATCTATACAAGACCTGTAACATGCATCTTGCTTTGTTTGTGTTCTACCACTTACTTGTGGGAAGCACTCTCCCAGGGCAGAGCTAGCAGCCAGCCCAGGGAACCTGAGAGTTGCAATGATCGCAGTTCCAGTCTTCAGCTACAAGAGGACAAATCAATATAGCACCTGTTTCCCAGGATGCATCCTTCTCCCTTACAGCTGCTTTGTGAAGACTGAAACATTAAAGGCAGGCAAAAACCAACAAACAAAACAAAAACAACCTTCAAATACTCATAAAATAACAACCCTTTATAAAAAAAAAATCTGATGGCAAATACCAGACCGTAACTTTTTTTTTATTTATTATTTTTCACTCAAAAAACAGTAGGCCCTTAAATCCAAAGTTTTTGTAAGTATGGTACGTCCCTAACTTGCAATGTCAAGCCTACTGAAGTTACTGCACACTAACAACAGGCCTACTATATTCCCAAACCCAGCAACCTGACCTTTGTTCTGATTTGAGCACAGACTGCATCCTTTGGATTAAGTTTCAAGAAATACTAAATTTCTAAATAAGCCACCATCCTTCAACTAGTTACATGTGAGATGAAGCACTCAGTACCAATCAATACATGCCAACTAGAGATTTACCTTTTCCAATAGCTGGGCTGAGTCACAGTAAGAACAGCAGTTTTCCTACCAACATTACCACAAGTGCATCAATTGGAGGGAGAGCTTTCTGTGTTACCAAACTGGCCAAGAAATGACCAGTTAATATTTAGCATAACAAAATGCACCCGAAAAATGCATACTCACTGTTAAGCCACTCTCTCTCCCCCCCCCCTTAACTTCATTGGCAGCATAAGGGCATTGCTGCAATAGTTCATCAACCTAACAGCTGCTGTGTACAGTTAACAGTGGCAGGAACGCAGCACAACAAGGAGATACTATTATTTGGGTTATTTGCTTACTTTTAAATTAAAGAAAGCTTGCTCTCTTTCAATGAACCAACACCATTTATGAGTAAATACAATATCATTAAGAGTAGACTTTATACCAAGATTAAATACTCATTACATTGCACACTAGGTAACATGACTGATCCTGTGACTACCAGGCTACAACAAAAAAAACACATGTAAGTCCATGCAAACTCATTACATGGTCTTTCTTGACAGACAGCTGTGATTTGATCATCAAATTGCATGTTCTCTAACACTATTATTGCATTTGGCTTCATTTTGGTCATTTCAGTAATGAGGGAAATCACTGCAACTATTTCACATCCTCACACATCAAAAAGAAGCCCTTTCTGCAGCTTGGTGAACAATATGGCCGTGACTCTTATACCATCACTGCTTGTGTGAATTCTCTGCTACTAGCTGACAGAAGTTTAGGTTTAGACAACACGCTGTATACAGGCATAAAAAGCTATTTTTTTAATTAAGCATAAAAATGATGTCTTTTTCAGGATGGTACAAACTGTGGGGATTCCCTTAACCCATATAGACCGGTGTTATCTTTATGCATATGAACCAGAATGACCAACATACACAATTTCCTTGGGTAACTTTAAATCTTTTCCCAGTAGCTATACCAAGTTTACATCTACATTCAACAAAGCAACAAGGAAAAACACTTCACTATCAAAAACCTGCTTATATTTAGTGCACTCAAGGATAAGTGTATTCTGAGAGAAGAAAGACTTGTTTGGGTTTATTTTACCACTAATTTCTTCACACAATGAAGTTGTGTGAACACTAATTTCAGGTGAAGGAATCATGCTTTGGAGGCTCTGCCAATTTAAACCAGTCTAAAAGTCAATTAAATTGAGTGCAATCTTGTTCAGATATAACCTAATTTTATTAAATGATCTTTTCCCCAGTCTCTTAATACATAGTACAGAATATCAAAATGTAGAGCACAGAGGGAACCAGTTCAATTTGGCTTAAAATAACTATATCATCAGAGTAGTGCATTTGGCATTGAAATGATACAATAAAAAAAAAAAAAAAAAAAAAAAACACAAAACGAACACACCTTAACAGGTAGTCCTGTAACAGCTGCATCACTTCAACTTTGTTGAACACAAAACGTTGTTTTAAGCTATAAAAATGTAAAAAGAAGGTGATGATCCCAACTAGCCAAATCAACAAGGCCTGTCAGCAACTGCTCAAAGGACTTTCATTCAAACCAACCTCAGGGGAAACCGCAAAAGAAGTGGCATGGCTACTCTGCTTTTTTTCAATTTTAAGTTCTGAGATCTTTTGCAAGTTGGTAAAAAAAAGAACAACTGAAAGCGTTCCAAGTTAATAGGTGTGTGTGAGCATGCATGCGCTTTATTATTACTAAGAATTTTATTTCCTTTTCAGTTGTTTTCTCCAGAAGTGCCTTCAAAAGGCTTGAATGAAAACGTTTGTGCATTTGTAGGTTCTGCTAATGTGTGCAAGGATAGGCACAAACTATTGATTCCAACAGAAATTCCACTGACAACCAAGTGTCCATATTCAGCCTTCACTGTTATTTTAAAGTGGAAGGCATTGCCACTATTGTTTAACATCCTGTTTATTCAATTGCTGATACTCCTATTTCAATCAGTTGTTGCTCTAATAATTAACCTTACAAGGATGCTTCAAGTCATCAGTGCCTTTTCTTCTTACTAGCCATGTCACCCATTGAGATTTCAAGACTGTAGTAACTTCTTTTAGCATTCACTGGTAAACTTTCATACACATTTTCCTGGGCATATACCTTCAAGTGCTACTCATTATAGAATAGATGCTGGATTTCAGGAAAAAAAAAAAAATATATATATATATGTTGAAGTAATACACCTTTGTCCTGAATTTGTTAAATTTGTCAATAAATAAATAAATAAAAAAAAAGGATCATTTTGAATATGACAATATACCACACAGATCAAAGAAAAAAAAGAGTTCTCTCTATAAACAAGAAAAGTTGGTGACAGTAACTGTGAAATCAACTCCTCCCCCCCAACTCCTTTTCCCTGCAGAGCTTTTTTTTTTTTGTATTAAAACAAAACAACAAACCTCTGCTTGAACAAGTGCTAGATGTTGGAAGACAGTACTTTGAGGGTTCCCTCCTCTGGTTATAATTCATGTATAACTCTGCACCACATCCCTCCGCAGTTACGTTAGACAGGTTTGCAACATCAGCTTAGATTATAAATCAATGTAATAGGATTGTCACACTACACTGCTCCTCTATGTGCTCTACTTAAGCTCCTCTCCCAAAAGGAAATCACAGAATTTTCTCTGCATCTAAGTGACCCACTAAAAGCTTCTCAGGACCTGTTTCACTTTGTCTAATCAGTTCATTTATTCTGCCCTCAAGTCATCTGCCTTACACAAGTCAGGTAGCAAAGAATTTTATATAGGAGAATCACATCCAGTTGTCAAAACTCCCAAGTACCTCTTACATGTGAAAATTCTTCCATTAAAGACTTGTTTTATAATTTGAATGAAAAAATATTTAACAGCTTTTATAAAGAAAATGTATTGCGCAAACTTGTCAGTAACAGGTAAGATTCTGTGGTGGAATTCCGGAGATGCTTATTGGCCTCTTGGAGTGTTTGTCGCATGTGTTAATTCATTAATCTACACAACACGAAACAGCTTCTTCCTCTAAAATCTGGTGTACATTCATTCCCCATATGCATCTCAAAGAGAAGTTCCATGACACAATCTTCATAATTAAACTATGTGCTAGAAAGGAGGGGGGGGTCAGAATATCACTGCAAATGAGATCTTGCTTAAAGGGCCAGAGTTGTACAGCACGAACAGAAGCCTATTTTGATATACCATGCTTACATTCCACTGCCTCCGTGACTTGTCAATTTACAGCCCGCGTTACCCACTTCCAACAGAGTAAAGGCTGCACATAAAGGAAGGAAGAAAACTTGGTAGATCGTAGACGGCTCAAGCCGACGCCGATCACCGCACACAAACTTTGCGAGGCCCGTCGGCCCCCGAGGCAGACGGCAGCACAGCCGCACGACCCGAACGCCGCCGCCATGCCCCAGGGCCCGCACCCGGGGCAGGCGGCGGGCCTGCAGCCCCCAGCCCTTCGCAGCGGTGCCGGGCGGCTCCGAGGCCGGAGGGAAGGGACCGGCCGAGGAAAGCGGAACCCAGGCGACCCGGAGCGCCCCGGCCGTGCCACTCGGTCTCAAGCCGGGCGGAGCCCCCCAGGGTGACCCCGGGCCCCGCCAAGCCGCCGGCGGCCTCCTACCCTGGCCGTGCTGCGGGCGGTCGGCCCGGCTGCGGTTACCTGGTCCCCGCGGACCCCGCTGCGTGCGGCCGGGCCCCGGCGCCCATCCCCGCGCCCCGCCGAGGCGGCCCGGAGCTGCCCCGCTCCTCCGCGCCTGGCAATGGCGGCGGCCGCGCCGCCTCCCCCCAGCTCCGCGCTCACTGGCTGCGCCGCTTCATGTGACCGAGCGGGGCCCTCCCGGCGCAGCCCTTTGTGTCCGGGGCACCGGGGAGGCCGCCCGCCGGCCGGCCGGCTCGGGGCGGGGGGGGCGGCTCGGCGCCCACGGAGGCCGCGGGGCCGGCGGGGAGCACAGCGGCCGCCCCCTCCCCGCCCGCCTCTCCCCGCGCCGCTGCCCCGACCCCTCACTCACCGCGGCGCAGGCGGCAGCGGCGGCGCAGCACGTCGGAGGCGGCCGCCATGTTCCCGCTGCGGCAGGGTGGAGGAGAGCCGCCCGCCAACCGCCGCGCGGCCCCGCTCCGCCCGCGCCCCCCCCCCCCACGCTGGCCGGGGGGGGGCGAGAGGAGGGGGAGGGCGGGAGGGGCGGGGGAGGGGGCGTAGGAAAGAAGCCTAGCGGGAACTCACGGGCTCGCCGGGCTGTGCGTCACGCCGGGGTTACGTCCTGCGCGCGCCGTCATGACGTCATCGCGCAAGCTTCCCGACCTCCCCCCCCGCGCACACACACACACGCGCGCGCGCGCGCACCCACCGAGCCGCACACGCGTCCGGAGGGTGGGGGGGCGCAGCGCGCATGCGTGCGGTGTTCCCGCGCCGCCGCTGCCCAACCCCCTCCCGCGGCCGGGCGGGGGGCGGCAGGGAACGCGCGGCCCTTCCCGCCCCGTTAGCGCCGCTCCCTCGACGCCGCTGGGGCCGCGCGCGTTGGCCCCGCGGGGCTGGTGCCGGCAGCGCCGTGCGAGCAGTTGGGGGCTGCCCCCGCAGGCACTCAAAGAGCCCTCCCCGAAAGGGGAGTACAGCGCGCCCCGGCGCAGCCGCCCCTTACCTGCGTCAGGCTTACCAGGCTCGGGAGGTCGGAGCGTGTGCTGCCTCGCGGTGCCTTTCCCACAGAAAGCAGAAAAGTAGGTCAAACGCTGAGGGAGCCGCACAAAGGAGGCAGAGTCCTGCAACAAGCAGCGTCTGGCAAAAGATGTGACAGGGCAGCGTGAGGCGGGAGCATGAAACCCGAACGAAGCAGCAACGCGAGGGGAGAGGAGAGCCACGGGGCAGTCTGTCCTTCCCGAGGGAACAAGTAGGACAGGACCCTAAGAAAGCAGCACTTGGTGCCAATTTTCCTTCAGATTGATGGTTCTGCTGGCAAACCCCGACTCAAAAGGGCAGGGCTTCAAGCGAGACAAGTAAATTGGTGAATTAGAGACTGCTTCGATAAATTTGTAAATTAGACTTTTCCTGCAGATTTGCTAGGCCCAAAAGATTTCACACTAGAGTGAGGAGTTGATAAGGCAACTTCAGAGGCGTGAGCGGCTGTTGCTGAGAGCTCATGAAGACTTGAGAAGAGGAAAAGGAAACACATAGCACATATAATTCAAAGGGGAGCATAGGTAGAGCCAGGAACTGCCAATCATTCCAGCCTCCATTCCCAGGAAAGTACTGTAGGAATAGAAATGTTGGTTTTGCAGAGTAACATTGTTTAGAAGGAAGGAATGTGGTACTGAGATATGCTTACAGTGATAAGAAAGCTTAAGCAGGTGACCTTGTAAAATGCAGACAACCAGACTCCTTAGGACAATTAGGTGAAAATCACAGTATTAAGTCAAGACAGATAAGTGAAGAAACATTACCACTTCAAACAGTAAAAATGGCAAAAGGAAACTGAAATTTGACAGGCCAGCTACTGAAGGCCATGCATTGTTTGTGAAGCATCAGATAGATTGTGAACCTGGATTACCCACTCAGTGGGGAAACAGGGGAGGGTCCTGTCATCAAAAAGTATATAAACTGTGTTTTGGAACTAGCAGATGCGCTCTCCTGCTTGCAGGGCACCCGCCATTGCAATCGCAAATAAATTACTACTTCACTGGGATCCTCGCCTGAGCCTAAGTTATTGGCTACGGAGTGTTTCTCACATTTACTGAAGCAAATAATCACACATCTTTAAGTATATGGTAGCTAATGAAGTGGTAAGTTACAGCCAACGTGGATTTGCCAATAAAATATCAAGCCAAACTCTGAAATGACTGCAGTGGTGCAAAACTGCTCAAAAAGCAATGCTTTACTTTGAAAAATAGCAGAATATAGCAAATATGGTTCCTTAGGCCTGGATATGTCCTGGGTCTGGTACCAAGTCTCTAATTACATGAATGATGGGGCACAGTTTACATTGATTGGATTTGTTGGCAATACCAAACTGGGGCAGCTGGAGGAGAACCGAATAGCAGGGCAAAAATAGAACTCAAAATGTTCTTGATAAACTGATTGCAGAAATAGGATGCAATTTAATAAATGCACATGCCAGTTTCTACATTTAAGTAGGAAGATAACTGCACAATTACAAGACTAGGAATAGATAAATAAATACCAGGTCTTTAGAACAGGGACTGGGGATCACAGTAGATCACAAACTGAATGTGTGTCAACAATGTCACGCTGTTGTGAAAAAAGCCACAGTACAGGGAGATGTGTAAACAGAACTGTTATATCTAGGATGTACGAAGAATTTATCCTCATATTTAACACTGGTAAAGCCTTGCCTGGAATACTGTGTTCAGTATTAGTGCTTTGCCTTTCAAGAAAAATGTGTCTTTTAAAATAGACCAATAGAAGAGAGTCAATGAAATAAACAAACAAAAACAACAACAACAAAACAGGAATTTCAAAAGATGTGACACTAACTGAAAATAGGAATGATTAAGATTTCCTAGTCTAGAGGAGAGAGGACCATAGGAAGAAAAATACATTGTTCACTAAATCCACCCAGGAGAAGACAAAAAGTAGCAGTTTCAAACTGTACTGAAAGAAATTTAGGTTAGACATTAGGAAAAGTTTTACTATGGTATGAATAAATAAAACTGCTGTATATTCTCTGGAGGGTTCTGGAAACTTCATTCCCATTTTTTAAGGCTGAGTTAAAAGATCAGAAGCATTGGACTCTGCTGTGAAGTAATGAAGACACACCAGGCAGGCAGTCAAATTTTTTTTCAGTATCATTTTCCATAACAGCAATTACTATCCAGGTATCTGTTCTGATCTTTTTTTTTTTTTTTTTCTTTTTTTTTTTTTTTTAATAGAAATCCCAGAGACATTTAAAATTTAATGTGTTGGTGTGATCTTATGCGCAGGTGTAGATATCCCCTTTGGGAGTCTTTGTCATATTGAATTCTGTGTGGCAACATATGTCACATGCTCAGATATTTTGCTAATTTACAAACTTTATATAATGCTACAAATCCCACATTTACAAATAATGTGTTTTTTAGTACTCATGTAACTAGTGTGAATTAAGACTTTTGCCCTTGCTTTCTCTCTCTCTTCCCCCCTCCCCATAGTAACAGATGGTTCTTTCCCCAGAATCCGTTAAACTTCGGGGTTTCTCCAGAGCTTGCCAGTTAGAAGGCAGCATGAACAGTTTATATTATGGGACTGGGACCTACCAAACTCATCTCATTAGTAATGATTCAAAGGCCATTAAATAGGACAATTTTTAATCTCCACTGAGTTCGACTGAATTCAAACTGATAGCCCACAGGCAAAAGGCTATGAATTTCATTAACAGTACCCTGAAGCACTTAGTCCCCTAATGAGTGCTAATGTTACTCTTCTGAGAATTAAGCTTGTTTTCTGAAAAGATACATTTATGAAATCAAGTTCTGATATTTTGGAGCTTGTATGTATGGTTTTCCTCTGCTCTTAAACAAAAGAAACATTATCATCTCACACAATCAACAGATTTCTTCTAAGAGTCTTGGTAATATGTTCTCCAGGCTAACAAAAATGCAAACAAAAACATGGAAAAGCAAATATTAATACTACCTCTCCATTTCATGCTAAAAATATATACATATATATTTTAATACCAATTATTTTAATGTAATCACACTCACTTATATTTTTAAGCAGTAGTAATTCCTCCTTCAATTCTGTGACAAATAATTGAAAGAAAATACCAAATTCTATGAAAGTAGTAACATACAGAAGAAGATGCAGTGTTGTACTATAACAAGTAAAATGGATAGCGTAAGGAAAGCTGAACTTTAATTCTACTGCTGCCAAATCTCCCAATTTTATTAAGGGCTTAAAGATACTTAGCATTTTATTTAGTACCTCAACTTATTACTTGACCTAAAATTCCCAGTTCTATAAACAGGACTGAACTCTATAAAAATACATGTGATTCACACATTGTGGATACAGATTCAGTGTGAATTCATGGAGGCCATAACTGCAACATTTCATCAAAATGGCAGTGTGCTAAAATGATTAAGACTATGTCCAGTCATGTCACAACCCTTGTTTTGATTTCTGATTATGCCAGCTTTGACGCGTACACTTTAATATGTGAAAAGTGGTAGATTATCTTAAACATTGCATGCTAGGTTAAAACAAGTTGAGAAATATATAACAAAAAAAATCAGTCTAATTTTGGGTGACAGAAAAAGGCTCCATTGAGGCCCTCCAAGATCAGTGAAAGAATGTGCACAACAAATAAAGGACCGTAAAATATAACTTGAAATTTAAGAACCATACTGCACAGTTGGCTTTTTATTTCCATGAATTCTGTCTGTGAACCTGTATTATTCCTCCACTGATGCAGACAAGGCCTAATAACGTTTAAAACAGCAACTGAAAACCTCTTGAGAAAAGGTTGCTACCTAGTTCTGCTTGGTCTTCAAAATGGTTTTATAAAGCTTATACCAAAGCAGGCTCTTTCATGTTAGCAGCAAAATATGATTAATTGAAACCAATTTGGAAACTGTTTTTTCATATAAACATTTTTGTAGATGATACTACAGAGGGAGAGTTGGAGCAGGTCTAAACTGAAGCATTTTGAATGAAAGATCGCAAATGCCTCCTTGCAACACACACAGCAAAATCCCAAATGCCTGGAGGGAAAAACTTTTTAATGATAATTTCTTACATTTATATAGCACCTTTTATTCCCTGGGACCCCAAGCACTTCATTAACTCTATGCAAAAAAGTAAAAAGATTCACCACGGAAATGTAGCCACTATATGCATCACTCTGAAAATTTCATTTTCAGTTGAAACATTTCTTTCAATATCAAAATACTGTCGTTATCCTGTACATAAGAACAAAAACAAAATCAGAGAAAATATTAGATTACATAGTTTTGAGACATAGAACAATTTAAGCCTGTATGATTTGCAAATAACAATGCACTTATGTAATGGATACATTGCGTTAATCCCATTTCCCCTCTCCATTTCTACTTCTATCTCATCTTCATACTGTCACCTTTAGTAGGAAATGTTGTCTTCTGTAACATTCCAAAATGGGAATGACCCTTGATGTCAGAATTTCAGACAAAAATTGGGTTTATAGGAAAAAGTAGCATCTTTTATTAAATTCACTACTGTGAAGTGAAAAAGTAGAAGAGTTTTGGAGTACTTGAGACCTAATGCCTTTTTTTTTTTTTTTTATAGCTAAGATGGATGTTTTAAAAAAGCATGCTACCTCTACTTATAAGGTTTTTCTTGTCATCATTTGTAGACCCTTAGAATCACAAAAACAAGCCCCCAGAAACATCATGTGAAAGATCTGTGTGTTACTGCTCACCTCACCACAGAGTTTTTCTTTTCATCCTACAGAGATGTTTCCAATTTCTTGGCCTTTCTTACAACGATACCATTTCACCAATATCAACAAATTTAGGAACTCAATATACTGGTCATTTTTACAGAGTAATTAGCATATTTCTACTGAAATTTTGAAGAACTAAAAGCAGAATTAATTACAGCAGTTTGGTTTACCTCAACACTGTAAAAATTGAAAGGGGAAAAATGACAACTTTTGTTTTTTGTTTGAGCTGTTGATTCATGTTCCGTTGGCTTGCTTGTTACACAGGCTCTTTTGAAATACAGTTGTCAAAGAGGACTGTCTAGTCTTTTTCAGACGGAAACAAATCTATTTTATTCAGAATATAAATTTATTCTCTGCTATTAATCAAGATATTTTAATATTTTTTTTTTTTTGTCAGTATCAATTAAACTTTTAAAATTACCTGTAAAACAGTAAGAGGGCAGTAAGAATGTATAGGTGAAGTTATATGTCACTACAGCCTTTGACTCTCCGAACAGTAATTCCAAGATAAGGTTAGTCCTGAAGTACAATACTCTGCAACAGAAGGATATTTGGAAACGCTTTCTGGGGAAGTAGTTTTACTTGCCACTATGAATTGCCTTTAGAACCATCATACTGTTTTAAATCTCTCACCTAGGAAAATATTTTCAAGTTAAATTAATACAGACAACTGCCACTTTGTTTTCATTTTTCTAGGTTTCTGTCCATGGGCAGTAGCTGGAAAATACAGTATCTGTTGCTCAGACCTGCTCCTGTTGGCTAAGACTATTCCAGCAATTACAGAACAGCTTCTGTCACAAGGACACCAGCTATGTATCCAGCCTCCCACAGTTGCCTCCTCTTTTGAGTCTTGCCAGTAAGAAGTGTTATTGTCATCTCTCACTGATCAGAGAGGAGCAGCTGCTGGGACAACACTGTCTGCCTGGCACACAAGGCTCCATTCTTCCCTGCTCCTCAGGTACCACTGTAATAAACATTATTAATTAGAAAATCCTAGATTAATTATCAATAGACCAAATTAACCATGGTTTTTATGCTTATTTACTTTTATCTTGCGTTATTCTAATCCATCACACATTAAAAAGGAGATAGTTAATCCTACATCTTTGTTCCCTTCAGGAGGAGCTGACACCTCTTTTCTCATGTCTGAGTTACTGAGCTCAAGTCTCATACAATTCAAAGATCACAAGAAGGTAGATTAGAGCAGGAAAATACCACCATATATTATAGCACTCACCTTCTTGAAAACAACAATGTATTGCCTTGGAGGGTTGCCATTTGCATCATGCAGGAAGTATTAATATAAGAAAATATGCTATGAGCAACAAAACTAACAGATTTCTTCCTGAGTCTGCTGACTGAATTATAATTTAGTGAGAGAGGAAGAAAGCTGCAGCAGCAAACTGGCCTTCAGCAGATGATGGAAAGGACCGAGATATAATAGGTATAAATAATCATAGTTTTGCTTAACCCAGTCTGATGATTCAGTTCACATTATACTCCTGAAATAGCTCACAGAGAAGACAGAGTAATTTCAAGTTCTCTCTCTCAATTGTCACACCAGTAACCTTAACATACCCCTGCAGAGGAAGGGGCATTAGAGTCCAGCTCCTATCACTACCAACCTGATCTTCAACATGACCACCCTATGCTAACAAAGAATTGCCTATGAGAATGAAATTGCACTGGGCCTGTAGGGTGACATGTTCTGGTCTTCCAGTTGTGTCACGCCCCACCTCTGGGACTGGCATTAGGGGCACACCTATGACTAGGACACATACTGGAGTCCTGAGCAATTTTAATGTGGGGAGTTAGTAACGATGACCCTTTTAGCCATGCTTCATCTCCAAATTTGTATTTGTGACTTCTACATATTCCAGTGAAGGACCCAGGTTGCACCACACAGGGAAAGCCGCTTCCCTCAGCTGACCACTATTTCAACACCCCTACAAGGGGATAAAAGTTTTTGCAGCCAACCCCCACCATTTCTGTACTTCAAGGTCACCTGGCCATACAGAAGTAAGGACAATGGTCCAAGTGAAGACATTTTTAACAGAAAATGTAGCCTTTAGAAGGAAGTGCTCTATGTTGAAAAATGAAAAAGAACAGGATCTCTCAGTTGTGGTTGGCATTGCCAGGGTGTCACTACATACTAGGCAGGATTTCAAACCGCCTTCTTTTCCCCACAGCTTTCTATTGTTCTGCCCTGCAGCTCCTGCATAGTAATTGTGAATTCTTGCATTAAGTCAGATGGACATACACCCTCTTGTCCTTATGCTTGACACAAACATTCACGTCAATCTTTGTTATCATCCGTTTGTAGAGCTCCAGAGGTTTATGCATGGGAAGACATAATAACATTACTTAAAGGAGAAGTAAAGAAACAAAAAAGCACTTTATTACTCTTAATGTAAAAGTACCAATGAGCTTATTTTGTCTTTAGATAAGATCACAGCAGCAGAAAGTGTGTTTGATATGCCATACCTTCTGTTTGTTTCTTAATTGTAAGGAGTTTGGTTTTGATCAAGACAATGAATTATGAATATAGCTGAGTTTTCTAACATCAGAGATAAAGCTTAAAAAAACTACAAAAGCTTTTTTAGAGTATAGTGTACTGTATAGGTACGTGTATATCTTCAGGGCATGAAAACAGACATCTTTGCAATTGAATCTTGAAAAGGAGGGAAAAATATATGAAACTGTGATAGTTTCTGACAGGCTTAGAGTTAACATCCAATTTTGAAAAATTATTTATCAGATTTTGTGGTTGCACAGTATCAGTATATAGCATGGTAGGTTTGTATATCTCATATCTCATTTTGACCACTGGAATATAAAGTCTCCTCTTGTAGAATAAAATTAATGTCAAAAAAGAAAAGAGCAAGTTAAAACCTAGGGTTATTACTATGAGAGATTTGTTACTCAGGAACTTTTTTTCTTTCCAATCTCCCTGCCAGTCCCTCGCTATACAAAGAAAGGAGAAACATCTCCTTGTTTCTCAGCTCGGCTACATCCTTTACCCCTCATCTGCCAGAAAGTATCTTCAGTGCAATGATCAAAGCTATATTAAAACTTTTGCTTCTCTCTTGTTCATCCAGTATTTCCAGATCATATCCTGCATGTACTCTCAGATGAATTATTTGTTCAGCAGTTCACTTGCTATTATCCCTTTCGAGAAATATTATCTTAGGTATGGGATTTGCAGGCAGATCTTATAGTATAATATTGCTGCTTTTAGTATGAAGCTCATAGGAACATAAAACTTCTAATTATAAGCTCAGTGAAATAGCTGCAAAGACTTTAATGAACTTTCAGAAAGGCTCAAAGAAAGAAAATTCCAATATTAATTTCCTAGTAATAGAAATCTACATATTTAAAATAACTGTAAAATAATTATTTTGGTATCTTGGAATGCAACCTGAGTAGAGGTTTCTCAAACAAAAGAATGAAGAAACTTAGAGGAACAGTCATGCTCACTTTTAAAATTTGTCCCAGTTTCACATTACTTGGCTTTGGATTCCAATGATGTGTTCAAAGCTCAGTGTGCGGAAATGAGCTCAGGTAAGGCTTTGGAAGTGTATTTTTAGCTAGAGCATGCAGACAATTCATAGAGTGAAAATGTGCTACCTGTAACAGCAGAATAGTCAGTAGAGTAGTTCCATTTGGGGAATTGCAGCAAAAGAAGCTATGTCTGAATGTTGTCAGGAATCTCTGAAATCATATTAAAATTAAAATCTCTGAAAGTATGTTAAAATTCCTCCGTAAGAATTTATATGTGAATGATCATTCAAATATACCTTCAGCTTTGAGTGGCAATGTTCATATTCTGCTTTAAAACAGAATTGTTTTTACTTGCTCTACTCAAGGGAATCTAATTTTGAATCATTACAAGAGCCAATGAGGTAACAGCAATTTAAAATTTCATGTAGACATCTTAACCAGCAGGTCCTTTAAGCCAATCAGTGTAAGAGTGAGAGTATTTTAAAAGTATCCCATTTATGAGTAAGCGATAACCATGTCTTTGTCACATTCTACCAATTACACATTCTAAAAGAGGTTGGTGTCATCACATTTCTGATAGTACATTAGGAAGCACAGCTTTTCACAGTGGCACATGCTGGGGAAAACAGTGTTTATTAGGATTATTTTAAGACAATGGGTACTCACTAAGCATGAATTGTATATGATCACTTTCATCATTCACATTACAGTTTATCTTATCCCTTATAAAGAGATTGAGATCATACTGAGAGCTCATTTTAGTCTTAGATACTGGCTGGCAGGAGCTAACTGAATTCAACTCTCAAGCCTGAGGAAGGCAAGCAGTAGCCTACAGCACACAGCACTCCCAATCTGCAGCAGGACAGCGCAAAGGGCAGTTGTGGCCAGCAAGGGTTTTGGGGAATGCTGACTGCCTGTCCTTTTAGAAGTTTCATCTGGTAGGCTGAGGAAAACTAGTAATGCCTAACAAAGTTTGCACTGATCAAGCAGCTCTCCAGCGGGCTGTGAACACCATCTGAGAGGACAGTGCTTTTGTTGCTTAGGGCCCACCAACAGATGACAGTGGTTCTCCACAGAAGTTCAGGAGGCTGATCCCAGATGCTAGCAAGAGGGAAGGGCTGGAAATGGCGGTGAACCTCCAACGCACGGAGCCACCATTTCTAAGCCCAGGCACCTAGGAAAATTGGAATTTTCTTTCATTGAAAGAAAGAAAATATATATATATATATTTTTTTTTTCTTGTTGAAAGCTCAGGAACTTTTATGTTCCTCCTGCTGAAAAGGGTCACTGTAAGTACAGCTTGGGCAGAACAGCCAGTTAAAGAGTCCTTGAATGCAGAGGAGATGGGAGTCAAGGCAGCAACACGGGGGCTGCCCCTACATACCATGAGAGGGCTCTAGCTCTTTGTCACATCTGCATGGCACAGCAAGTGAGGCACATCTGCCCCACAATGCTAACAGAATTCCATGTAAGGCCACTTGAGTACTCACATGATATTAGCAGATTTCCACCACATAAAACCCACAACCTACACATTCCCTACCTTTATATATATAAAAAAACCCCTCACAGATCACCATCCTTCTGGTCTCACTGCAGCAACCCATTGTGAAGAGCTGCCATTCCTGAGGCTGGGGAATGCTGGGCAAGAGCGTAGGAGGCCCTACAAAGGCAGGGAGAGAAGTAAAGCCCCTGCACCAACACAAAGCTAGTCAGCATCGACATATCATGCTGTGTAAAATAACCCCCACAGTTAGCAAAAGCACTAAGAATGCCTCAGGTGCTGCTCCCTCACACACCAAGAGCATGCCTGCACTGCCACAGGCTGTCCTCGCTGAAATCACATTTGGCCCTACACACACATCACCAGTACCTTCTGGGACAGCACAGAGGTCACTTCAAAGTGAGCAGCTGCAGGAACACCGAGTATTTTCTAGTATTTCTCCTCAGCCCAGCACTGATGCTGAGGGCAGTCACAGGTGTGGGGAAGGGCATGAGAAGAGGTGGTTCTGGATAGGGAAATGGTGAACCAAGCCCAGCTTGCTGGCTGGGAGAGCAGGGCTCCTGCTCAAACAATCACCAGGAGTACTTGGTTTGCCTGTTAGTCCAGTCTTTGCATGCAGGCAGCATCTGACATATTTGAGGATATGCCACATGAGCTTGTTGAGTCTGTACCTGTGGAGAGATAAGCAGAGCCTGAAGACCATATTCCTACCTATGCTTCACCCTCCCTGGGATAGCCAGCACCTCTGTGGCCTCTCAGTAAATTCTCGGACAACCTACTCAGGCCTTACCTACGCTTCAGAAACAGACTCTGTAGTGCCCTCCTTTTTGCAGACAATGCAGAGAAAGGGGTCACGCTTCCTTCTGGGAAAGAACGTTGTTGCTCCTCTTCTGGGTTAATAGAAGCAAGAAAAGCTCATCTTGTAGCTGTGGCTTCCTAAGTGTGAGGGAAGACTGTCTATGAGGTGGCCAAAGTGCTTGCAGGTGGTAGCCCAGGGCCAGGTGGAGAAGGCTGGGTGGGGGAGGCACAGAGGACATGTCACTGCAGACAAGAGGGCTGCATGGGCAGATGGTGCTAAGCAGGTCTGAGCAGGTAGGGCATGCTTGCAGGTGCAGAGCTGCAGTACAGGTGCCAGGCCATATGGCTCTGTTGAACACATATGAGGGTGCTCCAGGGAGAAGCACTGAGGAGTGGCAGTAGTCCAGACCATACCTGGGAGATAGGGGGGCAACAGAGAAGGTTTCTGAAGAATGTCCCCCCAACATCCTAGCTGGGACAGTCTCAGGGAGCCCCAGAAGGCATACAATGGACAGGCAATAAAGCCTTAATGGCAGCACAGGAGCACTTCTACTGGGCAGAAGGTCGTAGCTGGCTAGCTGGCCTCCCTGTGCCTGCCAGTTCTTCTGCTCCAAGTCGGATGAGGACACTTCACTTGCAGGGCAGCTGAATGAACAAATTCCATTTCCCAGTAGGAACAGGAAAATTAAACAGCTTGAGGAGTTCCCACTGCTTATTTGGAAATGTCTTGTGAGTGATTAACTCACATCCTAACCATGTGAGCCTTTCTTCCAAAGGTCATACAATTTTCAAAAGCATGCCTTTGATGAAGTGAGTGAAAAAAATCTCAAATCCCATATTAATTTAGAAATTACAATTATTTTATTTTTTTTTTACAATGGGCTAAGAAGAAACTATATAAGTAGGAACTATCATGAAAGAGCTTGTAGAAAGAATCCAATTCATTTATTTATTTATTTTACTTCAATGGAACTACATGTGTACAGGGGCTCATTTTGTCCAGATTTAATCCTTCTCTTTTGGGCCTGGGAGACTTGCAGAAGAAGAGCCTGGACCTCTTTTCACTTTGTTTTACAGGAATATTATTTTGATTATCATTCTACTACTATTTAAAAACCCTAGAAGTTCCTGAAGCTGTTTGGTCATATAATAACAGACAGGCTCTAATTTCTCATGCATGGTACCCAGCATGGTGCATCAGAGAAAAGGCCCCAAACCTGCTCCTGAATTCTAATAAGTGTGTGTGTCACTTTGTAGGAGATCAGACTCCTGTTCAAATTCTGCGAAGTCTACAGAACAACAGTTGCCAAATGACAAAACCTATCAGAAGAAAGAGAGTAAAAAGGCATGTCTTTGTTTCAGAACTTCACGGCTTCAGTACTGGCAAGAGAAATGACAACGTTTCCAAAATAAAGCCAGTTATCCACTGTAACTGCTATTAAATATAAACAAGGACATAAAAATAGAGATGTTGGAAGCCAGGATAAGAACATTTGAAACAGTAGCTATGTATACAATGACAGTTTTGTTAGCATTGCCTGCTCCTGGGGCTGTGCAGCACCACCAGCTGTGACCGCACAGGGAACAGAGGCAGGAACCTCTAGGGCCTCCAGCACCCAACCAGCCAGGGGCAGCCCCAGGTCAGGTGGTTGTGCAGTGATGCTGCAGCCTGGTGGAAGCAGTAGCAGGACTGCAAAGATACGCATCTTGCTCCCCTTCACTGTTGTGCAGGAGACATGCTATGCAAGGAAGCAGCAAGACTGCTTTCGCTTCCATTTGCCCCAGTAACTCCCCTCATCTTATCTGATGCAAGCAAGCTAAATTCACAACAGCAGCCCAGTTGTTTTAAATGCTCACAACCAGAGAAGAATGGATTAGATCTATTATGTTGCTGTGGCGGTAAGACAATACATGCTAGCATCCTAAACCAGATAAAATAACTTGGAAGATAATATAAAAGTGAGAACTTAATGGGCATCAGTTAGTCTCTTAAAAATATCACTATTTTCCTTGCATAGAGACAGCTGTTGAATAAATGCACTGCTCAGCACTGATCATCCATGTGACATGGTAGATGAACATGGCATTTTCCTAAGTAAGAATTATGCTATTGCTTGTACACAAAATTGCATCCATTTAATTTAATGAGTAAAGAAATGGATGTAGCACAGCCAATACACAGACAAAATTCAGGGGGTAAAATAACATTACATGCATCTAGCCAAGACTTACAATTTTAGCAGCCTTGTGTTCAGTCCAAGCACAACATAAAATGATTGAGCTCCTAGATGTGAGGAAGAAGTGAAAGAAGACTGATCCACAACCTGTGGAGTCCGTGCTGGTCTTTCGGAGCTGTGAAAAGAAGACAAAAAGGATTGTTCATCTGCAGAATTGCACTTAACTGCTATGTGAGATGTAGTCATTATTGGACTACTCCATGTGAGACGTGGTCATTATTGGACTACTCCTGGTGTTTCAGTTAAACAAAAGAAATATGCTAAAGTATTTAACAGATGTCATTAAACTACTGTGGTGTTGAACACATATTGCACTTAAAAATAATGAATGGAGGTAGTCCAGACCATACCTGAGAGGTAGGGGGGCAACTCATTATTTGGGTTGACAATTCATTATTTAAGGTTTTATGGTAATACCTCCATGGTAAATATTTCTACAAATTCTGATGTCAGGAGTAGGGAGAAGAAGTCTGCACATTGCAAACGTCCACAAAACCAAAGAGTTGTCAAAACAAAATGAGCTATAAAAGTAATATTATTAAGGCGACGTCACTCTCATTAAACACCTAATGATGCCACAGGCACATTAGTAGGGAAGTGCTCACGAGGATCACAAAGAATTAGGAGAAAATAAATAAATAAATAAAAATCCTACCCCTAAAACCGCTTGCCAAGCTGTTTGTTAATTCTGCTGCAGGCAGTTTCTTGAAAAAGATGGATACGTGAGTGGAAACAGTCAGTGGCTATTAGATGCTGATGATGGAGAGGGCAAACAGAACAATTTATGCTAGAGATTAAGGGCTGCATTTTGCTTTCAGTTATGTCTCACGTCTCAACATTTCATAGTGTTTAAATTAGTGTTTAAATGAATTTGTTACATAAGGCATTTATTCTGTCTACGCTGCTCAGCAGCCATATTCTGCTTTCTGGTATGGACTGTCTTGGGAAAGTTGCCAAGCTGTGACAGAGCAGTGCATAAAAGGAAATCATGCTCATGTGCTGGGGGTGGGGAAAGCTGCAGGTGAACAGATCCAGTGCAGCAATGTATATACAGGCTCCTGTCTCAAAAACTCAGGGTTTAAATGAAATGGGAGCCAGTACACTTTTACAAAAAAATGCACAGGGCACTAGATGCACTAGAGACCCCAAACCATCTCATTCATTTGCTCCAGGGAATGTATGAGCACAGTGCAATAGGATTGCTCAGGGCTGCACAGGCTGCCACCTTAGCAGATCAGAAGAACAAACAAGTATTTCCTCTTAAAATGCTGGAAAAGCCCCATGCAGCTTTGGAGGCCATTCCTGACAGATGCTGAACATCTCCTTTACACTTGCAATGGATCTGGAGCTTTTAATTAAAGACAGAGAGAAATGAGGGTGGACCCAGACTCTTATGGGAGTAAGCTACCACCTACCTGCCAGGACCTGCCCAAAAGACCAGGCTCTTCCTACAGAATTCGGTGAATGCCCTCATTGTTTCTAATATTCATTATTCTATTTATTAATATCCAAGCTCTAAGGTAGTTGTTGCCGTTTCATCTCTAGACCTCAAAGTGCTTTACAAAGGAGATTATTATCAACAAAGGCACACAGACATCTACATTTGGGCTTTGGCACATAAAGAGCATCTCAGTTCACCAACACAGTAGATTTGCCAATTGAATCATAGAATCATAGAATATCCCAAGTTGGAAGGGACCCACAAGGATCATCGAGTCCAACTCCTGGCACCACACAGGTCAACCCAAAAATTCAGACCATGTGACTATGTGCACAGTCCGAACAATTCTTAAACTCCAACACGTTTGAGCTTTACTCTAGCCACCTGCCCTGGAAACAACCTCCAGATCTTAAGGGGGGTCGGGGGAGCCTTTTCAGCGGAAGTTCAGTGACACCAACATATACAGAGCATTAGGCAGTCCTGCACAACACACCTGGCTGAAAGGGCTCTCAAGGAGACTCTCATCTTGAAGTCTACAAGATGAACACTGGGGCAACCTCTGGGCACTGCTATATCAGACCAGGATTTGTCACCACGAGCTATATCTGTTGATTAAAGCAGCTAGCACTTTTAACTGCTCCATACCTGAAGACAAGATTTACCATCCTTTTGCCATCTTCAATTGTTATAGTAAAAGACAGGTGAGAAAATGTGCTTGGGCTGACAATTTTTTGGCAGTTTTGCACTGCACACAGACTAGGATTTTTCATCTTAATGACCTGCAGCTGAAACAGATGTTTTGCTTTAGTGTTTTAAAAGCACTTCACAGAACTTAACACTAATTTATTCTTTCACAGTGCAGAAAAAAAAGATGTTTGATATCGTTACTCACATAACAGAACAATGTGAAAAATAGAAACAGATGTTTCTCGTTTAAGCATGAATAAGAAGGAAGTGAAAGAAAAAAGATGATACAGAGGTAATGATTAAGAGAAATGTGAGGGCTTGGTTAATTCAAGACAATTTCTTATGGATCTCCAGTCAGTCCTGAAAGATCTTTCTAACAACTTGGTCCCTGATTCAGAAAGCACGTGAAAGTGCTTAACTCCAGCTGTCGATGTTGTCTCACTCGCTTCATTGATAGTATTTTTAAAGCTGAATAGCCAAATGAATGTTTTATAGTTAGCAGTTGAGGATGGAGGGATCAACAGCGTTGTTCCTGTAGATAGTAAAGCACTGACTCTTCATAAACTACAGACACCAAAATTTGAATATCAGCACAGAAATAAAGTCAAACTGAAAATACTTTGCTTCTTGAAACCAGAAAGGTTTGTTTTTACTGCAGCACAGACAATGCATCATGAGACCCTGCAGCAGCAAGCAGGGCCCCGTTACATGCTCCCTGCCAAGAGACCCAAATCCCCCAGGGCGGTGGTGCCCAGCAGCTGGGCCCTGCTCCTCTGGCACTAGCCTCTCACCTCCTCCTGTCCCCAGCAGGAGAGCTCCTACTCCAGCTGCAGGGCCCCTCCGAGTAGACACCTTTAGGAGACCTCCATTGACTCCGCGTTCACTGCAGAAAAGCAACCCCTTCCCAGTCCTGATTGTTTTGTGTCCGGCAGGATTCAGTTGCAGTCTGAAGAACACACCTTTCAATGTTGGTGCGACTTTTTGTCTAAAATTCCTATGGCAGGTGAAGGATCCAAGCATGCCAATGCAGACCATTGGGCTTAGAAAAAAATTGTCCCCCTCCTTACTTCTTTCCCTCCTTTCCTCCTTCCCTTCCTTTGAAGTGGAGCCTAGGCCCAGAGCCTCCCCAGGGCTCGCCTGGCAGAAGGCAGGGACAGCCAGGAGAGAGCTGCGGGATCTAACCTCCCCCCCGCGCCCCCCCAGGAGAATCCTTCCAGCGATTTCAGCACACCAAGCGCCAGCTCAGTTTTCACTCTTTGTTACCCCTGAGAAAATGACGCTGTCTCCAGCCTCACAGAACTATTTTTGGTCCATCTACACCAGCACATTCCACCCTTTCCAGGGCAACCTGCCCCAACCAGCCTTGCAGAAGTGTAGCTACTCCTGGTGTTCCCAAAAAGGAGGAATGGCAAAAGAAATGTTCAGATTCTTTATGGATTAAAGCACTGTTAAAAAAAAAAAATAATCCCTTTGTTTCCAGACTGTACTAACCTATTAGGAACCATTGGATAGAAATACAGAGCAGTATATAAGTTCTTTTACAAAGGAATACTTAGAAGGAAAAATTGAAAACTAAGATTCAAATTCTTGTTTGTGTTTTAAAGAAATGTTCCAATTCTAGGAAATTGTCACCTTCCACTCACTGTTTGTAATATTAAAATAACGTTTCTGAAATTTTCACTGATTTCAGCACAGTTGCTGAGAGAGATTTGGCCCTGTGTGCAGTCCACAGACTGTGTATGCAGAATTAATAATCTCGCTAACATTACTATGTGCAAGTGCTCCTAGGATGTAAAGAGATTTGTATTTCAGATTAATATTTTACAGGAATTTTGTGTGTACATGATAAATGAATAAATGGAGAGACACAAGGGGACATGCAGAACACGTGCTTCAAGTGTGAGAACCGCATTAATTCTTAAATGTTTGCAATGGCCACAAGATGATTAAGGAACAAAAAGATTTATAATTGTAATTACATAGGAGGAGAGAGTAAGAGAAGAAAAATGAGAGATCAAGGCAGCTATTTCATGTTACAGTTTCTCCAGCTGCAGAGCTGGCTTGAGATGTTCTTCAAAGCCTCTGGCCCCCATCCTGTATATGTAATGTGCCTTCCCCTGGCTGCAGATTACCATCCCTCCAATTCTGCCAATTCAACCGTTTGCATGTTCGAGCTCTTAACCAGCTCTTAATCACAACGCAGAGTCACACCCTTAGTCTGCTTGGTCTCTCACTCATTTTCAGCTGCTATGTAACAAGAGGCAATATCAGATCTCAGCACTGATACAGTGCTGTGATATGAAACGGGCACAGAAGGGAGACTGAGAGCAGGTCTCAGAGCTGGGGTTTGAAGGTTTGGAGAGATCACTGTTTCCCCGCTGCTTCAGATCCTGGGTCACCCCCTTCCCCACCTTTCCAGTCATCCTTGTTCCATTGAAGTTATATTGCTACTCTGGAATGGCACAAAGCTCTCTCATGCTTCAACTATAAAAAAAAATATAATATTGTATTTGTCCAAAAACCTACATAAGTAAAAGAAGATCCCTGAGGGAATATTATTAACTGCCTGCTACTTATCATTGATGGTTATTCTCTGAGACAACTCTCCTGTTTAATCTTTATGCTCTCAACAATAACCCTCTCTCTTTTTGATCAAGTGTTTAATTTTCTTGAAAGATTTTCTCTGACTTCAGTCATTATTGAAAGGGATTTTAATTTTACCCCAACTCTTTAATGGCTAAATCTTGCATATCCACTATTTCATATAGGGGTATTTCAGTTATTCTAAGTAAATAGTTCAAGGATTTGGTCTTGATAGGTAGCTGGAAAATTTCAAATCAAAACAAAATTGAAATTGCACTTTCTGTTCCACTCCAGAATAGAATTTTTAGTCTCCCTGAGTGACCTGTCAGTGCATTGGAATAAGAAATGGATACTGATAGCCTGCTACAGAGCATACTCCTGTGTCAGGGAGTTTCGTCAGTGTGAGTGGCAGCCCTTTATGTGAAATCAGTTAGCTGGTTATTTCATCTGCAGCTGATCAAAGATAAACAAGATAAAAAAGACAAAGGGAAGCAGTGATGTAGAATGCATTCTTACTTTCCTAGTCTCCACAGGCAGTATTATCACCAAATTTCCTCTAATTGTTTACAGTAGAACTTTAAAGAAAAGCAATGGAGAAAAAATAAAGAAAAAGCCAGCTGAGGTTCAGAGAGCAAAGTCCAGAAACCTTTGAAGCCTGCTTGCTTTCCCTTCCCACGAGCATCTTCAATTCTTGCCCATAGACACTGTAGCTCTGCAGCCCAGTCGAAGACCAGGTTATGAGTAAATATCTAATAATATTTAGGAGAGCCCCCTTAGGAGATCCCAAACTGTTCTGGAGCCAGTAAAATATTAGGTTGGGCCCTTGAATTTGTCGACTCTATTCCATGCTCCCAATAGTGGCTTACTGTCTTTGCTTGCCCTGTCTGAAAGGGCATGTGTGAAATCACAGAGCCTTGATCTGCTCTCTCTGTGCTCTGTTCTGCTGTGTGCCGTTCCCAGAGACCCAAGTTCAAAATGAGAGCTCAGCATGTCTTCCTTGCAGGTTGAAGGAAGATGGTCCTTCATTCATCTTTAACGCTCCTTTTCTACTATAATCCATCTTCACAGGTACCCTCTTGGCATGGAATCACTCACAGGATGAAATCAGAGAGGTGCCAAGAGCTGTACAGGGCACAGCTACTCCGTGACCGGGAACTCCAGTGAGGAAAAGACTTGAGTGAAAGCGAGTAGGGCCAAACACACAGCAGACATGAGGGTATGTAGATCTAAATCTCTACAACAAACTCTTTTTTTTCCCCATCTGTAAAAACGGCATTGAAACACTACCCTATTTCTCAAGAAAGTTATTAGGGATAATAAAATAATTGACGCTTATATAATACCATATTATCACAAAAATTGTTTCCCTAAACCAACATACTTTCAAATATTTCAGTTGAAGGCAAATTAATTTCACAAACAGGTACAATACAGACTATAAATGAGGGCTAGTAACTTCAAGATGATCTCCTTAAGATGAATCCAATATTGCAAAGTCCTTCAGAATATGTATTTACTTCCCCTGTTGCATTTCTTTTGAGGCAGTTGGACTCAGCAGCCCCATTTGCTTTCTCAGCATTCAATGCCAGAGTACACAAGCTGTACAGGTGGAAAGAACACAGCAAGAGAGATATGTAATCACCAAAGAATAGGAGCAACAGACTTAAAAAGAGCAAGATTCTCACAGCAGGTCAGTTGAAGTGGCAGCTGTGTGTTTCTGGGCTAGTACCAAGTGTCCACCACCACCTTGCAAGAGCCTTGTGACTTTAGATTTTATCTCCACTGACTGAAATACATAAATATTTCTAACAGTACTGCTGCTTCTCAGAAAGCATCAGTTCAGCCCCAGCATAGGACAAACTTTTTCCAACACTATTTTTCGAATCTCCAAGGGTCAAACAAGAGATGTGTGGAGAATATTTCTGTGCTGCCCTTCACAGTTGCATTCAGATCTTCCCTGCTTAATGAGCCATGGGCAGTTGCTCTGAAACAGAGGACATTAACAGTTCAGAAAAAAAAAACCCTTGCAGATTAATCACCTGGCTTCCTCGTGGGCCCAATTCCAATCAGCAGACAGTGTGAAAGCAAAATATCACCACATACACTGTCTGACTGATAAGCACGTTAGCTGATAGCTATGCCTGGCTTTGACAAGCATGTAGTATATGCGTCCTATTCCATTGTTCATTTCAAATAAATAACAGAGGACTCCAAATGTCACTATATTCACAAAAATTGACAACTGTTTAGCCATCATGATTCTCTTTGCATTCCCCTTTCTCTGTGCCAGTGAAATAATGTCTATTTCATACTTCTTGACTTTTAAAGTGAATGTTTTATTGCTTTCTAAACAGCAGTAAACTGCGGTTTAAACAGTAAATGTGATGGACCCAGAAGGGTCCACCACACAATAATCCTTGTACAGACAAGAATCTTGATTCACCTTGAGAACTACACTTTGCTAGAATCTGGCCACTAATGGTTCTGCTCCTTGGTAAACCACTAGTAGCTTTATTTTTGCTTAACCCATCCATTCCATCTTAGTACAAATGTGGTAGTATGAAAAAGAAACAGGATTAAAAGTTGGCCAAAGGAATGGAAAACCCTTTGCCTAACCCTAAACATAGCATAGGCGGGACACAGTACTTAATTCTCTAGAAACACAGAGAAAGGAAACAGCAAAACAAGTTGTGCTGTTACCACAATCTGCCCCATCGCACAGCAGGCAACTTAGAAAACACAGATGGGATATGGCAGTAAACAGTTAAACAGACCTGAACTGCTCCAGTTTATGTATCAGCAATAACTGCCTCATCACCATAACCCAACTCTTTTCCCCTGTCTGCTCCAGCCTTCCGTGGTTTAGGAGACTTTTTGAACAGTGATTCTATCATGAAATGAAGTAACTACCAGCTCTACCTTTTATAGAATCATAGAATCATAGAATATCCTGAGTTGGAAGGGACCCTTAAGGATCATCAAGTCCAACTCTTGACACCGCACAGGTCTACCCAAAAGTTCAGACCATGTGACTAAGTGCACAGTCCAATCTCTTCTTAAATTCAGACAGGCTTGGTGCAGTGACCACTTCCCTGGGGAGCCTGTTCCAGTGTGCAACCACCCTCTCTGTGAAGAACCTCCTCCTGATGTCAAGCCTAAATTTCCCCTGCCTCAGCTTAACCCCTTTCCCGCAGGTCCTGTCACTGGTGTTAATGGAGAAAAGGTCTCCTGCCTCCCGACACCCCCTTACGAGGAAGTTGTAGACTGTGATGAGGTCTCCCCTCAGCCTCCTCTTCTCCAGGCTGAACAGGCCCAGTGCCCTCAGCCGTTCTTCGTACGTCTTCCCCTCCAGGCCTTTCACCATCTTCGTAGCCCTCCTCTGGACACTCTCCAACAGTTTCATGTCTTTTTTATACTGTGGTGCCCAGAACTGCACACAGTACTCGAGGTGAGGCCTCATTTCTTACTCACCTTCAGTCTATTGTTGGGTCAAATCTCAGTCCCCCTGAACTCGTTTAGCATATTAGCAAGGAAGGGTGAACACTCATCCTCATTTCTTCCCCTCACAATCTACCAGCTCGTTTCCCAATGTCTCCATTGTTATAGCCTGTAGAGGCTACAGGAGCATGCTGCTTTGATTGCCTCTACCTTATCCTTCCAACAGGTCATGCAGGTCAGTGGCATACCTGGAATAAACTGGCACTGTTATTTCAATTGTCGGTCATGCTTCAGCTGGAAGGCAGAGTCCCGTTAGCAGGGAGACTGAAGTGCTGTAGAGCAAAGCAGAGGACAGTAGCCTCTTTGATGGCAACTGTGCACTTCAGCTCCTGCCTGTTAACAGGTATCCACGGGCACTGCTGTTCCCCTGGCTCTGTTTCCCTTTGATTGTTTTGCGTTGCTATTGGAACACTTCAGTAAACAGGGCCCCTGTGACCATGCACCACAGGCTAGATCCTCCACAGATTAAAAGCCAAAAAAAAAAGACAAGGTGTTTTTCCTGAGATGAGGGTTTGGCCCTTTATTCTTAATATTTCTCTGCCACCAAGCAGGGCCTCATCAGGCAAGATGCTGAGCGCACTGGGTCTAAGACCAAGTGAACGGAGTACACACAGCACCACAGATTCCTAGAAAAGGTCCTTTACAAAGAACAAGCTGGAGTTACCAGATGAGCTGCATGTGGACTCCCCATAAATACAACAGAGCTTCAAACTGGACTTCTTTGTAGAATTCCAGCCTGTGCTGGAGTCACAAGCTCTCAATCTGTGCACATTAATTCCTCACTTCTTTGTAGAGGCAAAAACACTGCTGAGAGGGATGCAAACATATTTGCTTTATGATGACGCATAAAGACTCTGCCTGGATTCTCCCAAACAAGCTTTTCCTTCGCTTTAGTGGCATGCGAACAGTGCACACTGCATGTTTTAAATGGGATTCGAGTCACTTTTTTCATTGCTACTAGAGCAGGTACTGCTGGAGATAAAAGCAACTGTCTCAGAAGAGCAGGTATGACATCTGGTACATAGCACCAAAAATAAATCTTTAACTTCTTCTCTTACCTGCCAAACCTGCCCCAAGGAAATAAACCTGGGAAATATTACAAATGCACACTGCTCTCTGATTTCAAAGGAAGAACTGACCTATTTTTTCTTTGCCCATTTTAAACATTTCCTATGACAAAGTCAGTTTGCTAAAACAATAGGTTATGTTTGGAGTAACCCAAATCATGACAGAAAACTACATGTATATGACAAAGCCAAGTGGCCTGATGTTTGCACAGGAGGTAATTTGCACTGTTAACGCTATTTATAGAGCAGCAGCACCTTGGGCAACCAGTCAAGCTCAGCACACGTACTTGGTAGGCACTATACAAACGTGAAATCTGATGGTCTCTTCCCTGCAGTGCACTCATACTTGGGATTTATGAAGACTGATTGTGTCAGTCACCATGCAATTTGGGAGCGGTCCTTTGCAGAATTATTTTCTCTGGTCATATTTGCGTAATAAATATTTTCCACATCCATTCAATAGTCTACCTGGCTTATAAGATGGGAGATTTGTGTATTGGCGGAGGTGACCTACTTAAATCAGGAACAATTAAAGACCCGCTTCCTATTTACAGGCTTGACTAAGGAACCACACATACGCAAAAAAATATCAAACAAGAAATCAGGAAATGTTTCTCAGTGCTACATTTCTGGTCATATGGGAGGGTCTATAGGGGGGATCAAAAAAGGCAGTGCTTGTGATTCTTTATTAGCAATGTAAATAGGACACATTTGGAGGCTGTCACCATCCCAATCACTCATCTGCTTTTATTAGTCTTCGTTCTTTATTCTTATTGTCTTTGGTTTTCAGCGCTCGTTGTTAAGGTTACTTATGCTATAGGCATCTGTTTAGCATACTCTATATGAAAATGCAAATGGAGATGAAAAACAGTAAAATAAATATATGCAGTTTCCATATCACATATATATTTGACTGTAGCATGTCAAATACAAAAGAATTGTTTATCATTTCGAAAGTCTGCTTGTTTGTTACATGCATTGTTTGTTACATGCTTGTTTGTTACTTTTTTACCAGCAGATGGCAGCTTACCATTATTTTAAATAGGTTCCTTTGTTAATATCTGATATTTTTAAGTTCTATGTGGTTTGTAAAAAGCCTTGAGCCCATCTCAAAGGTAATCTTTAATTCAATTTCCTTGTGCATCATCCACTCTAGAAAAAGTAATCTGGACTGAGATATCGTTTCAGTTTACAACCCTGCTGTTGACTGAAGCTAAACATTATCTATAGAGTTACCTGACAGCAAGTTCAGCCAGCACCAGCAGGCATTATCCAGCCTCAAACATTCACTGCTGCTACCAGCCCCCTGAGGTCCACTTTACACTCCCTGACTCCCATCTGCACTGGGGGAATTGCAGACAATGTAATTAATACCAGTAGCAGTACACACATAAAGGATGTGACTGTACAAAGGGGCCCGTGGTTTATCTACCTCTGTGTCACTTGGGCACTGTCTGAATTTTAGATAACAAAGAGTTAAAACTATTGTCGTGGCAGCAGGGAGCTGCCTCCAGCACTTCAGCAAGGAGGACCATGGGCACAGGGAATCTGTGCCAGGAGACACAGCCTGCAGGGTGCTTCCAGAAACCCTGCTGCTGCCCAGGACCACCCCCTAACCCAGTCAGAGGCACAACTACAAGACGATCCTGACTGGTCTTGCACAGGGCTGACAACAAGCGCTTTCCTGGTGAAAATTTCCAGCTGTGAATGCAAATAAAATGAAGGGATAGGTCTGTCAGTCACATGCTGCTTTAACATGGGCACCTATTTACCCTGGGCATTGCCTGACAGCCCTCACAGACACAGTATTACCAACCACATCCTACAAGCAGGCACTGGGGAGAGACTAATGCACCAGAAGCCTCATTCTCCACTGAAACTGTGGCAACACTGCTCAGTCTGTGTGAGCGCAACTCCCCCCGCCTCCTGCCCCAACGACTCCCTCCTCCGTGTCAATACCAGCATTCAGGCCAGCCCGATGAGGCTGGATTTGTTCCTCCTCCAACTCTGCAACCCACCACAGCACACAACTGCTCCTTTTGACAGCATAAGACACAGAGATTTTTAGAGGATTGAAGCAATCACACGGACCCCAGCTTCTTGCAGGAAAATGGCAAAGGAAGAGCAGAACTCCTCTCACCTTACACAACAGACACACCAGCCCGGCCTTTTGTGATGTGATGGTATGTCAGGCACATAGCCACTTCTGCCAGCTCTTCAGCCACTGAGCACGATGGTGGGTTGAAACAGGCTGCAGAGAGAACAGGAGTGGGAGGTAGGAAAGGGCTTCCCTCACCTGCCCACAGGCTGGGGACAGACTGGTTTTGTGGGATTTTGTTCCTTTGTTTTTTCATTTTGCTTGCATGGCAAACTGCCCTTTCCCTAGGGCTGCACAGGTCCTCTCAAGTCCTGCAACTTTTGAATTTATGTGTTCCTTGTATTCTCACGCTGAAGTGGCAAACAGGTTACAATATAGAGTTGGTTTTGCACCTGTTAAACAACTAAACAAATCTAAAAGTTCCTAAACAGCTACTAGTACTGCTACACATCAGCCTGTGGGCTATCTTGGGAATGCAGGAGGGTTTTTTTGTAAGCAGTCCCACTTAGCCTCTTTCTAATGATTTGCAGAGGGAGCGAGAAATTCACCAGTGCTAGTAAATTAGAAGCTGAAAACAAGTGCCTAGATGCATTATACAAATGGAGAAAGAAAGGTGAAAAACATGGGGAGGAGAAAGGAAACGTGACATTATTTGGGAAAATCAGGAGCCCCTTACACTGCAGGGAGTAATAGGACACACATGTCCATGATACCAGGCACAGGCTGACCGGGGAAAGGGCCAGGAGAAGCGCCCACACTTCTGTGCCACTGGATCCTTTCACAAGATGGCCCCCATACAGATGGGGCTGGATCCACCTCAAAACCTACAAGGAGGAGCAACAGGATGGCAAACAGGAAAGGAAACTGAACTTTGAATATCACAAGAAACCACTGACACCAAGATGAATGATGTGCTGCCAAAAAGTTCATCATCTGGGACTTTTAAAGCTAGGCTGAACAAAACACTCAAAGATGTGCCAAGAGAGACAGCTCAGCACTATCAGGACTGACTAACAGGCTAATTCTGAAGATTCATGAAGATGCAGAACACTGGGTACCCATCATGAGGTCTGCATAGGCAGAGCTGTGCTTGTAAAATAAGACTGATAAAATTCCATCAGTCTTTTGTAGGAATAAAGAGCAAATGCATGTATCACACAATGACTTTTAAGCCTTTCATAGTTCCTGAGACAATCATACAAGCAGAAAAGACATATCAGTCAACCTCTTTTCCATGTGCAACTACATAGACAAGAAGGTGTCCAAGTGAACCTGAAACCATCCTATTAACTTCTGTTTCCAGCTGGGAATTACATTAAGTAATATTCAAAATAGATTTAACATCAGTTATTACTCTGTTTGATTATTGCATTTCTAGGATAATGGATTTCAAAATTGTATTTTCCAGTTGATGATTAAAGAGCTACTTCTAGGCTTCCTACCTTCTTTAATAAAGTAAGATTCAATCTAGTCTCAAAAGTTGAACATTAATATAAAGGAGATTTGTTGTCATCTTAGTAAGCGTTAGCAGTAATCATTTAGCATTCCAATTACTTTCCCACCTAAATCTCATCTACTCACTTAGAGAAGCAAACTGGATTTCTTATACACGTCACCTTTATCTTGCAGGCACTCAGGGATATGTCCCAGTGTTGGACCTCAGCTTTTCTGCTCTGCCTGGCAGAGTGAAAGCAGGTTTGCGCCTGAGGGCAGAAGGAGGGCAGCTCTTCACGCTTGTGACACACAGGTACCCCCAGACCTGAGCAGCCTGCTCTCTCTCAGGGGAGGCGGTTGTGTTCAGGGGAAAACACAGCTGGCTCACTGCATGGTCGATGTAAAAATAGCACCTAGGAGCCACATTTGATGCTGCAGTGTGTAGCCAGCATTGGAAAGCAACACACTTTCCTCCAGAGTGCAAGACAAGCAGGGATCCTTTTAACTGTCTGATCATGCACATCAGCAAGTAGTGGAAGTCCATTTAGCTAGCCTTGCACTTCTTCTATGCACATCATCACCTTTATGTTGCAGGGAAAGTCCCAGCACTTGCCTATGACTATAGCGTAGTCCCCAGAAAGAGGGGCCGGGGGAAGGAGGAACAGAAGACATATCTCTTAGCAACGTGCAGAGCCGGGCCCTCTCAATTTCCCCTTGTAGAGCTGAGGTTAGCTCCTGGCCTTGATGCTGGTGAAAACCAAGGGAAAATCCCACATCCTGATGAGAGTCTGAATCAAAACTATGCTCCATGGATTTTTTCTGGCATAGAGTGTTGCTTTATCTCAAAGTTGACCTTGCTAAAATGCGAGTTCTGATCACCACATGATACAGGACAGAGAATCTCTTAATTTACCCAGAATCTGCCTCTAGGCCAAGAGCACTCAGCCTCTTCATAATCTGCACTATGTCATATTAAAAGTTAAATCAACAGCAGGACTCAACCTAGGTTTGCCACTCTCCAAACATGCACTGCATAGGGAGGAAGGAAGAGTTGCAATCTGAGCCTAAAAGCCAGGGTGTGCATTTCCTCCCCACCACCATCTTTCCCCCGGCTTTATGCCAAAAGCAGAGCAGCAACCAGGTGACCTTATCTGCTATCAGCACCTTCTGTTTTCCTGTGTTTCCTATCAGAACACAGAGAAACCATGATGCTGAACAACTACAGAAGCTCACTTTGCACCAAATTTTCCACCTCCCTTGTGAGGCACCGTGCCAAACTCTTTGCCACTTGAGTGATATGAAAAGCAGATGAAGGCTGATCAAAAACTGCAGTTTTGCCCATGATATGCAGCGAATGTATAATTAGAAATTAATATTTATAGACTATGTTCCTCTATCATAATTTTTCTGCCACAAAGTATCGCTACAATGTCACTTAGAAGACTAGAAGGGTTGAGGAGAAGTCTCTGAGTGGAGAAAAATGGCAGGAACAGAAGCAGATCAGAGCCTCACCGTACTTGGCTCTAATGGGACAGTGGCCTGCAGGACAGGGACAGAGCAGCCCAAGGGCAGGAGAGCTTCAGGACGTTAAGTACCTGGTGGCTGAGAGCTGGTGCAGCTGCAGCAACCAAGACAGGTTTGTCTTCATCTGCTGTGAGCAGGACTGTGGGCTCCTTCCCGGTGGAGGCGGACGTGGGTCAGGTCACGTGCGGCTGTGTCCCTGGAGTCTGGCTTCCTGCAGCATGCTCTGCAGAGGGCAGCAGCTCAGGAGCTGAAGCTAGTGAAAACAACTCAGCCTCTCTCACGTCACATGTCTTACTGCATGTCCCTGCACAAGAGCTCTGCCTTTGCCTGCTGTTTTTTGGGTAAAGTCCTAGGCATGAGCCTGGCACCAAATAAAAAAAATTAAAAAGAGCTTCTAAATAACTGGATGCTTTAAAATATTTGTACGATAGTGTGTGTAGCAAATCTGAGAATTTGAGAATTAAATGTATGGCAGAAGTTCACGATTTGACTGTGTGAAGGAGGCCACATCATATCAGAAGCCAATCTATGACTAAAATCAGGAACAAAACAAGACCTGATCACCTACAGAATGGAGAACACCCTCAAGTGAAGCAAAGAGCTGAAACAAAAAGAACGATTTGTGTCAAATACCCTTTAGCTCCTGGCAGCACATAAACTCCAAAAGGCCAAACTTGCTTTTGTGGCAACTTTTCTCTGACTAAGAACTTGGTGTTTTAGTCCAGCATCTGAGGAGATCTTTTGGACAAGCTGCATGCTGCTACATGTACATACTCTGCAATTCTACTTGGCTGGAGTGTTGGACAAATGCAAGACTAATTCTCCATCCAAGACTCATCTACTGTGGAACGTATGATAGAGCAAGTATACACTGGCTAGGTCATTGGGTTCTATAAAGTACAAGTGTGGCAAGGGTTACAAACAAAAGAAATTGCAGGACGTTATGGAGTTTCATTTACAGCTTGTTTATTGAAAGTAAGGATACTTACCCTGGAGTAAATTTTGCTCAACGAAACTCAAAGTTTAAGTAAATGCAAATAGCCTACCATGAAAATGTGAAAAATAAACAAAATTTAATTTAATTTGAGCACCCAAGCAAGTCATTTGCAAGTCTTTTTAATGTTTAGGAAGAAGGCTTAGTTCAGTCTCTACAAATGGTTTTACTTACTTCTGTTACTTTCCATCTCTTGAGGATAATCTACTCCTAATAAGGACAATTGCTTAGATTTATTACCCCACTGAGGTCTCATTAAAGATCTAACAAAAATCCTATTTAAATGAAAGGACAATAGAATCTTTAAAGTCAGTGTAGAGTTTAATTAAAACCTGAAACAGCATCCATGTCTTCATGTGTAAGAAAAGCAAAAACAGATTTCAAAGCTGTTAAACTACATGTAATTTGCATAAATTATCCATTGAGCCAAAGTTAAAAAAAAAACGTAGGTTATCGCATGAAATTTGGAGTCTATTAATAAATAACAAACCTGATAGAAGTGCATGGCACCACTTTTTTGCATGCATTTTTTAATTTCCCTAATTTGCTACGCGTATCTTAGAGCAAACATGAGACATACTAGCTGTTAAGTTGAACATATCCAAAAGGGACAAAAAAAGAGGCTGACTGAAATCAATGCATTAACATGCACCAGTATTTAAAAACGTTTCACGTTCCCAAAGAGAGCATGTAAACTGCAGCAATCTCAGTGCGAAACTGCTGTTATCTGTGTTCCCATGTAGTCATTATTCACACATAGGAGTATACAGTTCCTACAGTGCATTTTTTATGCATTAATTCTTTAAAACCCCAAATCACTGACATAAATACACAAGGGGGACCTCCCTTTCAAAATTTAGCATTTTATGAACTCTGGAAGGGAACGTGAAGATAAATGCCAGTCTGACACAGCTCTCCTGTAGGGGCCTGTGAAGCCCTCTGCAACTGCAGGCACACCAGAGCCTCCCTGGGCCAAGAGCCCCCAGCAGCCCCTCGGCCCACAGCTGCAGCGCCATACTCAGCAGGATCCGCACAGGACAGAGCCATGTCTTCCAAATCTCCCTTCCCCCTGCCACCATGCAACTGGGGCTGCACGTGTGAGGAAGGGAGGTCAGCCCGACAGCTGCTATGGGCATGCAATGTCCGTCTCAGGAGGTAATAAACTCTGAGGAAAAAAAAAAAAAAAAAGTTCATTTGCTTATTTCTGCATTAAATAAAAGCCACTTTTGCTTCTCTGCTTTTCCACGCGATGAAGGCCGATCGGCTGAGCAGGGACGGCACACGGACGGGCTGTGCTGAGGAGGCCCAGACAGGGGCGGCAAGAACAGCACCGCACGGCCAGCAGCGGGGAGCCGCAGCCCGAGGCGGGCCGTGAGTCCCTGCCGGGCAGCCCGGCGCCGCCTGCACGACCCGGCCCCCGCGAGTCTGCCCAGCGCTACCGGCACCGGGCGCAGGACACGGCCCCGCCGTCGCCATGGCGGCTGCTGAGCCCGCCCCGCGGGACAGAGGCAAGATGGCGCCCGCTCCGCCCGTCTCGATGGCGACGGCCGCGGAAAGGGGGCGCAAGGAAATGGCGCCAGAGCCCGGCGGTCTGCGCAAGGCCCGGCCCCGCGGAGGGCCCCGAAGCGCAGCCCGGGGACAGCGCCGCCCTTCTGCCAGCCCGGCAAGGCCGCCTCGGCCCCGGGAGCTGCCTTCGTGGCAGTTTTAAACCCAGTCGCGCCTCTTAACGCCCGTTCGTACGCCTGGCTTAAGTAAAACAAAACAAACGCCAGCTCTTCCCGCGTACAGCTTTCTCAAGGCAGGCGAGTGATCTGCAGTGTACCTCCGGCTGGGGCGTGTTGGTGTAGCAAGGGGAGATGCCCAACGTGAGGCTGCTGTGGAAGCCGCATTAACAGGGCATGCAGCGCTCTTTTTAAATAAATGTGGTCTGAAGCCTTGTGTCAGAGGCTTTCGGAGATGTTTACAGCTGTTAGCCAGTACTTGGAATTATTACCAATTCCAGATAGTGGTAGAGAGCTCATTTCCCAGTGCATGCTCCTAGCAACTGACAATGTAAAGTTCATGCTACTCTTTTTGCAGCTCTTTCACCAGAGACACAAACCCAGTGCTATTTCAAGGCCACATGTAAAGCTGCAAAGCTGTGATGAGATCTTGGAGCATCCCAAGCACTTTCAACTTTTCATGAGGCTACCACACAGGACTAAGTTGTAAGTTGTTACTAAGACAGAAATAAAAAACACAATTGAAAAGACATTAATAGCTGCCAATGGCAATTCCAAGCAAGATTTAAGATCTCTATTTTACTAGCATTGTGTTGTTCACTTGTCATATGCGTGAGCTTTAGTCTGCTTTGCTTTTTGCACACATCCACTTCTTCCTAGTAAGAACAGCACTGATAAGAGACAAGCTTCCTAAAGGGCTGGAGACAGTGTATAATCAGTCACCGGTTTTAAGTAATTTCACAGAACAACCCTACAGAACAACTGTGTTGGCGCAACAGCTGGGGTGGCACAAGGCAGGAGCAGCACTCAGCCTCAAGTAGTGCCAGCCAGTTTTTCTGCTGGAACACATTTAACACAGAATTATACTCTCAGTGAGTACTTTCATTATTGGCTAGGTTCCAGTTTCTTCATGAGCATGTTCCAGTCACACTAACTTCTAAAAATAGCTGGCCGGTCAGCACAGTCTTGTCTAGCAATAGAAACCATGGCTTCTTAACTGCATCTGCATTATGTTTGTCCACAGCAGAGAAAGGGCAAAATACAAGCAATGAGGGTGAAGAATGCCCATAACTTAGCATGTCTGCATTGCTCCAGAAGCCTCAGTACTCAGATGGTTCCTAAAGCTGTGCCTCTGGAGGTGGCAATATGTTGCCTGATAGTTTTTGTTTTCTTTTCTTTTTTAAGTTATGAGATGAATTGAATTAAAAGTCTTAGACCAGATGTTCCTCTCCACAATAAAAGTTATGGGACAGGTTTCTTCATAAAAATAACCTGTGGGAGTCTTCCTTAACAATCTTACCTGATCTGCCCGTGCCTTCAGGGGAGCTGATTGATTCTCTTGAGCTGCTCTGCGGAGGCTGACACTCAACATGTGGCTGCTCTGAGTGCTTGCCTTGATCCACAACCTATATCAGAGTATTTCCATGTCTGACAGCCGCCTTACGTATAGCCACACTCACAAGTTTTCCAGTGAATACTTATAATGTAGCTTCAGCAGCTGACACTGTATCAGCCTAGCACTCCCAGAACATATAAAGGATATGGAGGAGTATGAAGAAGTGCTTTACTTCCTTCTCCACATCATCCCACCCCAGAAGAGGAAACAGTTTCTTATAGGCTTTCAAGTCAGCAAAAGGTGTGTCCTACAATTAACGTGCAACCCTCAACACCTCAATGCATAGTTGAACGTTTCAGTGCTAACACCTGAAACCTTGAAAGCAGAGGACATTTTAAAATCAACCTAAGAGTGACAAATAACCCAAAGAAGAGTATATAGCTACTCTGGAAAGCATTAATGCAGAGTAAATCTAGTCAATAGCAGAAATCAGAGTTATTCCTAATCTCTTCTGGTTTTCAAATTTGCTTTTCTCTAAGAAAGGCACTTCAGCACTTTAAGAACATGACCAATACTTGGAATTTACACACTTTCCCAGAGCTCATGCATACCCGAGTGAGCCTGACTGTGCTCCAGTGAGTGACCAGGCCTGTCCCACACCTGTTACAACTTACCCTTTTTGCAGGACCAGCACCCAATTTTCTCTTTTCTAAAGCTAAAACCAACCAAACAAAAACATAAAAGACAACATTAAAGAATAGTTAGCTCTTTTTGAGCTGAATTGGGATCCTGAATTAGCCAGTTTCTTCAGGTGAAAGCTTTTCCTTCTGACGAGCACACCCACAGAATCCAGATTTCTAAGAGAAGGTATTATTGGAATCACAGGAGAGAATTACTCTTTAAACCATTAGAAGTCTGATGGGCTGGATGGACTAGACTAAATAGAAAAGCGTGAAAATGAACACCCCCCCCCCCCCCCCCCCTTTGGGTCGATGTAGGGTGAATCTTTGCATTTTTGCTTCCAATATGAAAATTTCCAAGTGATTCACAGAGTACCACAGATACCACTCAACCTTCTTGAGGGAACTCTTTATTTTTCTGTCACATAAAAAGCTTGAGTCTAACCTCATGCAATTCCCCAGCTCCTCCACAATGCTGCCTACAGGATCTTGGCTCACTGCACTTTCCTTCTCCAACCCATTTGGGAGTGCCAGATGTTCCCTTCCCTGAGCATTACTCAGTTCCTCTCAGAGCAGCAGACATCTGCCTCTCCCTCCTGTAATTCAGAATACAGGAGGTGAACGGGCATTCTCCTTGCAGCCTGCCTCTCCATGCCCTACCAAAGTCCCAGCAACACAGTAGTGGAACAGGCAGTACTTCTGCAGTGAACTGAGCATGCACACTGAACGCTCATCACATCACAAACAGGCAGAATTCAAGATTCTTTTTACATGAGGAGCAACTGAAGGATGACTTGGGTTTTTCTTTGAACCAATACTTTTTGTTTATATAGACTGTAAAAAGTCCTGTTTTCGTGAGCTTGCTTTTTTTTTTTTTTTTTTAAAGCAGGATGTATTTTTTTGCTCAAAATTCATAGAGATGCACTCAACCATACTAAACAAAAACACTTTCAGCATTTTACAGTGACACCAAAAGTAACCCACCTAATGACTAGTCCCCTTTACCACCACCGTACTTTCCCCACTATTGCTCAGTAGTGTTCCATTTCACAGGCAATTACATGCAGATACACCCAGCTAATAAAACAAAATGCACTGAAACCTCTACCCAACTTTGCATCTACTTAAACTGACAGTGAAGCCATACAGTATGCTAGGAACTATCTTTAAGTATTCTCAAGTAAATACAATTAAATTTAAATAAAATCCACAAATCATAACAAAGTTTACAGCAGGTCCTATGTGAGTGCTGAGACAATAAATTAATACCTTGTTTCTTTTCAGTTTACTACTTGTTTTGTTCTATCTTTAACTACTGAAGAATGCTAGCAAGAAAAACGGTTTTGTTGTTTTTCTTTTAGTGTTCTTCCAGGCACCATAAGGCAGTCATTCTTCAGCAAAACTTCTGCAGAAGCACGTTCTGTGGATAGGATGAATTTTAAAAGGGTGACCAGATGGTGGCACAGTAAATGCCCTTCATTTGAAGGGTTGCATGTGCACATTAGTAACGTGCCTTTTTTTCCACATGCATAGAAGAGAGGGTTAGACACACACACTTCTCCTCACACAGACCAATGACTTCCCAAAACATTTGTCAACAGAGTATTTACTACCAAATCCAGGAGTTTGAGATTCTAACACTGTCCCCATTAATGAGAAAAAAATGTCACAGTACAAAAGCTTTTTTTCCCCCTACTCTTTCTTATCAAATCCTTCAAACAGCTAACTAGCTTTTATAGATTGTAAAATCAGATAGAATTATATTATTTTACTAAAACCCCAGGGGTCAACTTATCACCTGAAAACCAGTTTACATGGACAACTTGACTTTCATGTGGAGTGTCAGAACATACCCTAGAAGTGAATCTAAAATAAATTATATAGAGTACTGCCTTATTTGTGCTGAAATTTATTGGTCCCACACTGCAATAATTTTGAAAACTGTATCCCTTAAGCTACAGTGCTGAAATATTATTAACTGCTTGAACTGATAGAGCATTTCTGATTGGCTGCTATAAACTCTATGGACAGAGACTAATTTCAATTGAATCACATGCTTATCTGAAACCATTTTCCACCATTTCAAGCAGCCAACTTTATTTTCTTCCAGAATATACTGTCCATTTTATTACCATCATCCTCAGTATACACTGTCATTTCTGTAAATCTGTTCCAGAAACTAAGAATGTATCTAAGCTTCTGCTAATATGGTTGTCTGAAACAATCACACCCAGGAGAGAGATCCACTTGTACCTCTTATCTTCCTAAAACAGGTTATTTTCCTCACTAAGCAAGCCTCCAGTCTCTGAAATGCCATTAATCACTTTCTTTCTTTCATTTTTTCTACTGCCATCCTTTTGAATTAAAATTATTTTGATAATGTGGTGATGCTTTACTGAATGCTGTTTCTACACCTATCAGTATGATTGTAAGAAACCACCCAACTAATCTCAGAACCCAAAATCTTTTTAACTGAGGAGATACTGAAAATGTTGTCAATGATCCAGCTTCTTGGAGCTGAAATTTCCAACTAGGCAGAAAAACCTCCTCCAGGCATAACTTGTAAGACACAAGAATGGTGCCATGGGATAAAATCTTTTTATTTCCTGCACACAGTAACCTAAGAAGTCTGGACGACAAAAGCTACAATATTATATCACAATCATGAAACAAAACCAAAACAAATAAAAAATACTCACCTTTGGAAATCCTAGTAATAAATTCTATTGACTCACTTCCACTCAGATGAATTAATAACACTTATAAACCACAAGAAATTGCTAAGAAAGAAGTTCTTACCTCAATATATACCAGTTTATAAACAGCACTACCCACACTTTTCCTTTACTAAGCTGCATCAAGCCTCTTCAGGCGGCATTCAGGCTAATGACAATTCGCTATGGCTAGTCAGTCCCTCTGAGCAGAAAACCCATAGCTCCTGGCAATGGCATACATCTCAGTAAGGCCTCTGCCTAGCAAAAGTTTGAAAAACAAAATTTGGCAACCTTAGGGAGACATTTCCTTCTCTTCCAAACCCTTTATTACCTGGCTCTCTAACATCCTTCTTTTATGTTAGGATGTATCTAAGAAATAGCAGGAGCCTGTCGATAAACAAATACTCCATTGCAAAGTCCCAGTCCTAGCCCTGCAGGAAGGGAAGTGGCTAGCTGTTGACTGGAGCTCCATGTTCACTTTCTCTCACGCTACACGACTTCCTGAGGATACTCCTCAAACTTTAAGCTTTGGAACACTTGATTTTTGTTTTGGCCACGCACTTCAATTAGCCAGTGGTGGCCTATGATGGGCAGTAAATTTAGAAGCATGAACTTATCTTTAGTAAAATGGAAAACCTGGAGGAAACTATTTGGGACAGTAAAACTAATGTTCCCATGTCTGCCTTAATTATATCCTACCACTTACTGAAGTGACTAGAGCAAGTTAGCAGGACTCTTTCTGTCTTATCTAAACAAGAGAAGTTCCCTCACACCACACATTCACAGTACTGAAGAAGTAGTATAGAAATTGCCCTTGCCCACTTGTATTAATAAAATATTCTGAGAATTTGTAAGTGCTTAAACAGCTAAGATAAATGTTTTGGAATCTATTTTTAAAAAATGATAGCTTAATTAGCCTAAAAGCAGAGATTCACAATTCCATAGTGGGTACAGCTGATAGAGACCAAGTGTAGCTGGAAGCATGATCAGATGTCAACATGCAGCAGGCTAAAAAAGTTACACAAGCTGATCTTAATATGTGTGACTATCAGATTTTCACTGTAGAAATACACATTTTTCTATATCCTTTTCCTTTTCTGAGATGAAATCATGTCATTTATATGGAAATCAGACTATATTCTGCAGCTGTTTCTTCTCTGCTGAAGTCATGGGAATTATTTGCACTTAATAAAGCCTCATAAATAGTTTTTGCCTCTAAGTGGGTGGGGGAGCAGCAAACAGATCATAGTCATTTACAGTTACAAGCATCTTCTTTATTTTGAAAGTTATGTGCATCCTTTAATAGGAAGTTTCACAGTTATGAAAGAAGCGTTGTTTCATTTATACAAACAAAATACTCTACCAGCCTCCAAAACGTTTTGCATTTTTCCCTGTGCTCAGCTATCTGAAATTAAAAAATTGCCATGTAGCATGAACCAAAAGGATAATCTATGTAATCATTACATGCTAGCTCCACGTACTATGTTCATTATACAAAACAAACAAACAAAAAACTAATTAGCATTTCTAGGCCCTTTAACTGTATTTGAAAGAACATGTATCTCTTTTATACCAAGCATGCCTACCTAGTGTAATGCCAATTTAATCTACTGCATTTCTGTGAAATACGTAAGATTTTCACACACCACTGCCCAGATGGGTCTCCCCAAAAGTGCTGGCATGTTTAAAACCTGCAGGAAGACAGACTCAGTTACAACCAAAACAATCCCACAGGACCAGAAAGAAAGTGTAGCTGTGTGTCAGTTAGCATACTAAAGTGAATTGTGAAGCAGCTCTTCCTAACTGGTATAAAAAGCCTGTATTAGGACCTCTCATTAAGAGCAGCACATGCAGTGCAGGACTGCAGGTTAACAGCAGCACAGCTTTTCCAGTCACTTCACAACCACAGCAAAGCAGAACCGTGAACAGTGATCAGGTTCACCTAGAGCAGCATCAAATACTTCCTGTCCCCAAGGGCCCATATTACTTATGAGGATACAGCCTAAATCTCCATCTCAAATACCTGCTAAGAGCACATAGAGACCAGGAGTTACATCACTGGCAGACAGGAGATGGCTTAATGGGATACAATTTTCTCTCATATTGGTTTAAAGAACAAAGAATGGCAACATGGTTAAACAGGGGTGGCCCTTATTCTCAGCTGTACAGCGATGGTCAATAAACCTATTGCCCCTTTTCTCATTCTTTCAGCCTGAGTTGAATTTCATAACTACAAACTATCACAAGGTATATACCTCAGTTTATTTTCATGTCAGCCTTCACTGTGTTTTAGTTCTCTACAGGAAGTGAATTTCACTTTGTGAGTACCACCTCCTTTTTTAATTCCTTGTTAAGCAGACGAGCTAGGAAAAAAAAAAAAAAAAAAAGGCACTCATGGATCTCATTTCATGGATACCATTTAAAGATTGTCAGTCGAACAACTGTCATGATACTGCTCTCTTGTTCCTACATATAAAGCAGAAGGGGTGAAGTAAAGAGGTAAATCATGATACCGTTTCTTTTAGAAAAGAGACCATTGATTCTGTCACGATGATGCCCTAGAATAATCACTTATGCTCTACAAAATGACTGATTTTTAACTATTTTTGAGATGCATATTGATTCTATACAGCAATTTGTGTTTAAACTTTATTATTGTGTTGACTGCCTTTAAGAGCACCAACTTGTGTAACTCACGCAACTGTTCTGTGAAGGTACATCTCAGCAAAAATACATTCCAAACTGTCATGATTATCTTAATAATTACTGCAACGTTTAGGCCACTAAAGTGCTCAAATACATGAAGGAAGTCTATGTAACCAAAATGAGCATGAGACAAGCTGCATACAATTGTCACTATACATTCACAGTATTCCATATGCTATAAACTTACCTTATACACAAACATGTCTGGCAACATGTTTAAACACTATATGTAATTTTCTCCTAACAATTTTTGATGATCATGGTTTTTCAGTGCATATTGTATTTTCTTCAAGCACAGATACAGTTGACCTTAGTTTATATTTTGAAACCAGTATACGTGATAGGACAAAGAAGCATATAAGGAAGTTGAAGTTAAATTAAAAGCAGGTATGAGCATGTATTTTATTACAGAGAGTCAGACAAGTAAGATGGTAAAATCTGACTTCTTGTCACATTGAATTTTCTTTCACTATTCCATTATGGGAAACAGTATTTTTGCAAAGTATATTTTATAGAATCATCCCCAGACTAAAGTCTATGACATTCTGAAAGAATTACTTATACAATCCCACTGATTCAAACTCAAGCTGCTTATTTAACATTGCAACTCTATGCAGAATTAAAAACAAAAAACTAAAACCAACAGGATCCCTTCAGACTTTAACAATGTTTTTATGTATTTAAGTCTGTATTTCATCTATTGGTAGTAGCTTAGTGAAACCGTGTTATGTTAACTGGTTGAATTTAATTAGTACATTCTATCATTTGGGTAGCACCTGAAAGGAAGTTGAATGCAGCAGCATTTGTGGAGCACAGCCGTCTTTTGCTGTACAGAAGAAACAAGGCTATTCAACATAGAAAAGTAGGATCCTTATGTGGGTAAAAGAACCCAGGCATCTCATTTGCACAAGAAAAGCCATATTCAGAGAGCCTGGCTGTGAATTTACAGCACAACAGCTTCTCCACCCTAACCGTGTGTGGTCACTTTCATCATAACATAATTTGATGAGTTCCACCAGAGAGCAATCCAGCCCACTTGCAATCTGAATCCTCTTCTGACAGTGTCTGCCGCTTTCTAGTGACTACACAGGGAGTCCACATAAACTAGGTTTATCTCTTAAGATGATTCTGTTAAATGACTAAAATTAGACAGCTCTTAACAGCTATGTCTATATTTACCTTTTGGGGCGTGACTTCAGATTTTGTTCCCCTGACCATTTATATCAAGCACCCGTGCAGAAACACCACAGTTCCTGCCTGGGAGCCATGTAATTTCTATTTCTATAGAAATCAGAAATGGTGGTTGGCAGGAGGTAAACTGCATTCTTAAATGAGACAGAACTCAGATGTGACTAGGAGGTGCATGACTAGGACTGCTGGGCTAAACAGCAGTAGCATAGTAATTGTGAGTACCTTACCTTGGGAGTTTAATTAAAAACAAACCAACAGCAACAAAAACCTAGTATGGTTATCACTTTTTATCTTTAAACTATTATGATTTGAAAAATGGAACAATGAGAAAACAAACATTACCATATGAAAAATACTTCCTTCTCTTGAGATAGAGAACACTTTAGCGTCTTTAAGAACTACTAAATTGGTTTACTGAAAATGATTTAGACTTGAACAAGTCATAGAGCTAATATGAATAATGAAGTAAACCAACATCAAATAAAGCACTTATTTCAAAAAAAAAAAAATGTTTTTCAACATTACTGTAAAGATATTGCAGTTTTCAAAGACGTATGTTCTGAAATCTGTGAAATGTTTTCAAGAACAGCATGTTTTTACATCCTATATCAAAGTTGGAAAATTACCAGATTCTTGTGAAAAACAGAGTCAGGAATTGATCTTATAAACCATCTGCAAAGTACTCCAAATAGTCTGAAAGTACTGAAATGCGTTTACTATCATGTGTTCTGCCTATGGATGAAAATGGAAATAAAAGCCTTTTAAAACCAACTGAAGGAAAAAACTTGAATACAGCATCAGAGAATTAATCAGCTTCAACCTTCATGAAATCAAACAATAACTACTGAACTCTTCCACTGGAAAATATTTTAATTGGAAGATAAAATATTTGCAAGGATAATTTTCTTTGAAGTAACAATCTAAATATAAGCCTATAAACTAAGCTAAGAGTAAGTGGATATATTTAGATTATACTAAAAATTGAAGCAAAAGTGGCAAGTTAGTTACATCACGTAACAAAACTTTAAGTTGTAACATTAAGTTACAAAACTTACCAGAATATTTCAGAGAAAAATGGAAATACACTCTCAGTGCAGAAATGAGGCCAAAGACCATCCCCAATCTGAAAAAATACTTTAGTACAGAGAAACAAATACCCTATTCATTTTTATGAAGACATAAGCATGACCATTACAGTCACTGTCTCACAGTTCTGAGCATTTAAAAGGAGCTTCATGCAGACAAGCATGAAAAAGTGTAGCACCTGCTATCAGAAGCACATTCAGATTGCTGGTGAGACCTGAACAACTGGTATAGAAGCAAGGTTTTGAAAAGTCACAAGTTGTATCACTACAAGATTACACAAATTATATATAATCACAAAATTATACAAATCATTTCATTCTCCTGCCCCTCTTATTCTCCATAATTGAAGCTCAGCTTTGTATTGCTATGTATTGCTATGCCCTTATCAAATCTGAAGAAACTGAAGAACAGCCCAATTAGTTGTTGCAAGGTAACACCCCACAGAACAGCAGGATACAAGGGCAATTAAAGAATGCTACATAATAGGAACTATAAATCTGTGGGGAAAACAAACAAAGCAACCTCATTTCAGGCAGTGAGGAGGGTTGGGTTCTTAAACACAGGCAGGAAGTGCCATTTTAGACACCACAGAGTACCTAGAACACCTTCATGTGGGAGATCTGTGCTCTTCAGATGCAGCTGAAGGAAGATTCTCTAAGGCATCAAAAATGAAACTTGGCACCTGTATCTAGGTAGTCAAACCACTCCTCAGCAGCTTGTCTGTAAAAAGATGCTTGATTTGGAAGATGAGGAACACTAAGTCTGCTGTCCTCTGTTTTAGCAGGAAGGAAACTTGCAAAAACAATCATGGGATAAGAAAGGAAACTCAAAAATGAAAAGTTCCTGTTACTACCTCCCAGTTCTTCAAACCATGAAAGGGACTAACACCAGAATTGACAATGGGAGTGAGCTAGCAATGAGCCTGTTCAGGCATGAAGAGGTCTAACATAATACTAACTTACAGATGCAGTGAAATATTTGAGGTACACCAAAGTGAGTCATAAACTTGGGCCTGCTGGAATTTGCATAGTCAAAAAGTTATGGACCAGTTGAGTGAGGCTACTTGCACTTGACCGTTCTTTTATAAGGAAAGAGTTATATCTAAAAGCAAATCAAAGGTGTAAGGAATACAACACTGGAATAAAGTAACATATTAGCCAAGAAACATACAACTGTGTAGTATAGCAAAACAGTTGTATTTGGTTGCACCTCAAACAATGTTGCAAGAACAAACAGCTAAGTTGCCATGTGTGGTTTTAACATTTCAATTCTACACATTTTTAATAATTAACAAGTGAAATTTAATATTATCTTCTTACGGATTTTAGGTAATATTATATATTTTTCTATCCATTGAACTTGTAAGGTCTACTGTTCAAACACTACAGCTGTAAGAAGATTGCTAAATCCAATACTTGGTTGTCTAAGTTTGTACAGGGGTGCATAAATGTACATTTTTTGACCTCAAGTATTAAAGTGAACAGCTAAACACAACTTTAGAATATTGTTTATAGACATTAAACAATTGTTTTATTGAGATCCTGGGAACACATTTGCATGAAGGAAGTTGCACTTTTTTTTATCAACCAGTTGACAGCACTGTCAGAAGGAATATAGTCTAGAATAATTGACCATTCTACTAGAACTTATTTGATTTTAAATCTAATTATTTTACAGAATCATTATTATGTAAAATTCAGCATTAGAAAAACTGACAGACATAACCAAAAAGCTTTAAGAAATTTTTGAGGAAAGAATCTTTTGTTCATTTAAACAGTACTTAGAAGTAGGAAACATAATAGACAGCCTACTGTCTCTCATGTGATTTTTACTTTGTCTGTAGAAACACCCTCAGCCTGAGAACTCTTTTGACTCATTTCTATATTTTTCTTTGCAATCCTGAAAACAAGGTCAACAAAGATTTAAGCAATTTCAAAACGAGATAACATATCCAGAATTCCATTAATTATATATCAACTTTTTTTTTTTTTTTTAATAAACAAAACAACTATCTACTCTATGCAGCAATCCCACTATTGGTAAATAGTTAACACAACAGAAAATAAATTCTCTTAACAGCATTCAAAGGCTTCATTCAGGAATAATGGCTAACATTTTTTTCAGCACTTACAATATATTTTTACAGTATGTCATCAGTTTTTATTTTTTTATACAGTTTTACAGTATATCATCAAATAGTCCAAGTAAAGGCTTGACATCACTGATTTCATCATCCAGAAGATATCTAATGAAGAGTAAGAGAGAAACAAACAAATAAATTAGGTACAATATATCAAAATCTATGAAATCAGGAGCACTATGCAAACTATATCCTAAAGACATCAAGACAAACAAAATAGTTGTTTTTTCCTTCCTAAGAAAAGTTAACTGCTACTACTAACTGTGCAAATTCATCTTTTAAAAACACAGTTGTAAGAAATTAATGAATTGCCACAAAGAACTAAACACCTGAACACTGGGGCAACAGAAAAAACTCACATAGCTTTTCATTACCTGGGCTCTATTTCTTCTTCCTGTTCTTTTGTGAAAAAAAAATCTTCTTTCCTAGTGAATTTAAAAGAGTCGGAGATTGTTTTTGAGATTGAAGAACACTGTATATTTTTCAGCTCTTGTGAAGGATTTGAATGCTTTTCTTCTTGAAAACTCAGCTGCAAGACAAACATTAAAATAACGGTTAAAATAACTAACTGAAAGACAAACTGCCATTATTGTAGTATGTAGGATAGATATTTACATCGGTATTAACATAATTGACAAGGCTTTAAGCACACAATAAATATATGCTTGGATGACTTTGCAGAACTGTGGCTATTGAATAGATATTTTCAAAAATCATTCTATATAAAGTGAATTCACAGGTGAAAGCTTCTGTAGTTCTGGTGAACTCAAGTCCTATCTGTTTGAATCATGACCATCACACTGAACACACAATGCATGTTTCTTCCACATTTGGACAACTCAGAGAGGTTCAGAAACTCTCTCTGTCTGAAATGATGCACATGTCAGATATGGTAAGTATATTTGCTCATGAAAGACTAATGTAATTATAGGTGATCATGTTATAAAATTATTTTTACTCACCATATTTATATATCCACTCTGTACACGTAATTCCACTTTTGATGAGCTATTAAGCACAGAAAAGAATGGGTTCTGACTACTGGTCTCACCTTGTAATGTGCAAGAACTGAAAATATGAAGTTGAATAATATAAGTATTATTTACAGAAGTGCAAAGTGGTTTACTTTTCAGTTCAGGACTTTCCCCCTACACTTAAATGATTTCAAACTATTTATCAATTCTATTTTTTTAAGTTGAAATTTCACTCTATTTTATCAGTGAACAAACAACCTTCTATACATTTAATTATACATACAAACATACAAATGTGAATGCAAATACAAGTAAAATATTGACAATATTTTATAACAATAAAATTGCAATTAATGATATAATGCTTACCCTTTTGAAATGTCACTTGTAGCTTTGCTTGTTGTATACTTGCAAGGTGTTTCATGCTCATCTGGAATGTGAAGGCAGGTATTTCCATGGTCTATGTAAAAATGATTTTTTTTTTTCTTAAAAGCCAGAAACAGCCTAAAAACACTGCAAATATTTTACACAGTATCATCAATGATAGTTTGAAAAGCTGATATCCACGCTGCAGCCCACGGAGGAGCCCATGGCACAGGAGGTGGATGCAGCCTGGAGGAGGCTGCGGCCCACTGAGGAGCCCCCACAGGAGCGGGCCCCGGGCCAGAGCTGCAGCCCATGGAGAGGAACCCACATGGGAGCAGGGGGTCTGGGAGGAGCTGCCCCTGATGGACAGACCCCATGGTATGGACCCATGTTGGAGCAGTTCTTGAAGAGCTGCTGCCTGTGGGAAGTCCACGCATGATCAGTTCGGGAAGGATGACATCCCATGGGAGGGACCCCACATGCAGCAGGGGCAGAGAGTGACTGTGATGGAGCAGCGGAGATGAAGTGCTAGGGACTAACCACAGACCTCATTCCCCCACACTGCTAGTGAGGAGTAGGTAGAATAGGGTAAATGGGACAAAGGTGTTTTTAGTTTGATTTTAGTTCTCACTGCTGTAGTCTGTTATCAATAGGTAAAAAATTACATTATTTGTCCTGAATCTGTTTTGCAAGTGACGTAACTGGTGAGTGATCTCCCTTGTTCTTATCCCAACTCACGAGCTTGTTTTCATCATATTTTCTCCCCCTTTTCTATGAAGGAGCAGGAGTGAGAGAGTAGCGTGAAAGAACTGAGCTACCTGTCAGGGTTAAACCACCGCAACTCTGTAAAAAAATTTGTATACAGTACAGAATTTATTTTATTAAAACAATCTTACCCAATTCTCCACTGGAAAAGTCACTAGCATATACTAATATTTCATCATCAAGATCATTCCAAATGTCATCTCTCAGTTCGGAGTTCACGTCTGAAGCACCTGAAAAACACCATCTGCTTTTATCTCTGTTAGTCAAGTTATGCATTGAAGATTCTTTAAGATATTTTTTGATGTCATTGTCTCTTGGCTTTTCTCACTTACAAATACTGAATGATTCAAAGAGAAAGCTGTAATCCATGGACAAGTACAACAAAAACTTCTCTGTTTTAAGACCAGTTGTTCAATCTACTGAAAGAAGGATTGTCACATATGTACTCTTTTCTGTGTTATTTTGAGAAAAGTTATCCTCACTGTAGATTCTAGTGAATAAGCCTTAAAAAAATAAAACTTTTCAAATACCACAATTTCATTCTTTTCCTTTGTCAGAAGCATTAGAACCCAGATTTAAGACTTTTAATTTGGTCCTTTCTTCCCTTCAGATCTCCAAAAGCCTAACTGCTGTCTTCCTCTCGTCCAATCCAATGCCTAAGAACTAGCCATGTGTGGTGGTTTTACCGTGGTAGGCAGCTAAACACCACAACCGCTCTCTCACTCCCCCTCCTTAGATGAGGAGGGGAAGAAGTAAAGTAAAGAACAACTCATAGGTTGAGATAAGGGTAATTTAATTAAAGGGGAAAAAAATAATAATTATTAAGGAAAGATTATTATTAACCAAACAATTTAACTAAAGGGGAAAAAAAGGGGGGGGGAAGGGGAAAAGGGAGGGGGAAAGGGAAAACAAAACAAAACAAAACAAATAAAGGCTATGTGGAAGTGCAGAGGAAAGAAATTACTCTCTACTTCCTACCAACAAGCGATGCTTGACCACGTCCTTGAAACAGGGCCTCAACGCACGTAGCCAGCATTCAGGAGGAGGACCAACATTTTCATGAGAGCCCACCCCTCCTCTCTTCCTCCTGTTTCCACCTTTTATTGCTGAGTGTGACATCACATGGTATGGAATATCCCTTTGGCTGGTTTAGATCAGCTGCCCTGGTGATGTTTCTCTTCTCACTTTTTGCCCACCCCCTAGGAGGGTTAGAGAGAGTCCTGATGCTGTGCCAGCACTGCTCAAGCAGCAGATACAACACTGGTGTGATCCCACTGCTGTTCTAGTGCCAAGTGCAGAGCACAGCACTGTATGGGCTGCTGCAGGGAAAGTTAACATCCCAGCCAGACCCAGTACACCATGACAAACACATTTTCAAGCACTATTGTTAACATTCTTAACTAAAGTGTGATACTTAATGTTTTAAAGTACTTTATTTTCTGGTGCAAAGACAATTTCTCTCACTTTCTCTCCCTTTCATTTGTTGTGTTCTCTTTCTTCACTACCAATCCAATTCTTTGCTGATTTTTTTTAATCTCTCTTCTGCCATACTCCCCCTCCAGCACCAGACAAGTGCCACAGCCCTAATATGTCTGAGGAACCCTGATCTAGATTTCCCTTTCAACAGAGGGAAAGCAGGACAGGCTCGAATCAAAGATCCACTTCCACAGTGGCTGGAAGAAGCACTTTGAAGGCACTTATATTGTAAATTTGGGTGTGTAAATTTGTAAATTTGGGTGTGTACAGTCAGCATGGTGCATTATTACAGACATGCACACACTTTAAAATACCTGAACCATAGGCTTAGATCACTACATTTCACAGTATATTCTCAACTCCTTGCATTTATTCATATAGCATGGAAAGACATCATATCACAGATGCAGATAACCCTATATAAATCATAGAATTTGACACCTTTTTTCATTAGAACTATTTTGGTTGCATTTTTAAAATGTAGCTGGCCCAGTCAATATGGCCAAGATTACCTCTTCTGGTACTATCCAGTTACATCTATCATGTCCTCTTGATGACAGAGGATTTGCCTTAAGATTTCTTCAGCATAGAGTATAGCTATACTGGAATATTCACCTATCTTCCTGTGAATGTATTGTTATACACAGTTATATTGTATACTAACTGACTCCCACAGAGCAACTGATAATATGGTTATGCAACAGTCTTCCATCTTAAGACTAAGTAACAAGTATAGCAGACAAATGAGTATGGCAGGAAAATCTGAAGTATAAATTGAAAGGAACAGGGTTGCAATCCCACCTTCAGAGTATTAAGTAAAAATGAAGTGATGCAGTATAGATGCAACCACTTAAGGAAATACAAGCTAAAAATATATCAGTTTATCTCAGCAGTGTTTCTTATATGTCTGAATATGTTCTATACATTGATGTTGCTACTTGTTTAGCCAAAATCTTGTATAATCAAAACCTGATTCACATAAATTTACAGTAACCAAATACAACAGCAAAGAGCATGCAGTGAGGAGAATATCATGGTTACATACTGATAATAAAGACTGATCATTTAACCACAAATGTAAAACATTAATGTCATTTCACTGCAAGAGAAATAGAACAAAGAAATGTTTTTTCAGATAGAGATATTTTCTAGTTATGAACTCAGTTATTGAACGGTCATATTTTGTTAACCATCAAACAAAAAGCTCTTATTTCACTAACTTCTTTCAGTAGGTATGAAGTTAAGAAGAAAAGGTAAGTAGGAGGAAGTTCCTTTTGCACTACAAGTGGCTTCAGTGGAAATATATTAAAGGAAGTATTTACAGATTTGTACCCTCATATATTTGAATTTACTCGTTACTGGTTCATATAAAAATACATGTACAGGCTTAGATCTGCATTTGCAATTCTTACTGATACCAGAAAAAAAGCCAACGAAGGCCACTGTATTTCCCTATACATTCAGCATTCTATAATGCTGTACTGTTTACTGTGGTGATTTCAAAAAGTTTGAGTTTATAAGGTACGTACAACTCGAAACAGTGAAAATGATGATTTCAAAGATTAGTAATAACTTACTACTTTTTCCATAATTCCAGGATTGCAGTTGTTTCTGAGATATTCCTAGGCTATTAACATTATCTACCAGGTCCACTGAAGGTGACGAAGACAACTGTTTATTGCCAGACCTATTTAAAAAAAATAGTTGCATGTCACTAAAACAGTTAAAGAAAGCTGCAACAAAAATGATTTTATTCAGAAAACAGTTGTTAGTTGTGAAAATTTAACATAATACCTAAATTAGAATATATATATATATATATATATATTTAATAAATACCTTGACAACGCTGGCATCAAGGATTTGGATGCAAAACCAAAATGTTTGAGATCCACATTCTGAGCTTGATTTAACATCTGCATCTAAAGAAAGCAGGTTATTAACCAAAAAGACAAACATTGAAAAGCACTTTTTAAAATTATCTGACTTATATTATTAATATTGTAACAAGATAGCATATTTTAAAAAATCACTTAAAAATCACTTTAAAAAATCATTACAAAAAAAATCATTTTAAAAATCATTAAAAAAAATAGTTCTTGGGATCCATTAAAAAGATTTGAATGACATGCTTCTACTGTAGTTATCCAAGTAGCCTGGCAAAGTCAGTCCGGGTATCACTGACTTTCTTCTATATTAGCTGTAGGCTATATTATTCTCTATTGCAAAGAAACAAACAAAAAAGCTGTGAATAGTAAATAAAACACTCCAATATCTCAAATATCATTCTCTCTGTAGAGAACATCCATTTGGTATTACATTCAAATATGTAAAGTGTAAGCCTTTAAATCTTTCAGAGGTAAAAACCAATGTAGTTTATTTTCTCATAAACAAGTGGATCTCTGTGTCAACACAAACAGGTCTCCTAGTAGCATTACTTTGATGTATACCAGTTTTTGGTTTTGTTCAGGTTGTATTTTGCCAAAATCAAATCACAATACAGTGCCTTCCAATGATGCCTCTGTCCTTAACCTACTAAGATCTATGAAACGCCATAAAAGTAAAAACAAAGAGAAGCGTACCGTTGGAAGCCTTCTAAACAGCAGTGTAACCTGTCAAAGATTCCTGGACCTTTCTATTGCTTTGCTTCTCACGGTCCATACAGACAAACTTGCATGTATTTATTTACCTATGAATTGCTCAAACAAATACTGCAAACAAATATATACAAATACATAATGAAATAAAATAAAACTATTCAAATGCTGACTGTATTCAAACAAACCTTTAATCGCTTTACTGGGGGTACAGATGAAATTGAGTTCCTGCTCCTTAAATCAGCTAAGTACAAAGTAAACTTAGAATCTCCATTCATCTCAGACTTTGGAGGTACTCCAGTTTTACCTGATAAAGGGAATTCAAAGAATCTTCAGATTAGTTTAGAAAGGATAAATCCTAATTCTTTCCAAATCTATGGAAACTTTGCCACTAAGTTCAGTATCTTTTAATAAAAGATTTAATACACTAGTTCAAAGATTTCACACACTAATATTTATAAAAAAAAGTCAAGTTTGGTATTGCACTTAAATCATATCCTAAATGATCTGAAAAATATTATTAGTCATTGTAATCCCTACAAAAGTTTTATTAACAAAATGTTTTATTAGTATTTTTATGACTGCATCATAGCAAAAACTGTCTGACTCTTGCTTGCACCACTTCCGCTAATGTAGATATGGAACTATAAATGGAACTATTGTAAATTACACACATCTAAAAGTAAAAGAAATAATAGATTTAATGAAACTCACAGCAGTCATGTCCACATACATCTTTATTTTTACAGCGATGGTTGCACTCTCTGTTCCCATATTTCTTGTAGGTATGCTCTTCTTTAGATCTGCTTCCTAGTTAAATACAATACAGAAATGCTCCTTTTTTATTTTGTATGTATTGTTGAGAGAGTACCTCGTGCAGTGTAAGATGGGCTAAAAGTAATCTGGGTCACTGGAGTTTTGTTGCCTTCAACAACACTTTGGGATGCCCAAGCAATGTAGATGGAAAGAAATTAACAAAGACTGAAAAAACAGACACTATCACCATTCTGAGATTCAAGCTGTAGTATTAGACACCAAACACATGATTTTTCTTAATTTCAAATTAATCAAAGAATTGCACTGTAGTCCTTGACAAGGAGAAACAACAGGACTATATTCTTGTTATACTTGAGAAAGAAGCAGTATGGATGAATACAGATCTAACTCTGCACTAAAAGTAAAATTCATTTTTCTGTTGACTTTGGTATTAGCCAGACGGTGTGATCTCACCATTTACCTGTATCTACATCTGCTGCTGGCGGACTTTGCGGTGAGCCGTAATACATACCAAGTGGAGACTCAGCTTCCAATTTTTTATTTGTAACTACTTTACCTCCAACTGTTCTTGGCATTAAGTAAAAGGCTGTAAATGCTTGCTGTATGTCAAGGCCAACTTTGAAAAAAAAAAAAAAAATTAAATTGCTACGAACTGTTTCTGAAACTACTGATTACATCCACTTTTCTAAATGATTTAACTATAAATCTTTATTAAAAGACTATGGGAATCTGTTAGGATAATGTACCATTAAAAGTAAGCTATTATATGAATGGATTCCTAATGACTGAGATTTAAAAAACCCTCCAAAATTAAAGCCATCATTGCTACATAAGTAATGTAGCTATGTAGTATATACTTATCCCCATTAACCATATTTTTCTATGTTTCTGTACAACTAAGTTTATTCCTGGCTTTGCATTGTTGATACAATTTTCACTTTAAAACTGTACAATAGTCTCCGTTACAGGACTATCAGCAGCTCTGTATTGAAAAAGGAGTAAAATGAAAATGTTGATAGTACCTTTGAAGTTGAATGCTAATGTTTCTAGTTCAGGTTATGATTAAACTAAGATTTGTAAGGGACTGTGAGACACCATTTGTAAAAAAGAGTATTTTTGCCTTTAATAGGCAAATATTGCTGGAAAATGAGTCAGGCTTTTCAAAAATGTGAGCATTTCCTTCATGTCCAAAACAGAAGTGTGCTTTAAAGACAACCTGCTTTTAGCACAACTTCAGTTACCAAAGGGACAATTTCAGAGAAACTAACCATTGAGTTGAGTTTTACTGTACTCAGTACAACTTGTAGATAGCTAAGTAGTAATAAAAGAACAATTTTTAATTCATCTTATTTGGTTAGAAAACATTCCTTCCTCCCCGAGGCACAGGTTTATACATAGAAGTACAGATTATTCTAGGTTGGATGACTGTAATAGTACTAATATTTAATGTTTATCATGGAAGCATCGAATATACTTCAGTTAATCTAACACACAGTCATGTTCTTTACAAGTGGAGCAGGATGAAGAATTTAATGCAGCCAGTTCATATTTAAATTATATTTCAAATTCTATTTGAAAGCTCGTTACTCTCTCTCCTTATCTACTGCTGTAGCTTCAATTTCACGGAAACTGACATTGAGGGAAACAATGCTTAAATCTTCACACCTTAAGAAACAACATTTTCCGCTGCAGAAATTTCTTGCTGCTGAGGTGTAGATGGATCTGTATCTAACAATCTTATACACAAAACAAAGAATGCAAAATCTAGCCATTTGCAAATACAGTTCTTCCCAGCATAAGTAATCTATAAAGCTGACAGTTTATGCCTATTAAAAGTTAATTCAACTTGCAGGTGAAGGACAGAAGAGAATCCTTATCTGTACCATCAGAGCAAAATTCTATCTCCTAATAACAATTTTGATGTTTCCCAGTACATTAATATTCTAGTAAATAAATAAATTTGTAATTAGGAAAGTCAGGTAACACTCAACATAGTAAAAAAAAAACAAAAAACAATTCATAGAATTTTGTTTACATTTAAGTTCATTTTATCATATTTTGGTTTGATATAAAGTGTTTTAATAATTTATTCAAAATTCTTATGCAGTTGCTTTTAATTACAAGTATACTAATTAACTTACCATAATCAGAACTAATTAAATTTATACTAATGTCCTCTGATTTAAGAGCTCTTCTCACTTCAATTTTCTTCATCCAATTTCCAGTTTTTAGCAACACTGAATCCCTGTAATGTACCAGTAAAGTATTATTAGACATGGTTGATGAAAACAAGACTGTATACTATGGTATCAGTAACCATGTGAGAGTCTTTATTTGGCCTTGGTTCTCAGATTTTGCTTGATAAGTGGCTTAAGAATGATCTTCCAATATTATTTGATCTATAGCCATAAGAGAGCCATGATCAGTTTCAGTTCTGACAAAAGTGCAAGACTTTGGCCAGAACTCGTGTGAAAATCACACAGTTAGAAAAGACTTTTTCTCTCCTCCCATTTGCTCCAAGCATAATTTATCCAACTGGAGAATTTAATCTCTGAGTAAAAAACAATTTTGACAGTGATTTAATTAAAGAAATAATAATAGCTAATAATCACAAGTAACAGCTTGAGAATGTATCTTTTTACTAGATATTCTATGTGTTTTGTATTTATGTGGAAATTAGATTATGATGACTCCTATAACATGGCACCATTGTTGTACTTGTACACATACCTGTGTACTGACAAGCATACAAGTGTGATGTTTTGTTTTTTGTTTTGTTTTTGTACTGAGTCTCATGCAGAGTTTTAGATGACAACTGAGTGACTAGAAAATGCTATAGGACAAAGACTAATTTTGTACCATTTGGCTTCATTAAAAAGTACTGCCAAAACTGCAAGACAAAGGATTAAATGGCAACACACTTAAAAAGATCTGAGAAAAAAAACTGAACATACATACATTATTTTCTGAATAAAAATTACTTGATTGTCAGCATCTCCTATGATCAATGTAACATAGTGAAAATCTGGTGCTGTTCTCTTTGTCTGTAGCTGCTCAAAGTTTGTTAATTTGATGGTTACTAAGATTTCAGCCAGTGTATCACTGTATTTTGGAAGCTAGAAACAAATGATATAGAAAATGACTTAACTGTTAAAATATGCAAAGTAAAACATGTCCTTCCATAAAGTTTTAAGCACTGACACAAGCAGAAAAGCTCATTTTGAGCAATTTAAAGTACATTTTTTATTTATTGTGCTTCAATGGTCTTACACAGTACTAATCTTCTCCATAGCCAAATATCCTAAATTTGATTAAATATTGAGAAAAAACACAGTCTACATCAAACCCCCTAAATAAACCTCCTCTCTTCTATGCCAAGAGAAGGATACAAGAAGAAAATTGCATATTTTGAAACAGTTTTGAGATTAAAGGTTTTGCCATTCCAGCATTCCTCTTTAACAATTTACCATTGTTACACCTTTCTTCTGCAAACAACTTTAGAGACACTCATAAGATATTAAGTCAAATGAAAAACTAAAATAGAACTGATCATTATAAAAATAGTGTTCCATACATGTACATGTATACAATTTTTAACTTCAAAGGTTTCTTCATTTGTACCAAATTCACAAGACACTTTAAGGTTATTTTTCAAATTTCTCATTTCAGAAAACTGAAGCAAAGTGACTATGTGACTCGCTCAAAGACATAGACAGAATGCATATCAGAACCTCAAAGCGCACAGGATTAGAACGTTAGATTACACACTGCCATTGAAATGGCACCAGTTACGTTAATGCAATCACTTTATATATATTCCTCAGTGTGACACAGAAAACAAACATTAGTTAATGCGTGTTCTGTAAGTTTTATACAATTGTTTTTCATGTCTCCAGAGTTTTCTTTTATTTTTATTTTTCAAACATTTAAAATAGAACTCTCAGATTCACATACTAAGCTAGAACGTCAACATACTGGTTTGCAACTCTAATACAAATTACTTTTTAGAGAGGGGTGAGGAGAAAGAGAGAAGTGAGGTGTGATAGAGAATGTTTATTCCAAAGCTGTCCTTCGGAGTTTTCAGTTTTGTTTAAGTTTTATTATACAAGGTGGAATGAGGCCACAACACCATGTAATCTTCTACCAGCGAAGGCTTAATATTTTCTAATGTTACTATTTGCTTTCTTTTAACAATCTTAGAATAAAATCATAAAATAAATATAGAAGCATTACCTGTTCAATGTCAAGTTCATATTTTGGAAGATGCAAAACAGATTCTTTTATCTGGTTTCCAAAAGGAGGATGTCTGTTTAAAATCTGTAAAGATTTAATTTCATTTCTGATACATTCAGCTGATCAGAGAAGTTGACACAAATGTAAATTCAAGGAATCAAAGTCACCAGAATAATTATGTCATAGACAAAAGCCTTACCACTACTATTTCTCTACTGTCAGTGATGCCCACAATAACAACATAGCCAAAAGAAAGGAAAATTACAATACATTTTCTGTTGCTATCTCTTCTGTTCAGGTAACAGCCAATGAACTAGCCCATGACCTTAAAAAACTAGTCAGGTTTTATGAGTCGATGCTTCTATGTTGCCCCAGCTTTAGTGAAAACAAAAGAAAACAGAAATTTCAGGGAAACTGGGAAAGACGGCAAGAAAAAAAAAATTCTAACCCCAAACCTGAGTAAGATCAATTTCATTTAGAAATGTATTACATATTCCAAAACATTGGAAAAGCAGATTCCTCAGAAAAGAAGCCAAGAACCAAATCTAACTCGACCACAATAAGGAGAGTTCTATAGATAATTCAAGAAGAATTTTATTCTATGACCATTTTTTTTTTTTTAACTAAAACTAGTAATAACGGTAATTCATGATTTTCACTATCAAGATAAATTAAGTGCAACAGAAAAAAATACAAAAGGAAATATTTATTTACAAACACTGCTAAAAGGGGAATGCATGTTGCCTTTTGTTTCAAATCATGTTAATAAAGGAATTCTTTGTATTTAAGCAACTACTTTCCAAATCCAGCCAAATCAGTAAAGTCATCCACATAAAATTTGCTAAAACAAAACATTACACACATTAAGAAAAAATAAGTAGCCAAACTTTTTAAAATTACCAGCATAAATGAATAAACCACTTAAAATGCTCAATTTTTCTGGCACTCACATAGCAGACATATTACTTTCCTCATCATGTTTATCTGCATACAAAATAATAAATTACCAATTCAAGTTCCCTTGCATTTGTCTCTTCTATTTTTTTAAATGTTGTCAGCCCAGCATTTACCATAGCATTTGACAATGATACACCTGTGAAAAAAAAATTAGTTTTATGCTGTTAAGTGGCAATTGTTAATCTCTAATTATTCTAAACTGCATTATAGGAAGTAAAAAAAATGCTGAAATCATTTTAATGTATGCTTGCTCCTAGTTTTTTACCCAGGAAATCACAAAATTTCTTTTCAGTAGATTAAATATTTTAGTAAAAATTCCATGTATCCATTAGTAAAGAGAAGAAGAAAACATTTAACATTGTAATACTGACTTTTTAATAAACATTTTCTAGTATAAAACAGATTTTAGATCGCTTTCTACAGGAGTCAACAAACAAGTGCTCTATGTACATGTGATGAAGAAAGAGCATGTCACCCACATGGAGAATAAAATTTGAGACAAAGTATCCTATCCAAGGATTATATGTTAAAGTCATAGAATTTCAAAGTTTTTGAGCAAACTAATAATGAAATTCACTCAAGGAAAAAAAGATGTATTATAAACTTCTAGGAATGTTTGCATGTTTCACCAAATATTTTGCCATTTATCTGCCACATGACAAGCAGATTAGCAGAGAATTCTATATACAACCTTATTCCTCTTCATGATTCTCTGTTCTTTCACACTTATAGTGAGACTTAGAGTCAACACTCTACATGTGAAAAGCCATTTTGTTAGCTAGAACTACAGTCTCCATGTACTACAATGACTGGAATAATTTTAGATAAAAGATACATAGAATGAGTAGGTCTACTCACCATGCATAATTCCATACGAACAGTAAAAGAAATCTGAAAATTAGGTTGGAAACCTCTTAGGAGACAACTCAAGATTGCCTTTTGGAGGACATGTTAAAGCACTCTTTCAAGAAAGGACGCATTTCAACTCAAGAATTTAACGATTCAGAAAAAAACATAAGGGACTTGTTTAGACCCTTCCTTCCTTTAAGTATATTTGAACACCTTTTGGGTCTGACTTGGGGAAAGCACCTTTTCTCAGCTCTCCTCTTATTTACAGAAGCTCTGCAAAAAGTTTGAAGACTAAAGACTATTACTTATTACTTCTGCAGCTACTTCACTTAGTGCTGGTGCCTTGCTCTTTAAATGAAGCTGAAGACTAGCTCTTTTGTTATAACTCCTGAAATGGTAGAATAGTTTCCATTAATGAAGAAAACATAAGATACAAATGATACTTCTCCTCATCTTTATTTCTGATGAATTAAACTCAAACTGAAAATGTAGTAGATATGATAAAATCCTGGATGGCAACTGTTTGCTCTGTCTGTGAAAACAAGCAAACAGAATCCAGGTATCTGAGCCAGAGGTAGCATCATTACTGGACAAGAGTAACAAATAGATATTTGTAGAAATTCAGCAAGAATCACATACAAGCTCAGTTAAAAAGAACAGTCAGTGGTATAAAGGAAGTGCCAATTATTGAGCCTTTTTTAAGATTCAAAAAATAACATACTGTGAAAAGAGTTTAAAAATTAGAGATTTCTAAATATGTTATATGATATCAGTAAATTTCTGTGAGCTCAAATATTCCACGTAACTCACAAAGAAATAGAATGGACTGCCCTAGCATGACAGAGATCAAGAATGAAACATAATAATATCTGTATCAATTCAATAACTATTTGATGCAGGGAAAAATAGTTAACTGTAAGTAGACTGTTAAAGAAGCCTGTGAGTGGAATAAATGAAAATTTGGAAATTATAAATCCTTTATAACATATGGTGCAAGAGCAATGACAGCACAAGAAAAAATACAAAGAAAAAAAAAGGTAATGGGGACAGAGATGTATAAATATATATAGTACTTCTGTTATTAAAAAAATAGAGCTGAATTCATTCTACTGAATGTAATATACAGGAGAGGATTTGTCAACACTGCAGGTGCCATATTTATTCCATTCATTCCAACCACCTAGAAATGGTAAACATGAGGCAGACTCCTCAGATGATTCTATGCACAGATTCAGAAATATTGAAAATGGGTTTCCACCACGATGTGTTATGCTGTGCAGAAGCTAACAAGCCCTGTCTCCTAGTTTGAATCCACATGAAAGAAACAACACTGATTCTGCACCCAAGCTGGTAAATCTGTAATGTACTGTACCATATGGATTTCCTGGCTTAGGCGCTCACTAATTTGCAGACCTCTGTAGTATACTGTTTTATACACAGTAGATCTGTCTTTAAAGAACAAATGCAAAGAACTGCAGTGAATTCTGAAAGCATGAAAGGGTAAGATCAGACATTACAGCAAAAAGAGATATTCTACCTCAAACAAGAGTAACTACATTTTTGTTGTACAGATGGCTCCAAAATTCTGAATTCCTTTTCAAGTAATTATGACAGATCTGCACTTCCAGACAGAAGTTCATTTAGTAACAGGACACACTAATAGGAAGAACACTATTAGAAAGTTGTGATCTTCATGTATAAGAATCTCTCATGCACAGCAAAATTATTTCAATTTCAATTTCATGGTTACCATCCACTTCAATGCAAATTAAATGGCTTTCACGCATATGAGTAGCAAAACTTATTGGTAACAGCTGCTTGAAAAGGAAGGTAAATTGTAGTCAGAGGTATGCAATCACACAAATGTGGAGTATGTCCAAAATACTCAATGAAATGAGTATTATGAAAAAAAGAACAACTCCATATAAACCACTTTGAAACCCTGAAGGAAATTAACAAATGGATTACTTTTACCCAAGATCATGACAGACTTCTAACAACCGTGACACTCAACCGTGGCAAATGGGTAACTGGGAGAAATATTTAGTTATGTAAACAGGCACTCCAGAGGCTGATAATGACTTTTGATTACATTTCTAATTATATCTTTATCATTTCTGAATGGTACCTACCAATTTTTTCCAATTGTTTAGACACATGAAGTGAATTTTCCCAAAGTTTGCACCTGAAACACTTAGCTAAAATCACGGAGTTTAATAATGCAGAAAAATTGGTTTTACTTGATGCCAGAAAGTCAGACAACCCTGTAAAAATATGATTGACTTGTATTAATCAGATCAAATATATTTTTTTACACTGTATATAGAAAAAAAGGATTAAATTTTACCATACATCTAGTAATTCTTATGCCATTTCTAAATATTTTGCCAGTATCTTGTGTCAAAGTAAAGTCTTGAATAGGAATGCATCCTAGCTGAGCCTGAATAAGACTGAAAGAGAAATAGTCACATCTTGTTATACTTCGCTTATAGTACAGCTTATATAACAAGTTTCTATTGGAAAACAAAAAAAAAAAATCTGAACAGAAACAATAAAATATATAAAGTGACACAGATTGTAGCAGAGATTTCAACAGCCACAAAATGACAGTTTTCAATAAAAATTAACAACACAGTGTAATACTTACCAGTTTATTTTCATTTCTCTTGTTTTAATCTTTCCCTCCAATGGAAACCTACACATGAAAATATATTTATTTTCTGCTATTCATTTTATTTGTTACTAAAAATATACTTTTCTTTTTCAACATATTTAATTTTTCATACCTGACGGTTATTTTGTCCTTGTCTTTATTCAAAGTGTTCAGTATTTTCTTTTCATTTATTCTTAACTTGACATCCAGAAATTCTGCGCAGTTGGAGATCATTGTAACCTGTAACAATTTAACTTTTTCTTAACATTTTTTTTTCGTTCTCTGCCATTTTTTTGTAGTACTTTTTCCTTTTTTTTTTTTTTTTTTTTTTAATAACATCATTTAAAATTTGGTTGTTTCAACACTATGACCGTGCAAAGACTGTCAACTTATTCTTCATAATACTGACCAACTTTCCTTCCTGCACAGGTTATTATACAACAGAAGGGGATGTTTTTTTTTTTCCAGCTTTTAGATGATTACTCCACTTGAACTTATCCAAAACCAATCACACTACTAACAATTTATGAAACGCAAGGCTAATATTAACAGTTTTTGCTATTTGCTATGTATTTCACATTACTTTTTTCATCCTTAAGTAAGAAAGATAGCTATAAGAGAACAGGCATTCCATTTTCTTCACAGGCAATCTGTTCTACCACAGTATCCCTTTGAAAACTAAATGTCTTTTGTGATATAATAGTTGCAATATAAACCGTCATCTGACAAAGGAAAATGACTTAAAATAAAGTCAATAACATTCCTTCAAAAATAAAATCTGTTTCTCAAGCAGCTTTTTTTTTTTTTTTGGGAATAAAATATAACTAACAAAATATGGTATTTTATACATAAGCAGAACAGCTTCAACAACTTTATGTATTCCCAAGAAAGAGAGGAGACAAAGAAGTGGAAATCAAAAGATCTCCCCAGCGAAAAGCCTCAAAAATACTCCATATGGAATTGATTAGGATGCATTCTTTAAAACTTTATACTTCATATAAACAAAGCCTGAACTCTTTAATAGAAATAAAGACTTCTGAATCTATTTTTGATTCTGTTTAAAATTAATCGAACATGTGTAAAGTTTCTTTGAAATGTTAAATTACCAATTCATTTAAAGTCTCTGTTCCCTTAATTGTGAAAAACTGTTTCACTGTTTCAAATGCAATATAATACCATGCCATTAATCTTCCGGTCTCTGTAAAACAAAAACATACCTTCAAAAATAAATATTCCAAGTATTTTAAGTGTACGTATTTAAGTCATAAAACTGAATTAATTTTCTTATTACAGGGCTCTATGAGATTTAACACCACTGACGGAATACACATAGCCCCAGCTACCTGATGGATATTATTGACCCCATCACAGAATGGCAGAAAAATATTCACCAGTTAGTTTTTTCCAATGAAGAATGAATTCACAAGAACATAACAGACTGTGAACTCACACTAACATATCAGACTGTGAACTGTGATTGCTGAGAAGCCAACCACATCTAGCACAACATTGTACAGAAGAGCTACTATTGATAAAACCTGTCCTTCATTATCACAGGATAGCAGGATGTGATGCAGTGCAAAGTTCTATACTTTTCTTCTAATCTGCAACAAAATTTCCAGCAACATCAGAAGCGAAGGTATGTTCAAGAATTAAGAGAATCAACTTCTTTGCTAAAGAAACAAATCATATATCATGCAGTCTTTCAGAGTCTACTCTCTGTTACATTTCCATACTCATCAATAAGTAAGAATAGTTGTGACCCTTTGTAGTTCACTACTATCTCAAAATCACTTCTAAAAATTTATTTCTAGAGAAGTGTTACCTGTTGGTTTGAAACTATTTTCTTTATCCATCCTGACCAAATTGAAAGAAGACAAATCGTTCAAGTTCTTCAAACACAGTTCTGTACACAATTTGAAAATACATTTTAGTACCTGCAGAAAAAAAACTTACCTATTTACAAGCCAAGAACAATGACATTTAATTGCAATGAGTATATGCCAAAGAAATTCCACTGAGCTCAAGCAAAAGTCCTTCTTAACTTTGTGACAAATTTCCGCCTAGTGCAAGCTCACTCCCAGATGTTTGATATAGGATAACCCAACTCTTTTTCAGTAAAGCAAAAGTAGCAAATTAAGAGACTAGATGCATGTCATGGAGGCTGCCATTTTCAATTCTGAATGACAGGCCTTAGAGATCATAGTATATTTACAAAAGATTTCCTCTAAAATTTTAATACTTAAATGGTTGAAATTTCAAATATCCAAAGGTATTTATGAATCCTTCATTAGAATTTTTCATACTGTATCAGATAATGTTATATTTACTTCATTAAACCCGTTTAGTTGCTGGTGATGGATATCTGCTTGAGGATGATCAGTGTTTTATCTGCTCTTCTCTCTTTCAAAAGCGAGGGAATTAGAAGGTGAAAATAACATTAACACAGTATTCAGAATTTTAAAATAAAGTTGGGAAAGCACTCAAAGTGATAGTTCCCAGAGCAACCAGAAATGTTTTCATATATTAAAAGTGCAAGGTGAAAGATAACTATATATATCATTATAAAATATTTCATGGGTACAGGGAAAAGAAGCCACAGTTTCTGTAATAGGGAAAGAAAAAGGCTTTTTTGAAAGCATATAAACAGAATACAAACAAGCAAACAAAAAAGATAAATCAAGCAAAGAAAAATTAGGACAAAAGACAAAGTCAAAATTAGAGAGCTCTATGTGTAGTTTTATTTCTGAGTACGTATATGGGAAGATGAGGTAGGTAGAGGCATTTAATTTTTCTTCTCTATACAAGAAATATTTCTCTACTAGTCAAAATATGCTGATAGTGTTCCAAAAGCAAAAATAATTAAACAAAATCAATAGTACAACATAGTAAATTACATTTGTTCTGTGACTTAATCTACTGAAATTAATGGAGCTGTATAATACGCATAAACATGGATGAACCTGGCCTAAAATCTAACATTTTACTAGGAAAGCTTAAAAGCCACATACCCTGTAATTTTGCTTCAATTCCAATTTTATCCAGTCCAGATGAAAAACCTTCATGAAAAGACAATTTAAAAAAATCTAATATGATTATGTGCTTCCTTCTCAATATTGTAACCAATCAAAACCAATTTCCTAATATTTAGGAGCCAGATACTCAAGATGAAAAAATTCTGAATGTTGTTATACTGGGAACAAATCAAGAGCCTTACACAACATAATTATCTATGCACCAATAAGTGGTTGTTGGAACAGACTGGAAGAGTTAAAAGCTCCAGATGTTCCTACATAATACATCAGAGTCCTAAAAATTGCAGAAATATCTGTAAGGAACTTTGAAATAGTTCCTTAGCAGGGGACCAAATTCACATGTGGAATCTTTCTATCATAAAATACAGGAAGCTACCTAAACTGTAATACCCATTTAAGTACTAAATGTACTAGGGTCCATTCCCATCTATAAATCCTTAAAAAAAAAAAATTGTCTCCAGCAAGTAACCAATGACTTCATAATCATTGTAGTGCAAGTGGCCAGGAACAAGGACAAAGCCAGGGCTGGCAACTGAGACGCTGTTCTGGAGAAAATGAATTGAAGACACCAGCATTAGAATTATTGAAATTTTGTTTTAGCAAAACTATGAAACACTAGACAAAGTTTTTTCTTAGCAGCACATTACCTATTCAGTGCTGAAATGCACATTGTGGCTAGACACTGTATTCATACACAGCTCACTGCATTGAGATGAAAAAAACAGATCATGTGAAGCTGTAAATGGCTTCTTCATAGTTTTTAACGTTATGCCACACTGAAATGTTACAGGCCACATAACACATCGTCTTCAACCCCATATAAAACAGTAGTCCATAAGAAAAGAAGAAAAAAAAAAAAAAAAAGAAACAAACAATATTGATCTAACACTTGCTTGTGTCATAATTTAGATCAATTACAAACAAACCGTAATGAGTTGGATTTTTTAAAGCTCTAATGTACAAGAAGGTTGATCGTATCCATTCCAAAGCTACAGTGACATCTGTGACAGTATGCAGCACTATTTCTGCATTTAAGTGCTCGACAAGATGCCTGTGCAAGCTGTCAAAAACAAATCAACCAAAAAAAAACCTGTAAGTATATTCAGCAATTAGTAGTACAAAATATGCTATTTTGTTACTAACTATTTTGGATTTCTTTTTTCTGTCAACTGTTCACTTTAATCAGTGAAATCACTAGAAAATAGTAAAGAATATGTAAATAATCAAAAATGTAAGTTATGGCTTAACATCAGTTGAATAAAAATAAAAATTCTGTGACTTTTCATAATTATTTAGAAAACAAAGTTTTCTAAAACATTTTTCTAAAACATTTTTCTAAAACATTTTTCTAAAACATTTTTCTAAAACATTTTTCTAAAACATTTTTCTAAAACATTTTTCTAAAACATTTTTCTAAAACATTTTTCTAAAACATTTAAAAGTTATAGCACAGTGTTGATATTTTGAATATATTTTAAAAATGAAACTTTAAAATAATAACATGATCAAAAGTTTGTGTTTTATCCTTTAACATCTTAACTTTCCTGTATATTTGATTCTTGAAATGATGTTCACCTCAACTGAATTCTGTAGTTTAGTACTTTCTAGACTCTGTTGTCGAAAGATTCAGAGACATGATCTGGGTTCTACTCTTGCTGTTTGTCTTTGCAATACGTATTATTTCAGTTCGTTAAATTTTCCAGCAGGAATCTACATCTAACTTCTCTTCTGTTAAGTTTAAGATGACCTAAAGTTGTTTTTATCTTTTAAAACAAAAGCTGTTTATTTCTGAGTAGCTTGGCTTGATTTGCTTTTTTTGGATTCTGAAATTTCTTCTAAACAGACACAAAAATCCTGAAAAAACACCTTCTGTAGAAATAATGAAACATTACTACCATTTATATAGTCTTATGAAAAATCAGTTACCTGCTCTCTATTATATCTGCACCATTTAACATCTGTATATACTTCTCCCTTGTACTCCAACGAGTCATAATGACTGCTGTTGCTGTAGTGTCAAACTGAAAAAAAAAAAAAGTAAAAAAAGTAAAACAAAATTAAAAAAACAACCCTCTCTTTTTGTGAAAGCAAAAGGAATTAGAACTTTATGAAGACAGTGCTTCCAGTCCCCCCGTTCCTATTTTAACTTAATTAGATGCTTTCTTGCTCTGATGTTATGAGAACAAAAGTACATTGTGCTCTATGCTAATAAATACTCTAGATTTTTTATCATGCAATTTCTAAATTTTGTGTCAATTTCCTATTTTTTCCTCTAATCCATATTCCTTACACAAACCAAATGCAATCTTCAGATCTTTTTCTAGAGCAAGGTAAAGCAATGCTTTTTAACAGACAGTACAAAAGCAAACATATTTTTCTCTAATAGATATTACCCAGATATAATTTAACTGTTAATAAAAAATAACTAAAAAAACAAATGCTGCAATATTTTTTTTGGTATTGTTGTTTCTTCATACAGCATTAACTTACTTGAGGTCTTCCTGCTCTCCCAATCATTTGCAGAATATCAGTTTCACTGTACTCTTCAAACATCCCTCCGACATAGTGCATTGTGGATTTTATAACCACCAGGTGTGCAGGTAGATTGACTCCCATAGCCAAGGTGCTAGTAGTAACTAGATCAGATCAAAGTATATTGACTTCAAGGTGAACACCACTGACACGTCTCACAGATAATAAATAAGCAGCAAATAAGGGCCTAATTTTTCATTGCTAAGAGCTCTTGCTTCCCTGTAAACTCAGTGGAAGGCAAGGACATTTTGCACCAGAAATAATTAGACCTAGAACAGACATGTATTTGCATTAAAATAAAAAGTATGTATCTGATCATCCGCATTCAGTTATCAAGTATTCTTTACCAGAATACATCTGTTCAAAAGTGAATATTTAAATATTAAATAAATGTTTAATTATTAAATACCTGTTTAATTATTTTTATTTAAACATTCCTTAACAGATCATCCAGAATGCAATCCATCTTCAATAAAGCACATACACACTGAAGAAACAAAATCCATAATTCTTCATGGATAGAAATTTGAATACAGAAACATATCTATCTTCCTTCATAGTGACTAGTATCTTTAAGAACTTTTTTCAAGTCATCAGTCATTAGCATTATTTATATTCATGGCACCAAACCACAATCATCACCAATACTATCATAATACTTTACCAATACATACTCTCACATGGAAAAACACCAGCCGTGTTTGTTTATGTGCAAATTATCTCCCTCTACTACTTTTAAATTTACTTTCTTTAACAGAAATTCAGCATGGAAAGTCAACTATACAGGCCAATGGATACAACTATTCCACTAGAAAAACAAAATATTGTTAAACACACCAACTGTTTTCAGAAATTAAAGGAGAGCTATAATTAATGAGTCACAGGTACATCAGGAAAGAAGGATCCAATGTAAACTAATGCCACAGCCATTTCCCTTCTCAAGAATAATAGTGGTTTTCATACTGTCTAGATAGGCAAGCTGGAAGTCTGTTGGAGCAAAATGAACCACATAAAAAGTTGCAAAGAAAGTTTCTTACCAGTGCAATTCAAACTACAGTCCACATATATATACCCACTGTGAGTATATCTACACTCAAGACCTAAAATTTCTTCCCTTTGCATTACTTGTAGAAGTGTGTTAAAAACCATTCCCCTTCACGTTCAGAGACATGAGGCAGAAAATGCCCACTTTCAGTTGTATGAATGTGTATAGTTATAGTATCTCAGATTATTCTGAAATGTTCATACAAAACACACATTTCAAAGAACTCAAGTATCAGTAAGCACCTTTGCATTCTTTTAGTGGTAGTCAATATGTACATAGACTGCGTTGAGCAGTGGCACAGGGTCTCCTGTTCATTTTGCTAAGAGCAATTGTACAACCACTGTCTCCTGAGACTTCAGAAATGGCACAGCAGTTGGCAAAGCCATATGCACAACTCCAGTACAGCAGATCACAAGAATACAGAGAGACTTTTTAATAGGATGGGTACTACAACTGGGAATTTTGCCAGATCATAGTAAAGGGATCTACCTTAAAATTTCAGTGAGTCAGGACTGTTGTACAGAAATGAAAAATCCATGAATCTTTCATTGTTGTATGTGAACCACACAAGCAGTTTATAGAGTCTGAATTTCTGGATGTGAAAAGTGAAGGCCTGGACAAGATGAGACTATCAAGTCTCAAACAGATACCTTCTCATTCTATGTAACAGCAGGTGCAATCTTTCTTAGCAACCACACTATCAAAACACCTTGCATGGGGGGCTCGAAAATGGAATCTTGCCTGTCTAAGGAGAAAAAAAGTACAAGTTTATCTTCAGGGAACCAGTGTTGCAAAAGACAAACCAAGAAAACATAATGTGAAAGCTGAAAAAGGACATAGTAGCAGAGGACTGCTCAGCACTACTAGAATGAAATGGATCTAGGCCAGCCCTATAGAAACATAAGAGCAAGGATGACCTTTGTGTATGTTGAAAAGAAGGAAAGTTCTCTGGTTTTCAGTAATAATGTGTCTGTACACTCACAGAGTAGAAGTGCATGTGAAACATAATAACAACTTTTGGATTTCACAAAGTAACAATGGAAACAGTAGAATCCCCAATTCCAAACTACAGTCTTCTCAGAATACATTAACATTTTGACTTTCAAAGTTAAATTGACTTACAAAGTACTGGTAAATCTCCAACAGTAAAAGCTCCTTCAATTATTTTTCTGTCACACACCTCCATACCCGCATGATGATAAGCCACACCATACATTAAAAGATCTGATAATGAAATAATTATGTCCATTGTTTGACTAAGTTTACTCAGGCAAATTTTCATTCACAAGGCAGAGAAGAGGTAGGTTATATTTACCTCTGAGCTTAGAATCTTTCAATGAATTTGCAGACCTTTGTAATCTACACAACAAAGAAAAAAAAGTGCTTCAGAATCGCAAAGCAGATTCACTAACGTTGGCAGAATATGCAAAGAGTACATTTAAAACGCTAAGATATAAGGTTCACATGAAACAATACACAACTATGCCTTTTAAGGTTTTAAGATGTATTCCTTGACATGTACATTTATTTTACATACGTTCTCATATTCCTAGTGCCTTTGTGCTTTTTTAAAGATGTTCTTAGTTTATAAATACATGTTAGCCTATCAGAAGGATATCATCTTAAAATAACTTTTTACCTACACATTCTTTGGAATAACCACCACCTTTCCCAAAGCAAACAAACTGACTCTCTAGAGGAGCCAATGCACCCTTTCCAGTCCAGTCATCTTTCCAAGTTATAACATACAATCTAGCTCTGAACTGGATGCAGAAGGTGAAATCAGATATAAATACTGCTGGCAGAAATGCAAGTGAGAAAGAGGGAAAGCAACAGAGACATATAGAAACATTCCTCTGCTGGAAACTGTATTAGGTCAACAGCTTCACAGATTTCACAAGTTTACTAGAATACATAAACACTTAATAAAAATTTCAATATAAAAATACCTTTGTTTCTGTTCTATACTTAATAGAAATTTGGCATCTTTTGAAAGAACAGAAGCGGCCTGCTGTACTCCTTTTCTTGTGGCACAAAACTGTAAGTAAGAAAATATTTTTTTCTGAATCAACACTTTTTGGTAAGAAAATTATAAATGCGATTAAAAAAAGATGTTGTACCACAAGTGCTGGTTTTTGTTCAGAGTATGTTTGTATAACACTCGCTATCTTGTAGTTAAGAGTTAAGTCAAATTTGAATTCTGTTTGATTATCACTGCAAGGAAAACCAAGAACAATTTTGCGTAGCTTCACTGGTCGCTGATCCTCATCTATTTTCAGACATACAGCAGGCATCTTACCATCTGAAAGCCATTCTGCAATCTTTAAAAAAGAAGAAACAGAATTTAAATTTAAATAATAATTTTCTGCCTTTAATCATGCTCTGCTCAACGGCATTATACAGTAATTAACTTACCTTTTGTCACCTATAAACTATTAACACATTTCACATACTTTTAGCATGAAAACCAGTGGAAGTTCTACTTTCTACTGAACCATTTTACTTTGGATTGAAATCTCAAGTCCATTTAGATTTATATTAAAGACAAAAATCATAGAAATCTGAAACAGAAGCATAGCCATACTTAGCTGATAGTTTCCTATGGTTGAAGGTCATTTATTAAGTTAACATCAACCACAAAGCTGCAATTATCTGACAGCTTCAAAATGACAACTTTGGTATCTATTGATATTTATTTAGAACTCTACTTTTTTTTTTTTTTTTAATAAAATGCAACTATATTAATTAAAATACTATTAAAATATAAATCTTACATCTTCAGCATTTGGGATTGTTGCGGAAACAGCTACAAATCTCAAGGGAGGAACAACGTCATGATTCTCTGAAAGACGCCAAAGAGAAGACTGAATAGTCCTCATCCGACTGACTACAACTTCTAATGTTGCACCACGGCTTTCATCCTTTATAACATGCACCTATTAGGAATTTTAAAACATTTGCAAAATATTTCTTGAGTAATACTCTATACATGTGTTAAATAAATGTTTTATTTTCTAACACATCTTCAGGAACAAAAATAGCATATAAAAATCATTATTTTTCTTGCCTCATCAATGAGAAACAGTCGTACAAGCTGAACTATAGAGTTGTCTCTCCACCTTCTAGTCATGCTATCCCATTTTTCCTACAAGATAAAAAAAGACAGGAGGAGAAAAATCTTTGAAAGGCCAGCGTATGTCAGAGCTATCTCTGACATAGCATATCAGAGCATATCTCTGCATGACAGGACATGCAGGCATAACTAAACTTTAATAAATCTTTAAATTAAATCAGTTAAATCAAGCAAATGTATGTTTCATCTGACACATTATTACATGCTGTTTACGTGAACCAGAAGCATGCACAACAATTTGTAGGCAAGTACAAAGATCATAAAATTGTTCTGCAACTCACTACTCATTAGTTCTCATTAGTACTCATAAATTCTGCAAATCAGTACTCACTACAAAAAAATAAATATCAGATGTGACAACATACAATCAGACCAGTAATGTCCGCTTTTTCTAGTGGTTTTGTTTTGTTTTGTTTTTAAGAATTTGGACTGAAACCTACAGGTGTAGTGATAATAATGTGAGCACGATGTATTTCAAATAAGTCATCCATCACTGTATCTCCCGTCAGTTCCTTACAGTTGAGTCCTATAGGTCCAAATTTTTCTTTCCAGTCATGATAACGCTGACTGCATAGAGCTTTTACTGGAGCCACTAAAAACAACACAAAATGATCAGTTACGTCATAAACACCAAATCTTCAACTGTATTGCTAAAAATGCTAAATGCAGATGTCTTCTTGCATTTAATTCTTCAATTTTCAGCTTTGCTCCCCAAACCATAACATTCATAATTGGATGATTATCCTGTCCCTTATGTATAGATCAACTTTGAGCTTTGGGCCACGGTTCTTCCCTATCAGCAATTGGAAACAGAACCCTTTAATTAAGGTTATTTATGCCCTCTCTTAATCCTGACTTTTTCTTCAGTTCCATATGGAAACAATAAGCACTCAGTTATCAAAAGGTTTTCTCACAGACATACGAAACCACATGAAATAGATCTTTTTAATGAAAGATCATACAAATACCAACCTTTTTCCTATTTAGAATGATATGAGCGCTCTGTATTCAAAGACAATGAGGGGTTATAAATGAGAAACCATTCACAAGCAGGCGACAGAATAGTAGAAGAAACAAAAAACTATCTAAACCATGTGTACAGTTAAGTGTAGTCAGTGTCATACCAGCTAACATGGGAGGTAGGAGCAATGCTGGTCCTGATGAATGGACTCCTAAAACAATCTACTTTTTTTTCCCCCCTCCCCTCCCCCTCTGGCCTGTAGATACATACTATACTTGTGCAGATGGAGGTTAATTTCTAGAAGACAGAAGTTATTCTCTACAAGGACTGATACTAGCAACACATGAAAGTCTATACTGGATAGGTAAACTATTGGAAAATGCAGCAATTTATGTTAAAAAAAAAAAAAAAAGTGATCTACCAGTGATCTGAAAACAGCAGTAATAAAATAGATCTTGTAGTTATGGCTACTTAAAGCCACTGGAATATGATCCATTTCTGTTGTCAGCTGACAACTGATCCACAAGATGAAGCGATTTGAAGAACCAGTTTCTGCTACAGAAAAAAAGGTGTAAAACCTCATAAGATTACCAGTGGCCTATACAGAAGCAGAAATCACTAGCTTCAGAAAACTGATAAAAATAGCAGCAAGTTCATAAAATTGCAAGAGTAATTTTCTATTAGCGATGAGGCAGAATGCAAGAAAGTAGTAATTGCCCCCTAAAATTCAGCCACCAATCCTTAGCACGTTAAAGCTATTGGTTATCAGCCCTAATTTACAGAACTACCACACGCTAATTCACATACATTGGGCCACAGACAAACTGGCTACTGGATAATCCTCCAGCAGTACATACTCTGATTAACGCCTCCGTTCCAATATTCACAAAAACAGGCATATCTTGTTCTTCATCGTTGTTGTACTAGGAAAGGTCAGCAGATCTAATTCCTCCAGCACATAAATACTCCCTTACTGAAAATTCTAACCAGCTGATTAGCATCACTTCTACCAATACAATTAAAAGTCTTAGAGCACACTGAAGTGCTTAGAGAAACTACAGTATGTGTCTGTTTATAAAAAAATCTCTTTACAATACACAGTAAACTCTGTGTCAACACTAGCATTATTGTAAGGATTTTAACTCACTGAAATTAAAAAAAGACTACAAACAAAGCTGAAACATTTGTAAAATAAAGATTAAACATTAATAGCAAGACTAACAAATATATCACTGTATGAATTAACTAACATTGGGACAAAACCACCCATCTCATCTGCTTTACATGATACGAATGTAGCTCTCCAGGAAGAAAAAGAGTAATGGTCTACAGATGTGACTATCTTTAAGTATTTTCGTTAGTTTATATACAGATCAATTAAAACTCATGAAGACCATGGCTCTGTTGCCTTTGAACTAGTAGACAGAAAGCAACAGCATGAAACCTTGCCAGATAAACAAATGTTGAAAAAAGTGATTCTTTTATCAGAGAAAATGACACGTACACAAAAGATATTGCTTCAGCTCAGGCTCTGACGAGAATTTGTTTTAGTTTCCTTTGTTTCTCTTTTTTTCAGGTATATCTTGCTTTCTCAGAGGATAAACTCTTTACAATATTTTTATTTGTCTAGGCAGTGATGGCCACTACAATTATACAGTGCTGTTACTTAAGTAGTTTCAGTATTATTTAAACAATCGATCCAGATCTCCGTGCTTACAGAATGACATTTTCTACTGTTGTCATCAAAATGATTAAAGCTGCATAATACTTACTGTAAACAATTTTAATATTTAACCAAGGCATTGGGGCTTCCATAAGTAATCTGGTAATAGCTAGTTCAAACATCACAGTTTTTCCAGAGCCAGTTGGAGCACAAATCACAAAATTTCTATCTGTGTAAAGAAGCTAGGAAGGAATGGCATAGAAGTAAATGCAACGCAGCTATTCATTGTACCTATCCATACATTGTAAAAACATCTTCTAGGTAAAAAAGACACAAAATACACTGATAGCTGGTAGTTCTTTAATTAATTTTGTATTAGATGTGGGCTTTAAATTACAACAAGAGAAAGAATGTCTTTTGCTATGCAACTGTCATGGAAACGTAAATGAGTGACACTAACAATACTGCTAAACAATTGTTTGCAGGAATTACCACTGTTCTTTCTCTATAGTTCCATTTCTTCAATGCTCACACATACACACAAAAATCGATGATATATGCATATGAAATCTTTGCTGATTTTTGTTAAATAATCATTTGTAACATTCACAAACAGAGAAATTTTAAAAAGCTGAATCTTTCCAGCTCAACAATAAAAAAGGCATGACCATTATCTTTTTAATATGATGACTTTTCTTTCCAACTTCATCTCTTATATGTAAGTGATAGGCAAACCTTGTCCTTCCTTGTACTTTGCAAACAAGTTTATATTTAGTAGTACTAAAACATAAGTCACTCAATTTTTTCCCCAAAATGATTGCCCTGACAACTCTGTTCATAGAATAACAGAAAACCACTGCTGTAAGCAAAATTTACTGTTGTTATAGTTACTTAAAAAAAAAAAAAAAAAAAAAGTAATGCAAGATTATTTTACATATGATGTATATATATGACGTATATATATGATGTATATGTATATATATATTTTATATATGATGTATAATCCTCACTGATGAGACTCTGATTTCCCCTCTCTCTGCAAAACCCGTAACACAATCTTCCTCAAATTGGTTAATTTCGAAATCAGTTTGGGGTTTTAAAGAAAAAGTATAGTTGATAAAAAGAAAGGATGGACAAATACCACTTTTCTAAAAGAACACCCTTCTCTAAAGATCTGCTTAATTTTCCTTTGAAAATAATTTAGGATACTGGCAATCTGTATGTGTAAGTATACTTGTCATTCACAACTTCACACAAATGCATTTGAGAAACACATTTTAAGAAGTTCTTCTCATCTCTCTGCTATGCTCAATTCTGCTTATCTATTCCAGGAAGAGACTTGAAATATATTGTACTTTTCTAACCCCTTTTAAGTTCTAAAGTTTCATTTACATTTGCACAATGTATTTATCTACACAGTACTACTTGCAGCTGCAGCAAACATTTCATACTTACGTCATCCAAAGCTTTAGACTGTGCATAGTTAAAATATGGAAACTCCTTAAAAATACTTCTAAATTGGGTCGCTTCAGAGCATTAAGGAAGTGAAAACAGAATCACAGAGTCACATAATTGTAAAGGTTGGAAGAGACCTCAAGATCACGGAGTCCAACCTCTGACCTAACACTAACAAGTTCTCCACTAAACCCTATCACTAAGCTCTACATCTAAACGTCTTTTAAAGACCTCCAGGGATGGTGACTCCACCACTTCCCTGGGCAGCCCATTCCAATGCCTCACAACCCTTTCAGTAAAGAAGTTCTTCCTAATATTCAACCTAAAACACCCCTGGCGCAACTTTAGCCCGTTCCCCCTCGTCCTGTCACCAGGCACGTGGCAGAATAGACCAACCCCACCTCACTACAGCCTCCTTTAAGGTACCTATAGAGAGCGAAAAGGTCACCCCTGAGCTTCCTCTTCTCCAGGCTGAACAACCCCAGCTCCCTCAGCCGCTCATCGTATGACTTGTCCTCCAGACCCCTCACCAGCTTTGTTGCCCTTCTCTGGACAATCTCTAGCACCTCGATGTCCTTCTTGTAGCGAGGGGCCCAAAACTGAACACAGCACTCGAGGTGCGGCCTCACCAGAGCTGAGTACAGGGGGACAATCACTTCCCTAGACCTGCTGGCCACACTGCTTCTTATACAAGCCAGGATGCTGTTGGCCTTCTTGGCCACCTGAGCACACTGCTGGCTCATATTCAGCTGACTATCCACCATCACTCCCAGGTCCTTCTCTGCCTGGCAGCTCTCCAACCATTCATCTCCCAGCCTGTAGCTCTGCTTGGGGTTCTAGCACCCCTGGTACAGGACCCAGCACTTGGCCTTGTTGAACTTCATACAGTTGGCCTCAGCCCATCGGTGCAGCCTATCCAGATCCTCCTGCAGAGCCTTCCTGCCCTCGAGCAGATCGACACGCACCTAACTTGGTGTCATCTGCGAACTTACTGAGGGTGCACTCGATCCCCTCATGCAGATCATTGATAAAGATATTAAAGAGGACTGGCCCCAGTACTGAGCCCTGGGGGACGCCACTAGTGACCGGCCTCCAACTGAATTTGACTCCATTCACCACGACTCTTTGGGCCTGGCTATCCAGACAGTTTTTAACCAATGAAGTGTACACTAGTCCAAGCCATGAGCAGACAGTTTCTTGAGGAGAATGCTGTGGGAAACAGTGTCAAAAGCCTTGCTGAAGTCAAGGTAGACCACATCCACAGCCTTTCCCTCATCCACCAAGCGCGTCACTTTGTCATACAAGGAGATCAGTTTCATCAAGCAGGACCTGCCTTTCATAAACCCATGCTGACTGGGCCTGATCACCTGCTTGCCCTGGAAGTGCCGCATGATGACAGTCAAGATAATCTGCTCCATAAGCATTATAAAATTTCTTTTAGAACTGTGAAATGCATCTCTACCTTGCAATTTAAATGCCAATTTAAAAAACATGCTACAAACTTTAATTGATAAAAGCTTGTCAAAAAAATACCAGAAAGTAACTTATTAAATGATTTAATATCTTCATTTGATTCTTGGTGTGCCAAATATTGCACTTCATTGAAAAAACAAAACAAACCACTCCCTATTTGAGAGGTCTCAGGACTATACCATGAATTGAGAACCTTCTCCCTGGAATAAGTTGCATGGAACAGCATACAATTATGACATGTGAAAGCATTTGAAGGAGCAAGCAGAGCACTGCTGTTAACATATCTGAAGTGCCAATTGCCACATTATATTTGTAATATAACACATTCAACAGCGTAATATTGTTTACCCAGTTGTAACAGTAGTAAAGAAATTCACCTACAATCTCTTAATGCTGATAGTGCTATTAAAGGTATTTTCAACTGCAAATATTGTGTATTTTCCATATTTTCCAGACAAAAGCATTTTTATCTAAAATACAAGTAAGAGTAAAGAGAGCATTGTTTCCTTACGATCCAAACAAATGAGATTATCCTTGTCTGGACTTGCACTGAAGCCACACAAGCAGACTAATTGCAACCATCCAATCAGGCTATGGATGCAAACACAGTCGGATGTAACACCAACAGTCACAAAAACAATGAACAGCTGAGGCCTTAAAAAGTTGTTGTATTCATTTTAAAAGACTCAAAAAAAAAAAAAAAAAAAAAAAAAAAGAGTAATACAAGAAAATAATGAAATAAAACCAGAAAAAAAGTAAAGGTGAGCAAGGATTTTTTAAAAAGGCTTCTCTAAAATTATCCCTCTAAATAAATGACCCACTTTCAAAAAGAGGAACTTTATCTGCAATTGGCAACATCAGAACAACTGAGTTCTTACTTGTTTTGGAAATTATGTCAATTCTTACCAAACTAAAAATTTTAAATTTTACATTTTAAAAATAAGTAATTTTGAGGATAAAATATACATGTTTGAAATAAGAATAAGTTTGCTTGGTGATGAATGATCTATTTATAAGTTATTCTATTTTCATTCTAGCTTTGGAGGTCCCAGGCATAAATTCCCATTCAACTCCCAGCATTACGTTACAATTCAAAACTATTACAGTATAATGCATGAGTTCCTATGGCTACAAACTAGCCACTATAATTTTGTAAATGTAGGAGTCATGGTAATAAATTCAATAAATCAGATACAGCAAATAAAAGGATACGTATTTCTGTAACAGCCCTCAACATTTCCAAATTTCTTCCTGTTGTTCCTAAAAGAAATTAAAGTTTATAAAAATAGATTTAATTGTTCTCAACCAATATCCATGAAAAATATCTTCCTAACTCTAAGCTGTGCATTCTGTGAGGAGCTACAAGGCTGCAGCAAAGCAGAGTTGATAAAGGAGCTGACAGGACAGGAAGGACATAGGTTTGTTATTTGAAAGGACCATGTTGGTGGCCCTTTGTTGAACTCACTCCAGTTTCAGAATGTCTTGCTTGTACCAGAGGCCCAAAATGCCTCTTAATACAGTACCTAGACATCTGAGAAGTGTAGTAAAAGTTATGCAAACTGAACACAGCTCTTGAGGTGCAGCTTTATCAGAGCTGAATAGACCAGGACACTCTCGGCCTTCATTACTGCTGGGGCAGCTGCTGGCTCACATTCGTTTTGTTTGCCAGGCCCCAGATACTTTTCCACCTGAATTTCTAAAAAAAGTATTCAATCACTTAATCAAAATTCTCACCACTTTCCTCCATTTTTCCTATTTAATCTAGAAAAATACAAGTGTGAGCAACATGACTAATAAACAATCAATTTTTAATGTAGATGAGACTATCCACTGTATCGAAGGACCAGGCTGCTCCTTTTCAAATTGTTTAGGAACAGACTTGGAGTGACAGTTTTAAAAAAGGTCCAAGACTTAGTGCTTTGGAAAATGTAACTCTTCTTCATAAATTGTTTACACAGCACATATTAAGCAACAACACATTTAAGTTCCTTAGAACTGTAATATCATTTATCTATATTTAATCAATTATCTTAATTTGAGCTGGCAGAAAAAGGTTCTTCACTCTTTACCTTGATCAGTGGAGTGTTTTTTTTTGTTGTTTGTTTGTTTTTGTTTTGTTTTTTGAACAGAGCAATAATAATTACCTGTCTTATCCAGAATCCTTGAAGCACTAGGAAGCGATTTTATTTGAAATCCTACTTTAGATGCAATGTTCCCATCATTTACCCCATGTAGGGTAAAATCTGAGTCTGTAGTTATTGGAGTATGATGCTTTATTCTCCACACATCTTTTCTCGCTTCTGTCATGTTTTCACTTGTACTAAGGTAAGTATCAACTTGTTTCATATCCACTGAACTATCTTTAAATTTTGTATTTTTATACATACAATCAGACAGTTTAAATAAGCTGCAAAAGATGCAGGATCTTTATTACTTTGTTGTATGCTACATAGTTTCTCTAATATTTGAAAAATATACATATTTATATAAGAAACACAACCAGTAAGATACAATCATAAGAAAAGTTTGGAAATAATTTTAGTTGATCTGTCTGACACTCTTCTACCCAAAGAAGACTCCTTTCAATACACATTTTAACTTTACTTTCATGGGGGAAAGGGGGGAAAGGGGGGAAAGGGGGGAAAGGGGGGAAAGGGGGGAAAGGGGGGAAAGGGGGGAAAGGGGGGAAAGGGGGGAAAGGGGGGAAAGGGGGGAAAGGGGGGAAAGGGGGGAAAGAAACAACTCCCTGTCCAGATGGGCTCTGAATCCCAATAGAAGATTAACTGTCAATCACTGCATAACTAAAAACAATAGAGACGTACAAGTTCTGAAGACCGAGAAGAGCTGTGCATAGAAGAGAAGTTAATCTGTAAAACCTCATCTTTCAGGCAGCACTGAAATTACATTGAGAACTGCCCAAGGTATTCCCGGTTGGCTGACCTCTGCTCTGAAAAGCACGTGATCTCAGTCTTCTCGCTTTTTACCAAGTACATAAAGAACTCCAAATGGTATTTTGAAGAACCTGTATTATTTATTGATTTATTAAAAATTTATATATATAAAAAAAATCTCATCCTTACCTTTCTTGTAAAAGAGGTTGAACTCAGGAGACATTTATTACACTACTACAATATTGTCAAAAGCAAACATCTTATTTCTTTACGGTGAAAAGACTTAGTGTCTGGAGCCCTGTTAAAGTACTGAAGGATCAAAACCTCTGCATTTGACAAATACACCTAAAACAATAATACAACTCCGACAGTTGATGATTTATCAGAATTGACTAGATGCATACCTTTTTCTTAATGTGGCATGGGCACTCTCATCATCACCATTTTCTGGAATATTAATTAAGATTTTACTCTGTGAAAAATTTGCATCAGGTTGCTGACAAATCCCCGTTCCTCTTTTATACTTATCTTGGTCAGGAGAGAGAAACAATGAAACCATTTTTAGATTTTCATGCTGAAAATTTATTTTCTCTCTTTCTCCTACACTAAGTTGGAGCATTTCTTTTTCAGAGACTATGCCAAAATGAACAGATGCTGGAGATTTATCATTTACATCCTCAGTGTTACTCTTGCATTGTTGTATAAACTTCTGGTGCTTTATCCCTCCTATGATAGACAATAAATTATTATTTCTATTAATATTCACTCACATTCATATACATACTCATTTCATTAAACATCTTCCACATAGATTTGTTGTAGCCAAATTCACATATATTACCCGAACTTATTCTCCTATCTTATTGCAAGAACTTTATATTTTATGACCAGTGGACCAGTGCTGACAAGTGCAATACATATCTTGTCAATTAGAAAGTTATAAAAATAGGACTGCTTTCTCTGTTAATTATACAAAGTAATGGAGCAAAGCTATTCCTCAGAACTACACAGTAGATTAAAATTACTTCTAGACAACAGTCACAATTCCTAATGAAGTCAGTGACAGTCAGTTTCATAGTCATCTTAGCTACTGATTGTGATTTGTAGGGTTAGTTCTGACTAGGATCAGTATCCTGATCTGACTAGCCATACAAGCAAGAGGCAACAGCAGAAATGAGCAATTGGAAGCAGCTGTATTAAACAGCCTTCACTTAAATTTGGTAATCTTTTAACCATATTCTTACGGTTCAGAGTACGTATAAAATTCATTAAGAAAAATACAGTTCATCACCATCCTCTGTTAATTTCAGTGTTATATGTCTAGAAACTTAAAATTACAGTGGCCTGTTTGGTGCTTTCCACAAACATCAAAAAGTTTACTTGAATAAGTAGTTCTTGATGGGATTTGCTCTTGCATATAGTAAGAAAAAAAAAAAACACAACTCTATTTTAATACTATAATACCTAAAGAGAGAATATTGTAAATCAGCACAGCAGCTAAGAAATGCAGAAATCTAGTTGACAGTGATAAAGCAATGACATGCTTTAAAAAAAAAATCCTTAAGGTTATTATGAATATTTAGATGGATGGCATACTGCACTTAGCAGCAATGAATGACAACCTCCAAATTTTGCCTCCTGAACAGCAATTTAGAGGGGAGGAGAAGGAAGTTAGGTCCATATAGACTCTCTATGTCTTGATGGGAAACAGGTCATCAGGAGCACATGCTGCACTATGTTCTTGCAGTCGCTTCTCATCTTTCCATCAATCATCATAGCACACATTGGAGTAGCCAAAATTTTGTCCATACTGCATATGCTGCCCACTTCTGCACAGTGACCTTGTAGCCTTAAAATGCCCAAAGAGGACAGCTAATATTCCAAACCTTTTCTATGAACAAAACCATCACTCTGAACTAAAATATATTATTTGTCTATATTCATATATATACTTCATATTTCACAGCACTAAAATAAAGAGGAGGAATTATCTATCAAGCTAATTATTTGTCAAGTCATGCAGAAAGAACGTCATATATTTTACCCATATGATTGCTGGCTGTGTTTTTTTCCAGCTTCCTCTGCAACTCATTTTTTTTCAGTTCCCTCTGTAACTCCTCTGCTGCTGGAATTTCACCAATAACCGGAGCAGGTGCAATATACCACATGTTTGACTCTTCTTTTTCTAGATCTCTCTCTCTAATATAAAAATGCAAGGTACGATCATTCTTTAAGGCTCTCCACATCTAGCTTAAAATTACTAGTCATAAACAACCTACTGTTTCTCCTGCTTAAATAATAAAATAATAATAATAATTAAAAATAATAATAATAAAAAGAACAACAAAAAAGCTGGTTAATTAGTGTGATTTTTAATCTTTTAATCACAGTAAATTTAAGATGCAAAACTTCTGCTAATCCATATTTCTTATAGCCAGAAGATACACCTGCATTATTCAAACCTCAATATACTTAAAAATGTATATTTCAAAATATGGGTTGGGAACTAGGAAACTTCTAGCCCCAAATGTCTATTAAGAGATAGAAAAGGGAAAAGGAAACAACAACAAAAAAGTTGTAAAATGATTCACAGTCTGAAAGTACTTGGGAAACAATTATATATATTTAACAGTAAAGATTTACCTTTTTTTTGCATCTGGTCTTTCATAAAATAAATTATCCAATGAAAAGACCGTGTCAGAAGAGTTAAACATTTTTAAATCAAATATCAAGTCTTTTAGTCTGTAAAAGACAGCACAAAAACTGTGAAAATGAAATGCCTAGAATTGGACCTGTATAACGAACATAAAGCTCATCAGCGATACAAGTGCCAGTATTTCTTTTCCAGACTTATTCTTGCTTTTAGGGCTCTTGACTGTACCCTTAATGATGCTTCATAAAGCAAATCTCTCTCATGATAAAATACGGATCCTATTAACTATGACAAAAAAATCCTTCAGGACAGCACTGTAAAAAACCTATATATTACCATGATATGTCAGGAGGGAAAAAAATGTGTAATACTGAAGATTCAGATAGAGATGGTGTTAAATTACTTCATTTCTAAGAATAATGTTGAAATTTGTTTAAACATCTTCAGACTATATTTTCTTTTCTCAAATCGTTTCCATTTTGATGGAAAATATACCATTTGTATATCTGAATCTAATATTTTTATATCTTGGATCTAATTTGGATTAGATGCTGTCATTTTTACAAAATAAATAAATGGTTCTATTATCTAAAAAAAATAATAATAATTTGAATTTACAAGCAGATCAGACTGTTTTTTAATCATTTATGCAGATTGCTTACCTGGACAATTGGACTATGGGCCCAACTCCCTAATGTTAATGGAGGATTCTGAAACATCAGGACCAGAGATTACTGGTTTTAAACATACACATTAATAAAAGTATTATTAATTTAGCACCAACTCTAGGCATTAGGTGTGTTTGCTTTATGTGGTTGCATTGAGGAGTTCCATAGCTCTTAATTTTGCTTAAGGATGGATTCAAAAATCAAAATTCTTACTAAAAGAATGCCACAGAAAGGATCTTAGAGTCAAAATCTTAGGTTCAATGAAATAAATAGTAAAATACTAAATCAAGTTCAACATTTCAAAAATCCCAATAAATGAAAAATCCAGTGATAGATAAACCTACAGCAAACCCATATTCCTTACTTACAGAGATAAAGACAACACATTTTTTTTGCTCCAGCATTTCATCAATAACATGAAAAAAAAAATCTTTTAGAGTGCATTGCAAATAGAATTCAGGTTTGCTTAATTACTGTATACTGTCACTTGTGAATCAAAATTTAAAAAACATTTTTCTTCCACAGAGCTGTAAAACTTCAAAAATTCCATAGAAATGTTTCAAGTTTAAAACAGAAAACATTTCACAATATGAGCAGAATATAATGAACAGCATATAATCAGAACTGTGACTACAGCGAGGAAGATGGATTCTAGAATTTCAAACAAACAAAAAAAAGTCAATGCACCCTTTACAGCCCCTGTCAGAGCAAGTTTGTAACACTGCTGCAAATCTTTGCCATTCCCCAACACCAGACTTTGCCATTTTTCCCAACTCTACCAGCAAAGCTGACTCCAGCAGGACCAGCATTAGAAAAAACTCTAACAAAGCTGGTTAATTCCGCCACCATTCTATGGCACACTTTAAATGCCTGTAATCTAAAGCAGGAGTTGTCTGTTTGGGGTATCAGTAGTGGGAGCAGAAAGCATCCATCAGTCCCATCAAGTTGCAGCTACTCAGGCAGTAACCATCTGTGTAAAGGGCCACTGAAGAACTAACAACCGTTCCACCAGCTCTAAGGAACGGTAAACACTATACACCAGCATGAAATGGTTTTCATACCTCAAGTAGAGAATCTACAAACTATGGTTACACAACACCATTTACATATTTTGTCTTTATGCTTTCCACCCTCAAGCAGTCTTTGTTATTCATGATTATTTCAACTCACGGGCCCTGCAGGCCCCCACTCTGTACAATACTTTATTACTGTAGAATACTTTATTCTTTGACTGACTTCCTTAATTCCAATTGTTTTATGGCTTAAATGAAAATGATACAACATGCCATGGTCATCCCAAGAGACTGAAAAATTCTGGTTTAACACTCCTTTATGCAGTTTTGTATTTGTCTACAGGCTGTCAATTAGGACACTCCCCTCAGAATCCTGAACCAAGAAACTGTGAAAAGTCTCTGGCTTTTCTACCTTAAAATAAATAAATAATAATACAAGGTCTCCAAGAACATTTTTTTCATACAATTTTTTCTATACAGTTTGATAGCACAGGGAAAAATGCATATTCAAGACAGCATAATGAGATGTGTAGGTGTTTGCAGGAACAGCACCAAATATTAATTAATAAATAGATGTTTGTCAGCCCCTGTAAGGAAAGACCTCTTGTGCATCTCCTTTAAGAAACAGCTTACTATGGGCGCGTGGGGTTTCCTTATTTTAAGTTTCCCTCCTAAAACCCAGCCCTCTCCTCAGACCACTGCGTTCACCTCAGCCTACTCTCTAGGCGGCGCCAAGTGAAGGTCTCCACTTCCAGGGACACCGACCCAAACAAACTGAAACCGCTCTCTCCCAGCCATGGACCAGGCGCCCCGGAGGGGCAGAGGTCAACCCCCCCTCACAGCGCTCCCAAGCCCCCAGCCACGCTCCCTCTCCCCAGGAGCGAGAACCTGTCAGAGCGCAGCCCGCCACCCCACACAAAATGGCGGCAGCTGAGCGGCCGAAGTCTGGCCGCGGCGGGTGCTCGCTCCAGCTCGCGGAGTCATCGCCCCCCGTGTACCCCCCCGGGCCTCCAGCAAGGCGGGCAGCGGCAGTACCCGCCCGGCCGTGTCCCAGCACCGCCCCGGGGAAGTCTAGGTCCTGCTGCAGCCCCACACGGGCCGGCAGCGGACAGCTCCTCTCAGCCACGGCAGGGGCTGCGGTTTCCCGCTGGTACGATATGGCAGGCCCTGGGCCCGCTCAGCGAGGATTGGCCGCTTTCTGAGGTGCGGCCCGACCGGTACCTCATGCAGTACCCACGTGTAACCAATGGCACAGGATGAGGTTCATTCTCCTTAAAACGGCAAAAAAAAGGAATGTTGCACGCTGCTGGTGCCAGATTTATGTCTTGTCCAAAGACAGATTTATCTGGAATTATTCTCTCATCGAGAAGTCCTCACTCTTACCCTGGTATAAATTATAATAGGCGGCTGATTTCTGCACCATATGACTACATTATCAAAAGGATTCCTACAGGCTACAGAAATGAATAAATAAACCGAAAATATTGATCCTTGAAATATTTTCTAGTGGATTTCCAAAACCCATTCATATACATACTTGCTGCTGCACTAGAACAACAAAAGTACCTCAAACAACTTACATGAGTTGAAACAGTATCATGTAAAGTTTTAGAAAATGCAGAAGTAGGTTGCTATTATTTTTTCACAGAAATACTGCAACTTAAATTCTGGACTTGCCATTAGAACGTAGCTTTTGAACTAGTAAATTTAAAATAAATTGCAGAACTGTCTCAGAAAGACTAAATTTTAAGCTGGTTCAAAGCTTCATGACATTCAACAAATACTATAGAGGCAGCTACTGTAGATATGTATTTCCTCATACATAAATAGATGAAAAGGAGACATAAGATTTTCTCAAATATTGATTTTAACATAAATAATTTCTACTTAATCAACTTTTTTTCTTTTTTTTTCTTGAAAATATTAATTTTTAACTTGCCATTTCAAATTCTTAGACACTGTATGTTTACATAGCATAAGTATATTCTCTAATACTATGTAAGCCCAGGTGAACTAAATACGTGCAGGAAAGGTTATATTGCTTTTTATAATTCTATGTATATGAGTTTTTCCTTTATTATTAGTTATTACCTATTATTTGATTCATATCAAAACCGTGTCATATTACAATATGCCAAAATTTACACCACGTGTTTAGATGCTTTAATCCAACTCCCTATCTAATTACTGGGCAGAGAGCCAAGGGTAAGAAGCATTTCACTCCTACTTCCAACATGACAGGATCTTGGCCAGCACAGAATAATAATAATAATAATAATAACTTAAAAAAAAAGAAAAAAGAAAAAAGATTTTAAGATAAACAGCTTAGAATACAATCAGGATTGCTAATGAACCCACTGTCTGAGATTAAATTTTAAAGCCACTAATATTATTCACTAATTTAAATAAAAACAGAGAAAATTTTGAGGACAACTCATTTGATGCCTCTAAATTCTGAAACCAGAAAGCATTTTTACTTCTTACAATTAGAGAATGCCTTCTTCAATTCTGTCCTGAGGCAATTTTCCATCTTAGTTCACAACATCTGCTTTTAGCTGACCAGACTTTAAAGTTTAAAGTGATAAAATAAACAGTTCATTTTTTAAAGCTATTTTTTCTTCAGTTCCCTTCCCTAGGTGACATCTCCCTCAACACACACACACAAATCACATAAAATATATAGCAAAGCAGTCTCTCAACAGCTCTGAGACAATTTAATTTTTGATTTCCCCCAAGCCTAACATCTGATCTTCCATATGTTTTGAGTCTTTCCAGATCATAGAGATCACATACTAAGGCATAAAACTCTGTGTTCTGGAGCAACACAACTAGAAAATCAAGAACACCAGACACTGGTCAGTGATCCGTATGATAGCAGAATAATTTTCATACTTACTAGATACAAATCTGTTAGAAGCTTCAGTTTTCTCCAGAACTTACAAATTGAGCAAATCAGCTATGAACAAATTAAATGCAGAAAAGCGTCAAGATATAAGTAGGATGACAATTGTCATTGTCATCTCTTAGTTTCCTTTGTTCGGCTTTATACACAATTTCAGAGATGTCACAACAAAGCACTGGTCTCTAAAATATGCCCTACCCCATAACTGAAATCACTGTGAAGTATTAAACTGTATTATTTTTACTGTATGCTTGAGATTGTGACGATGATTCATTTATTAAAGAAAGTATTGTAAGATTCACAATTAAAAATATATATATATTTGCAGTTATAACCTTTTTTTTTAGTCACAGACAGGAAATAAAAAAGCACAAACTAGATTGCCTAGATGAGGAAAAAGCAGAGGTGAATTTCTTCCATTTTGTCTTGTTGAATTGCACTTACAGACTTGGCCCTGATGTTGCACCCTTGCAAAAACCTAAACATGAATAACTTAACTCATGGAAGCTGAAGTTACTCATGTGCATAAGTGTTTGCAAGACTGGGTCTTACGAGAGCTAAATGCAGCTTTCCCTGGAAGCTGGCAGTACTGGTCTGCATGTCAGCCAGAGGGTATCTCCCAGACTGATACAAGGTGCTGCTCCCCTGGGTCCCAGCAAGCAGGCTGCTGCTAGTGCTGTGCCCCTAACATATGCTTCCCCGGGAAGTGTAGTTCTTGAACTCTCATTTGTATGTGGCTAAATAAAATATATTTAACGTCCTGTTTTTCATGATGAAAATGTTCTTTTCTGTACTTCTTTACTTTTGTTTCCCTTTTTCAGTTTCTTATCCATACATTTTGTATTTTCACACATGAACTCCTCCTACTGAACATGTCAGACTAGCCACCAAGGACGAGTTCCATTATGTATAGTATTTGCATCTTACTTCAAATTAACAAAAGAAGCACATTCCACATTTACAGCTCCACCCTGAACAAATCTCATCATGTACAAACACGTTATTTTATGTCACTTAGTATTTAGAGAGATTAGCAATTTTGCACATAGACAGAAGAGATGATATCGAATATAGATTTTACAGTTCACATAGCTGATACTTTTTAATGTTTATACATTTAATTCATAGGCTCAGTTGATAAAATGCGTTTTACCCAGAGGAAATTAAATGATTAATGCTGGGGTGATATTTGTTCCTTCGTGGTATACTTGCTAGGAGGCAAGTCATTTCTGTTTCCCTTTAAAGTAAAACATACAGAATGTCCCACTGATACAGTGTAGGTGGAATCAGCTTTTGTATAAACGAAAAAATAAACCTGAAAATTGTATGTGCGACCCCTGTTTTGGAAAGTGACTACTATTTTCATCTTGTCAGTTCCAACGTGTTGTTTTTTTTTGTTTTAAAAGGTGGAAGAGAATTGTCATTTCTAAAACTAGATTGATTTTGTTGAAGTCAGATCTTAATAGAAGCAAAAGGTATAACAAAACTCTTAATTTATTAGCTTTTTGCTCTAAATTGTTATGGATCAACAAAATATACGATTATGTAATGGCTAACATCTGGATTCCAGGTTCTGTGACAGTTTGTTCACTTTGATAAGATTTCCTGCCAGTATCATTATTTGGTTTGGATTCAAAACTGCAATATTATCACTGAGAAAAAATTCCAATACTATCTAGCATTGAATGATTCAGAAGATCCTGAAAACTAATACATTTATAGAATTCTTCCTTACCTTAACTGTATTACAAAATCTACAGATTTTTCCTAGAACAATTTTCTCATTTGTAACAGAATATAAACAGTTGTAATAAAAAATAATATAATGAATACTCCCAGTTCTGCAGCAAGTTTTCTGCAGGAACAGAGAATTTAAATGATAATGTTTTCTTGTTGCAGTGTGAACCCTATTTATAATTTTATCAAGCTAGTTCCTTGGAGAAAATACAGTCTTTTTTGCCCATGTATTGAAGTAATAGGCACTGTTTATTAATTTTGTTTCATGTACAGTTTCAGTAATAATAATAATAAAAAAGGCCACATTCAGAGTAGTTTTCAAAGGTCACCCTGAATCACTGGATAAAGAGGAATTTTTCAAATTATGTCCAAAGTGCTTATCTTCCAAATCCTCATTTCTACAAATATTTCTTAATAATACTTACAGAACAGCAAATTCTGAGTTTGTATTGTAGCTGAAAGCCTGCTAACTTACTGCTGCTCATTAAACTGCTAAAAATATATGTACTATGGAAAGAAGAGGTCTGCAAAACTTAGCATCTATATGTCTGATTCTTCCTTATGAAAATTTATGTTCTTGATTCTGTGTCTATTTAATTTTCTTAGGAAAAAAAAAAAGACAAATAGCTACTGTCCTTTTGAGATGCTCATCCACACACCGTTGTTTTCAGAAAATAAACACCAACGCAAAGATTTCTAGAAAAGCTATTCCTATTCACTTTCTTACTTCCTTGATCCCATTCCATTACTAAGCTTATTTTGATTAATGTGGAATAAAGGTCCTGAAACACACAAAATATGTTTAAAGCAGCAGCTTGATCAATGTGTAAGAAGAATTGGGTCCAGTCAGTATGGTTAACAGCTTGATATAGTCAGGTCTAAGATGCACAGTATTCTAGAGATAATTCTGGTTGTTTTTAACCATTTTTCCTAAGATGACAGTCTGCTTACTCAGTTATTTCTAATAATCATCAGTACCGTAGCTATGCTGTGCATTTTATGTTAAACAACAACAATATCCCAATTAAATTTCTGCAGACTATGTCATCAGAACACGCTATAGATCCTTAGCTTTTTCAAAATAGGCCCGTGTATACAGATTTTGTTTGATCTCTGGTTCATGTCAGCCTGATTTTGAAACATACTGTACCTAGAAAGAAATTTCTTTATGATATGTTAGTCATCAAGAATGTAATCTGTACTGATATAGTGGAAAAGAGTTCATGCAGTGATCTTCCTTCAGAAATAAAGTTTACTCTTCTTGGACCATAGTGGAAAGCATGCATTTCTCAAAGTCTGCATTTTCTTCCACATTTATTAACTTTAATGAACATAAATAACATTGCCTTGAGCCTTATGACTCTAAATTTAATAACTGGACGCTTCCTAATGTAATAGTATTTGCCAATAACATCATTAAAAGGTTGAATGCAAAACGGTACAGTATACAGCTACCAATCTGTAGTCTACTCCTGAGCAGAGCTCCAGGACATTATTCTAATGCAAGTAATAAACAATAGGAAGTGCAAGAGAACTATTATGTATCCTTGCAGATAAGGGAAGCAACATCAACCCAACCCTCCTGACTCAGCACCAGATACCAGAAAAACATGTGAGTTTTACAGCAATTGGACCATATTTGATTTAGGAACTGTCATGACATGGGCCTTTGAGAGGTGTGAGGAAACTGTACTGTTGTAAATGCAGTAAGATGTCGATATTATAGTGCACAAAAGAATGGTGTAAGTATGTAATATTAAACTATTTACTACTTTGAATATTTCATCATAGTTATTGGGTTCACTGGCATACTACAGATCTATGCAATTCTATTGCACAAATCTTGAAAGAATTTGAACAGAACATTTTTTTCCAATTTAACCAAACTTATACCTATGTAAATTTCATCAGGGTTATATTTTTAGACTGAAAATCCTTGTGAAGGAAGTGTAATTCACAACTTGATAACAGCGAGTGTCTTAAATTCTGCAGTGCAGTAACCTGTACAGTTCATCATTCAATTGAGGCACTTGGGACCATTGTACCAGTTCTGACATGTTATGTTCTCAAAAAAAGAAAAAGGAAATTATAAGAAAAGCAGCAGAATTAAAAGGTGGAGTACACTTACATTTAAGAAATTGTCCATCATCAGATGCGTTTGTTCCAAGCAAACCATGAACTGTGTAGTGCAGAGCATGTCAGGAGTAGGCATTGTATCAGATTGAACATGTTCTGGGAAAGTTCCAACTAAAAAGTAAAGGCAAGGACTAAAGCTTAGGGACTTCTCACCATCTCAGAAAACTTTGAGTTCAAATTGCTACTGCGCTTTGACACAAAATGCTGAAGATGGTTTACACACACTCAACTTATCCTCAAAGTAGCACAACAGTTTTGGTGACAGTGGAGAGCCTGAGATACCACCATGTTGCAAAGAAAGAGAACTTCTGTCTCTCTACATTTTTGATAAAAACGGAAGAGGCAGCAAAGAACACAGTTGAAAAATGCGGTATGTCAACACACAACCAAAAGAAAGAGTTAGAAATGAAACACTTTTATAACAAGTGACAATGATACAGAAAGTGGGTGACAGCATTTCAAAGTCAAGACATTCTACATACTTGTTGATGTGTTTACAACATAGATGAAAGAGCACTTTCAAGATTTCACAGAGAAACACAGGCTGACACATTGATGTTGATTAAGTTTTTAAAACATCTTGTATAAAGCTATGAAGAAAACTGCAATTTACATATCTAGTCCAGCTATTCACTAATCAGCCCCATCACTTCCTAATTTAGATCATATAGATTTACCATTTAATTTTTGCAAGATATTCAGAAGAGGGCATGTATTTAAGTAAAGATGAATTGGTCAGTGGATTGAAGGCTGTAACTACAGAAGAACTGAGGATGTCATAATGCTGTATGCTGACAGCTTCATGTCTTTTCTGCTGTAATGTATTTTATGTGCTTTCTACTGGAATGCCCTGTTGAAAGTTGAAAGCCTTAGTTTTCAGTTCTGGAGAAGTCTTGGAAACTTAAAGAATCTAGCAAGTTGCTACAAAGCACAGTAGTGTTCTCAATTCCATTTTTCCAAACAGCATTGTTATTACAGCATTCGTCCAGAACCCTTCCTTTTGTATGAAGCAATTTAAATCCACATCTCCCACTTTGATTGAAAACTCCAAGTACTCAGTTATTGGGTTTTGTGGTCCAGGCCTATCTTACCTCTTTCATGGTAAAACCATTTGAAATGGTACAGGATAATTAAACCATGAGAGAGTGCATATATGGAAACATGACTGTACAGCTCAGGAAAATCACCTGAGAGTTTGGAGACTCCTCCAACCAAGCCACTGCATTCCCCTAGGCTACAAGCAAATACAATCTTGAGCTCTCTTGTCCAAATGTTTAATTAATGCAAAGGAGCTCAACCAGATACCCACTGTAAGTATGCAAAGTATGCCTAGTGATATTAGTGACATTTGGATCACATTTGCAAGGAGAACCAAAGGGTCAAATCAATATTTAAAAGTCAAAAATGCTATCACATTCTAATAACTCCAAATTGCAGGAGTGGATTTTGTGTAACTTTAAAAAGCATTTATTATGAAAGAAACAGAAGATTAAAAACTTCTACCTCAACAAAATGCTTTTGCAAATCATACTAACTTATAAAAATTAGTAAGATCAGGTCAACCTAAACTGTTATTGCAACATGGCAAACTTATATACAAAAAGAAATCTATCTCCGGTCACCTTATTTTTGCTCGTTTATTCTCTTGGCTTTTGCCTCTGCAGAACCACAGCTGTAAGACCAAGGAGGCCACATGAAATCTCCAACACAAACTCCTGCATGTAAAAACACATTGAATTTCACCATCACCACCTTTTTAAAAACTTTTCCTTTTCCCTCTGCCTTTTTTGTTGGTGTTGTTTTCTCCAAACTGTGACCTTTGGACTGTATTCACGGTCTGTGCATAGACTTTGGAAGTGGAGGGATTTGAGACAGAAATATTTCCTTGGGCAATAGAAGTGGCAACAGCAGGAGTGCCAGGGAGAACAAAGTGTTAGGATAAATCTCCTAAAAAAAAATCACAATGCCAAGCTATTCCTCCCAGCTACTGCATGCATATGGGGAAGAATCTTAATCACCAGTGCATAAGGAATAGAATATAGATCTTCAGAACTTAGAGTTAACTTAGGTAAACTTACGGTATTCGTTAAAAATAACAGTAATTTTGAAAAATGAAGTGCAAGCAAAAGAAATGCACTAAGGTGTTAAGACACAATCCCAGTGTTGATACGATTTTAAAGCACTTATTTATGGTGCTGCCTATCAGCAAACTGCATCTGACAGCTCTACTGCTCGTGTCTAGCTATTTTTTTCGGGGATGCCATAGGAGAGCAGAGACACAAGGCAATTATTGTGATGAAGATGAGATCTAATAACACAATAACAGCTGCTATAAAACAGTGGACATTGGATCAGTAGAGGAGGTTTACACAACAAAAGAAAGAGGTAACAGGAGACCAATGGCAGTTTGCAATGGTCTTCCACAGAGCCTTGCTACTTTGTTATCAGTTCAGTGTGTGTGTGTGCTATGTGTATTTCAAGGTTTGAAAGGTGTGTCACCTGATCCTTCCTATCTGACACAGAGTATAAAACAAGCATCCAGCGTGAAATACAGACCAAAATTAATTGGAAACCTACAAATGCACACATGTATTACTATTTACAGTTCTAAGAGCAAAAACAATTTTTGTCATTAAACTGCTGAGTAGGTCTCACTACTTATCAAATTTCTATTAGGTATTTTTTTTTATTGCTTTTTTTTTTCTTCTTTTCTTTCTAAAAGCTCCATCTCAGGGAACAAGAAAGCAGCAAAACTCCTTAGAGACCACCACTGCTGCATGTCCAGCTTGAAATAAGTATTTTAAGCTTTACCCCTTTTCCAGATGTACAATGTATTCCTGAAATACAAAGACATTCAAGAGCTCCAATTAATTTCCTCGTAACTGTGATCTCACTACTCTAGTAGTGCAGCATACCCTTTTTTTTTCATCATTGTAACTACTGATTCCATTCTTGACTTTTGTGAAGTCCACAGGCATTATACATCTATAATAAAATAAGTATATGATTTTAAGACACATGATAAAAATGTTAAGCTGTTCCTTGGTTTTGTCATTATATTTGGAAAATTTGGTACAGAAAACAAGATGCTTGAAAATTTTATCCTTAATAACATTTTGCTTTACTTTTCAAAACTGACATCTTTCTGTTGAAACCGTTTCAGAGGATGTGGCCCAGTAGGGGGACATCATGTCAACTCTCCAGACCAAAAGGGCAGCTTTCACTGCTGACAGAGGACTGGTAAGTAAAAGCTACTGAAATACCAGGATCATCACCAACGTGACTCTGACTCAGAAATTAAAACAGTGGCAAGGAGAAATAAGATGTGTATTTCCACCTGGAGCTGGTCAAAAAATTGAGTTTTCATCCTGGTAAAATCCAGATACCTCACACTGATTCCCTTTTAATATATTTCAGTTGTTTCAAGACTTTTCATAAAAATCTTGGGCAAAGGTGGTATCTCCAAGTGGGATATTCTGATTTTGGTGAAATTTCAGCAGAATATGGCTTTGCTTTAATAATATTTCAACAATTTCTAATTCATTCAGAACAGCCTTGTGGAAAAAAAAAAAAAAAAAAAAAAAAAAGGCATTCAAATGACATTCATTTTGAAGGTTGAGAATTCCTTTTTTGATTTCAATTATATTTTTGTACATTTTTCCTAGTTTTATGTTTATTGTGGAAATCCTGGCAACGTTATTTCCTGACATCATAAAAACAGGCCATCCTCACCATGATGAATTATTATAGCTATAGAGCACCCAGCATGTATCTGAAGTCATAGACAGTTGAGATTTGCAAGAAATGGTATTTTTATGTCACATTTTGACATTATAGCAAGAACTGGGGAGTAGGGCTTGCTACTTACCAAATTTCTATTGGGTATTCATGACATTTCAAATAACCACAATTCTAAACATCAAAACCCACATGAAATGTCTACAGAAATACTGGAAAAGAGAGGAAAAAACTGATACTAAACACAGAAGGAGATACTGCATTTGATTACTACAATTGTTGCATTAAAGTAAGCTTTCAGGTTAGTAAGCTACCAGTTCTTAGGAAAAAGACAAAATATTTTAGTCATATACATCAAATTTCTCTGGTTTAAATAGAATTCCTTTCAAAGAAAGTTGCCGAGGGATTTTACCCTGTTGCAATGCTCTATAGTTCTAAAACACTGGATGGAAATAGGACTTCAAGGCAGCAGAGGGGAGCATAAGCTGAGTTCAGGAGCTTTCTGTGATTCTGCATCCATTGAATCATTAGTACTTCTGAAACTCAAGAAAACTGGGTATTGTATAAAATAGCTTGAGGGAGCAGCTTCAGAACATTAAAACACAGTCCAGAGGCAGTTTTCTAAAAGAACCCCCCTTTCCACAGTTCTGTCCTCCTTTTTAATATTTTAAGCTGGATGCCTTAAGTGATATATGTATTACTTTCCTTTCGGTATAAAATTTCTATCTTTGATGGACTTCTTTGGTCTCAGGGCCCCAGTGCTGTTGTCTGCTGGGAGCTCTATAACCACTTCTCTCAGCCTGCTGGGACTTTGGCACACCTCAGTCAGGCCCGCTGGAGTCAAGGGTATGACACAGTTTTCTTTGTATGTATTTCTTTGTTCTTCTGTATAGGGGTATGAAAGAATTTTCTTATGAGCTGCAATTCTTTGTGATTGCATGGGTAGCTCTTCAGAACTGGAAGTATGGTAGACAAATGGAAAACAATAGACTACATCAGCATGTGTTAGCTGTGGTGAATCACATGCTGATGTTCTTCACTCAGCTCCAAAGTTTTTATTCAGATAATAAGTTATTTCTTTAGCTTTTTATTCTTGAAAAGAGCCTGACAACAGATATTTCCATGAGGGAATGGCCTCAAGTTGTGCCAGGGGAGGTTCAGGTTGGAAATGAGGAGACATTTCTTTCTCAGAAAGAGCAGTCAGGCATTGGGATGGGTTGCCCAGGGAAGTGGTGGAGTCACCATCTCTGGGGGTGTTCAAGGAAAGGTTGGACGTGGTGCCTGGGGACATGGTTTAGTGGGTTGACATTGGTGGTAGGGGGACAGCTGGACCAGATGATCTCAAAGGTCTTTTCCAACCTTATTGATTCTATGATTTCTATGATACTGTCTTTACTCTTCATTAATTGATGAACCAAGGGTTTAATTTTATTTCTGTTATGGTGATATAAGCAAGGAGTAAATACAGAGTTGTCCACAATGCAAAATTAGCATAAGATGTATGTATAATAAGAGTAGCAGAAGCCTGAAGTTTTGTGAAGGGAACAGGAGTTGGCAGGTTTTAAGTTTTTTGTTTGTTTGTTTGTTTTTGTTTTAATTCTACAGGTTAGAGGCAAAGCTTCCTGTGGTTTACAGCTTTAAAAATAATATATGTGATCGAAGTATAGAAGGAAAAATGTTTCAAGCCAAGATGTCTTCCTGCTTTCTGATTCTGGGACCTGATTCTTCTCTTCATTCTTTTTTACACCACTGATGCAAAAATATAGAAAATGTGAATACTAACATTGTAACAAGAAAAACAAACAAACAACCACAATGCTAAATATTTTTAAATGAGCATTGATGGATGGAATGTACCAGAATTCATAGATTTTAAAAATGCATATAATAACACACTATTCAAGCAATAGTGTGCATATCATGCTTCCACCAAAATGATCTTTAAAGAACTTAATTTTGCTAAAGCAGAATGCAAATATGACAGTCTACTCATAAAAGATACACAGAAGAAATCTACAGTAACTAAAGGACCATAACAGTAACAACAGTGGAATGGTGAAATTTCAGTTGCCTAGAAATTGTATAAGACAATGAAATTTTAGCTCTGATTTAAACAAAACAAAGCTAAACAAAAAAAGGCAAGCTTGCATGTTGTTAGATCATACTGAAAGTGACATTGTGCAACGAGGATTCAGCCAGTGAAGTTACACTGGTGTATGCCAAGGCAAAATTAAGCCCCGCCTATCACGTTATATATGTGCTGCTGCTTTGCCTATCACATGTTATACATGTGCTGCTTGTTCTCTTTTTTTGTTCTCTACTCTAACCTAATGGTTGCTTCCCTTGTCTGTGACGCTGACTTGATGCTTGGCCTTGTCTTTCCTCCTCTTCCTCTACTTCCTGTGGCTGCATATTACTACTTTCATTGCTTTCTCCATCTGTTTTTCTACCAGCTCCATCCTGAAATCTCCCGTTAAGAAATCTATTAAAACTATCATTGGAGCCATTTGCTTTCCTAATTTGAAATGCTTGTATTTTGACCTGTGGTGGTTTTACTCAGGTGGGCAGCCGAGCTCCACCACAACCGCTCTCTCACTCCCCCTCTCCTCAAAGAGGAAGGGGAAGAAAATACAACACAGAGAACTCGAGGTTTGAGATAAGAAAGGTTTAATTAAAGGGAAAGGGAATGGGAGGAAAAAACAGAGACAAAAGAAGCAATCAGTCCACGTGGAAGCACAGAGAGAGAAAAAATTATTCTCTACTTCCCATCAGCGAGCGGTGTTCGGCCACATCCTGGGAAGCAGGGCCTCAAATGCGTAGTGGTTGTTCAGGAGGAACAGCCCCCTCCCCCACGAGAGCCCCCCCTTTTATTGCTGAGTGTGACATCAGGTGTTATGGAATATCCCTTTGGTTGGTTTAGGTCAGCTGCCCCAGCGATGTCCCCTCCCCATCACTTGCCCACCCCCAGCCTGCTGGCTCTTGGGGGCTTGGAAGGAGTCCTGATGCTGTGCCAGCACTATGCAGCAATAGACACAACACTGGAGTGATATCAGTGCTGTTCCAGCTACGAGTGCAGAGTACAGCACTGTGCGGGCTGCTGCAGGGAAAAGGTGACTCCAGCTCAGACAGACCCAACACATGACCTTAATGTTTCCTCAATATAAACACACAGCAGAAACCTTAAAATTAATCAACTAAAGACAAATTTTAATGTAAAAATATGATAACTTTCATCCTCAGCTATCCCCACCAGCTCTTCGTTGATTTCAGGATCTGTTCAAAGTGTCCCTCCTTGTTGTCCTCCATGGATTTTCTTCAGACTTCCTTTTTATCTAAAGCTTGACATTCCATTCCACCTCTCCTTAGGAACTGATTTTTATCAGAGCTACGCAGGTAACAAATGCTACCAAGTAAGACTGCATTCAAGTAATGCTATCAAGTAAGACATGCACCATATGTATTGCCTTGCACTGCATATATACAAATGCTGATGAAGTCAATGGAGAATAAGGTCCCACTGGCCAGTGCCATGCAAAAGTGTCCTGGGATAAACAGCCTGCTCACAACACAAAGTATCTGTAACTGTGACTGGAGTGTATATTTTGGAGAAAAACAAGGTTGTTTTTTTTTTTTTTTTTTTTTTTTTTTTAAGTTGAGAGGGATTGTTTAGGACACTAAGCCTGTAACTAGAAGAAGACTGAGTGTAATAAGAATACTGATGAAATAACCTCTCTTTTGGCATGAAAGACAGTGTTGATAGGGAAACAGAGTATTACAGTTGTCTTATTTCTTTCCCTTACCCATAAACCTCTGAAGAAAGACAGCCTAAACTGTACGCTTCCACAATAAGATAATGATTCTTTTAGCTAGGACAAACACAGACTTCTCAGCTTTCCCCAGCAACTTCTAAATTAAAGCTGTGATGTTCTTGTGATTTTTCCCTGATTAGCACTATTCATCATTCTGTCCTTTATTAGCTTTACCAGCATTGTTTAAGAAATTAAGAATCCTAGACTGGTTTTGCCATCCAAAAAAAGCTTTTTTTTTTTTTTTAAAAAAAAAAAAAAAATCCTTCCATCCAATCATACTGGTTTCCTATTTCTTATCAAACCTTGTAAGATAATCCCTGTTTCTGACTGACCCTTTTTGTTTTGCTACTAATTCCAGTTAGCACAGGGACAAAAGAGAAAATAAAAAGAGAGATGATTGTTATGACAGCAAGCAACATTTGAAGAGTACCGTGGACTCACACAAGTGTCAATTTATTACCACATTCGTGCCAAAACTGGTAACATCTCAATGCCTCACTTGTGTGGAGTACACATGCTAGCCACTAGGTAGCTGACAACTGTCATGGACAAAGTATGATCTGTCCCCATTGCCTCTGTCATTCTCCTTTCAGGGATGCTAGTAGAAAGTTGGTTTCCAGGTAGACAAAAGAATTAAAATACCTCTCAATCTTTGCTGTTGTTTAAGCTGGTAAGCAGCTATGCACCACACAGCTATGGGATAGGGGAAAGAATCAAAAAAGGTAAAAGGCCAAGAACTTGTTGGCTGAGATAGGGACAGTTTAATAATGAAGAAAGAGAAGGAAGGGAGGGAGGAAGGGAGGGAGGAAGGGAGAGAGGAGAATCAACAAAAACCCAAACACCACCATAAAGCCCAACCAACCAACCAGCACCACCACAAAACAAACAAAAACACCAATGAAGTAGGAAAACAAAACAGGAAAAAAACAAACAAGCATTGAACAACATAATTCCTTTCCACCAGCCAAACGATGCCCAGCCAGTCCCTGAGCAATGACAGCCGCCCTGGCCAACTCTCTCCAGTTTTATTGCTGAGCACGACGCCATAGGGTACGGAACATGCCTCCAGTCAGCTGGGGTCAGCTGTCTTGGCTGTGTCCCCTCCCAGCTTCTTGTAAGCTGAGGAGCTTACTCACTGGCAGGGCTGCATGAGAAGCAGAGAAGGCTTTGACCAGGTGTAAGCACTGCCTGACACCAACTAAAACATCAGTGTTACCAGCACTATTTTCATCCTAAATACAAAACATCACACCAGATACTATGAAGAAAATTAATACCATCTCAGCTGAAATCAAAACATTTGTGAATTAAATTCATTTCCTTTTCAGTTCTCTTAACATTAGATATTTCAGAAATGCCTGTTGGACAGCAAAATATCAGTTTCCACAGCTACGCATTTTGGCCTTGCTGCTTTCTTGAACAGTGACATTATTTTTGACCCATTTAACTCATCATCTCCATATTTGTAGCTATAACAGGAAGCAGTTGCATAACCAGCTCACACATTTCTGTAACTGTGCCATATGGTCCTGCGGTTCGCATACCACAGAGTGAAGAACAAAAATAAAAATCAGAACACAGTCATCCATATTCTGCCCTGGAAAGCTTGTGTGCAAGCCAAACACTCTATTTGGAATACAGCCACACCAAATTACAGCACGAAAATATTTCCTCACCGAGGACATGAAAGACAACCACAAACTCCCAAAACAGGGTTGTGGCTTGAGGAAATGAGGGCAGACTTTTGGAAAAACTAATATACTACATGCCACCCTGCAAAAACATAAATTATGACAGAAAGCTGGCAACCAGATAGAGAAAAGGCAATGTGACATAAGAAAGTCTTCTAGATGAGTTTCCCCACTTATAGGATCATAGAATTACACCACTGGAGGGCTCAAGAAGTTCATTTTTCATTTTTAAATGACTGTTCCACCTATTCCAGATACAGCCATATTTGATAATTTGTACTGTTCCTGATCTGTCTGGAACATGCTCGGCTGTCATCTGACCCAGCAGGGAGTTAACACAAGGAGAAATGGGAAAAGTAGCATGGAGGCAATATCCACCATTTCACATGCTCCAACTCATAAGAGGCTCATCCAAGCCTTGGTGTATGTATACTGTGTTTGACCCTTGTAAAGCAGATACTGCTAGAAAAACTGAGGCTTACCAACCTGATTTCTGATCACTGCAAAGTGATCACAAAGGCACAATACCTGACTATGCTGAGTGGAAGGTGGATGTGTTATGCTGCCTGCCAGAAATCCCAGACCCTTTCCTCATAAGTTTCTCCACTGAAATAGTGATTCAGCTGGAGGAACCTGAGGATTTGGACTTACCCAGTTTCTTTTCTAATCATATGCCACCTATTTCTACATTTTCATAGACTGGAACTGGGGATGGTTAGAGAAGAAACTGAGCAGGCTTCCCAGATCATTGCATCATTGTCCTCCTTGCACTAGAGCATGAAAAAGGGCTTCTGCAGTACTCTGACACAAAGCTACGTCTGTTAAAAGCACAAAAGCCACAATGAACTTCAACATTTTCCTATACCAGCTCACAGAAGTTATCACTTCTTCATGTGACCAGAAAAGTTAGTTCATCACAGTTTTCCATATCATAACAATTAAACTTGTTTTCATCTGTAACTGAGAGTAAAGAAAAAAGAATAACAGATAATTTTCTTTAAAAATAAATGAAGCTGTAAAGTTGTGGCAAACTACGCACAAGAGAATTCATCCTTGGAATTTAATATAGTACAAGCTCTGCAGTGCACCAGTACACACTTTAAATAATGCTTTTCCAAGGCACATAAAACTTCCCTATTAATGAAAGCAAGCAAGCAAAGAAACAAAACCCACAGTAGGCCATATATCTAAATTAAGTAACTATTGCCACTACGGTAGCAGGTACACATTACAATAGTACTGGAGACAGCTGACTGTAGGTATGACTACTTTCAGTATGAGGAGACTACAAGAAATTAACTGCTTTTTTTCAGATTTTAGTATTGTAGCCCCAAGGGAAAACTGAAGTGACAGAAGAATGCTACAAGTGTTTCACAACATAGAATAGATAAGGAGGTGAAGAAGTAAAGGAAAAAAACAACTCACATGTTGAGATAAGGATAATTTAATTAAAGGGAAAACATATGAAGGAAAGATTATTATTAATTAAACAATTTAACTAAAGAGAAGAAAAAAAAAAAGGGAAAACAGAGGGGGAAAGAGAAAAAGCAAAACAAAACAAGTAAAGAGTATGTAGAAGTGCAGAAGAAAAAAAATTACTCCCAACCAATGAGCAATGCTTGACCACGTCCTTGAAGCATGGCCTCAACGCATGTAGCCAGGGTTCAGGAGGAGGACTGACATTTTCACAAGAGCCCACCCCTCCCCTCTTCTTCCTGTTTCCACCTTTTATTGCTGAGTGTGACATCATATGGTATGGAATATCCCTTTGGCTGGTTTAGGTCAGCTGCCCTGGTGATGTTTCTCTTCTCACTTTTTGCCCACCCCCTTGGAGGGTTAGAGAGAGGCCCGATGCTGTGCCAGCACTGCTCAAGCAGCAGACACAACACTGGTGTGATCCCACTGCTGTTCTAGTGCCAAGTGCAGAGCACAGCACTGTATGGGCTGCTGCAGGGAAAGTTAACATCCCAGCCAGACCCAGTACATTTAGTGGTGGGAGTCAAGAGGAATATCCAGCGTGGGCAGGGCAGAGCAGGACCTCACCAGCCAGGAGCAGGGCAGGCAGGTGGGCTGGGCAGGGGAAGCCAGGAGCAGCCCCAGCACCTGCCTGATACCCCAATTGGGCTGGGAACAGTCCAAGGCCAGGCTGGGACATCAGCCCCCAAGCTCTGCCCAGCTCTGTGGGGCCATGGCTGGGTAGGGCATGTCTGTGGGGAGCTGAAGTGGGGTCCTGGGCAGTGGGCAGGGTGGGGGAGAGGCCCCAGGTGGGGCTGATCAGAGCCATCTGGACCTGATCCCTGAAGCCTGGCAAGTATGAATGTACACTTCAGAAAGGTTTCTGTAATGAGGAAAAAAAAAAATCACCTTAACAATATCTCTGGTTTTCCTCCTTTTAGAGAGCTAGGAGTAAAATTCCCATCCATTTCTGTACTGCAAATTAGCATCTATTCTCTATCAGGAGGGGAAAAAAGGAACTGTCTCTGAATTTCCGGATCTCAGCTCTTCCATTCAGGCATTCAGAATGATTTTAATGTTTAGATGAAACTCATGGTGATGATTGATGATCTTGCACTTACTCTTTCAGTGGGTGAAACTATGTAACTGAATACTTTACGAACATTTTCTGCCCTCATTTGTACTTCTGCTTCCAGCCTTATTAGAATATTTTAATAGTTTACAGCTTTACTTTCTAAACATTTACATGCTTTTTTTTTTTTCCCCCAATGCTTTTTTCCCCCCAGTTTTCAGCCATGCAGGATCAAATATACCAAAATTAGTGTGCCCCTCAAGATTATTTTTTCTCTCCTTTTACTACTCTTTTTTGCAAATAAAGCTTCATAACAGAATTTGAGTCTATTATCAAAAATAAAATTTTTGGCTTATCAGATGTCTCTAGACATCAGAATTGCTTTTCTTGCCTATAGTTCTGTCACAAACATCCCAGCAAAACAAAACAGATGTTTATACTTATACTACTGTTTTTACTCTGCTTATTGTGAACAATTCTGAACAATATTGCAAATAGGCAGCAAATACATACTGCTGAAGGAACAATAGCAAGCTTCTGTTTAAACGTTTTAGCTAGTATTCAACATGTAGAAGATTAAAGAATCTTGAGATAAAAGTTAACTGTTAACTTTTTTTTTTTTTTTTTAAATTAAAGTCCAGAAATGAGTGCTACATTACTGCTACAACATTGATTCTTCAAAAATTAATACAGTGAGTACTTGAGGTGTAGCACTTTCAGGACTTAGTGTTATAATTAGCAATCGAATCTGTGGTTGTACAGACTAGTGTAAAAAGTGCTTTTTGAGGAATTTCATAAGGGTTGGACTAGATGATCTTAGAGGTCTTTTCCAACCTAAATGATTCTATAATTCTGGTCATGTGTAAGGTGTCACAGAATTAGTGTACAATTAAATTTTGCTCTGCCCATAATAACTATGCACAGCTGAAAATTTTTAGAACATTCTCTTCCTCACCGATTCTATCAACCAATACAGGATCCTTCAGAGTAGTTGCAAGTAATTATTGAGGAATGCTCATTGCTGTTCTTCTAAACACACATATGCCTATCTAGCACATGCTGCTAAGCAGCACACAACCCAATTCAATGCCTTCATAAATGTTACATGTTTAAATTTAAGTGCATACATAAGTGCTTGGTTGCATGAAGTCTAAGACAGCTTACAGGCCCTTATTTCACATGCAAAAAAAAAAAAAAAAGAAAAAAAAAGCTTCAAGAACAATCATGTATACATTTACAGGTTAATTTCTCAGTCTTGCTAACTGTGATGTTGAAGGCCTTCCAAAGGACATGCTCCATGGTCTTGCTTCCACAGAAACAGTAAAATCAGCACTTGTCTAATTGACAAGGTCAAAATTCAAGCCAGCAATTTTTCCCACAAAACATCTCCAGCTGGCTACAAGAACTTAGGCAGCCTAGATTTACTAGACGACTTCTAATTTACTACATTACTACATTAAATTACTACTGTAGTTTTGCTACACTGGATTTCAGAGGTGCAGTTGATGAAACTGAAACTCTACTTGGATTACAGCACGTAGCAATAAAATAAAACTCTGTGGGTTGATCTGTAATACTCAGCAGATGTTTCACTTCTGGCCTTTTTGCCTTAATTTTTCATTGGTTTAGGTCATCTGTAGGTACTCAGGTGCTATTGTATGATAGAATTGGACATCTCACAACTGTATTATTCTGCGTGTCTCATTCTTCAAATCTCCAAGGACAATTCAGTGCCAGTATTTTCAAAAGGTGTCTATTTTAAGAGCAATATACATACCTAACTCTGATAAAGCAATTTACAGAAACTTCATTTAGTCTCTATGGATTGCTCTGATTTTGCTGAAGAAAATACCCTGGATTCCTGAAGTCCTCCTAGTGCACACCTGAAGAAGCCGATGTCTTGGCTAAGCAGATCACCAGGGAATCCCTTTTCTGCCAAAACATAGGCAGAACACAGGACTCAGTGCTGGGGCTCAGCCTTACAGGCAGCCTCATTCACAGCACTGGTAGAATTGATTTCACCACAGGAGTGCTCCATGGTCTGTGCTTGAAGGGAAAATTAAATGCTGGGTATTTAAACGATTGTTTAAAGGCCAGCCACTTTCAGGCTGTACATTGTAATGTCACATACAGAGTTATCCTAGGTCTGGAGACATCTCCTCTGCACAGAAGAGAGGTAACATTTTCACCACGCTCATCTTTCTTAGGCATCCTTTCATTATTTAAAATTATTTTGATGTGTGTGATCACAAAAAGGTATTAAATTGCTTTGTTTGTTTCACAGACAGTTCTTGGAACATAGTGACAGGGATGAGTTTAGTCCATTTTCCGGAAAGTGCCTCTACCAAGGAGAAGTGCACAAAGAAAAGTGTATTTCATCTGTATAACCCAATGTTACCATTATGATCACATAATATCTAATTATGTACTCCATAAATCTTCATATTTTGTTATGAAGCTCATAATAACCAAGTCTGATAAACAGATTCTCTCCCCTGGCCACTACCAGTTGAGTAGAAAAAAATACTTATTTATGAAGCTTTATTAATAAAATGTGAATAATTCAAACAGCTTCTTCAGTGAAGAAACAGCAGTAGAGTATATTCTTATTTACATATAAATGAAATGATGCTTTAGTGTCAGAGTGAAGAATTAAATAATAAGAATTTTTACAGTGCAATCCTGACAGCCTCATAAATATCATGGTCATAAGTTACAGTTTCCTAAAATCTCATTTTATCTTTTATTACAAAAATACAACCAAAGGGCCAGGTCCTCCTCATTTTACATGTGTGAATATTCCCAATGACAACACAGTTATTCAATAAGTGAGGTTACTAGATCAGCCTTATGTCAGATAGTGGAGCAAAAGCAAAGTGTTACCTACATATCTATTAGGAGAACAGAATCTCTCATTTAACCATGAAAAGAAACACCTTATATGTTGGTAAAATATAGAGAAGGACAAAGAAAATGTATACTTTCAAACAGATGCTCCAGATAATGATAAGATAGAATATGAGGAAAGAAAGAACACTCAGCTAATATGCACATAAGATACCAGTTTTCCCTTTAGTCACAAAGGTATACCATTTTGGCCAGGCACAGTATTCCTGTTAAGCTGTAAGCAACCTCAGAAGTTGCAGAAAACAGAAGAACATTCAAATTACTTTAAATGGATTGTTGCTGATGGAAAAAGCCTTAATTATGTCTATTTTAATTTTGTCTAAAGGCTGGAAAAGTCTCTGAAGCATAACCCCAGACCAGCTATGTTGCTTTGCTTTTGGCTGTAGTCTCAATCATTTGCTGAGGCACATTTGATGAACTGACCCAATAAAAGACTGCAGTAGTAGAGTATGGATGAAATGCATTCCTCTAGGTGGTAAATAAAGGCAAGGGCCAGGGATACTACTTGAGAAACTGCTGAGATATTTAGTAATCTGAGCAGCTGGGACAAGAAGTGGGTGCAATCATCTCCCCATTATCTGTAAGTGGTGTTTTTCCATGCCACAGTGCTCTGCAACTGGGACAGGATAGTCAAAGATGGGAAAGGCATACACAGAACGAAAGGCTAGATGTGGGGTGGAAGTAAGAAAAGAATTATTTATTGAGTTCTTGGAGAGCTTATAAATACAGAATTTATTTATAAAGTCTATGAAAGAGGGACTATTGGAGTATATAGTCTGCTGTCCTGTAAATTACAGGCAATTGTATTTAACCCAATTAGCCCTGAACTGTGCTGTCCTCAAACACAGTATAGCTTGTGTTTAGCTAACTGCGTGTTCCAGGAAGGCACTGAGTCCTGATCTGAAAACACCAAGAGCCCAGAAATCAACCACATTATTGTCATATTGTGGTACTGAACTGGGTACTGAAGGCCAACGCTGTTTGAACTTGCTTGATTCCAGCTACCATGCATTATTCCTTCTTACATCACCCTGTGGTAAATTCAAAGGTCCTTATATTCAATAATTCTTTCTGTGCGTGTTATGTATACGCTGTTATAAACTCACCTTTCAGTATTTTTGATTCAGTATATTTTTAGTTCTTCTGTTATACGTCATTTTCTCTGACAGAACATCCTATAGCTCTTTTCTGTACTCATTTCTTTTTTTTTTTGTATCCATCTTGCAACATGAGCACCAGAACTATAAAAGCCATGCCTGAATCACTCTCTGCAATTTATACATAGATGTAAAAATTACCACCATTAATATCTGCACTCTGTCTGCACGTCAAGGTTTGCATGGACCCTTTGTGCTACAACATCACACTTGGAACCGGTGTTCATTTACTTGCCGTTTGACTTACTAGTCCTTTTCAAACTTCTTCATTACTTAGGACAACCTGCATTCATTTATTCTTAGGTGTATGTCTTCTGTTGACTTTATGAAAGCATATTTTATTTTAATGGGACCCAGTTTATGAAAGGTCAAGAATTCCTCTGCATCTTTGCCTGAGGTAATTTTTATGTCTATTTTTAACTCACTCTAAATGGGCTGCAGAGGCTGCTATATTCCAGTACATTTTCTGACACCACAATAATTCTTGACATTTCAGATAGATCTAACTGATCAGAAAATACTGGCACAGACAGTCACTGCCACATCCTAGTGCACTATTCTAGGGCTTCATAGCATTGTGAAGTACTCATTTGCATGTGAGAGCAAAGCTGGCGATCTCAGCTTTCAAGTAAAATGGTTAAGGTATGGAAATGGAAAACGAAAAACAGGAAAAAAAAAAAAAAAAAAAAAAAAAACAACCTTTAGTCCCATGGTTTTCAAATCAATCTCTTCATGTTAGTGCAAGACTCATGAGTCCTGAATGATTGAATTTGACAGTATTCCTAAAGGGCACAACAGCATGAAGAGATTTGTCTCAACCTGGTGCTAAAGAGAGAAAAATTTGCCATAGAATCATATTTCTTGACAATAAGAGGAATTAAAAATTGGGAAGCATGTGACATTTAAGCTAATGAAGATTGAATAACACATTTAACAGTCCATACTAACATTAAAATAGAATTTTATATAAATATATATATACACATACTGCCAGGACAGTAATCACTTGTACTTTTTCATTTCTAAGTAGTTTCTAATTTCTCATTCTAAGTTTCTAATTTACAACCAAATGGTCTCGGTAGCAGGGAATGTAAGGATCTCCTACCTCTATCTGTGCTGGAAACATCCATCAATTATCCTTCTGGATACCTCCTGGATCTCTCCTGTCTTTGTTTTAAGGCTGGAGCATAGTATAAACACAAGGCGACTTATGCTGGTTTAACAAGTTAATAGCTATATTCTAATGTCAACACAGGCTATATTAGATCTGTCAAAAGACACAAAAATTTTGATTCACCTGCAGATTCTGGCAGCAGTGGATGCAATCACACTGCAATGTTTTGATCCTTTCTTGGAGAGCTCTCAGAGGTTGGCTTTGCAAATTGCTTGTCAGCCTTAAGCAACGCTCAGCTTAGGCCTGGCTTGTCATTTGGCTTCTCATCCTTTAGATTCAACCTAGAGATAACGCCACAAAGAGAAAACAGTTCAGCAGTTTGACTTGCAGAGCGTTAGACATGCTGCTTTTTGTTTGTCATATTTGGTTGATGTAATTTCTTCTCTTTCCTTCTGAGAAGTTCTAACTTGGTACATTCTTGGAACTAGAAGCTCAATGTTGAATAAGAAGATGGAGCCTTCTGTGTCCCAACAGCAAAGAAGGAAAGGGATTTATACTTACCAAAGCCAACATAAAAGGAATGTTTCTCATGCTTTAGCAAAGGCAGAAGCTACGCCTTAAGCTATTCTACATTCATTCTGAATAAAACAAAAATAAGCTAGAGATAATTAAGCATTAAGGAAATATAGTGGAAATGGTATAAATAATCTATTACTCCTTTGTGAAGATGTACCTGAAGAAAGACATTGCTAAAAAGGTGAATTTTGAGAAGATACTCTTATGAGGAGAGTCACAGCCAACTTGAATGATCTTCCTCCGTAAACAGATGAGAAACAAGAATGTAAAAAGCCTTTTTAGAGAGATAAATGAAGGTGAACATCAAGGCTGGCATTTCTGGCAGACTAAAAAGAGTAGGACAGTAAAATAAGAGACAATATTAGATTATACTGCAAGTGCAGTTATGCTTGTGAGAACATATAAATGTAAATTTGACATGATGGAGAACCAGAACCACTGGAAAGACAGCATGAGAGACCACAATGCATTTAGATCAATAGGAAAGGAAGAAATAGAGAAGAACGAGTGATCAAGGCAGATAGGTGAAAAAGGTATAAATGAAAAGGATTTTAGGCATTGTAACGAAGAGAAATTGAGATATTGCAGGGAAGAAAATCACAGCTAAGCAGAGTCTAATTTAGAAGAGAAAATTAAAGGAATTTCTTGGAGAGAAAGCCAGTATTGACATAATTCATGGAGAAATGCCAAGAATGGAAACTCTACAGAAAGGGTGATGATTCAGTAGTTCACATTCTCACAACTCAAAGGCAGGCAGGCCAAGGAGGCAGGCTGGAGTTCTGACCTGGCCAGGAGGCAGCAGAGCTAAACATGCAACTCATAATCACCAACCTTTCTGCAAATATTAGCTTGAAAAGTAATGCAACACAGTGCAATGAAGTATTCAGAAATGAATAAAGATTGTCCCAATCTTAACTTAGCTAAATCTCCAGCTGCTGAACTTCTTTGTTAAAAGCTCTTAACAGAAAGTGCAAATTAGAATAACCACTGGAAAAAAATAAATAAAACAACAGAACCACCAAAGTAGCTCAGCAACGTGTTTCATCACCCTATTTCTAAATGGTGTAATGGGAGATTACACAACTTGATAAAAGTAGTAGAACCTGTTTCTGATTTTAAAGTTTTTGCTAACCTAGCTACAGCTTATTATAAGGTAATGGCCAAGTTGCAATGCTGCCTTGGGAACTTTGGCAACTTCAGGCTTTGTTGTTATTTACATAGGGCTGAAGTTAGGCATATTCAAATGCAGAAGAGAAGCTATTCTTTAACAACAACAAAATGCTTTTCACCTTAAAATAAAAAGAAATAATGACCAAAAATATGAATAAAAGACAAAAAGTGCTAAATTATTCTATTTAGAAACATGCAACTGCATTGATTTCCCTAATGTTCCACCACTTTAAACAACAGCAAAGCATAATTCCAATGAACAATCTCTTTTCCTTGCATCACTCAATAGAATTTGAGGCCCAGAAGTCCAGCAACTGATAGGCAGTGGACAGTAAAACCCGGAAGATTTAAAACACCTCTGCCCCGCCGTGTGTGTGCTGGCCACATGCAGGGCATGCAGGGCTGCAGCTGACTGGCTAACCCACCATCCTGCTTTGCACTTGCTGGGCCTCTCCTGCAGACCGCAGAGTCACGACCCATAATGTTCCTGTTTGCTTTTGGTCCTTCAGTAGTCACAAGAACTGTTGATTTTAAACTTATAGCCACTAAAGTTATGGTTTTCTTGCAGTGTAGGTTACAAGCACACACCTGCTGTGAGTAGGCTTAAATCCATTCTACAAAAGTATCTCCACGGGAAAGCTTTTAGGATGGCACAAGTCACAAGAATTCAAAGCTTGTGATCTTTGTCCTTGTCAGAGAAACAAAGGCATACAGAATCTTTTCCTTCACTGCTTCGTGTTTTCCAGACACACTGTGATCTTTTCATTGCTTGTTCCACGGCCAGTGGCTACAGCATGAACTGAAACCAAAAGGCACATTTAATTTTGTACGCTGTGCAATCCCTTCTGTTACACAATTCAACAACGGAGCAGGCCAATTTATGCCCGCCCCGCGGCCGGGCTGAGGGGGGGGGGCCCTCGGGCCCCCACATGGCCCCTCACGGCCGCCCCGCGCGCGCCGCCGCTCTCCCCTCTGGGGCGGGCCTCTTCCCGCCGGCCACCCAATAGCAGCGCGTCTCCCTCCGCGCGGCCGCCCCATTCGCCGAGGCCGCGGTTTCCGCTGCGGGCCGGGATTGGCTGCGGAGGGGCACTCGGCAAAAGGCGGCAGCGGGCAAAACCCCGGCGGCAGCCGCGTGAGTGAGGTCCCGCGCGCGGCTCCCCTCTACCCCCCCAACACCCCCCCCCCCCCCCCCCCCAGCCCGGTACGGGGCGGTCGCTCCGTGCCTCCCCCCCCCCCTCCCCCGCGGCCATCCCCGGCGGGCAGCGGCGCTGGGGGCCCCTCGCCTACCCCTGGCGGCCCGGCCGGCCCCGGGTTCGCCCGGTAGCCTGGGGTGCCGCCCGGTCAGGCTGCGCCCCGAAGGCGCTCTGCGTGGCCCGGCTGCGGGCACTGCAGCCCAGCCGTGCCACCAGGAGCTGCCCCCAGAGCCGTGCTGCTGCCGCGGGCCGGGCTGATCTCCTTTGGGCGATCTCCTGTTGTCCCGGGCTGCCGGCCTTGTCCGGCCCAAACCGAAATTCGGGCTGTGCGGACTCGATACGGCTCTGCGGCGTCAGCGCACTGCGGGGCTTAATCCAGCCGCAAAACTTGCTTTCCTTAAATAACCAAATATATTATCTATATCTATCTATCTATCTATCTATATTACCGTCCTAGATGTTTAGTTCTGCAGGTAGTAGCTTGTGTTTAACATGAACTGACGGAAATGGCAGCCTGCGTGACGGAGCCTTTACTCTCATGTCCCCGTGGAGTTCCGCATGCAGCAAGGAGCTCCCGTCCCCTGCTTGCCGCAGCAGCTGCCCGTGGCCAGCCGCGAGGCCCAGGTTGAGGCCGGTGCGGTGCTAGGTCGCAGCGAGTGGGCTGCAGGAGAGGCCACCGGGACTGTTTGCGCTCCTGCCAAGGAGGCCATGCCACTCCAGGTTTGGAACAGGCTCATCTGCCTACACAGCACTAGCAGAGGGAGTGTCTGTCTGTGAAAGATACTGCAGAACCAGCTCTGGTTTCCTTCCTTCGGTTTCCAAGCCACGCTCTCCAGCAAAGTTACCTCATAGAAAGCAGCTGTTGCCTGCCTCCACTCTGCTGCATGCAGATGACAAACTGAAGGCAGCCAGAATTCTTTGGGGACAAAATGTATTTACAGCTCCATAGCTGGAGCTGATAAATCCTTTCATCTGAAGCTTTTCAAAATACTTTTCTGCCTTCAGCCAGAACTTTGTAGGTTTGGCAGAGTTACAAGCAAGGAACATCTTCAGAAACTGTAGTGCAACTGTGCGAGGCAGTGGTTCTAATCTCACTGACTGCTGGTTATCTTTCCCTGATGTGCTCTCTTTTCTTCATGAAAGAGGGTTATCTTTTTCTTTCTTTTACTTGTACAATATTAGTACACACAGTATTAGTACATTGTAGTAATTTACAGTTTTGTTTACAAGATTTGGCAAGAAGCATTTCAAAGCATGTCCTATTATTGAGGGAGGGGAACAAATACTTAGGCTTTTTGTTTATCTTCCCTAGAAGAGAGAGAGAAATCTCACATACTGAGCAGATATTTTCCTCTTAAAAATGGTTTCAAGTTTTTTGTTTCTGTGTTGGTGCTGCAGTATGCAATGCAGCTAGTTCTGTGTGGATTAGCTCCTTGCTTTTCAAAGCAAACTGCAGGGAAAAGATAATGTTTTAATGTGAATGAGCAAACACATGACATAAAAGAAAATCATTTGTGTCTAAGCTTACCGTGCTGTCTTCCTTCCCTTCTCCCTTTTCTCCTTTTACTGGGGATAGAGTGGGTTTACTGGTTTAGTTTCTCTCTGGGGTGTTGGATGAGTCTTTGTTTTTTTTAAAGTAGCACAGAGGAACTCCTCAGACTCCCCAGATCTCATCGCAGAAACTGAATGCAGGGCAAGGAAGTATCAGATATGTTTGCTCCCTGAGGTGTCCAGAAGCAGTCCTCAAAGTCTTGTGTTTTTTTTTCTTAAGGTTAGTGTTGTGATGGAGACAGCATTGAAGTCTCATTGTGATGAACAGCACCCTCATCAGGCTGAAGACGTAAGCAGGAAGCATGAGCAGAACAGCAAGGTTTCAGGTATGTGCTAAAACAGAGACTAGTAATGTTATGTTTTGTTGCTGATGTGTTTCTTCATCACTTCAGGAAGTTTCAGCATCAATAAGTTCATGTCCGTCAAACTCAGGTACAAGCATTGAAAACAAATTGTTAAGTTGCTTTATTTGAAGCAGTTTGCATAGCAATCTAGTTCTAAACAAGGGTTGTTCTGACAGAGCTGTTAGAAATACATCACTGTCAAGAACCATTTTCTAACTCTGTCTGATGTCTACTGGCCTCAGAATGAAGTTTGTATAGGATGTTTCAGAACTAATTAAGGTTAATATCTTCCTGAGAGGAAACACCTATGTTTTACTAATCCATGCTTTTTTACAAGTGTAATAATGATAGTTTGAAAATAATTATCCTTGCTTGTGAGTTATTGCCCTGGTAAAGTACAGTATACTTTTATGTACACAGTACAATATATGTGTTTGTTAAATTGAATTTATGATTAGTTTTTAGGTTGCAAAATGTATACACGTTCTTTTTTTCTCCATTTGATTGACTTTCCAAATGCCAGTTTTTGCATACTTCTTTATAATAAAATATTCTTTATGCCTGCTTTACAGAAGTTAGTCACAGCCTCTACATACTTCATACTTGGCTTCAAAAGAAGTGAATTCTTAACCAGGCTATAGCGAACACTTAAAATACAAGGATTCGTGACTTGAATAGAAAATTACATAATTTTTTGGAAGAATACAGTACAATATCCTTGTCATGCCATCTAGTGACTGCAGCACAAAGTGCAAAAATTCAAATGCAGAGCAAATGTTTTTTGGTAGTTCCTATTTTGAGTAACAATCTATGAGAATGTGTTAGTAATCTTGATAATTTTCCTACATTTTTGATCCTTGATTTGCACCCCATCGATGTGCTCCTGTGTTTACATAAATTACTATTATAGTTTTGTCTTTTGTGAAATCAACATTGCATATCTCATGAAAACATTTATCAATGAAATGGAATGTGAATTCTTATTAAAAAGGCTTTTCCTGTCTCAGGAATTGCTAGGTGGCAAGTAAGTAATTTTTAAAAAAATGCTGCAGCATATAAGGGAATGTGAAGAAGGAGATGATCAAGTATGCGGATATTAATGTCAGCAAGGATAAGTACCCCTCTGCTATTTTTTCCTCTGTTTGTTGATTCACAATACTAGGAATTGAAGTGTGATTTGTGATCTGAAATACAGATTGGATATTGAATCAAGCAATAATAGTCCTAACTAATTTTCCTCATTCTTTCCGAAGAAGGAATAAAAAAAGATATTGAAAAACTTTATGAAGCGGTGCCACAGCTGGTAAATGTGTTCAAAATTAAGGAAAAAATTGGAGAAGGTAAATGTTTTATTTTAACTTTCTTGAACTTAATTCTTTGTTTTTATAACTTAAAAGGTATAAATCTAAGATGCCAATATATATAATCTAAGCCAGACACATTTTTGATTTACTTTTTGGTGTATGCAGTAATTTTAATAAGTTACTGAATATATAGGTGTTTTAGTTAGGAACATTTTCAAGAGATCTTCGTGAATATCTAGCGTGTTAAAGCTTTTCAGAAAGCCAGCATTCTCATTTTGACAACTAAAATTTGGGGGTATAGATTCAAGCAAGTAAGTCCTAACATCCATTCTCTTTCCTTTCCCTTTTCAACATGGGAAATCTATATGTATTGTTTTGACATATTTAACTACTGGTTTTGTTTCCACTGAAATCCTTTGGGCAGAAGGGGAGGAGGAAGCTGGAATATTATAACTACTTTAGTGTGGTCTTTAATTTTTCTTTTTTTGGTTTTGTTTTTAAGACATTCAGCGTGGAATTTTGGAGCACTTTTGTACTCCTGATACTCAACAGATACTTCTTTAATAGAAGTTAGGTATTACTATAAACAGATTCTTAGTGGTTTCCAACTTAAGCACGTTTTAAAACTTTATCTTTTTGATCTCTGAAATGTGTAATGACACTCCACACTTTTAAATTAAGATGTTTTTGAGAAAACAGGATTGCATTATAGTTGTTTTGTGATGGAATACATGTGATGGCAAACTATGTGGATAAAAGTTTCTCTCTCCAAAAAAGAAGCCTCCATTCAGTACACTGATCCAAAATTTAAAGAAAATGTGAAGTTCTGGCTATCATAAATAAGATAGTATAATTAAGCAAAATCTCTAGTTATGAATAGTATTCCAATGTTGCTCTTGGGAGCAAACAATGCTCTTGAGAGCCAAAAATACCACCAGCAGATCTGCAGGATTAGGAGAAGACAAGCTTCGACTTAAGATTCTGTTCAGGAGTCTGTTTTGTTTTAGCAGTTCTCACTACCAAAACTAAGGTCTTAGGTCAACTTGGTAACCCATGTTGCTATGAGCAATTCTACTGAATTTATGGGACTCTAGCTTTTTTATGACTGAAAGAAATATTTAGAATTTTTGCTGGCATTTGATGTATGTATACACTTACAGACTGTTAAATTTAACACCATGCAAGCACAATACTTAAAATACAATCAAAAGTAAATTGAACTGGTTATTTATATGGAAGAATGTTTCAACTTATCTTAATGATATGAGATCTGAAAATATAAGTTAACCTTCTCAGAGGTATATTAGGATATCTTTATAATGTGGGAGAGTTTATTGTACAGTCTGAATAGTCCCTTTCTCAAATGAATCTATCTTGTTCTGTCTATGTGGTCATGCTGGGGGCAAACAAATAGTAAAGTAGACATCAAGTGAGAATCTGCCTTACTTTATAAATAAGTTAACAGAATGAAGGGAGTGTAAGTGATTTCAGAAATGCTTTGAAAAAGCAAAAGCAGTGCTTTCCAGATTAGCATTAGATAGCCCACTTACACTGCAGGGAGAGAAGAGCTGGATGTCAGATGAAAGTGAGCTACCTAAACAAGAAATCAAATCAAAGATAGGAAATTTACATTCAGAGAGCTCTATGTCCCAGGCAAGTTAGACAGTGTTACATTTGCATTTTTACTGACATAAAAAACTTGTATACAAGATCACTGAATTCAGTAATAGAAAAAAGGAACTGCATATTCTCTATTCTAGAATCTGCTTTTGACGTAGTGTCAAGCGCACTGTAAGACTGTGAACAGTTGGATTATTTCTGTGAAAAGTGAATTGACCTAATTAAAGATGCTGAAGACAATGTTTTTCTCCCTTCTTTACAGGTACTTTTAGTTCTGTTTACTTGGCCACAGCAAAATTACAAGCAGGATGTGAAGAAAAAATGGCTCTGAAGCACTTGATTCCAACCAGTCACCCTCTGCGAATTGCTGCTGAACTTCAGTGCCTCACAGTAGCAGGGTACATAAACAAAAAAAATGTGTGATTGTCATGATTAAAGTACTAAATATTGTCTTGCTGTTCTGCATTTATTTATTTAAACTTTTGGCACTTCATTTCTTCTGTGTTTTTTGTTTGTTTGTTTTTGTTTTTAACCACAGAAATGTATGATCTTTATAGCAAGAGCAAATAAGAAATGGAGTCTTATGAATGTCCTTTCCTGCTAGTCTCAGTTTGCAGATGGTGCTATATTTTCCATCTGATTCTATAATGTATGTATGTGATAACAAATATTCCAGTTCTGAAATGCTTGGAAAAAATAACCTCTTCATCAGAAAATACATTTTTAGGAATGAATGCTTGTTGCCAGAGTGCTGAATAATAGCACACCTTCAGAAGGAAGCTGGTATCATGAAGGTTAGGTTAACTTTAAACACAGCAGTAACTACAAACCATGGCCCCAAAACCTGTGGAGCCCTCATTTGCAAATTGCAAAACTTACATGGAACATAATAATGACATGAGAACAGCGTAGTTACTCGCTGCTGGTAAGACTGCTGTCAAAGTATAAGCTATATATTAAAATAAAGCCTGACTGAATTTTATAATAAACAAATATCAACATTACTCTTCTGGTCTTTATTCAGTGACATTACCTCTCTTTTAGGGGACAAGATAACGTTATGGGAGTTAAATATTGCTTTAGGAAAAATGATCATGTGGTTATTGTTATGCCCTATCTGGAACACGAATCCTTCTTGGTGAGTCCCAGATTTTTTATTTATAGTAGAACCTCTTAGTTGAAAGTAGTTGCATAATTACAGTATCCAAATAATCTTTCAGGACATTTTGAATACTCTTTCCTTTGAAGAAGTGAGAGAATACATGTTTAATCTGTTTAAAGCATTGAGGCGCATTCATCACTTTGGTATTGTTCATCGTGATGTCAAACCCAGTAACTTCCTCTACAACAGGCGGCTAAAAGAGTAAGTGTGTCCAGATGACCATATCGTGATCTCATTTGGGGATGTGTGCCTTGGCAGAACAGAGTAAATCAGGCTTTTTTTTTTTTTTTTCCTTTCAGCTGCATAACATGTGCTTAAGTAATAAAGCTAAAAAAGCTATTTTTTTCATTCGTAAAACTCATTTCTGTGCTCAGGGATTTGAGTATGGAAAGATTTTTTTTAATATTTAATGTAGTATCTGCCTTATAGAGTGACAAGTACCTGAAAAAATAAAAATTTTACTATTGAGTAGAAGTGCTGCATTTTTTGAATAAGAATGAAGAGAATAAATCATTAGTTGTCCGAATAAAGCTAATGGTGACTTGGAGTGCACAGAGTAATGTTTGTAACTTTTTTCTCATGGACGGTGTAAATCTGATACAGATGAGACTGTTGGATTTGGGTTTTTATCTTAAATTGAATTAATTTTTAGAACTAGCACAATTGCTTTTTTTTTATCCTCTGCAAGTTACAATATCTAACAACTGTTAAAAGCAAGATAATGCTTTTTTTGTGAAGAACTGGAATAGCTAGATTAAAGTCCTGTGTCAGTGCTAGCAGTCCTATGGCTGCACTGGTGAGTATATGCAATTAAAGTTTGTTGGAGAAACGTGATTATATTTTGCCAAGTCCCAAACTTTGAAATTTGAAAATATTTATTTTTGTCTCTCAAAATGTATTCCTACACCATTTTGTTTTTCCAACTTTGTTTAACCTTAATCTCTACTTAAGATGTGGAGGCTGTGGAATTGAGTTTGTCTGAGACCCAGGGACAGCTGGACTGTTTCAGTAATTGTTTTACCAAAAATGATTATTCTAATGACAAATCTGAAATGTAGTCCTAATGTAGTCCTACCTGATTGAAGAGTGAAGTAAATTCCAGTAGCAGTGCTTGGCAAAACTCTCAGCATTGTTATTGTCTCATCTGTCTTCACTGCTGCATTTGTGCCTCTGTCCAGGGGAGTCCTGCAAGTATTGATTCATTTTTACTTGACTGTTTCTGAGGTAGTTCAGATCCATAGAACCAGAAGAACCCAGAAAGGAGTTGCTGGGAATCATTTTTAAAGCACCAGTGGAGAAATTTATACACTTGAAAAGCTTACAGAACACAAAAAAAATAAAGATAGATAGGTATGGGGTAAAAACAGTGGGAGACAAATACGGCAGGACAGATAGGACAAAAGGAGGAGAATAGCATTGTGATGCTGACAACATGACAGATAAGCAACATATTGAGGAAAACACAGATAAACAATGAATAGTAGATAGAACTGATTGATACTTTTTGACTTGTAATTCTAAATTTTTGTCTTTTAGGTATGCCTTGGTAGATTTTGGCTTAGCACAAGGAACCCCTGATACAAAAATTGAACTTCTCAAAACTGCCCAGTCTGAAGATCAGCAGGGAAGTTGCTCACAAAGTAATCCCAACACAGCCCTGGGAAATGGGGTTTCTGTTGGCGTCACAGCACCTAAACGGATAGCTCAACAGTCAGCCTCAAAAGTGTCTGATAAACGGTCCAGCTCACTTTCAAAAATACAGATAAAACAAGGAAGAGGAGGAAAGGTTCTCAGTCCTTTTCATTAATATTGTTGCATGTTTAATATATTGCTTCGTCCAACAGGGGGAGATGTTATACTTGAACAAAAGCTGTGCATACTTATCTTGTAGGGTCATAATCTGATGCACAGAATCACAGATTTTTACATTGAAGTAGTGAGTTTTATATAACCACTGGCAACATTCTGTAGCTGGTAGATATAATGCATGTTGAAGGCTGCATAAAACTCTAGCATGGGTTGCTCTAGAAAGCCCTAGATCTTTTTTTTTTTTTTTTTTTTTTTTTTTTTTTTTTTTAAATCCCATGTACCATGGAACTCCTCCCCAAAACAATAATTATTCATGTATGCTTAGTTGCATAACAAATGCAATACAGATTGTTTCAAATTGTCTTGGGGCACTTAAGGTGTGATTCATTTTGTAAGCATGTTTGCTGGTCTGTCTAGACGATGTTTTCTTCATCCACAGTAAAGTGATGCCTGAAAATGACTTGCCATGCAGCTGTTCTTGTTGTATGTCACTTCACACTTTTTTTTTGAACTGTCAGTATCCAGCTGACTGTGTATTAGATAGGATCCTTATTGCCCTTTTTGTTGGTATTGTAGGAGGAATATGTGCACCATTCTGTCCAGCGCTCTGTCTTTGGAGAGAGGAATTTCAATGTCTATAGTTCCACATACCAGGAGAACTCAAATACAAAAGTAAGAATATGACTCATCAGTAAGAGCAATCTGTTACGTATTTGAGAAATTATAGAACTGGTTGTTCTGTAAGACTGGACACTACTACAGGACCCTGTGGAACTAAAAGTTTTGAACAGAATATTAAGCGTGTCTTTACTGGAAGGCTTGAAGAATTTTCATTTGTTTCAGTCCTTTTTGAAACTCTTAAAGAGCTAGTTACGTAGCTGTCTCTGTAATGCTAATTAATATCTTTTCTATATGTGTATCTGTGCAACTAAGATATACTTAGCCTTCCTTTTTTATTTTGCAATTGAAGTAATAAATATTTTTATGTATTTTTTATAATTAGGATTTAATGTGATATGGGGAAAAACCCCAAGTAAATTAGAGGGTTGGTCTAACAGTGATCGTCTTACTGTAGAATTAGAGTTAGTGCCACTGTTACTATTTCATGCATTTTTATTCTCATATTGAATTAAAAGAATGCTTGAAAAGTACTAACTTGAAAAAAACTTGTATCTTTAGAATATCTAATGGATATTGATTTTTGTAACCATTGAAAAATGTATTCCAAAAGGGAAGAAGGAGAGATTAGGATACTTAAAAAGCTCTAGGATCTGTTTTATAGATGTTATAGTATTGGTAGAAAGAGTTGCTATCTTCTGCTCTTCTGTAGCTCTTTGCTGATGAGAGCCTCTTCAGTTGTTCAGGGACTGATGTATCTATGTGAAAAGGGAAACTTGTTAAATACTTCACTGTCACAAAAATATCTGTATTGCAGCTCGTGAAACAATCAAAGGTGATCGATGTTTCATCTAGGAAGTTAGTAACAAAGAAGAAGATTATTTCTACCAGGACAGTGAGCAATGGGGTAGGCAGGAAAGCTGCCAGTGGTTGTCCTTCAAACCTGACCTGTGACTGTTATGCAACGGATAGAGTTTGCAGTGTTTGCCTTTCAAGGTAATTTGCTTCAGTAATGTTTTAAAATTGCTTACTGCGCTGTCAAACAAGGTCAGAAACTTAAATTTACTAGACAGCTGATTTAGTAGGTGAAAGATAGCATTTGATCTGTGCAACCCTTAAAACACTAAACATGCTCTTTTAAAAAAAGAATAGTTTCTGGAATTCATGGAGTAATTGTTTCACTGCCATCTGCACCACAAGAGAGGTTCATTGTTAATGATTTTCTGTTGCTGTTGTATTTAATTATCTGCCTACCTGTGTTGTAGAACATCACTTGAATTAATTACAAGGTTTAGAGTAGACAATACATCAATCCATCATTTAGTAGTTATCTTATAGGCCTAAATTATGCCAACTGCATTAAAATTCAGTGATCAGACTCCTGCCTTCTGAGGACTTTATGTTAAAAAGATTTCTCAAGCTGTTTGCATTCTGGAAATCACAAAATGTAGAATAAAAAGGAAAGACGATTGTTCTGTATTTAATTTAAAATATGTTTACATTTTAATAGTAGACAGGTTAGAGAATCTGAATAGCTCCATTCAAATCCATTCCTCTGCAACTGATTTCGGTTATTATCTATCATTACTTTTTATCCCAACACTGGGGAACGTGGCTTCATGCAGCGAATTTTGCTTGGTAGGCATAGTCATGAAACTGTGGTTCTGCTTTTCTCAGACTGTCAAAATATGGTGATAGCATTCATTTCAGAAATTAAACATGAGGAATTTGTCAAACTAAAAAGAAAAGTGGCCCACAGAAGGAAGGCACTTCATATGACATGCAAGAAAGCTCTGGAAAGATCTTAGTAATAATCACACAGCTTTTAGTTAACCTAACAAAAAGTAAATTATTGACAACACTCAGAAATAGTGAACCTTAGTTTGCTGTGGATTAACACAGAGCCAGAATGTCCACACCCAAAACTCCAATGCATTTTTAACCCTTAATTAGTCTTAGCTTTAAAGTTCCCTGTGAAAACAAACCTTTAGCAGAAATTATGTTACCACTGAATGAAACTAAAAATAGTCATTGTGACGGGAGTATGCAGTAAGTATTTCTGTGATGCTGCCTTATGCTAGATAATATAATAAAAACATAACAAGTAATTATAATTAAGCTATTATATGGAGTAATAATCATATGCTAGATAACTATAAGATGCATCAAAGCTCTAAAAATTGAATCAAGAAGTCAGGGTTACACATCTCACAGAAAAATTCTAAAAATATTCTAAAAATATTAAACATTATTACAGTTAGAACTAATTTCTCAACTTTTGTATTCTAAATGTATTTGTCCCTTATTACAAGGTGTCAGCAAGTTGCTCCCAGAGCAGGAACACCTGGATTCAGAGCACCAGAAGTATTAACAAAGTGCCCCACTCAGACAACAGGTAATACACAACAGAGAGAAACTAATGCCTGTTTTCACCTTTCAGTCTTTCTCACTTATGCACATTACATTGTCTTTTTTAATGTGAGGCTTTCTTTTTACATAGGAAATTCAGTTTATCATCCATTCTAATATTTAGCAAGCATTTCCTTATTTTAATTAAAAGTTTATTACTCAGAGTAAGAACAAGTTAGGAGTATTTTCATTGTGTTTGAAACATGAATATGTCTTCATTCATTTGAGGAGTGCTGCCATATGCAGGAGGTCGATAGCACACATTTTAAAAGAAAACAAAGCGTAAGTTTTATCAAGTTTCTTGGTTTATTGGCTTATTTATTCAAGAAAAATCTTGAATAAATCTTGGCAGGATAACTTTAGACTTTTCTAGACAGGTTGTCACATTTGCTGTCATAGCAGACATAAGGAATAGTATGATTGCAAATGTATTCTAGAAAGTATTGGTTAATCAGTACTTTTAACCAGATTTTTCCTCTTTGCCAGTGCTTTAAATAGCTGATCTGTAAGTTTTGAAGTTTTGTGATTTTTTTCTTACTAAGATTTTTAATTACTCAGGGTTAAAACTTATCAAATTCAAAACTTTCAGTAACCTGGTAAACATTGGAGCAGAACAGCAGGATGGTTAATGCATCGGGTGGTGAAAGTAGGATGGGAGAGGTTATGCATGCCTGCAGAATGGAGGACCAATAAAAGCAAAGTTACCTATTATAAATATCTGGTGTATGACCAGGAGTCTTGACTAACAAAAAAAGGGGATAAATACAATTGTTCTCAGAACCTGTATTCAAAAATGGCAGTCTGTTTGGAGTTACTGTGTCTGTGCTGTAACAGCCAGCTTCATGAACTAGAAAACATCCAGAAATCCAGGACAAGTTTAGACAATCCCTAAATCTGTCTAGACAGAATTTAGGCAGAAGGAAGACATACCTAGGAAATTTTGGACACAGGATAGTCTTAAATAAGCTTTCAGACAGTTTTCTGTTCTCTAGGGTAATGGAGAGCAGGATTACAGAAAATATGGTAAATCTGGAAACGCTGGGTTGTGACACAGCCCTAAAGGTACTGAGCCAGTGGCACAGAGCTGTTGTAATATGTCAACAAAGTGCTTAATTAGAACTGGGTAGGCTTATACTAATATTTATGAGATAATGGTATACTTGAAGTAACAGATTTCCTTCTCTGACTGCTCTTTCCATCTTGGACTGCTGTAGTCAGCTCCTTGTATTCCTGCCAGTCTTGCTACTAGTTTTGGTCTCTGCACTGTGACCGAGTTACCAGCTGGATCCAGCTGACTCTGTCCAGAGCTACCTTAAGTAACTGACCTAGGTTTACAGCACAGGGAATACAGCCCAAACTCCCAATTTGGTCCTAAACATGTCCAGTTACATTTTAACTTGGTTTGTCCCTCTGCTCCCCTTCAAGTCCATGTGCCTCAGTAGTTAGATACTAACCACTAGACAAATGCACAGGAAGGACTCATGATGTTGAGGTGCACAAGATCTTACAGTCTGCTGGTCATCCCAGCCCTACCAGGATTGTAGGGCTTTGATTTACTAGTTGTTCAAGTATATAATGTCAGTTAATTTCAGCAAGAGTTAGGAAGACATCTTTAAAGGCCTTGACCTTAATAATTGTCTTTCCTATACAGGGTAACACCTCAAGCAGATAGTGTGGTCAACATTGATACAGTAATACTAAAACTTATTCACAAGATAAGATGAAAATTTTTGCACTCTAAATTGTACCCATAATTAATTTGGGGTTTTATTTTTAAAAAGACTTAAAACCTGGTTTTGCAACTGAAGTCAACTTAGTAGTTTCAGAATCCTGTGCTGATGGTGTTTCTAGCTAAAATGTCAAAATTAATTACAGAAAATTTATGACCTATTTCTGGAAGATAAGTACAATAACTATGGCTTTATTTCCCAACTGTTAATTTTTCTCTCTAGAGTTTGAGAATTCTTCAAACACTCTCTCCTTCACTTTCCTTGCCATCTCTCAAAATTTTCAATTTATCGAGCCAAAAAATTATGGCAGACAGGTATTCTCATAACTTTCAGTATTAAAGTTTCCATCATGCTTTGGCGTCTTTCTTCAGAGTACTCTGTGTACTCTTTATAACACAATGAAAGTGATGAATAATTTCTAACTATTACAGTTCTTAAACTGGCTATCATGTCAAGTGATTTCATATTAGAGAGCGGCAAACTGTAGTAGGATGAATTTTTTAGTACTGCCTAATTGGCACCTTGAGTCCCTGAAAATTAAGATTCGTGTTCATTTCTGAATTGCGTTTTATTCATGGTCTTTATATAATGCTTTCTTAATCTGAAGCAAACTTAAATAAGTGTTGAAACTAGCCATTTTTCCCCTTTTCAGCTCCCTGAGTAAAATAACTTGAATGTTGTTTTGGTACTTTATTTAAGTTTTGCAAACTAATAAAATTACTCATGTGAGAAATTCTATGGAAAAACTAAAACACTCCTCTATATGAAAGCAGGAAACTTTTGTATATAATTATAGCAATTTACACCGTTTGCTGACATGTTATCTATGTGATTTATGTCAGTAATTCAGAACATTACTTTTTCTGATAACATTTCTGGTCATAATTTCTTTTTGAAGAAAGTTGGGAGTTTGTTTGTGATGAAATTGTAAGTTTACTTGTTACTGAGTTTCCTTTTAATTGCAGCAATTGACATGTGGTCTGCAGGAATTGTATTCCTTTCTCTGCTCAGTGGACGGTATCCATTTTACAAAGCAAGTGATGATTTAACTGCTTTGGCACAAATCATGACAGTTCGTGGATCCAGGGAAACCATTCAGGCTGCTAAAACTTTCGGTATGCAAATCTTAATTATGGGGAAAAGGGGAAAATATATGCTTGGTCTGCTATTTCATACAGTGACTTACAGTCAAGTTGTGAGTTTTAAATTATAAATATATTTTTAAGTTCTGGGAGTCACTTTAGTAGTAAATCGCACTTTTTGCATGTAAAATGCTCTAACACTACTAATCTGTACATGCGCAGTTTTAAGAAAATTTTGTATTTTTCTATCTTTTATAATTTGTATGTCGGGTACCTCATGCCATAGACTTCCCTACCTGTCCACAACTTTTCAGTAAGTCAGGACCACTCGAGGTAAAATTATGCCAATTAAATGCTTTTTACCAGGATTTGGTTAGAATTCTTGAGGCAATGTTTCTACTCCTGCAAAATCTGCCTTACAGCCTTAAGTCAATAGGATTTAATATTTAGATGTTGTAAAACTTGCTTTATTATCTCCTCAAAAAGGACCAGTAAAAAACAAAAACAAAAAAGAACAACAACAAATAAAAAAAAAAAGAGAGGGCCTGTTCGGAGGGGGGAAAAAAGCACAAAACGTGAAATAACCATTCCCCTAATTGTCTGCAAGCCACACGTTAAAGCACTTGATACCTGGAAGTGTAAGTGGCAGCATCAATTTTCATTCTCCAGACACAGGTCTGTAAATCGGTAATTTAAGTAATAAACTGAATTGGGTTTTTAATTTTCAGTTCTGTAAAGTTAGTTGACAGTGAAATGGAAAAAGATGCTGTGTGGACTGGGTGACTATTTGTCAGTGCGTAACTTCATGAACAAACAAATAGGTTTGTTCTGAGCAGAACTGAGACTGTACTTCTGGCTTGCTGGGGCCATCACTGTACAACATAGGTGGGTGGGTGGGTGGATCTTCTGTGTGTTTTTTTTGTTTGTTTTTGAACTAATGTCTGTTACTTCAAGATCTGAAATATTCTCTGAAACAAACTTAGAAGCTATAGTTGCAGAGCAAGTATAATAAAATGTCATTTTCTGAACAAATCTTTTTTTTTTCCCTAGGTAAATCCATTCTGTGTACCCAAGTTGTCCCAGCACAAAACTTAAGAGCCCTTTGTGAGAAGCTGAGAGGAACAAATAGCAGCTGTAGCAGATCCCAGCCCGATGTACCCATCAAGTCTGTAAATGACCCAGCTTTGCCAGTTGAAATAGACAAACAGTGTGCCCCTGAGACACTTGGAAAAGAAATTCAATACTTAAAGGGTTGTCAGGAAGGTGATGGTGCTTCTGAAATTAAGGCAACAGACATGAAAGGATGGGATCGGGTTCCTGATGAAGCATATGACTTACTTGATAAGCTACTAGACTTAAACCCTGCAACAAGAATAACTGCAAAAGAGGCTTTGCTGCATCCCTTTTTTAAAGGCATAAGTCTATGAGAACATACACTGTTATTGCTTTGATACATTTTATGTGAACATGAGGTTCTGAAGCAGTTTTATCCTGTTGCCCTTAATGTTTACACTCAGTGAAATACCATGACATTGTGCACAGCACTACTGAAATCGTCTTGTGCAGCTGGACTGCAAATGTAAGTTTACATTAAGAAATACTTGCAGATGTAAATATTACATAAACATCACTAGCATGGTCTTATCCTATGACACTTTTGACGTGTTATTACTGTGTATACCTGTTCTCTAAGAAAATTTTCTTTGACTAAAAAGAAGAGTTTCTTGTGCTCCAAGCTTAATTCTCAAGATTCTCTCTCAAAATATACAAATCTGTGTTAAGGCAGGACTGAGAGGAAAAGTGCTTGAGAGGTTTTTTTTTTTTTTTTTCCATAATTTCATATCTCTGCTTTGTTCCTGAGTACTACATGGGAGACTGAAAATGGAACAAACTCCATTAATTTTGTTCACACTATTTTCAGACAACAGTTTTACTTTGGGAGTGTTGCTAGAGGAAGGGCCAGGTACTGGAGGTTTTATCATCAAAAGAAATGCATAACTGTTTTTAAAGTACATTTTCTCCCCCCCATCTGTTCATTCCTACTTAGGTAATAGTGAAAAATGCAGTTACTCATTTTGCACAGCACATATTTCCTCTGTGCCATGGGTAGTTGTCAATATGCAACAACTATGGCCTACAGAATGTCTTGTGTGACATGTAAAAGTGATTTATGTTATGGAAACTGATCTTCACAGAATATCTTAAATAAAGGATTTGTTTTTATAACTTCAGAACAGTGTCTAGAGATGCTTCTATAAAAATAAGATTAGTCGAGTAAAGTTTTCCTGTGGGACACTCCTGCTCAGGAAGAATTATGCAGATTTGTTTCCGGTATAAATTCCTCAGTAATGTAAAACACTTTTCAGATAGCCCTAGTGTATATAGCTGTCATAGTGGAGGTATCTTAATTATCAAGGAAGTCTTATACAAAGTTAGAAACTAGCTATTGTCTAGTCTTAAGGAGGAAAAACTAACCTCTAACCCCAAGTATTCATTGTACAAAGTAAGTTCCATTATGCTCAGCAGAGGTGCTTTAAAAATGCATGATACTTACGGAGACTGAAATTTAATACAATGTTTTCCCACTTACATTTCTTGAAATGCTAGTGGAGCTGTTGCTATAAAAGGTTACAAGCCATTCTGTGAAAAGATTACTGCTTTGATAACTTCTGTGCAAGCCTTCTCATAGAAGGTGTTTGTAATGTTAGTGCAAAGGTTATGACCAGTGCTGTGGCTGAAGAGCAATTCTTTCAATATATTCAAAATCTTTAATACATACAAAGTGATGGTAATATTGCTCTGTTCCTGGCATCAGCTGTTAGAGAAAAATATTTGCAGATGTCAGAATATTGATTGCAGAAAATCTTGAAACCCACAAAACCCTGGGGCCTCAGTCTTAGTAACTTTTGCTGTTTATATAATTTCAACAAGCACATCACTGAGAAATTATTTATCTAAAGGAACTGTGGCCAAATTTGGCAAGCAACACTGTCTGCCAGTGTCTGCAGATGTATTGTTTCCTCCTACGTTCACTCATGCTGTCTATGGTCTTATGAGAGCACTAGCTGACAACAACCAAAAATATGTCAACTATCCATTATGAACTTTCTAAACCACTTCAGCTTTTTAAGCTTTCCTGCTAGTCACTGCACTGAGCAGCTCCTTGCAGCAGGCACTAGAATAATTAACCACTGCCTAAGTTTAATACAGCAGGAACATCATTGCCGATGGTGTTTTTACCATTACTAAGAGTAAATAAACTTCTGTAAGAAACAATTCTAAGCTCAGTATATTCAATAACAAGCTAGAAGAATATATTGTTGTTATTTTCTCAGATACTTAAAACATCAGTGGTTGGGGTGTGAGGCAGGTAATAAAGTGAAAAGAAAAATGTTTGAAAAAGCACATGCCTACAAAGTACTTTTTTTGCAGTATTCTACATAAGGATGAAAACCTCAAGTAAAATATTAAATGCAATGGGATATCAATGGGGAAGGAAATGAATAAAAAGGTGAGGGGGGGAGGAAGGAGAAGGAAGAGGGTAAAGGTAGGCTGGTTGGAAAACAGCAGGGAAACACTAGAGCTGAGCCATAGCTGCCACTGAGCTTTCTCCTTATCTCTTCATTGGTTCTAAGATTACAGAATCACAGAATCATCTAGGTTGGAAGAGACCTCCAAGATCACGGAGTCCAACCTCTGACCTAACACTAACAAGTCCTCCACTAAACCATATCCCTAAGCTCTACATCTAAGCATCTTTTAAAGACCTCCAGGGATGGTGACTTCACCACTTCCCTGGGCAGCCCATTCCAATGCCTAACAACCCTCTCGGTAAAGAAGTTCTTCCTAACATCCAACCTAAACCTCCACTGGCGCAACTTAAGCCCATTCCCCCTTGACCTGTCACCAGGCACGTGGGAGAACAGACCAACCCCACCTCGCTACAGCCTCCTTTCTCTCAAAGCTTCAGGTAAGAACTGAGTACACAGATTTCTTTAAAGTTTAATAACATGATTTGACCTGTTTATAACCTGAATGTGAATCTGCTACCATGATAGTTTGTGATTGGAAGAAACTCCAAGCAGAAACAAGAGTGCTACAACACATGTTCAACTTGTCGTGAGGCCACAGCTGGACTTCTGTTAAGTTCTAGACACTGTGATATGACAAGGATATTAATGAATTGGAAAGAAACCAAGAAAGACAGCAAAAATTAGCATGGACTTGGAAAGATGAAGAGAAACTGATAGGAAGAATCCTGAGAAAATGCTGGGAGCAAATCTAAATGCATCTGTGTATCTAGTACAGCAAAGACAAGGTTATTCTTGGTACTAAGCAAGGCTAAGTGAAGAAATGGTGGCACATTTTAAGCATACAGTATTTTTCCTAGTTGTAAATTATAATTAGGAAAGAGGAGGGCATATAATTAGAAGTATTTAAAGAAGCATCTGCAGACCAGCAACGAGATTTTCTATATAATACTGACAATAAGGTGTACATGAATTTCTAAATCCTACTGAGATTGTAGTCCTCTCTCTTTTGAGATCAGATTCAATGGCTTTTGAAATCGGACTCAAAGTGTTAAAGGGTTTATTTAAAAGCAAAATATTACGGGGATAAGAAAATAAATAGTGCATCAATATTCTGAGAATATTCAGTATCCTTCTTATCTTATGCATTTGCCATACCTAGAGTTTACATGTTCTTTGCCCTCCAAAAGGTAAAAGCAATGCAGAAATAATATGCAGCCAAGGCTTCCAATGCAGGTGCAAAAGGATCCCCAGAACCTTCTTAGTGGCCTCTTGACACCACCAGGTCTGATGAGATCCTAAAATATTTCCATAGCTGTCCAATATCTAGCCAAGTTCAATTTCAAGGTCAATTACTAGATTGGATCTTAAGGTAGAAAATTAAAGAAATTTTCATACCATGGCACCTCTGGCATGGGTTATCTAGTAATCAAGGCATTGTGATTTCGCAAGAAGTAAAAAAAAAAAAAAAATTACATCAAACTCATGCTGGACTTTGTATTCTATTCTGGCTACTGTGCAACACCTTATTTTGGTTATGACCACCAACCAACCAACCAAACAAAAACATTTTTTTTACAAAGACGATGTATTTTCTTAGCATCTCTCTAACTAGTCCTACTAATTGGTAAAATACAAAGAAACAAATATAAATACAAAAAAAAAAAAAAAAAAAAAAAACAACCACCTATAGAGTTTGCCTCAGAACTATTTGATGATGAAGCAGCAGCATGTTCTTCTGAACCGATGACATGTAAAAGAATGTTTGCATTTAGCAGGGTACACCTGAAATTTTCTTAAGTGCTGCAAACAGAATGTACAATACTATGGAAATAATAATAATAATAATAATAATAATAATAATAATAATAAAACAAAAAAAAAAACAGCTTTCTCCCATTTATTTGATTTAGCATCTCATTTAACAGACACTTGCTGGGAAGAGAATGTCCCTAAACACTGAAGGCACCTAGGAGAACAACAGCATTTTAAATTAAATTAATACCATGTATGGCTACACAAATCCTGTTTCTATAACCACACAATATTGTATCTCGATCAGTAGGCTTATAGCAAGGACAGCTTTCTGAGACAATACTAAAGCAATGATCTTTATGCGATACATTGCAATATGTCTTTCCTTATTTGCTTTTTAAAGTATATAGCCTACAGTTACTTTTTCTACTAATGTAACTTCAGCTTCATTATGTCCCTTTTCCAGAAAATAGTACATATACCAGGTCAATGGCAGTACATATGTGGTTCATGCTCCTTTCTACTGCTGTGCTGCTGGTTGGCCAGTTCAAAGGGTAGTAAATATTTAAACTGGCAGCCTGCACACCGTGGGTGGAAATCAGATAGTCCCTTTGATCACATGCCTGCGAAGGCTAGCATATAGAACTTTATCACTCTGAAACTTTCTGGTACTAATGAGGTGAGGGCCCAGTAAATTGGGTATTTTGCAACAGAGGGTATAGCACAACTGAGGTAACAGGGATATTTAAAGAACTTTGGTTAGGTACTTAATTTTGCCTCTCCATGACTAAGCCCTTTTCATTTTCATGTCCTTTTGACTCTGCAAGAATGTTGTCCCTATACAATGCTTTATTGTGTCATGTTAAAAACGAACCACCATGACCATTCCTGACTATCCCCTGAGAATTGTTTATTCCATTTCTGGAAAGACTTACATTATCCTGTGGGGATATGGCAGGGAAGATGGTGTTTTTGTTACATGTCATTTGCTTTCTTGCATAAAGTTCTTCCACTGTTTTCAGAGAAGGCAGATTTTAATCTAAGCCTTAATTATGTGTTTGTTTCAAAAAATACTAGCGCTAAGAAGTATTTTACTTAAGGTATCCATTCTACGGTTTTCCTTTATATGGCGTAATTAAACTATGTATAACAACTAAGGCATAAGCAGTTTTACTTCTTAATGCAAAGAGATAGGGATGTGGCCTAGCAGTTGAAGTATTTGAAGAGAATTACCTTTTTGTGATGAAAGGTTATACAAGCTGGTTTAACCAATGTCTAGCAGGAGGCAGCTTATTGGTAAAATCTCAGGTACTTTCAGTTCCTGTGTTTCCTCACCAACTCCCTCAAAAAGTCCTACCATATCACGTTCCCCACACAGTGTTGTAGTGAGGCATTGGTCTTTGATGATTCTTTTGTTGCTTTGAATGTTACTGTGCATTATGTGCAAGTCCCCCAATTATTTTCATTTCCAGTTGTCCTAAGGGTCTTCTCTCAAGTCCTGTTCCTGTGCTGCTGTCCGTTTGCTTGTTTAGATTTCAGCCCTTCTCATCAAAACCCCTGACTCGGGCTTGGCAGTGTAGGTAAGAAATTCTAGAGTTCTAGTGTTTCATTTTTCTTATGTCTGTACTCTCATCTTACCTGATCTTGGAATACCAGTTTTAAACAAAGGAGGAAATCTATCTTCTGCTGAAAAGTCTACTAGATGTCTACACACCTGTCTGTCTTACACTGGAACAAAGTGGTAAAATGAGATAGTAACACTGAATTCAAAGAACACAGAACACAATGCCTTTTTCTTGTTTCTATTAAAAAAAACAGCAGCTTCTTTTTCCTTCACCACACTCCTATTTAGCTATAAAAGTCGTATCAAATTCTGCTCTCTGATTCCCAGCCCACTCCCACAGCTCCTCATGGGGTTCCTTCCAGTCTTCAAGAATGAGGGGACTGCAGTCCAGACCAGTGGTCTTCTTGTTCCTTTAGTACTTTTCATTTTATTGCATTTCACTAGGGTAGTTTACCATGGAAAATTCATCGCTGTAGATTTGTCCTGTATGCAGTTATCATCTAAGGGGATCTTTCATGTGGGCCTATGTTTTCCATTGCTGCTCTGCTTGCAGCTGGCTCTGTAACTCAAGTCACATACAGTATGGTTGCTTCATGAAAAAATCAGCATAGTTTGAATTTATAGGTATTGTCCCCACTTGTTCTTGTAAAAAAATCACAGTATTCTGGAATACTCACATAAGTGAGCACAGCCCATGCTGAGAGGGGAGAGGCTCAACTTATCTCCTGATTGCTAAGCTTTTCTTTTGTTAAAATCAATGATTTCATTAATTTGATGCATTATAATTTAGATATGGTAAATGTCCTAACAGCTAGCAAAATGAGGTCTGCAGAATCCTTGGTAAAATATTTTGGACATGGATGAGGATATACTGCACCAACACTGCTCTAGAACTGCAGTCCCTGGCCTTCTTTCAGAGCATATAAAACAAGACCTAATACAAAGCTTTTCCTTGGAACGTTCCCATGAAGATTCATCATCTATGAATTTCATAGAACACATAAAACTCACGGTTTCTAGACATTTTAGATCCTAATGAATTTGGAATGACATTACTGTGCCACTTCAGCTAATTGCTGCTTCTGCAGTCATGGTGCCTTTAGGACTCCTGACTGGTTCTGGACATGTTTTAGTCTGCCTACAGCCTGCCTATAAAATTTAGGGGAAAAAATTAGTACTCTGCCAAATCAATTACTTTTCAAGAGTTGACTGTCCGTAGTCATAGAACAAAACAATACCATTTCACAAACTATCATGTATTACTTATTCAAAAGAAGGAGCCATACCACAGTACTTACAACTCACTGTTTTTAACTAAAATATTCACACTCCATGGTCGTGAAAGGCTGACACATACTGCACTCTTAAGCTGTAGCTTGTAAATTGAGGCTGGGTTAAGTCAGCTTTAGATTTCTCTACTCTTTTTTTGTAGTTTAATGTGCCCAGACTGAAATACAACCAATGCCCACAACTCTCCGATTTGTCTGGAAGGCTGAAGGACAGGAAGGGCGTAGCCTCACGCTATCTGTGCCAGTTTCAGGGTGTGGGGCAACTCATGGTCCTGAGAGCACTGCAGCTGGCGCAGGTCCGAGTGGCCCCAATGATTGCCTCCCACAGCTGCCCAGGCCTGGGGAACACCCTGCTGCCAGGCGCGGGTGCTCCTCAGGCCCAGCTCTGCCCGGCTGCGGCCAGGAGATGCCCAGGGCCCCCATCTGCCCTGCCTGGTGCAGCAGCCTCTGCCTCCCCACACAGCGCGGGCAGCAGCCCTCCCTCTCTCTTCTCACTGATCCATTTCAGTTTATAAAACTGACAAATGGAGTAATAGATAGCTTTTTAAGATATGCAGCTTATTTGTCAGAAGGATCAGAGCTGGACACAACAGTGCAGGATTTTTTCCTTATCGAAGCAGGCGAAGAACTGAAAGATGGATGTTACCAGATACCACAATAAATTCCAATTTCCATCAAACAGGCTGTAATGAGCCATTAACATCCCCGACTCGGAGGGAGGGAGATCTTCCTGTTGGTCTGTGCTCCTATACTAGGGTGACTTTTTCCTTGAACTGCACCACACAGTCAGCAGAACAAAACTCCTGCTGCTAAATGACAGGAAAAATTATCTGATTTAAGCCTTGGTTCAGAAGGAAGTCTTTACAGCAGCAATAAGCAAAAGGGTTGTTCCCCCCTCTCCTCCCTCCCACTCTACATTCTCTTTCCCAAGAACATGTTTATCGAATTTATAATACACGATTCAATATACCAGACCCAGGCAATGAAGAGATCTTTAACAGCTTTTCCCAAACTTGCTGGTAACCACAGAGTTGGAGGAGGCCTCCAAGCTGAGCTCCTTGATCCGGGTGGAACAAAAGAACAATTCCCAGTGCCAGGCAGAGCAGAGTCCAGCAAAAAGCCTTCAGACTAGCCATGTTTTGCCAGAAGCTCTTCTGTTTTCCCATCAGTGTCAAGGCAAGAATGTGATTTCCTCCACACATTTTCAGCCACAGTTCTGCAAAGAGAACCTCTCAGTTCTCTTTGATCCTGCTATCATGAGAGCTAGGACAAGGGAGATTTTAATTCAGAAGTTTATTGTAGAATAATATAAAAATACACGTATACAAACTATTCCAGTTAATAATCAGTGTGAGTACAGGACGAACCTGAACAGACAACAAGCAGAAAACAGATGAGAGCAGCAATAAAATGAAACTGAGACGGAGTTCAGTGCAAAAGGAAGAGCGATTTGTTTTGATAGTTTAGAGCAGTAAGAAGGAGCAAGCCCACTCCAAGTTTTCACAGCCAGAGTCTCTCAGAAAATTGAAGAAATACTGACCAGCCTAAGCACCAAAGTGCTACTGAACACACTACACAATCTGAAAGTGCAAGGCACTACTCTCACGTTGTTGGCTATTTGCCTACCAGGGGCAGACCTGCAGCCGGTAGCCCTGCAGCCCCAGTCCTTGACTGTCCAGATTGGAGACTTATGTGGACAAGCTAAAGCTTTTAGGCTGCACCACCCTAGGTTCCCTCCTCTAAAAACCTGGCATATGGGGAGACAGAAATGGAAATCAGGTTTTGGGACTACGTGCCTGCATCTCACCCTTTATGTGATGGCAAGCTGAAGCTAGGGTAAAAAAAAAAAAAAAACATCCATCCTGGTTGAAAAGTGCTTCCTAAGCATAACCTTGTGAAGTAAAGCACTCTGAATAGCAATTAAAAACAAAACACCCCCCTGACTTAGAAGCTCATGTCAAAGAAGCTTAAGCACATGCCTTGAGTTAAACAGATGTTTAGGTTTTAGCTCAAGTGGGGCCTGTGCTGACTCGGCACTACTGCAGATTTACAGGACTGGCCAGCAGCAGCACCATCCTGTAACACTGCTGGTACCTCTGCTCTACTGATATGTGCTCCGTGGTATGCACATACTGCAAACACTGACTCAGATGCCAGATTTCTGTAACATACACAAAGCCATAAAAGTACTTTGCAATCTCTAGCAGTATATTTGACTCAAATAAAGCATCTGCATTTCTTGATAATGAAATATATATATATATATATATATATATTTGTGTGCTACAGAGGTACAAAATGTTTTCATGACCTGGTTACTGACCCAATAAAACTAAAATGCCACATGAAACCAACAGTGGGCAAGGAAGAAAACACAGGAGGAGGTGAAAAAATGTAGTTTGTTACAAGATACTTTTAAACTACTGACATGTTAAGAAAGCATTGTATCTACAGCATCTAGAAATGAATACGTGTTACAAATACTAGACTTTCAATTTCTAAACTTTTCTTGAAAACTTTGCCCTTTGCTAGCCCAAAGCGCCAGGTTATTCCAAATGGATTTTATCTGCTTTAGAGACAAACTCCATTGCAGGGGGGAAGCTCTAGTTGCCAAGTACTTGGCAAAACAGCCTTGCAATTAGGTACTTCCCTCTACCCTAGGGAACCTGAACTATATAAAAAGAGAGCAGGAGACAGACCCAGATTTAACTATATGAACTGCACCTACTCCAAAAGCAGCATGCCAAGTTTCAAAATATTCTGGCTTGCAATAAAGCTTTAAAGATAACTTTCCAACAGCCATCTCAGCAGCCTGCTCAATACACGCACAAATTTCTTACAGAAATACAGTTCAGAGTGAGGCCTGAGTACTGCAACTTTTGCCAGAATCAGGACATATATAGATAATGTGCTCATGCATTGTCTGTAAAACTCAACCCATTAATTACAGTTGGCAAGCAACGCATATAGGAGGCAAGGGTGGTTGTGAAGTAGATTGCAAGATCTGCTGTTTTGTTTTTAAAAAAAGTCCATGTCAGAGGTACATAAACATTCTGTGAATAAATAAACATATCCCTGCAAAAGGTGACTGAGAAGACACACTGGCACAGAGATCCTTAGCTGGTGCTCCATATGCACAGCAACTGACTTGCTAATCAAGTTATGCTGAAAATACCTCTTTCTTACAGTTTTCCAGAAAGTTGCAGATGCACATATCCATTGGGAGGAAGCAGCAAGAGGATCACAAGATGCTCAAGTCTTGCCACACTTTAAAAAAGTATTTTTTATTCCTTACTAGTTTCTCAAGCATAGGATGAAGAAGCAAATAAAATGATCCACTTAAGAGGTATCTGTGGAAGAAAGCCTAAGCCTTTATCTTAAAAGGTTACATGAATTTACCCCTTTGACAAGTGAGGGCTGCAATGAAATGTGCAGTCCCTTCCTTTCCTACCCGGTTGAGATTGCTGAAACAAACTGGTCCCCCAAAAACTCTGGCTGCACCAAATAAGATCATCTATCAGACAGCTAAATGGACACACACAAGTGTAAGCAACCTGGACAGTTCTCAGAGCATGAACTTTAATCCCACTGGTTTTCCTCCATTAAGTAGCATTCTCTCCCCTCTCCTTTCCCAACACCAGGAAAGTTTCCCATGAAACTCCATGCAACAGTGATTGCAGAGAACAACAACAAAGAAAACGAGCATTTCTCATAAAATGGCAAAATGGCAAAGAGCAACAAATGTTCCAGCTGACAGGTAGCTCTGCCAGCCTGCTGCATGCCAGGGACCTACAGGAGCGGGACTGCAGGGGTAGGAGGATGAGCTGGGGCTGAGGTGCCATGGTGCAGCAGGGGAAGGGACCTTGACAGCCTAATGTACGGCAGCACTTGTGTTTGTAACTCCACAGTGCAAGTCAGGCTGAAGAACACACATTTTAATAGTCGGGAATACACCCCAGGTAGAAGCAAACGCAATATGGAGCACTGAACTGTACTGGGAAACATACAGAATCATAGAATATCCCGAGTTGGAAGGGACCCATAAGGATCATCAAATCCAACTCCCGGCACCGCACAGGTCTACCCAAAAGTTTAGACCATGTGACTAAGTGCACAGTCCAATCGCTTCTTAAATTCAGACAGGCTTGGTGCTACGTCCCTGGGGAGCCTGTTCCAGTGTGCAGCCACCCTCTCAGAGAAGAACCTCTTCCTGATGTCCAGCCTAAACTTCCCCTGTCTCAGCTTAATACCATTCCTGTGGGTCCTATCACTGGTGTTTACAGAGAATAGATCACCTGCCTTCCAATCCCCCTCGCAAGGAACTTGTAGACCGCAGTGAGGTCCCCCCTCAGCCTCCTCTTCTCCAGACTGAACAGGCCCAGTGCCCTCAGCTGCTCCTCGTACCTCTTCCCCTCTAGACCCTTCACCATCTTTGTCACCCTCCTCTGGACACTCTCCAACAGTTTAATGTCCTTCTTGTACTGTGGTGCCCAGAACTGCACACAGTACTCGAGGTGAGGCCGCACCAGCGCAGAGCAGAGCAGGACAATCACCTCCCTTGACCGACTAGCGATGCCATGCTTGGTGCACCCCAGGATATGGTTGGCCCTCCTGGCCGCCAAGGCACACTGCTGGTTCATAGTCAACTTGCTGTCAGCCACAACTCCCAGATCCCTCTCTGTGGGGCTGCTCTCCAGCGTCTCATCACCCAGGCTGTACATATAGCCAGGGTTGCCCCGTCCCAGGTGCAGGACCCGGCACTTGCCTTTGTTAAACTTCATGTGGTGTGTGATCGCCCAGCTCTCCAATCCGTCCAGATCTCTCTGCAAGGCCTTTCCACCCTCATCCGAGTCCACAACTCCTCCAAGTTTGGTGTCGTTGGCAAATTTGCTCAGAACACTTTCTAGTCCTACATCCAAATCATTTATAAAGACATCGAAGAGGACTGGCCCGAAAATGGAGCCTTGAGGGACCCCACTGGTGACCATCTGCCAGCCAGATATGGCCCCATTAACCACAACCCTTTGAGCCCTGCCCATCAGCCAATTGCTCACCCATCGTATGATGTTTTTGTTAAGTTGTACGCTGGACCTTTTGTCCAGTAGGATCCTATGGGAAACCGTGTCAAAAGCCTTGCTGAAGTCCAAAAAGATCACATCAGCTGGTTTCACTTGATCGACTAGATGGGTGATCTTGTCATAAAAGGAAATCAAATTTGTTAGGCAGGACCTATCCCTCATGAACCCGTGTTGGCTAGGACCAATGACTGCCTTGTCCCCCAGGTGTGCTTCAATAACTTTGAGGATCCTCTTCTCCGTAATTTTGCCAGGCACTGACGTGACACTGACAGGCCTGTAATTGCTAGGGTCTTCTTTCTTACCCTTATGGAAAATTGACACAACATTTGCCAGCTTCCAGTCTACTATAACCTCTTCAGATTCCCAAGATTGTTGAAAAATAATTGAGAGAGGTCCCGCGATGACGTCAGCCAGCTCTTTAAGCACCCTGGGATGGATCCCATCCGGACCCATGGACTTGTATGGATCCAGGTGGAGCAGCAAATCCCGCACATGTTCAGGGTCGGATAGGAGTTTCTCATTCCCACCGTCGTGGTCCTCCCGCTCTGGGCACCCAGGGTCCCGAAGCCCATCATCAGTGTTGAAGACAGAGGCAAAGAAGGCATTAAATGTCTCTGCTTTGCCTATGTCCTTGTGTCTGAGGAGACCTTCCCCATCAAGCAGTAGACCTGTGTTTTCCTTGGTCCTCCTTTTTCTGTTCACATATCTAAAAAAATACCTTACTTATTGTCTCCCACAGACATGGCCAGCTTCAACTCTAGTTGGGCTTTGGCCTCTCGAATTTTCTGCCTACAAACATGAACAGCATCCCTGTATTCCTTCCTCATCGTCTGACCCTCCTTCCAGCAGCCGTACACTTTCTTTTTTCGCCTAAGCCCCAGTAGAAGATCCCTAGTCAGCCAGCCCGGCCTTCTGCTCCGTCTGCCTGCCTTCCGATATTTTGGAATTGCCTGATCTTGTGCTTTTAGGAGGCAGTGCTTAAAGACTGACCGTCACTGATGGACTTTTTATTTATAGTTTTAAAAATGCAGACTGTTTCTTTAAAATTCCTTGTATTAAATACTCTAGACCAACTTTTAAAATGAGATTTAAAAGTGATTCAGCAGCGTATGTATGTGTTGGCTGTACCTATCCGGTCAGGTCAGGGTGAAAGATCAATGCGCAGCTTGACAGCTCATACAAATTGTACAGCCTTTATACAAAGAGAATCTGCAGCAAAATGCAAGGGAAGAGATGGATCTGTAGCAAAATGATTAAAATTCTTTATGAAATTGCTGAAGGCCCCTCTAGTAGCACACAATCTGAATAATACCTTTTCCAAACCTGATTTTTCCATTAGCTTTTATAATAACAAACAGTGCTAGAAGCATGTATGATGTCTTCTCATCCCTGGAGAGACACAGTTTTTAAGTGATCCCTCAGATGAGACAGCACCTGAGGCACCAGAGTTCTCCAGCATCTGGTAAACAATCCTGTCACAGGAACTGCAGAGTTTACCTCAAAAGACACGGGCAGTACCTCCTGACTTTCTCAATTCCAGAAATGTATTTTAACCTGTTTTTGTTGTTATAAAACTGTGACACAAGAAAAGCTTACAAAGCATCCTGCTTAGGGTGTTGATGATGATAGAAGTATGCTATTTCAAAACACAAACAAGATTAGTTCATCCTCAAAGAATGTACTATTCTGATAATAAGTATCTCCAAGTAAACCGAGGAACAACTGGGAACCACAGCTCCACGAAGCTCATTCTTCTCTTAAATCCACAGGAACTGTTTATGTCATGTGCTCAGACAGGATCTGGATTTCCATTTAGCTATTACTGTAGCAAAGTGAAATGAGAGCTATAGCATCCTGCTAAATTAATTACGGCCCACTTTCCCCCACCTTTTTGTATCTTGACCACTGCTATGGAGTAGGCTGGCTGTTCGCTCCCCCTGCTATTTCCAGCTAACCTTCAAAAAGGCCCACCTTGTGCTTGAGGATTCACTGCAATACCAAGTGTCCGCAGGAGCCATGTTTTACCACGTGCTCCATTCAAAGCCCAGACAGCATTTACTCATTGCCCACCAGATGAAGCCCAGCCATACCACTGGGGCTGCAAGCCCTGCTGCAGGCCAGGCCAGCCTGCCTGCAACACAGCGGCAGGACCCTGGGGTAAGCACGGTGTTAGGAAGCTTGGGAGAGCTGTGCCAGGAGAGGTGTCACCTGCCAGCACACAGAGGCTTTGGCCGCCTGGCACTGGGCAGGGAACACGCACACAACACCGGCTGTTAGTCCAGCCCAGCCTGCCACTCGCTCCCAGCCTGGCCTCACCTCCACCTGTGGCAGCATGGGGGTCCTGGGCTGCCACACTTGCTCATCTGCCTTTTTTTAAGGTTGTTCATGCCTGAAGCAAGCAGGGAGGCACTGTGTATTTTTTGCATTCCAGCGGAATGCAAAACTGCAAAATCCAAATTGTCCCAACCCAAATCCACAACTGTCCCAACCCCATATGGCAGAGGGCAAGCATCCCCCAGCTTTCACACCAGGTATAGAGGCAAAAGAAGTTTCCTCCTTGTATTGTCTCCTCTGATTTATTTATTTACAAAACCAAGACTGAGGCATCTTGGCAAGAAACCTGTTTTTACACGTCTAAGATATCTGCAACATAGCAATAGCGCAAGGCCGACTCCCACCAGTTCCTGCTGCAGCCTGATGCAGTGCAGGAGAGGTCAATGGGCCGCAAGCACCACAGTGTTCCAGCCATGCCAGCTGTCCTGCATCGCCAAGCCTCAGCCCCAGGCATGATTTAGCAGTCACTAGCAAGGAAATACCCACTGCAGGCAAGGAAAGGAGTAGTCAGGGAGAGCAATGGCAGGGGTTGCAAGCAGGAGCTGAGCTGACCACAGTACACACCATCCCCTCACTTCCAGCTCCCACTGCCCCGTCTCCTTGCAGGGTTTTAAAACTATCACAGTCCTATTGCTTTTATCATCATGTCTCCAAAAAGAAAGACACATGCCCTAAGATTTCTGTCTCTCTTAGAAGAGAACAGTTTCTAAAACAGCTGTTCAGGTAATTTAAGTTCATGCTGTCAAATAAATTGACCATGAGATTTTTGAGGTTTACTTCATTTATACCTTCTAAAACCAGCTTCACGGACCTCGGAGTTGCTATTCAAGAGAGTATTCCATTGCTTTAGTTTAGTAATGAACACATGTCACTGCCACCTTTCAACCTCTATTTGTTCCTGTCACATAAGCCACTTCCTGCCACATCTCACTCAAGTCACTTCTGGTTTTCTGCACAACAAATGTCACAAGCCCCACGTCTTCCTGCTACGTAACCTGCTACCCGGCACAGAAATTTGGGCTGCTGAGCAGCTGCACTTGGCAAGTTCAGACTTTGCTTCCTGTGAAAATGGAATGTGGAGCAGCTCTCTGGGCTCTGGAGTTTGTACAGCAGTTACTGCATTGAAGAGTTCGTTTGGGAAAGGGAAATAAGACTACTGCTGGGTCTGCAGAGCAGGACTCTGCTGAAGCCAAGCATTGTGAAGGAGGGCAGCACACTGTGCTGCTGATACGAGCAAGTGGCCACTGGGGTCAAACCATCTACGGGTCACTGGGCTGCAGCAGAAGGCCCGAAAGAAGGGCTCCGAACCAACACGATGCAGAAATGTTTATGCGTTATGCACGCATAAACGTTTGAGCCTTGAAGCAGCTACAGTATATGAATTTATGGAAGTTTCATGCAGAGGCATGTTCACCGCTCCAAGTTCAGCATTATCTCCCTTTCTAATGAGCTTCCATCCAACCCGCCTGGCTCCTCCTCTTTTACTAACTCCTGTCCCAGCTTCTGCGTGCCCCAAATACTTTAACACTGCTTTATTTCTAACCAGGCTACTGCTGTGAGCAAAGAAAGGAGAGGGAGTTTTCTTTTGGGAGGGCTGAAGCTACACAGAGGTGTCTGGTGCTCAGGTCCTGGCACCAAACACCTGAGAGGTTTCCAAGGAGCAGAAGTCACTGCAGGACAGCAGGACAGTCACTGCTTGGCTCCAGAGTCCCAGGTTAGGACCCAGGCATGATGCCTGCTTTCTCCCAACACGTAGTAGCAGTGTGGAAACTGAGCATATCAACCAGAAAAAGATGCCAGAAGAGGATTCAACACACTAAATTCAACATGACAAATACTTGCAAATTCTTTGCCCCTGAAAGAATTGCGTGGACCTGCTGCACCCAGCCGTGAACCAATAGAGATTCTCAGAGGAAATGTCCTCTCCCCTACACCAAGTCCCTTGGTTCATTTTTATTTTTTTTCCCCCATGAAAGCCCAAGTATAACAGGGATTGCAACTTTCAGACTTGCCACTAAGGCAGTGTCCCACTGGGGACTCTGGAACAGGGAGGCTAATCGAATAGATTTTACAAGCAAAATAGATTTTGAACAGATTTTCCAAGCAAAGTTGCAAGAACAGCATGTTATTCTACGTTTAGCTAGTACAGGTGGCCGAACAGAAGTGTCTCATTCAAACACCCCTGCAAGGGGGTTCCTGTTGTAGTGGTGGCACTGGAGAATCCACACACCTGCCACCCACAGCAAACCAGACTTCCTGAATTCCACTGCCCATTGCATTTCATCCTATTTCATGCCTGAGGGAGTGCTCAGGTTACCACTAGTGCCTCCTGTTCCTTACTAAGTAAGCATTAGTGCTCATTTCTGCCTCTCCAAGCAGAGATTGCTTTCCCTAAGAACTAAAAGCCACAATACCTCTTCATGACAGAAAAGTCTGTAGCAGGATCAAAGTGCCATCATTTCTTCACGGTCTGAGGGTTTTACCTCTCTGCAGAACCCAGCAGGCTGCTGGCACACAGCTTTTCTGCTCTGCTCTGGCAGCAAGCCAGTGATTACCAATTAAGGGCCACGAACTTCTCTGTTTCTGAAAGGAGCTGCCCGGTGGCTGGAAGCGAAAGGCAGTGCACAGACTCCCTGGCTCACAGCTGCCCCCCTGCTGCTACCCTCTTGGGGCAGGAGTCACCACCTGAGGGCTCCTACTGACTTCAGGCGCTAAGTAGGTGGGAAGCTCCTCCACCCACCACACTGTATTCATTTAAAAACTCCTAATAAATAAATAGTTCCGTTGATTATGCTACAGTTAGAAATGAAATCCTCAGAGATTTCTGTTAGATCAGCTTTTCTCTGTATTTTAATAAATCGATGTTGTAAGGGACACGAGTAATTTCAACTTCATTCTCCAGAATTCAGGATTTTCTCCTTTCCCCTTTCCCAGACAATTAAGTATATAAATACATCACTAGTTAGGGACAAGATCTAGCAACAGTTAAATAGTCCTCATTCTCCTGAAGATAATGGGATTACTCATATGAGACCATTTTGAAGCATAGCAGATTTTTTTTTGGCTTAAAATATTTAGAATAAGATCTCCCAATTTTCCAGGAACACAGCTGTTTTATGTCTGGCTTTAAACCCAGCTCTGTTTGTACCATACTAAGATTCCCAGTGAATAGCTGCCTGAATAACTGCAAAACCTCAAGGCTGATCTTCCTCAGTATTGATTATTCAGCTCTTAATTAAGGATTTTTTTCCCCACTGTGGACTACTTCACTTAAATTATTTTAATTTTATAGCAGTCCTTTGAGGATGCATTCTGTGAAATAGATATTTGCTAAGATTAGGGATAACTCAAGTGTCTAGTCCAAAACCTGAAAATGGTAAGATTTGCCTAATGGTTTCAGCAGGAAATTTTCATTTGAGGAGAAAAATCAACCAACCAACCAACCAGATTTATCAAGAATTCCTCATAGAGAAAAGCTATTTTTTAAAAATGTCTTGATCAAAAAAACAGTGACCACAAAAAAGCTTCCTCTCCCCTCAAAAAAAAAAAAACAACTTAGACATACCCAATTTTGACATTTCAAATTTTGAAAGTATAGTTTGGTCCAATGTTATATATACACTCTGAATTTTTTGTTATCATATTTAAAAGATCAAAATATATACTTTTATTGACAGAATTTCATTAATTTTTCTGATCATCAGCATTCAAAAAAAAAGAAAGTAACGAATTTATATCTACAGTCTCATGGAGAAAATCAGGGTGGAAGATTTTAACTTCTCTAGACATTGTCTTGTGCTTCTGGATCTGGAATAGATTTTCTGGGTTCACTAAATCAGTTTATTTCTTTGATATACCAATAAAAAGGAGAAAAAAATAAAACTTCCTCAGTATTGCTCTTCTATCTGTATGCAGGAGAAATCAAATTTATCCAACAACCTGCAGACTGAGTGAAAGCAGTGGGAAGTATTTGGCCATACTGATTTTTGTTCCTGACACTACTGCTAACTTAGATTATTAAAAACTAGGATCTGGGTTTACAAGCTTTTCAGTATTTTTACTTCACTGGGAGCTGAGGCAACCACACAATGAACTTTTCTTCTAAGTTTAATTTTATCAATCATTTAATTTTCTAAAGTTTAGTATATTTGACCATGCCTTAATAAAAATAAAAAACCCTAGGCCATAGAAGAACCATGAAGAAATATTCTGACCAGAGCAGAAGCTCTACAGATTAACCATCTCCTGCACCGACTGGAATTAAACCTATTTTGATCTACATTAAATAAAATGACAACATAAACAAATAAAACACCAGCATGCAGTAGGGCACAGTTGCAGTAGTTTGCCCACACTAGCAGCCACCATGGGAACAGGTCTCAATCTCCCCACTTCCCCAGTGACTATGCTGCTTCAGCCCACCCAGGTGACATGCAGAACGCATGTACCTTTATCACAGTACTGCCATCTCTCTGAAGGTGTCACAGGCAACCAGAAAGACTACAAAGGTGTACAAAGTGAGGACCATTTTCCAAACCCCACACTGCATCGTCACATCTCCAAGCTCAGCTCACTGAGTCTGTAATTCTTACCAGGTTTCCTGGGCTAGGTACAGTACATCCCACATGGAAGCCATTTCCCCATCCTCTTAGATGATAAAGAGGAGTCATAAACAATGCAGATTTTCTGAATAAAAATATTTATTTGAACAAGACGTCCAGGGTTTCTACATCTTGGAGCATGTAGCACTCCAACCATCACAAAGCAACTAAACAACAATGCGGTCTGTCAGCTATCGGTTTCTGACTCGGGCAACACTGACTCCCAGATTGACTCAGTTGTGCCTCCTGCTGCTATTAATGCATCTCTACAACTGTGCAGTTTCATAACTCAGAAGTTCCCATTGCAATTAATGTATTGCAGACATGCCAACAGCCTCCTGGCAAACCGGTGTAACTAATTGCTAATTTCCTTGCTCCAAGACTCTTCGCAGAACCATCTTGACTGAGCTTTTTGTGTTCCTTGACTGCAATTCAGTTTCAGATTCAAGTTAAAGTTTAAATAAAGTAGGAATTGAAGGATAATCTCTCTGTCCTAGGGAGAAATGTCATAGACCCTTTAGGCCAGAATACAGCACACAGCTTTTAGCAATATTCCTGAAATCTGTTGGAAGGTCGCTTAATATTTTTTTTTTATTTTTTTTTATTTTAAAAAGGGGATGGTGAACTGTAAGGAGAGCACAAATGGGATGAAGGGACTAGAGTGTGGGAGAGCCAGGATATTTTTTCTGATCACCTTTGCTAGAAAATCAGAAGTATCAAGCTATATTGTCAAGTTCATTTAATGCAAAATAATAGGCAATGCACAGCCATTGGAAAGGGCACATCAAAATCCCAGTCTGTTCTCAGGAATGTCTATCTAGAGTCCTGCTTATCATTTTTTAAATACAGATTCTCTCTTCTGTGTGGCTCTATTCTCTCTTCTGTGTGGCTCTATGCTCACTCAAGTCAAATTTTACTGGAAATTGGGTACTACAACTGCAATGGTGTTGATTCTGAAGGTCAAACCAGAAACATCAGATTAAATGTTTAGCTTTTGGAGGATATAACATTGCCAAGGTAGTTTATAAGCAGCTCACTTTCCCATCCATTCTTGCCTTCAGAAAGACAGCAAAGCAGTTTTACCCAGATTATAAAGTAAGGATTTCCACATAAAAGTAAATATGCAAGGAGTATCTCCTCCATTGTAGGGCACTGGCATGCCTAGAGTTGCTCTACTTTGGTTTGCTTCAGGCTTTCCCATCTCTGCATTTCTGCTGTAGCTATGATTTCCACCATTTTTTAAAGAAGTCTGTGTTGTCTCAATTCCAAATATACAATGCAGGTTTTTGTCATGCTACCTTGGTGTGTTTCCACGTTTTTTTTTTTTTGTTTTTTTTTTGTCAAAATATATTGCATTACTATCAAACATTTGCTTTCACATCGTGTAGAACTTGGGGTCCAGAGAACTAATAGAAGACAGGAATTGATGTCATCCAAATAGTATATTTATAGTGAATATTCTGGAATTTCCTCATCAAATATAATTTGCTGGAGCATATCTAGATTAAAGTCATTTGGCTGATGCTGTTTTTCCCACTATTTCATTCAAGTCAGCAGATGACGATGTTCTCTTGAGAAACTCTCAGCTTTGCACAAATTCTGACGCTACAGTCTGGCATTTTGAGTGTTACCATTAAATGAATCCCAGCCATTTGTTCCCCTGTCCAACATGTTCTTTCACTCAACTCAACACACCCTTCAGCTCAGCAATGACACATTTCTCTCCACTTTAGTTAGAAGGCCTCGCTTTTTGTTCTGGTCTCCTACCATAAGAAGGCTTTTAGTTTTCTTTTAGTTTCCACTGTTTGTACATCTGCCATTTGTTTACCTCTACACAAAATGACTTTTGACCTTTTCTACTGTATCTGCTAAGGGGCAGAAATCTCCAGGATTTGTTGATAGCTGGCTCACAGGCAGCAAAGCCACCTACATTCGCTGCCCATGAGAAGACCATCTGCAGCACGTATACAGCTGCAATACAGAACAGCAGAGAACCCACCCAAGAGCATCTGAGAAAACCTGTGAGCAGAAACTCTGAAGCATCAAGTATAACACCCATGCCTAGCTGTATTCCCACATGCCCAACCTGAACTCTGAGAGTACTGACAGGTATAAAACACATCCATGCTTTAAAATCTGCTGACACTAAGCCATGTAGAACACACTACTGGAAAACTCCCAAGGCCTTGACACACATTAACTGAGTTGCACAATCTGGCTGTTCACTTTCTTTCCTGTTGTCTGTTTTCAGTTTTTTCTCCTAATTTTTCAAACCCTTTAAGCTTGCTGCTATTGCTTGTCTCCCCTTTCTCCTACTAAAACAACACTTCATTTTGCTGTTGTATTTCACACTGCCTTAGCACCGGAATTGCCTCTCGTGTAAACAGCAGCACTTTTAGGGACAGCCATTTAACCATTATTCACTGTTCTATGGACATTAGGCAGGATCTCTGCTGTGCAAACCGCTTGCAGCAACAGTATTTTCTGTTAAGCACAAACTTCTAATGGTTTGATTTTTATTTTTTTTTTTTCAAATAAGAGTCCAGGTAGAGTCTTCTATTTTAAGCATGGCATGTATTTCATTCACCTAGTTATACATGTATACTCCCATCTTCGTGTGTTGTTCTTTTGAACTGCACTTCTGCAGCATTCCTCCATAAAAGGCAAGGTTTACTACAGAAAATTCTGAAACTGCTTTTATCTTTTATTCTCCAACCCCTTACATTACTTTGTTCTATTTCCATTTAATGCAAGTTTATTGTAGCCAGCAACAGTGACTGTTGCTATGTTTTTGTACCCCTTACGTTTGTTTCCATTTGTACTGGTCTTATTTCAGTCGCTTGACATGTTTTCAGTTGCTTCATCTCCGGTTAATCTCTTCATTGCATCACTTACTTAGGTATCTTTTGGATTCAAGTAATTTGATCACATATCTGGAATACTTCCAGACCTTTAGAACAATATTATGAGAGATTACACTCAGTTAGATGGCAGTGTAACTCCTAGCTATCCTCATTTTCATAATGGGTGACTGCAAGAATTTTTAGGAATGCAGCATACTCCTCTGGCTGTAACGATTATGTTTTTGGTCTTCAACTGAAAGTATTTTTATATCCTATCACTACGATGTGCAGATAGGCAGAATTTTAGGAATGGAGTAAGAATTTTTTAGAATGGAATAAAATAAAATGAGCACCCACCATTTTAGTTCATGGTTCTAGCTTCTGGCCTGGTAGCTGGCACTCAGGTTGGTTTTCTGACCTTGCCTGGAGAACACAAAGCTGGAGCCTTTCTTAGGCTCAGTCACCTCTGCTAGTTTCAGTGCTCACTATAGAGTCCTGGGCCCAAATTCTATCAGAGCAGGCCATTTTCCCATCAAGAGAAAAAGGAATGGATGTGTACTTGTGATCAACACCTCAGTACAATATACCCCTACTTCCTATTGAAGCTTTGAGAAAGGTTGGGCAAAAATAGGAGAACTACACAGTAGAAGTTACTAGCGTTGGTATATTCTTATTCCCATAAGCACTCCCACTAGAGCCAAATAAATGACCCACATAAGTGCTCACCATCACAATTGCAGATTACACAATCAGAATCCTAAAAATAGGAGCAAAACTTACACAGACAGTACTATTTTCAAGTCTGTAGCCAGACAGTTCAGCCTTCAAGTTTTCAGGCCAAACTGCTTTTCATACACAGACTGTCTGAAAATACTGCTGAGTCTCTGTTTTAATCTCTCTCTAACACAACCCAACCTTTTTTTATGGGAAATTTTCTATCAAAATTAATCCTCCATTCAGCTAAAAAGCACTCTGGTCTTACAGTTGCTAAATTTTGAGATGTATTAGACAAAAGACCACCAAGCAGAAGATTCAGGTCACCCGTCTTGTGAACAATCATTGCCTAACCTGTTCATCAGGGATGCTTTCTGAAACCTATTAGCTAATATTTAGTAATGTTTACCACTTCTCCATTCCCATCTCATTTCTAATTCAGCTGAATGTAGAGCGTTAACATCTGCTGCACTGAGACCTAATCAAGTAATTTTGCTCTTTCCCACGTTACAAAGTTTCCAAGCTGAAACCATACTTTACTTTTCAATTCATGTCTATGTAGAATGGCTTATGTAGAAAGGCCTTATGCAAGATTTCTTTGTCTATGAGAGAGTGAGTAATTTCATTTTATAACTCCTTTTTAGCATGTTATTTATTTATTTATTAAAGAGAACTGTAAAGAATCACACCTTTATAATCTGCTAGGTCAAAAAAGAAACGTTGGACTTGGTTTTATCAAGTCACTGTCACCTTGTTTTCAAGAACTCAGTATTTTTAACATTTGAATAGTTTTCCTGGTACTGTAGAAGCACTGATAGTACTGACCTGGTACCCATGTCCAGGATCTCCTCAGTGCTTTTTAAAAGTGAATGGCAAAATACATTTACCAGTCCTCTTCTGCCTTTTTTAACTGCAATGAGAATCTTTGTTTTCTTATGACCAGGTTGGCTGACTTGATTCCATTCCCAAATTCTGCTGGAACTCAAAATTTAATATATAGTATCTGTTACTGGTAACACGTTGTTAGCAGGACAAAGTTTTGGAGATGTTGTACACAACGTGACAGAGAAAGCCATAAATATAGGTACTCCCACCTCTGCCAGATCAGAGAGAAAGCGAACACGTTTGCTTGACAGTTTATTCTTACTATTCACATTGCTTTATCTTATGCATATTCTCCAATATTGTGTTTTTAGATAATATGTTTTTTGTTCTGCACACACAGAGAACATGCTTGGATAAAAGGCCATGAGCCTTCTCTTCCTGCCCCTCCCTGGGTTTCCATGTACTTTCTTATCAGGGAGTCAGACCTTGCCATTTACAATGCTACCCAGAATCAGACTATCTAGTCAAATCCCACAAACAGACTCACCTTCCTAACTAAATATTTATTTAGTGGTCAGGCTCATGTATAGTGTGTCTATAACATATCTCATAATTTACTAAGTACTGTGCTTTCTATCAATTTTTTATAGGGAAAATCTACTTTGCCAGAAAAAGAAAGTTATTTTTTACAAGTGAAAATCACAATGGAAATCCTGCTATTAAACTCCCTCATAAACACTATCAAAGAATCATACCAAATAAGGTTAGTAAGGACCTTTTATTTAAATAAGTAACAAACTATTTATACTTTTACAAGAGTCTGTCCTATTTTAGTAAATATTTGGCAAAGTTATTTGATTAAGAGAGCAACCTGGCCCTCATTTAACATAGTTATTTGCCATAACTTAATCTTCTATCATTTCAGTTTAACTACACAAGCATTTTTTGATATCTTTAGGTTAAGTAATACCTTTTGATAGCTTGGTTAAGAGAGGAATTAGTGAGATAAGTGACCAGGTATCTTTGGAAAAACCTTTAATTAGACATCTTAAAGCCGAAATCACTCCCAGCAATTTAGTGATATGTGCTACATGGAGAAGAGTGCGGTCACTTTTTGTTCCATCACTAGATACATTCCCACACCATACTTTATTTTAGAGACTTCTCTTCTATAGAGAGACATTTTTTGATATTTGGAAGAGTTCTAAAAGCTGTGATTTCCACTCTCTGCCCAGAAACTGAGATGTGCCTGGCCCCCATGGCATACTACCTAACATAGTGTCATAAAGTGACTTATCGACGTCACTTGCACTTATCAAAGTCAAAGGAGAGCTTGGCACTAGTGCTGCAGACGTATGAGGCAATGAAGCACCATCAGGCATCCTGCGGTCATCTGTGTGCTGTTGCCTTTTGGAATTTACCAGCTAGCAGTAACCGGGCACATCGTGCTCCTTGGGCAGCAGCAGCTGTGCAGTGTTTATAGATCAGCCCGGGCTCCTATCCCACAGCACCATTTTGCTCTCTAATATTATGTCTGACTGCAACACACTTGACTTTTCTGGAGGAATTCTTACTGATTTCTATAGCGAACTTCTCTCTGATAAGAATGGAAACTCAATTACTCATTCCTTGCACATACAAAGACACTGGTTTCAGTGGAAATACTGTATGTACAAAAAATGCAGGGTTAGCTTTAGAACTGATTTTTGAGATGGACAGATTTTTCCAGCCAAGCTTTTGGAGAGTATAAACTCATTTTTGATACTGACTGTACGAGAGCTATAACCGATCAGTGGACCCCTCTGAGGAGACAGGCAAAGGCTGTGCTCCTGCAGCTTTGGGAAGAACACGTGGAGTGACTGACCACAGCTGCTGCAAAGAAAGCTGAACTCAACCAAGAGGGGACTGGAGTGTGGCCTTCGTCTTAGACAAATGGCTGTATCACGTGAGTGGATGGGCCACCTGTCCCCAAATTGGACAGGAGTGCAAATATCTTCCTAAGTCACCAAGGCCTGTGGGGTCTGAGGCGGCTATGAAGTGCTCAGCCCAACATGGAGTACATGAACCAATGAATACAATGAACTTTGAAGAGAGCAACCTGTGTTAGCCTGTTTCAACCCACACATTCCTTTCTGATGACTTGTAATGCCCGATGTGATAGTGAGTGTGGTGACAATCACATTTGTAATGCAGTTCAACTCTGCTAAGTCACAGTCCAAGCACAACGTAGGTATATTGTGGTAGGACATTGATAAACCAAAATTCCACATAATGTTAGATAACCTCAAGTAAGTAAAATTATAGTAAATAATTTTATATAATAAATACTTAAAATAATTTTAATATAGTAAATACTTAAAACCTCCACATAGGGAATATCCAAAAGATCAGTCAGAGAACATTGCACTCTTACAAGAGCCTAAGCCAGTCCATCCAGATGAAATGTGTTTCATTATATTTCAGCCTCACAATATATTAATGTTTCTTTTTCCAGAGTATACAGTGGCAATCATATTACAAAATCATTTCATAATGCTAAGGTAATAGGTGATTCACACTACAAATACAGTATAGTCAAGAAACTCCTACAACGCTGTTCAAGCAGACAAGCTTTAGCCTTATCAAGATCCTGTTGTGACGGATTGTAGCTGCTCTGCAATCATTTATGAATACTCGATGTTTACATAGTTACTGGGATGTTTAGTGTACAAACAGACAAAGGGAGGGTATGGTATGGTCTTCTGTGTGAACAATGGAGAGCTGATAAGAGACGATCACAGCTGATGGTCCACACATATGGGAGGTCAAAAGGATTAGAGTAACTTGAAATGGACTTTCTCAAAGGAAAAAGAAACAAAAGCACGTACTCAGTCAGCTCCACAAGGTGCTGCGTGTAGGAAGGCGCATTTGAAGTGCTTCTACACAAACATACGCAGTATGAGGAATAAAATGGGCCCCATCCCATAGCTACGACATCATCTGCATAAGTGAAACCTGGTGGGATGAGTCCTGTGGCTGGTGTGCTGCAATAGATGGTTAAAGGCTCTTCAGGAGGGACAGGCAGGGTAGGCAAGGTGGTGGGGTGGCAATATACGTGAAGCAGGAGCTGGACTGTATGGAACTTCAAGTTGGCAATGGCAAAGTTGAGAGCCTCTGGGTAAAGATTAAGGGACAAATAAATAAAGGGAATGTCGTTGTGGCAGTCTATTACAGACCACCTGGCCAGGATGACAATGCCAATGAATTATTCTTTGCAGAACTATGAGATGCCATGAGATCAACTCCCCTTGTCCTTATGGGGGATTTCAACTTGAAGATGTCAACTGGGATCACCACATGGCTGACACGAGCAAGTCCAGGAGGTTCATAAAGCACCTAGATGATAACTTCTTGTTGCAGGTGCTAAGGGAGCCAACTAGGAAAGGTGTCCTCCTAGATCTGTTGCTGGAGGACAGAGAGGGTGTTCTGGGAGACATGGCAACTGGCGGCTGTCTTGGTCACAGTGACCATGAAGTGGTTGAGTTTAGAATTTATGGTGACAGAAGGAAAACTGCCACTAAAACTTTAGCCCTGGATATGGGGAAAGCAGATTTCAGGCTGCTCAGGGAACTAGTCAGCAAGGTCCCCTGGGAAACTGCTTTTGAATGCATTGGCGTCCATCAGTGCTGGTGTCCTGGTTTCAGTTAGAACAGAATTAATTTTCTTCCTAGTAGCACTGCCTCCTAAAAGCACAAGATCAGGCAATTCCAAAATATCGGAAGGCAGGCAGACGGAGCAGAAGGCCGGGCTGGCTGACTAGGGATCTTCTACTGGGGCTTAGGCGAAAAAAGAAAGTGTACGGCTGCTGGAAGGAGGGTCAGACGATGAGGAAGGAATACAGGGATGCTGTTCATGTTTGTAGGCAGAAAATTCGAGAGGCCAAAGCCCAACTAGAGTTGAAGCTGGCCATGTCTGTGGGAGACAATAAGTAAGGTATTTTTTTAGATATGTGAACAGAAAAAGGAGGACCAAGGAAAACACAGGTCTACTGCTTGATGGGGAAGGTCTCCTCAGACACAAGGACATAGGCAAAGCAGAGACATTTAATGCCTTCTTTGCCTCTGTCTTCAACACTGATGATGGGCTTCGGGACCCTGGGTGCCCAGAGCGGGAGGACCACGACGGTGGGAATGAGAAACTCCTATCCGACCCTGAACATGTGCGGGATTTGCTGCTCCACCTGGATCCATACAAGTCCATGGGTCCGGATGGGATCCATCCCAGGGTGCTTAAAGAGCTGGCTGACGTCATCGCGGGACCTCTCTCAATTATTTTTCAACAATCTTGGGAATCTGAAGAGGTTATAGTAGACTGGAAGCTGGCAAATGTTGTGTCAATTTTCCATAAGGGTAAGAAAGAAGACCCTAGCAATTACAGGCCTGTCAGTGTCACGTCAGTGCCTGGCAAAATTACGGAGAAGAGGATCCTCAAAGTTATTGAAGCACACCTGGGGGACAAGGCAGTCATTGGTCCTAGCCAACACGGGTTCATGAGGGATAGGTCCTGCCTAACAAATTTGATTTCCTTTTATGACAAGATCACCCATCTAGTCGATCAAGTGAAACCAGCTGATGTGATCTTTTTGGACTTCAGCAAGGCTTTTGACACGGTTTCCCATAGGATCCTACTGGACAAAAGGTCCAGCGTACAACTTAACAAAAACATCATACGATGGGTGAGCAATTGGCTGATGGGCAGGGCTCAAAGGGTTGTGGTTAATGGGGCCATATCTGGCTGGCAGATGGTCACCAGTGGGGTCCCTCAAGGCTCCATTTTCGGGCCAGTCCTCTTCGATGTCTTTATAAATGATTTGGATGTAGGACTAGAAAGTGTTCTGAGCAAATTTGCCAACGACACCAAACTTGGAGGAGTTGTGGACTCGGATGAGGGTGGAAAGGCCTTGCAGAGAGATCTGGACGGATTGGAGAGCTGGGCGATCACACACCACATGAAGTTTAACAAAGGCAAGTGCCGGGTCCTGCACCTGGGACGGGGCAACCCTGGCTATATGTACAGCCTGGGTGATGAGACGCTGGAGAGCAGCCCCACAGAGAGGGATCTGGGAGTTGTGGCTGACAGCAAGTTGACTATGAACCAGCAGTGTGCCTTGGCGGCCAGGAGGGCCAACCATATCCTGGGGTGCACCAAGCATGGCATCACTGGTCAGTTGAGGGAGGTGATTGTCCTGCTCTGCTCTGCGCTGGTGCGGCCTCACCTCGAGTACTGTGTGCAGTTCTGGGCACCACAGTACAAGAAGGACATTAAACTGTTGGAGAGTGTCCAGAGGAGGGTGACAAAGATGGTGAAGGGCCTAGAGGGGAAGAGGTACGAGGAGCAGCTGAGGGCACTGGGCCTGTTCAGTCTGGAGAAGAGGAGGCTGAGGGGGGACCTCACTGCGGTCTACAAGTTCCTTGCGAGGGGGATTGGAAGGCAGGTGATCTATTCTCTGTAAACACCAGTGATAGGACCCACGGGAATGGTATTAAGCTGAGACAGGGGAAGTTTAGGCTGGACATCAGGAAGAGGTTCTTCTCTGAGAGGGTGGCTGCACACTGGAACAGGCTCCCCAGGGACGTAGCACCAAGCCTGTCTGAATTTAAGAAGCGATTGGACTGTGCACTTAGTCACATGATCTAAACTTTTGGGTAGACCTGTGCAGTGCCAGGAGTTGGATTTGATGATCCTTATGGGTCCCTTCCAACTCGGGATATTCTATGATTCTATGAAAGGAAGTAGAAGGAGCAGACGGACACACAATCTTGTTGGGATGTCTAAGGAAGTTAGGTTCAACGTGCTACAAGAGACTTAGCCTTCAGGTAAGTAACAATTTACACAAACTTCAATAATCACTTATCTCCACATCCCAAGCACTTTCGTCTTCCTGATGAATGAAATTATCTGAATTTTGGATGGCTGCTCTTCCACTGCCCATTACAACTTCCCGAAAGACATACTATATTCTCAGGACTCATTCAGGTTACAGCATTGTTAGCATACATTCATAATTTGATCTCCAGGGAGGTAAAGGGACAAACCATAGAAAGCTGCACTCAGGAACCCGGTAGCAATTAAATTATTTGTGCCATTCCGTGGCTTCCATGGATATACTGTGATCAGATCAGAACACAACTACAGCCTCACAGCACGTTGGAAGGCCTTAGGAGATCTGAAGCTGTTAAGAACATCAATATTTTGCGTGAATTCTGTAACACAGACTCTTCATTGTTACAACAGATGACTGGACAACTTTTCATTCACCATTTTTTACTACATCAAACACTGAAAATGGAAAACCAGAAGCTATGGACTTTGATTCTGCTTCTCCTGAAAAAACATGAGAACGGTGAAGACTGGGTTTTGGACAGCATTTTATACTTGTCATATGCTGACATAAATGCAGGCTGCTGTCAAAAGAAGTGATCTTATGTTCTTCTCTTCCTTTTCCAGTAGCAATGGCAGTGCAACCCCATGAGTCAAATCATGGAGCTGAGCTGACTAAAAATTAACTTTTCTCTCTATTTCCTTCTGCTCAAGAAGTTTAGATTTCATTCATGCATCTGTTCTGATCAGGTTTGCCAGCCAGTCGTGTATCTGAGCATAAGTCCTGGGCAAGTGTGGTGGTTTTACCGTGCTGGGCAGCTAAACACCACAACCACTCTCTCACTCCCCCTCTTTAGATGAGGAGGGGGGAAGTAAAGTAAAGAACAACTCACGGGTTGAGATAAGGATCATTTAATTAAAGGGAAATAATAATAATAATTAAAGAAAGATTATTATGAACCAAACAATTTAACTAAAGAGAAATAAAAAAGGAAAGGGGAAAAGGGGAGAAAAAAAAAAAAAAAAAAAAAAAAGGAAGGAAAAACAAAAACAAAAACAAACAAATGAAGGCTATGTGGAAGTGCAGAGGAAAGAAATTACTCTCTACTTCCCACCAATGAGCGATGATTGACCACGTCATTGAAGCAGGGCCTCAACACACGTAGCCAGTGTTTGGGAGGAGGACCGACGTTTTCACAACGAGAGCCCACTCCTCCCCTCTTCTTCCTGTTTCCACCTTTTATTGCTGAGTGTGACACCACATGGTATGGAATATCCCTTTGGTTGGTTTAGGTCAGCTGCCCTGGTGATGTTTTTCTTCTCACTTTTTGCCCACCCCCTAGGAGGGTTAGAGAGTCCTGGTGCTGTGCCAGCACTTCTCAGCAGTAGACACAACACTGGTGTGGTAACACTGCTGTTCCAGCTACAAGTGCAGAGTACAGCACTGTATGGGCTGCTGCAGGGAAAGCTAACATTCCAGCCAGACCCAGTACAGCAAGGACAGGTACAAAGCAGGTTTGCCCCATTCGCAGAAGATGAGTCTTCCATCTGACCAAAGCATCAGTGTCACCATGACCCAAGTTTCCCAGGGAACGATCCAGAGGCTGTGCTGGTTTCTACAACCGATGACTTCTAAGAAGCGAGGAAAGAGATCTGCTTTAGATTATGAAATCTTGTTAATGCTATTCTTCCTGACAGAAAAAGAGCTACTCTCTTTAGAGTAATCTTGTTTGTTTCTTCTATAGAAGCTGCAACGTATAGAAGCACATACTTCTTGCTGAGAGAAGCAGCCTCACTAAGTATGTACAAATGTCCATTTTATCATATGGAAAGTCTCTGACAGATATGGTGAGACATAAAATGTGAAGTTCTCTTCAACCCCTGAGCTGGTATAACCCAGAGGTATAAGCAACTGCTCTGGAAACAGCTCTTCCAGAAGAGAAAGAAGTTGTTTTAGATGATGCTTCTCTCCAGTAACACAGATTTTTGCTAGTAAAATGGAGAATGCAAACTTACCATCATAATGGAGATTAACTGTCTCCACTGAAAAAGACTATTTGTCTTTGTTGCTCATGTCTAGCTCATGTCTTTTTGTAGGTTCAGTTCTCTCTGGATACACAGCTAATTGCTGTGAAGATGACTATTTATCAGGACATTACTCCCACATAGCTGTTGCCATCTGTAAGTATTTGGGCATATTCCCAGAGCTCTGAATGTGCAAATTTCTTACAACCAAAATAAATCAAGCCATTTTTATAAAAAGACTCAAATTCAAGCATAAGAGTTGAAGAAAATATGAACTCCCACCCTCCTCAAGCATAGACTTGAAAGGAAAACGTTTCTGAAAATGAACTTGTCATAAATTTAGTGAAACTTTTTTCTCTAGCACATAGAAAGCATGCAAAGAGGTTTTATTTTAAAGAAACCATGTTGTCAGTTGGCATCTCCAGCACTGGGGAGAAATGTCTTAAAAGATCAGCACCATGTGAAAGGAAAACAGGAGTCTGAAGCAAGCGGACTTCACAGCTAATAAGCAAGAAAGCAGCTCAGGTCCTGCTGGAAGAATGGGGTTGCTGCTGTTCCTCTGTTCTCTTCATCTCCTTATCTGCCAGAATCATCAGAACAACCTCACAAGGTTCAAAAGACAGATCTCTCTACAGATGGCTGATGAGATCATTCTAATGGGATTTCAAGAACTGCTAGTTACAGGCATCTTATGAAAACTGATCTCTGCACCACAGGTCCAAAATAATTTTGAAGATGCTTCATTTAAAAACAAAAGGAAACAAACACCAGACCAGTCCCTTTCTACCTTTCCTGGCCACAAAATAAAAAAATACACCATTTTGCACTGCACTAAAAGTAGCATCCACTTCAGAAAGCTTCTGATTCTTCAGATTAATCATAAACTACATTCAAACAACCTGGACAAAAGTGTTTTCTTGATACTCATCCCAGATTTCAAAATGGATTCAGATTTTAAATAAATGCATATACATATGGAGATGTATGGATATATATAACTAAACCTGTGGATGAAAGCACTGAAGCACAGCTGCTGCATTTTGCGGTACTTTGCACCACTGCTGGAGAAGCAAAAATTTCTTAACAAAAGACTTCTTAAGTTTCCTGACAAAATACTCAAACATGAGAACTAGTTGGGAATAGTTGAAGATACATCCTATGCCAACACATAGTAAGATTCACTCTCTACCAGAGGGTTAGATATCTGCACTGACAGGTTTTGTTACCAGAGAGATTACTTCAGCTTCAGAACACTAAAGAGATCAATTCTATAAAGCAATTAGCATTTGCTAATGTACCCGTTCTTTCAATATATGGTCATCCACAGGCACTTTGAGTAAGCTTTATTATGAGTGTTCCTCAGAGTGGGATTTGCCCTTACTGGTTCAATCCTGTGTTTTTCATTGTTTTTGTTCGTTTGGCTTTATTTTTTTGTGTCTGCTTTTTTTCTTGTTGTTGTTCTGATACTTGTAAGGAAGACTTTATAGATTCTACAAAACTCATGAACTGCACTGCAGTTTTAGCACCTTCTTCTACAGGATGATATTTATGTACCTCCACAGGTCAATAGGACAGATATGATGCATTACCTAATTCAGTGCTCACTGATTTCAGCTGGAACATCTCCACCAACTTTACAGAGCTTTGCACAAGACCATTAAAAGAGGCTTCCAATGAAGAAAAATGCTGCACACTGTCAGTTCTCATTAGCATTAACAACTTCAAACTACGAACCTGTTAACATCTTGGGCATCTCAGTACAGCTGAATGGGAGCAGATAATATAAAGTCCTGTGGGGCTCAGAGATGCATTTTCCTTTGGAAGCTAAATTTGCATACCTTAAAATGCAGGGAGAAAGTGTCTCTTTATACAAAACTTTTAAACTTTTTAATGTGTATGTTTTTATTTATAACTTTTTAACTTTTTCCAGATACAGTCTGCTGCACACTATCTTTCTCAAGAAACCAATGTAAAATTCCCCAAGAGAGCTGTCTTGCATGCACAACAGAAAGCCAGTCCATGTTCCATGGAGCTTTGCAGCTGGGGTGGTGGTGGTGGCAACCTTGTCTGCTGTGCTTAAAAGTCACTGCAGCCAGCCCTGAGAGTGCACAGCCTTCGTACTTAACATGCAGGCATGTCTTGTTTATAAATACAGTTTAAATTAACATCTCAGACAAAAAAACAGGCCTATAAATATAGATGCAATAAAGCTTCACCAGATAATGCTGAATAATGAAGGGAATGGTAACATGCAACAGGAACTTCATTTTTAAACTCTAAGCAACTTCCATAGGGAACTGAGGGCATTCAGCAACTATCAGCTTCAAGCCATCGACAATTCTCTCTTTTCCTGTTCATGTCAAATTAAACTTCCAGCATGAATCATTATCCAGAACATATGCCTCAGATCCACGATTATTTACACAAAATTCGTACTTTCCTGCAAATTCCACATCTTTGTGTCTATTAAGCACAACTCCTTGCTGTCAGTTGTACTCTTGAGACGCAGGCAGCATCAAATTGGCTCATAAAGAGGCATTCCTCGCACAAGGAAGCTAATTACAATAAACTGCTGACAGAGTGCCTCTGCACATGAAGGAAACATGCTGTGGTAAAAGCAAAAGAAAAGGAATGTCAGGGTGGAAGGCGACTCAATAGTTCATGTATTCCCAGGCCTCACTTTCAGTTAGAATATTTGTTCTTAAACAGATTCCTCTAAGACATTTGAGAGTTAAAACTGTTCACTATTCATATTTTTCTCTTTTTTATTATTTTTTTCAAAATTCTAGGATACAACTGGAGGTGCCTGTGCAATGCTCTGGGCATGCATCCCACAACATTCAGAATTACAGCCTGAACATATCCACCTCAGCCCACGCCCTCCAGTAGGCTGCATGAGAGGGGAGAAGATGGCCTTTGCAGGATGCCCCGAGAGGTGACATGTCCAGCACCTGGCAGGCTCTCGGAGCAGCGTGTTCCCAAAGAGAGCCTCTCGCAAGGAGAACCAGACCACCCCACCAGTGGCCCTCCCCTTTATTTGGGGGAAGTCCAGCTCAGACACCTCTGCTGGTCTCCAGGGAGGCAGTACTTTGTCCCAAGCTGCTTAAGATTTTATATTGCAAATATAACAACTTATAATCCTGTTATATTTAGTTTAGTAGGTTATTATGATTATGCATTCAACTGTAGTGTAAACTGCTAAAAGTATATATCATAAAAATTCTACTTAGAATTTCCTGGGAAGACTGCAACAGGTAACTGAGCTGCGGGTGGAGGTGCGGGCACTGGGAGGCTCTGTCCCTCAAGCAGGCTGCAGGCAGTTCAGCAACCCCATCCCAGCAGGGCAGAGACAGGGCTGGAAGAGCCAGGTTCACACCAGAGAGGAAAGGCCCTGCTCATTTTCACTAGCACCTCTTATTTGGGGGCAGAGAAAGCTCAGAAGACCTCAGAACACTACTTTGGCACACAGGATGAGGTCCAGGCTCACACTGTAACATGTGCTTTGCAGCAGCAGCACTGCTCACGCTGAGGCACGAGCAAACTCTACCGACCCTTCCACTCCCACCCACCTGCTTCATTCAGCAGCCCCAGAAGATCTCAGCTGTTTCATAAGCTTTAATTATCCTTCAGCACTAAGGAACAGCGACAGCCTCCTCTTACCAAAGGCCAGAGTGGTACAAGTGGAAGATGAGAGACCTTCAGCAACTCACCCCAGTGCTACCACTGTGTGTGGCTCCACCAGACTGGCGGCACTAGCTGGCAAGCTGCGGCGGTGCAATAGCCCTGCTGCCCTCACCTGTGCCACGCTGCTCCCTGTCAGTCGCGCCATTGGACTGGTGGTGATGTGCACAGCCTGGGGAGCTTCACTAGAAAGCAAAATATTGACAGCTATAAATATGTTATTTGTTAATCTCAGCAGGGTCCGTACATTTATAATTGGCTTCTGCCTCCCTGAATTCTCAAGTCTTTTGATTCCAGGAAAGGATGCATATTTATTGGAAGTTACTCTAGACCCGACTGAGCAAACAGCAGGCCCCTCTAATCTTACCAAGTTAATTAGATTTTCCTTCCCCTGCCCCTTAACTATGTTTTGTCCTTATGCAGGATAAATTTCTGTGTTATTTATGGATATAAAGAAGTCTTGTTCTCTTCCTTTTGCCAGTGACATTGCCCTATGTGCACGCACACCTCAGACCATTTAAGAACCAGGGCTGCTGCCTAACAGCATTCAAACAGGTTGCTGGTTATTATTTTTCATAGTAAAAACCACAGAAGTGTTAAATAACCTGTTCTAGGTTATCTAAAATGTCATAGGGCACACATGGGAATAAAACCAAAGTCTCCCAAATCACAGCATTTGTCTTCCTCAGACTGAAAATCATCCCTTCTGTTATGAAGACCTGACTTACCCTATTCAGAAAAGCTGGCTTTGCTATTGTGAGTCCAACAAAGCACACATCCCTTTTGAGGTGACATACACGATACAGAATTTTGTATCTTGTTTTTCCTATCATACCATTATCTATATCTTTCTTACTCTAATTGTGTATTTCTGAGGCAATCCAGAAACACCGAAGTTTGTGCCTTCACTCTATTTGGTCTGCTGTTTGTATGTTCTCCTTCAGTTTTTCCATCTATGGCACTTATTTTAGCACTCAGCATTTCAAGGAAGCCAGGAAAGATTTTAGTTCCTGGTATCTGGAAAAAAATGTCTTCAGACAAACCCCTGGTAGTCTGCTCAGTCTCAGCTTTCTCTCTGTGAGCATCTGCAGTCAGCAGGGCACCCTGCAGCATCACGCAGCTGGCACACAAAGCATCAGGCCAAGGGTTTTGAAAACTGTTTGCTCCTTTTTGTGGATAAAAATTTGCTCCTTCCCATGAATAACCCAGGTAGTTTTTTCACAAGCAAATGCTTATAAGTGACAGGATTTTAATTTCAAAAAGTTTAATCTTAGAGCAAATAGACAGCTCCAGTGTACTCCTCTCTGGAGAAGTACACCTGCCCTCTTCCTGCCCATCCGAGCAGGATGACAGCATTCAAAATGGTCTCTACCTGTCACGCTGGTGCAGCTCTGGTCTGCAGCTTTGTTTGCATGAAGTAATCATCAAATAAAGGACAGAAATGTAGTAATGGCTAAAATATCTACAATAACCATTGTAATCTTTTCTAGGCACATAGGAACCCATATTTTCTGCTCATGTAGTTTGATAGGCTTCTGCTAATGGCAGCTGGTGTAAGCAGAGACCTTAAGTCAAGAAGGAAACCACCCTTCCTCCAGAACAGTAATTTCCAGCACCAGATGCTGCAGATCAGAGTTGATGTAGGGGCCAGGTTGGAGCAGGAGGTGTCTACAGTGTTTTCCTCAGCATCAAACAAAGCAGACCTTTGTGAACTACACACAGACAGGAAAAAACATTTCAAGACTGAGCACATCTTAAAAACAAATAAACAACACCACCACCACCACACTACCTAAACATGAACAAACACACACAGAGCTGATCACTACTAATGAAAATCTTTCATGAAAGAGTACACGAGGAGAGGCATTTAGCAGAAGCAGACAGCTGCAGCCACTGCCTAGGACACAGGCTGGTACGTGGCAAGTCTTGGGCTACTGGAATCTGAAGGGTTTGGCTTCAGCTGCCCCCTGGGAGAGAGTGTGGGCAGGTGGCCGGGGCACTGGGCAGCTGCGTGAGCCCCAGCAGGGAAGGAGCCAGTGCTGCCGGGTGCCAGCAGACAGCACGAGGCAGGCTTGGGCAGCTGAGCGAGGAAACGGCCTTGTGCTCATTTCCAGCATTTGAGGAAAAAGGACATTGTGTACATTTTTTTTTTGGAAGGGGGATGGGGGGAATAAAGCAAGCTGAATCCCTGCCAAGGGAACACACGCTCCTTCCAGCGGCTCCTACCAGAGCAAGCACTGACCAGCCTGCTGGGCTCCAACAAGAGGGAGCACGCGGGACTCCTGGCTCCTTTGCCTCCTCCCCAGCTAGCGGCGTTGGCAAACACGGTTATCCTCATCAGTTCTTGCTTTGCCAGAAGAGAACAGGCTGTGTGCTTAACCAGCTAAGCACATCGAGCTCGGAGGCAAACGCAGGCTTTTTTATTGCAAGCTGAAGTCAGATTTCAGTCTGAGTGGTTAATGTGCTCCAGTCAGCTATTTGTTTTCTCTTCAATTTGTTCGTGACTGCCTTGGTGAGGTATTTGTGTTTCTTTATTACTTTTTTTATTTATATAAGACATAAACCAAAAACATTTTCTGCCCTAGCTAGCAAAGCAGCCCAGCGTGCTGTTTCTCTTGCACAAAAATGGTCTCTGGAGGCGTGACAGCTATCTTCCCTCTCGTTATGTTAGCCCTTAAACGGGCAAGACTTTCTGCAAGGCTAACTGTCTAGATCCATCATCACAGGCACTGTCAGCAAGCTCATACCAGCACATTAACGTGACAAAGCCCCAGCTCTTGCCTGCCCTGTACCGTGTCACTTCCCCATGTGGTTCAGCATCCTTGGCGATGCGAGAGGTCAAGCACGGCCACGAGCCTGCCCACTAGGTTTTGCACAAGGCATTACTCACTTAGTAGGGGCAGAGGAGCAAGTGAGTAACCACCACGGACAAAGTTTACCAATCTAGCCCTGCGCTGCCCTGGAGGTGCGACTTTGGAAACAGCGGATCACGCACGGACTGTTTCCACATCCCCAAGTTGTTCTGACAGAGCAGCAGGGAAGACCTCCTCAGAAAGCTTTCTGACGGGCTGAAAAGCTGCTGAGCAGAAATGGCACCTGGCTTTCCTTTCTGCTGCGCAAAAAGCTGTGATTCGGAGTTTGTTTCAAGCCTATGTTGGCAACTATTGTGATTTTATCACCACTCTGCAAGTTTGTCCTGGAGACATATTTCATAAACCCCCCCCATTTTCATTAAAAAAGAATAACTGCAGTTCCTAGCTGTCCTTGCAAGGAAACCCTCGTTAGCTTTGCAGTACCTGCCATGCAGATAAAGGACCAGAAATCCACACCAACTTGAAGCCAACCAGCATGGATAAGAATAACTTCTCTTCCCAGAGCACTTTGGCGCAGGCTTCCAGACCTACTGCAGAAGCTGCCTGAAGTGGTTTGCTCACTCTGAGCTTCGCATTGGGCTTATCTATTGAAAACAGCACTACCCAGATGTACGCTTTCAGAGCCCTGCACTACAACGCTTCAGTGACCCTAAGTGCCTGACCTCCGGCTGAATGACGAGGGGTTTAGGAGGGGCGATGCGAAGGCCTGGCACACAGTGCTGACCACATGCTTTGGTAAGCAGCTAGGGACAAACAAATGGAGGGAATTGATGCTGTCCTGTTAATATATTGACAGACTCTCACAGCAAATTCAGATAAAAGGACTTTCCTTCCCCACTTGTCTGGGCTAAGTCATTTCCACCAGGATGCAGTGTTGTTGGTGCTGGCTTTGCCTAATTCACTAGCCCACAGCATGACAACCATTCTCTGGAGCTGCAGAGAAAACACTTTGCATCTCCTCAAGCCCTCAGAATATCCCTTCTTAAAATAAATTCCCTCCAGCCTTCTTCCCAACCACAGAGGGGAGAGGAGGTGCAGGCTGGGAGGTGCACAGACCCAGCACCTCCTCACACACACAAGTGCCCACGGCAAAGGGGATGAGCACTGTACTGTACAGCGTATATAAGCGTCCTCCATCTGTAGCCTACTTCATCTTCCAAGGCAGAGTAAGCTTCATCGACAGCACGAATCGTTTGAAGAGTACTTGGCTCTTCAGATACCACCACTCCACAACACACTTGTCCTTACACTCGGATACAGGAGAAGATTCTTAAGGTCCCAAACAGTAACAACAATAGCATGTTAAGCCCAGCACTAGGAGAAAATTGCTGAACAAAATGTACTCTTTTACATCAGGATTTGCTTCTAGCAGTTATCTCAGAGAGTTGTTGTTAATGACCTTCTATATCTTAATTGATCTGAGCTGCCTTGGCCAAGGCCAGGTAGCATGATTGCTAGACCTTGGGTTAGCAGCGACAGGACTGCTGAATACATGCTTATCTTATCCATGTTAGCACAAGAGAGATCTAAAAGCTCAGGACATAGCCTTGATTTTTATAAGTCAATATGCATAAGAATCCTACAAATTCCTATTAGATTACAAAATGCAAAGCCTCCAATATAAATTATAAAACAGACTCCTGAGAATAAGCTCAATGGCTTTAGAACCAATATTCCACAGAGAGCACTAATTGTTGCAATAAAGCTGTGTTGCAATTCTTGTGTCCCTGATGGGTTTCCAGCTTTCATTTTCAGCTGTAAACATTCAAGGATGTAATGTTTGAGTTCCCTTTTCTCCCTAGAGGAAAGGACACGTAGAACTTTCCAAAGATTTGTGAATTCCTTCAGCACCTCCTAATCGAGATCTCCCCTTGCCAAAGAATGAGTATTTTACCCTGTGGTTGTTCTGAAAGATGTGGTATGATGTACTAGACATTTTGTCAGCGTTACATTCATTAGTCTGTTTTCATGTGCTCAACAGTGATCCTGTCCCCAGCTGAATGGCTTAGGTCAGTAATCATTTATGCAAGGGTATATGTAAAATGGAGTTAGTGAGCACAATATCAGAATAGTGAAATATTACAGGTACCCAACCTTCTGAAACTGTCCACGAAGGGGCAGCCAAAAGAATCCGTCAGGTGCTTTGCACCACTACCCCACCTGGAACCCTTGGCATTTTTTGCTTCTAACTTTAGGCTTGGTCTTAGCCACATCCTCTAAGTTCACTGGAGCTTTTTGAAGACCTGATTTTTACTGCTCTTTTTTATTGTATCACTCTGGGAGCTGATTATTTCATCCCCGAAGATAGGCTGCATTTCCCTGTCTTCACCAGCTGGAGAAGAGATGAGCAATTAGAGTATCTGTGAGCTCACAAAGATAGACCGGCTTTGCAGTCTGCCAGCACTGTGGTAAGCTATATTCATGGTCATATTCTTGTCTTAGCATTAGTATTTTATGAAGTTAAAGCACAAATCTGAACACTGTACCGCTTGAATGCATTAACTGCTTCCCACTGTCACCCCTCATTCTGGGCCCTCGTCACTGATGCTGGAGTAGGGCGCCAGAGAATAAATAGCCCTGGAATGCTACAGTGCTTGCTGCAGTCCTGAAATACGAAAGGAAAGTGGGTGAGATGGTGTTTCTGTATACCACCAGACTACTTGCACAAGAAAAGGGAACAAACAATACTGGTGATGCTGTCAACAGTTGCAGACCTGGAAACACTGAAATAACTAAGGCAGCTGGTGAAAACCTCTTGAAGAAAACTAAATAAAACTTGTAACTCCAGAAGCAGAAATAGAGATCAGTTGGCACAAATAGCATATTTTATGCTGGGAAGAAACAGTTAAGATTCCTTGGGGGTTAGATGCATTTTGCAACAAACAACACCTGCAAGAGTAACATGGAGCCAAGGGATACAGGGGGTAGAACAGGAAAGGGATGATGATAGGAATCTCACTAGGCAATCCCACTACTTTCAGGAAACATTACAATAGCACACACCAAAGTGCCTGTGTTGTTTTTCTTGCCTTATCGTTCAGTTTTCCATATGGTTTAATAATGAACCACCTTGCTTCATGGTACCATTTAACATCTTTAGGAAATCTGTCGTATAAAACATTTCCTCAAAGAATTTTGTGAACAGACAACAGAAGTTACAAAACACTGACTTTGTATGTATGGCAGTGACACAACTCATCTGACTCCTGGAGGTCGGCCACAAGACTGTGCTAGGCAGGAAAAGTGGTATGGGAATACTGGCCCAAACGGCCTGGTTGTACCACTCTCCTGCAATTCCGTCAACACCAAAAAATTAGCAGGTAGCAATAGGGCACAGGTAGCAAACCCCACATTTTTTGACTAAACAAGCTAGCTGTTATTAAAGCAGATGTTCAGCCTAGGTTACTTTCCATTGTACAGCAGAAGTATCTAATGAGGTCAGGCCATTGCACAACACTGTCTGCACAGAGGGAGGAATTAGTTTTTCCAGACTTGGAGCTGTATCAGAGACAGCTCAGATACATCCGCAGCTGGTTCTTTTTGGACCCAGCACTGACGCGAGCGAGCACTGAGCAGCAAGTGATCTGGTGCATGTCTGTCAGTGGAACTAGAGCCAACCAGGACACCACAGCCATATAAAAAGTGCCTCAGACACAGTTACAGTTTGGCCTTTTTTTTTTTTAAAGGGGGGAGGGGAGAAATTCCAACACAGATTTAGTCATCTTAAAAAGCTTAAGCAACAATAAATAAATTCAGCAATGGCATTATTTGGCCGTGCTTCCTTATTGATATCTACAGCTAAATGAGATCTTACCTCAGGCTTTCTGCCAGCACTGTGTACCAGCTCCTCTGCTTTTTATTAAAACCAAGATCATGTAGTAAATTAACCAAGTTTATGCTGCATTTGAATCACCCTTTGTCATTGTCCTCCTTTTTCAAACTTGATGATATTAGACTGCTTCCACATGCCTGTGCCAAAGCTAACAAATCTTAGCTTCTTCCTAAGCCTTTCAGTATGGATTCAGTCTGCTTTTTAGAAACATGGAAAAGTAAATACATTTTCATATGGTTTCATATAAATACATTTTTCATGTAAATAAGTTTTCATATATTTTCAGAGTTGCAAAACAAAAGAAGCGTAGTTGTCATAGCAAGACCTATTTATGCTTGCCTGCATTAATTTCTTTCCTGTTTACCTTTTCTCTTGAAACCTCATTCAATGACCAGAGTTGCTTAGATAAACAACAAAGCATATCCAAAAGAAACAAGAGTAAGAGTCAAAGAAAATCCTTAGGTCAGCATTTTTTTAAAACGTCGTTTCAAACCACCAACATGTTGAACAAGTCAACATTTCTTAGATCTCAGCATTTGTAATGCACTTGTTCGAAGTTGCATTTTTTCCTCACTGAGTTGGCAACACATTTCATTTCCTATGTTAGCAACGTGACTTCTGTAGGAAAGCCAGCTATCTTTTAATCTTTCATGTTTTAAAATAAAATCATCACACGTTCAGCCTTCCATCAGTTGAAGTGGATGAGAAACCATTTGCACAGGCCCCTGCTCAGCACTGACAAGTCTGCAGCAAAGCTCTGGTCACCTCAGCCAGTGTTTGCAAGCCCCCAGGAATTGCTTTGGCTGCTGAAGAGCAGAGAGCAGTCAGCACCAGCTGTGCTGCATCCTGTCCCGCCTGTCACCGTGTTTCAGCATTTTTCCTCCTGAGCAATGACCCCGGCCTGCTCGGGTGTCAGGGCACAGTGCTGTTCCTTTGCAGTGCTCCTGGGGAATTCCTCAGAGCTTGGAATCAGGAAAATACAGATTTACATATTAACATGAACTCTGAAGTAGTGTGAAACCACAGGAAAATGGAACCAGCCCTAAGCCTGAGCAGCTGGGCTCAGCCTGGAGAAGACAAACTCAGTATCCAAGTCCTGCCTGATGGCTGAAGAAAGGAGGAGCAGCATTACTTTGCTCCCAGGGCTGGCTTCCCCCCTCCCTGGCCTGCATAGACACACACACGATGTCCACGGGGTTGTACCCAGGTCCCAAAGAACAGATGGCGTGAGCAAGATGGCAGTTGGTGTGGCATTGATTTTTAATGCAAGGAAAATGGAAGCAGACAGAAAATTAAGCCATAACCCAAGCACCTACTCCATAAAAAACAGTTATGCAAACTTCAGAGGAGATCATCCTGACGTGAATTTATGGAAGATTTTTACATTTCTATTTCTCTTTGCTTAATACGCATGTTTTTCCACAGATAGCATACCCTCAGCCATCAAGCCATCTGTCTCGTTTGTAAGTAAAGAGGCATATATTTTTCTTGAGTCTTAAGTGAAAATAAAGGAATGCAGTGCTTATCTGATGTCCTGTTTACTCTTATATATCACCATCGTATAAAGCCTGTAAATATTTTCCATATGTTAACTAAAGCAATTCCTCCACTTCAGCAACTAGAAGATCTGTCCATACAGTCTCTCAAAGTAGCATTAATACATTAAATTGACAAGAGTTGAATAAACACAGTTCCAGGGCTCTTTTTTTCTACCATCCCAGCACAGCAAAATCCCCGCAGGGCTAACATTCACTACACACCTCAGCAACTTCAGGTTCAAAGGCCTTGTTTCAAAAACACAAATTCAGCACATCAATTGTTTTAAGACACCTTACCTTTGCTGGCCAAGCTCAGAGCAGTCTCCAACACCAGGGTAGGTCGCTCCCTGCTGCTCGCACCACACCAGCCCCCAGCCCAGGGCACACCTGTGCAGCATGTGCCCACTCCTGGGGTGCAGGCACAGGCAGTTGGCCCCATGGTGCTCATATGATGAATCCTGCAGCTCAGCTGGTGAAATAAGTTGTGCTCAGTTCTCCTAGCTGAAAGGGTAATGCCAGGCACCTAGGAGAAACTTGCATTAAGTAATTTAAAAATAAAACACGTTTTTTGGTTCTGAAAAGGTCAAAACAATTCAGTGTGCTGACCTGGTGAGGAAGGAGAAGCATTGAAATAACTGTATGTAACCCTGTTGCACCAAAAGCATTGCTCAATGAAGCAGTGTGGCCTCCCTTCTGGAGGGAGTCCTGTCTCCAGGTGCAGCTTGTCACACACAGTGGATTTTTGTGCAAAATAAATTCTTACATCCATGAACAAAAGTTAAAATAAGATTTCTGAATATACATGTAATGTTCTGTGTAAGCAGATACACAAGTAAAACCATGGATGTTAGTGCGAAAGTGCGAAAGGGTTAACTTTGGAGGAAAAAACAAACATGAGACATAGTCCTGTACCTGATTAAACTGTACCTGTACCTTGATTAAACTGACTTAATGGATTTCTGTTAGGATCATACCAGGATGACTATGCTGTAGGAAAGTATTTATACAACTCCAAACATCCATAAATTGCCATGTATTAGACACTCAGATTTTAATTAATCTTTCTATTGCCTTCCACCTCTCCTTCCTTTGGTGTTTACTCATCTCCCTTGTAACCTTTATTTCAATCTGGCTGCACAGATGGGAAAATGTCTTCCTTTACAAGTGAAGTCATCGTTAGGCTGAGAATAGGATGAGCAGATTTCTCTGAAAAGTTAAAACAGGAATCCCTTGGAGAGGTTACTAAAGAAAACTCAAAGCCTTCTGCAATGATACAGCCAACATCTCTTGTTTCTTTCACCCCTCTGCGCCCAAGCAGTGGGTGAGTCACCCCCAAAAAACATCCAGCACACAATGATCAGATCACACAAAACAAATTTCCCCAAAAACAATCTGTGTTTAACATTGCAGTCCAAGAACTATCCAAAACTGAGTTGCCCCTTCCATTTCTCCCAGTTTCTCACCCTAGTTTCATGGATGAAGCACACACACAAAATAGAACTTCTGACCAGTGCTTTTTCGCTATTAATTACTCATTTATTTGAATGTGCTTGCTTTCTAGGCTGAGTGGAGTACACAGTGGGAACAATTCAAAATGGAGAGTGCCCTAAGTCTGACCACAGATGGAGAAAGGCACCTGGGACAACCCTGCCCGCCCTGAGCTGTGCTGCGCACCCCACGGCTGCACCCTATGAGTGGGGCCACGCGTGGCTGCGTGGCAGGGGAAGCGCTACAGCTTCACCCTTCCTTCTGAAGCCCCTCTCCACCTGCCTGGCCCCATATGCCAAAAGCACCCTCAGCATAGAGCTGTTGTGTCCAGCACAGGTGTCCCACACAGGAACATGTCTCCAGCGTGCCACAGCAGGGCCAGGGGCTGACAAACCCCAAGGTCAGTTCCCCTGGTTCCTCACAAGGCCCCATGGTGTCAAGCCCCACAAATGGAAGGGATTTTGTTGCCCAGTGTTCAGGCTTTCTGCAGACAAAGGTTGAGGAAAGTAAACAGTGGTGTGTAAAAGGGAAACCATTTATCCAAACTACACTGCAGACAGAGATTAGGGTCAGACCGAGGTATCCCAGATCCCAATCCAGTGGTCAACCTCAGGCTGGGAGCTGGGAAGCACAGTTCTGACCCTCAGCCACCCGAGAGGCTTGGCTGCAGGCACAGAAGTCTGAAAATAGGAGGGTACTTTGTCCTGATTGTCTCATGGGGTGGTGTGATTCATCCGGACATCACGCAACATTCATCCTTTCAGCATGAGTAATTTTGAAACAAACTACCCTCGGTGTGTAGTAAACTAGCTCCAGTGTACTTTAACATCCTTTAATCATCCACAATGACCACTGGACTAAGTCCCTCGACCAACAAACACACTTGATTATGCTGGAATATTTCCAATGTCCATCATCTACAGAACATTCTTCTACACAAGAGTGAAAAGCGGTGTTAAATGATACAGGGCATGACATTCATCTCTTAGTCAAAGGGATCTCAGAGCATGCAATTAGTTTTGAAATACGGAGTCAACATAACACGGTTGTTTTAGGTTTGCCCTGGACAGCAATGTTTCCTTACCACATGAACCCCTTCGTGATGCCTCTCATTCCTGGGAGTGCTTACTTTACAGCCTGACATACAGTACTTGTGTAGATTCACTCTTCCACAAGTTATGTGTGTTGTGACAGATGCTCTGTGCTGTAAATACACCGGATGCTCCCTGGGAGCAGATAACAGAAGGAAGAGCCTCTCATATCCTAGCTACTGTCCTTCAATGTAGCTTATGTGTTTACAAGTGGACAGTGTTTAGAAACAAAAAAAAAATAAGTAATGTCAATAAAGGGATCGTGCTCGTAAAATAACAGCTCCCAAGTTTCACTTCTTCATTGACATACCTATTGTTAGTGACAAAATTGCCTCATTTATCTCTAATTTATGGTGTTACTTGCAGTAGGAAACAGTATGGAATATTTCACTGTTTTACTTTTGCAGATAGCATAGAGAAAATCACTTTAGGAACAAGGACTCCGTAGTTCAAAAATGTAGGGAAACTTTCTTGATGTAATGCTTTAAAAATATACTGAAGGACTACAATTTTTTGCATGTCAAAATGTGCCTTTCAGCAAGCAAAGTAGGAAGACACCTACAGCAACATGTTTTTAATCTTTAACAATTTACTGCAGATGGCTGAAGAAGTTAAGTAGAATAGAGACCCCTGCTCTCAGAACATGGCTGTCAGATGTGCACTATCTTTAATGTACTGAAGTGGATGTGAAAGCCTCACATGAGAGAAAAGTGAGGCACAGAAAGCTAAATGGCTCAGTGAGGTTGCTGGCAGGGCAGGGAACGCAGCTGGATTTGCTTGGCACCTAGGGTTGGGTTCACCACTGCCCTGTGCCCTGCAGAGTGGTTGTAGTGCTCCATAGGAAGTAGAAGGATGTTGTTCCTGAGACTTCATTCTTCAGAGCAGTTGCCTAAATGAAACAGAGCAGAGTTGTGCCAAAACGCCTCAGGGTAGATTGTATGAATCTCAAAGAATATAATAAAAAGCCCCCAAGGTCCTGGATTTAGACTTCTCAGGATCTGCTCCAAGTTTCCTGTAAGACTCAGGAGCTGTACCTCTCAAATCAGCACTAATTCTCTGCTATCACAACTGTGAGCCCTCCAGATGTCTCAGACCTGCAGGCAAGGTGGCCTAAACACAAATTTTCTGCACCCAATTTACAACGTGTGAACCTTGTATTCTAAAGGTATTTCCACTGTATCGCAGTACCTGGAGTACACAGAAATAGCAAAAGCTAACAAGAGACAAGCTACTAAGACTTATTTGTCAGTGTGAGGATTCAAAAAGAAAGGAAATATGCATAAGTAGCTTTTATTTCAAGATGAACTCAAACTGTGAGGAGAAAGATACACAAACAGACATCAAGAGGAAAAAATTCGGCTGATCTACAGGAGAGAGATTTACATGGGAAATTCCCACTGGAGCTCAGACAATTTATACGCAAAAACCTATGTGTATTGCTTGGGAAACAAACCTGCAAAATCAGACAGTACTGACACACTAGTAGGCAACACAACTTCAGCTCTCTGGTTTTTGCCCACTCACGCTTGCCTGAGGGGAATGTCAAAGAAAAAACACTGCCACAGAGAATCTTTTTTTCCTTAATCCTCATCAGTTAAAAGTTTGTATTACTATGTTATGGAGAGGAAATCCTAATGTTTTTACAAGACTTACATGCTAGCTTTGGTCAAACACTCTTCCTCAAGAAAAAGGAGCAAGACCTATTTTGTTGTAAACCAGACAACCCTTCAATTGGTGTGCTTCTGCTATCACAGTGACATCCACATGGAGTTACAAGGCTCCTTTAGAAGAATAAAACAAAGGTGTGACTCTTCCACAACTAGATGACAGTACGTGTCTGAATTCACAGACAGAGGCATAAAGCTGTGCAATGCAATTCAATAAAGCTATTCAAAACAGGCTTAATTTTATCACTAGGATTCCTCAGGAAGATAAAGCAAAGTTCTGTGGTAGATGAGAAATTTCTCATGAAAGACTTGGCCAGGTCCCTGTTTGACCCACAGATCACACGAACCTTTTGCCTGGCTTACACACAGGGTCCATCTATGGCAGCTGGTCCCTGAAGATGAGAAGTTCGCAGAACGTCCCTGCAGTGACCTAGTCCTGCACAATGAATCACAGAGTGTGTTGAAAGAGCAGCCCATGATACACGAGGAGCGTACGATTCCCTTAAATTTGATGACTGATAAAAGAACTATTTTATTTCCCTTACAAATGTTTTTAGCACTGTGCAACAGCTTCATATGCCTGTATTCATAGCTTCATATGTCTGTATTTATAGAACTGGACAGTATTTTCTGTCTACAAATTTAAAATCTTACCCAGAGTTCAACACAACCAACGTATTTAACCCATACTGATTTTTTTCCTGCCCATTTCCCTCTTGTCTGAGAACTCCATGTGATTTTACTGTTTTGATTGCTATTCCAAGGCACTTGATGCATCCTGAACAAAGCTGTGGCCTATCTGTTATTTGCAGACTTTTTTTCTGGAAATATTTCTTTAATACTAAAGAGCTCGTGCCACATAATGGTTGACTTCACCACATGCTACTTCTTTGTCTCCTGTGAGATTACCTAACTTATAAACCCATTTTACTTCCAGAAGACTAAGGAAAAAGGCATCAAGCTAAAGAGATACTTGCTTGTCCAAAAAGCATGCTCAGAGGTGTGAACAGATACACACATGATGCAGAAAGGGCTTGAATGAAAGAGGTTTTAAGCCTCACTGGTAAGAGGACTTAACCCCATGCAGTGCTGGCTAGCCCAGCCTCAGCTGGTGTGGATGTGCTTTAAAATCATTGCCAGTTAAAAACATCTGGAAGCAGGTTCTGCAAGCAGGGCTCATAATGGGTGGGATAGTTACAGCTGAATCACGTGTGACTAACACTGGTGTTTTCCTTAGAAGCCAAACCACAAGGCTGCTTTGAGAAGAGGCACACGCACAGCATAGCCCACGGACCGTTTTGCCCATGGGGAACGGCGCTGCCCGCAGCCCGAGCACTGCTTAGCCTGGCAAGCTCACAAGTGGCAGCGCTGGGGCATGGGTAGCCTGGCCACCTGCATGTCACTGGTGCTCCCCTCCCTGTCTGACGGTTGCACACGCACAGCTTGCCCAAGAAAGACAACCTGGGGAGCATGGCACCATGCGGATGGCCTGGGGGAGCCTGCCACCACCCAGCGGATGAGGAGACCTCAAGTGCTGCAGCAACGTCGAGAACTACCCAAGTCTCTGCAGCACCAGGCAGCCTGTGGCTTTGCCATGTAATATCTCTGGGACTAATTAACACATTATTCATACACTTGCATGTACACTGCTCAAAACAGCTGCCTCAGCCTTCTTTTAGGGGCTTTATAGTAAAACCTATGCAATTCACTGAAGCCAGAATAGCTCTAGTGCACTGATACTTAGCAAACCCTGCCTGGAGCAGATACATTTAAAAACTGCACAGCATTTTTCATTGGCTAATACAAAGTGTGAGCCTTCTTGACTTGAATGCAAGCAGCAGGACCAGCACTGCAGTTGTCAGAACTATAGTTGGAAATAAGAGCTTTTGTTGCTGATTAGAGTTGTGAAAAAAGGCTTTACTGCTCCAGAGTGAAACTCAAATGCCTGGAGAAAGTGGGTAGTGTGTTCAACTTGGGCTGTAAGAAGTATGACTTGAGAGACTAGGGAATAAGTCCTGTTTTCAATAAAAGTCTAAAGAGGGAGGGAAGAGCTGGGGTTCAAGGAATCATCTTTGGATTTGAAGTACATTGGCAGCTGTTCAAACTGGCTGCTTGCCAGATTATATTGCTGCTATTCAGTGCTTTTGAGCAGCTTTTGCACTTGAGAGATCCTCTGCTGGTGTAAACAGACACAGTTTGACTGAAGTTAAAGGAGCTGGTTTATACCAGCCAAGAATATGGCCCTTGATTTGCTCTAAAAATGAAATAGTGACCCTGAATAACAACAAACTCTATTTTTCTTCAAATGTGGCACTGAGCCTGGGTCCTGGCAGGTGCCTCCAGTTTTACACGCGTTGGTTTATTTCAATGCTGTTAAAAATCTTCATAAAGCTTTGTAAGCCAGATGCAACGCTTCCGTTATCCCAGCTAGAGATAGAAGCTGCATACCTGTGTGGCAGTGACCCTGACCACCACTAACCTCCTTCCACGTAACCATTACCTCCATTGGCTGTGTCACAGGAAATTTACAGTCATCTTTTTACACCGGCACCACCAGCACACACCAGCTCTGAGAATCAACCCGTTCATTCCTGCTCAACCACAGGATTTTTGTATGAACTGCTCCCAGCGCTGAGCAAAGCTGTCTACATAATGTGGCGTCCTGGTTTCAGTTAGGACACCACAAACACAACACGTGGGCACCCAGATTCATCTCAGCTGACCTCAGGTGCTCAGTTTGGAACTGAGCTGCTCTAAGATCTCTCCTGTGCCACATACAGTACACAGGCAAGGTATGCAGAGCTAGCCCCCAAGAGTGCCTGTCTCCAGTGATCATATCCAAAACATAGGCTGGTGGCTGCCCTACCTCCTTGAGCTAAGCAAAGATAATGCAGACCTTTGAAATTTGAGAAGTGAGCACAACGAAGAGTCGTATCTTCCAGCTGTAGAAAACTTGTTAGCAGGAGCACTGCCCTGCGTACTCTTGGTGCTTTCTGGACTCTTCATATCCACATGCATTTATTCTGTAAGATATGCACTGGTAGCTCTCCCTTTTGAGTTCTTCTATTACTTGATGGAATAATGCATGTTAGTATAGCCACAGGCGTTTAAATTTGAAAACATAAATGTCTGAGCTTTTTGGTGTCACAAGCTTTGTCTTTGCTCAATAAAAGCAGAGAAAAACTATAAAATGTAGCTGAGGCCCACAAAGCCATATTATTTGTCATTACACACACACACAAAACAAACAAACAAACAAACAAACAAAAAACCTACAGTAATTAAGATTTCTTGCAGCTTCTAACAGAGAAAATAGCAAACGTGTCCTTGTTTCACAGCTATTGTGAAAATAAAACAGATATTGACTAAGAATTATGCACTCTAGAAGTATGAGGTCTGACTTTCAATATCTTGTATTCTCATCCTATGACGTTCAAGCTTTTTTGTTTTGTTTTTACCCTTTGAATAAAATAGCAGTGCCATAAATGAAAGTTTACAAAAGAAAGCAATGGAACAATCTTCTGTAATTAGCTTGGCATAACGCTTCTAACATTAAACCAGAAACAAAATTAATTGCACACAGTGCTGTGCCAGAGCCAGACTGCTGATTAACTGTCACCTCCTCAGAAGGCTGTCCCCAGGTGCTCACCACCTGAGCTGGAAAAATTGCTGCTGGCACACAGCCCACAGGGACAGGGGAAAGGCCAGCCAGTGAAAGCCTCTTGGTTTATGACAGACCCTTGCTAACATCTACTAAAACATGACTCACTTCAGGGACACACAGTTGAGGGAAATCACAGAAAAATTAAGTAAGCAGTGCCAGCAAAAACATGGGTGTACTTACACTAGCTTTGTAATGGTACAAAGGGTGTCAGCGGGGTATATGTTTTCCAATATAATCATCCCTCAAACCTCCCTGGACAAAACCAGCACTCTCCTCTTCTCATGCTATGATACTCACAATCATAGCATTGGTCTAACTTGCTCTCTCGACTTGGCAATAACCTTATTGAGGATCACCTCCTTTTTCCATCCACAATGAACAACACCCTCTTCTCACATCATCACACTGAGGGCACCACCATCTTAACCCGTATAAAATAAAAATACAGCCTCACCATTCTCCTCATGTACACATTCAGGCCATCCTATACCAGCTCCCGTCCCTCTCAGAGCTGCCCAATGACCCCCTTGTGTGGCACTAAGAGTGAGTTTGAAGCATTTCACCAGAGCACCTAGACCCCAAACAATTGTTGGGTCTTCCCCTAGCAGTGAGAAGTTTTGAAACAAAATAGCAAGGGAAATTCTGTTTTTTGACCGGAGTCACAGAGCATGCAGGTGAGGTGCCATCTGCACCATGGAGATATACAGAGAGAAGGAACAGAGGCCAGTCCCCACAGAGAAGTTTAGTTAGATAGCAATTTAACTATTAACTAAAAATGTGAGTTGTCCCCCATACCCTCTGTCCCTCAACATACAAACGTCCATCAGCAAGAGCAATATTTAGTTAAAAACCATTCACAACGGCTCCACCTTGCACCTTACACACTCCCCCTTCACTTACCCTGTCTGCCATGTTTGTCCTCTAACAAATCTCTCCCTAATGCTCCCTTCCTCAAAGCTCCCTTCCATCGTGGAGCACTGCCATACACCTCCAGCTCCCCGTGCTGGCAAACACCTCCCGTCTCACTTTGTCTGAGTTCCACCACCAGGGGAGGAGGACTGGGCCCCGCGATGCCATTTTGAGCTGGCCTGACAGACTCCAGGGCGCAGCCACAGGGACCCTGCTCCTGGCACTGCCCCAGCGGCCACCCGTCCTGCCCCTTAACAAGAGAGACACACAGACAAGGAGGAGCTTGTTCTCATTCATGAAAGAGATTCTTATTTTGGCCCCCTAACCATGTTTTTTTAGCAGTCAAGGAGTTACCTAGAAGGTAGGACTAGTGCCTTATCTGTTCTCTTTGCAATGTGAACTAAGGCCATCTGGCCAACCTAACCATTAGCACTTCAGTTGGTCATTTGAGTTGGTGATTCCTAATGGGAATTATTTGCACTTCATTGTCCTTTTCCCTGAAGCATAAGTAACAGAGAGCTGCTTGGCTTACACAGAAACCTGGATTTGTCTCAAAATGGAAGCATCTGTTAATAAAGAGCTTATCGAAAAGCTATATGTACCCCAAAGTTAGTATTACCTGCCAGTGAAAATCCTGCTTGGTTTGCTGATGCGAAGCAATTCGTTGATGTGAATTTCTGGTGATCTCTAATGTGACCTGCAAGCCAGGGCTCTCACCTTGCAGTGGTGCAGCTCACGGCTGCATCCTCCACACAACAGCTGTGAGGGCTGGCAGCTTGCTTCAGGCTGCAGCACAGCACCCGTCTTCGGTGCCATGTTTCCACATCCCTTCCAACTGCTTCCTTCAGGTTGTTTTATAGTTTCCTGTCAGTGATTTAAACTTTCTGTGACACAGTATGGCACTCAAAAATTTTGTGAAATCCTAAATATGTCCAATGTAAATGCTCTGTGTGATCCTTTTAATCTTTCTGTTTATGTTATTTTCCATGCTTAACAGATAATGTTACTAATCATTTTTTAGGATCATAGACTACTAAAAATACTGTGTAGAACAAAAGCTTTTCCTACATCATAATTCTTATGACTCCTTGGGATATGCCTATTTGCACTAAAGGACAGAGCATGAACCTTTTGATCCTTTCTTTCCATTTACTGAGAAAATATGGAAGTTAAACACTTGAAGAACTGGGAACATAACAGCCCCTTACAAGAATTGCTCTTTGATGCAATTCCTGGGGGATTGGGACACCATAAGAAATTGCATGACTGATAAAATGCAGAGCAAGTTTGCTGAGACACTTACAGTGTCTTGGAATACCATCAGCTTTCTCTGCTTAACACTGGGCGTTATGATCTTTAAAATACCAATTTAATTTTTTGCAAGTACAGTATGTTCTTTACTAGAACTGACATAGGTAGTTTACAAGCAGCAATAAGTAACAGCTGAGCAAAAAGGAGACTCCACCCAAACATTTTTTAACCAATTTTTCAGATACCCATGCCAAAATAATTGGGTGGAAAAAGATTTGTCATTTTAAAAGAGTGCAAGAGTAACAGTTCCATTCTTCTTTTCTTTTTCAGCTATCTGTAAACCATCACTTTATGCTGTTTCTAAACAAAGTATAATTGCAGTGCTGTGCAGTACTAAACACCAGACAAGTGAGACTTGCTGCACAGCAGGCCTGAAGTCACCTCAGTATGCAACATCTTCCATACATGTTGCAGTGAGTCCCTTAAGGCTTCTAGCAAATGGAAATCTATAAAAATGTACTTTAAGCTGCTGCCTTCTTTGGGTAGGTGAACTGCTGAAATTTGATCTTTCTTACACAAAGAATTCAAACTGTAAATGCATGTAGGTTCACAAGGCTTGCTCTTGGGCTGAAGAACTGGGAATACAATATGAAATCTAAGCTGCAAACAGACTTCCAAGCCTCATAAATATCTGCTTTACAATTACAAAGTGACAACTATGAAAATCTATCAAAATATTGGCTCCTTTTTCTTTTATATTGTCTTGGAAGGAATGTTGTGATAAATTTAATTCTGTTTAAAATAGAACAGATCTGGACTGTGTTTTTCATGAAACTGATTAAACTGGCACTTTTTTTTTTTTTTTTTTTTTTGACTTTCCCTCATGTTTCTTTCACTCACAAAGGCCTGGCAGAAACAAATGCTTACAGCATCAACATTTTGTAATATTTTAAGACCCAATGTAAAAAAATCTCATGCAAATATCCTATCACTATTTGCTGACTGTTAAATACATTTTAAAATTAACTCCTCACATAAAAGACAGTCATCATGCTTTTGTATCATGTTTCATTCAAAATATATATCTTAAAGATGATATACAGCTCCAGTATCTTTTGCTGAGTCAGCTTTAGATAACTGAAAGGTAAAAGTTAATATTTGAGTTAATAACCACAACCTTTGATTAACCCAAGGAAATACAGCTGAAGCTGGCTCCCCCAGACTGCCCATAAAGAGTATTTTTGCACATGAAATACAGGAAACAAAGCAATAACTAGGATAGTAAACATACAAATCCTTGCCCTGCTGGCATATGGCCAAGCTATCTGCTAGAGTAGAGCAAGACCCTTCCGTAATGAAAATACATCTCAGTCTTGCTCATGCATTCCAGTGGGTTTGCAGTCAGGAGTACAACAGACCAAGGGAGCTCTGCTGCTTAAGATGGAGGACTATCAGCTTACCTCAAGTCTTAACTGTGTTCCAGCCAGGCTTCGTGCAGGATGGGACTTAAGTTGCTGTGTCGACATACAACTGAACACCTGCAGTATCTGAACTTTGGACTTTAAATTAGAGCGAAGAATGTCAGCATTCAACTAAGTATGTCTGCTGGCTTTTGCAAGCAACCGTGATACTGAGAAGCTAGCCAGTCACTGGATAAAAGAATATACAAAAAAGAAAATGAAAGATATGAAAAATATCAAATCCTGCCTTAACACACACAATTCTCACTGAAGCTTATGGAAGAGGAGAACACGGTAAGCATATTTCAATCTACTGCTTTTAGCAGTTTGTTGGTATCTTTACTATTTCAAATAAATGAACCACTGCATCAATTATTAATACATTGATATATACTTTATTATGCACAAGAGACTAAGATGACATGACGCTGTGGGTATCAAAACTGTACAACCAAGCACATTCTACAAGTCTCTGAAATACTGAACATAACATGTAGTATAAATGGGGTGTTAAGACTGGCCACAGGTATTAGCAAGCAAATTTCTCCCGTTCTTCAATTAAAAAAAAATATATCTAGAATTTGGATCTTAGAGAATCTTACTTATTTATTTAAAGGTGAGAATATTGTGTCTGGAACTGGTAGAAACATGGGAGCAAAGAATGTTAACTCTATGAACATCCCCATGAATGATGAACACGGCAGAACAGTCACCTCACAGGAAGGGTTGTCAGCACAACCAACAGTACAGTCTTCTTGTGAAGCATGAGGTAGATAAACGTAACAGAAAGAACTGTACATACAAAAGAGAAAGGGTTAGAAAAGGGCAGGGGGAAGTTTACAATCAACAACATCTACAGACATTTTTGCAAACTCCATTTCCATGTGGAAAATGCTACAAAAACAGTCTAACACAGAAAGCTGACTTTTTGTAACATCAATACAGCAATGTCCAACACCAAAGGCTGTAAAAGGTTAGTGATAAGGCAATGCATGACAACAAGCAGTCTGCTTCAAAGTTTAAGTATGTTACTAATAGCTTTTTGGAGACAGAAGATGTCCCTTTTAACCCCAGTCCTCCTGTTCTTACATAAGTTCCTTTGGAGTCAATTAGGTTATGCTGAAATTCTCCACTGTAATGAGAGTGGGCACTTGGCTAGCCCCTCAGAAGCCCTGTTTAAAAGGCTTACACTGGGACACAAGCAGTACTGAAGTGTCCTGCTGGCCTCCACACCAGGCAAACATTGGCCACATGAAATTCAGTGTGGCAAGACCAGGTTTGACAGACTTGGGAACCAGTGGCTTTGTAGTTACACATTCAGATAGCTTTCCACGCTAAATATAGAAACTTGCAGTAGATATGAATGGCTGTTATACATGTGAAAGTAGAGCTTAAAGGTATATCAGTACTCTGAATCACAGCAACTTAACAGCTGCTAGAAAGTACTATGTTTTCGTAATAAAGCTATTAACTGGGAATGCCCTTTTTAGTTCTCTCTCTCACACATCAGAAATACTCTTCCAACTGCTAAATAATCACGTGTATTTTTGGTAACCTCCAAATAATTCAGATTGATTACAATTTCTGAATTAAGTAGCTGAGTACACCAAGTTCAGTTAATTAAACTATTTGAAATAGAAGCCAATAAATTGAATCTTTGATCTTTATATATTTTTGGTTTATCCAACAGTAAATATAAATCTCTAAATTATTTTAAAATTAGAGTTTTTGATAAAACCATTGATAATACAGCTTGTTTTTCTCAAAAATATACAGTTATCTATTTTACATGAAAGTTTTCAACCTGTTCATCCCAACAACCAAATCTAATAACTTCCTATGAGAAACTACTTAATAAAACATCTGAGGAAGGAAAGGGTTAAAACAGGGAAAAGAATTTACAGAATATGTAAATTTCACAGTAATTGAAATTAAACATTTCATATAGAGTAACTTACATTTATCTAAAACATTTAAATATATCTTTATACACAAATTTAATGTAGTAAAATATAGCTATGATTGAACTTAAAGACTCTAGTCTTCTTTGAAGACATCTTTAAAGACTTTACACATAGAATATGCTTATACAATACATTCTGCTGAAGGTTAGGCAAAGCGCTTTCTGTTCAGCCACACAGGTAGCACATTCATCCTTCTGACGCCTCATAACAGAGCCAATCCTGCATACTCTTATGCATGGGGATAACTACACTTACATGACAATTCCTGTCGATGTTAATCAGGACTACTCATTGGCCTGGTAACATAAAACGCTTTTCACATGTGTACTATGCACACTGTATATCTCCACTTATTCTGAGAATACCTCTAACTGTAGAACTGAGCATGTACTTGTACTAGTAAGATGATGCACGTAGTTACTCATGTGCATAAATGTTTGCAGGATTAGTAACAAATTTGATTCAAACTGAGTAATATTCTTCTACCTGATTCTGGGCACTTACATCTATTGCATATCTTGCACTTTGACCACCCTAGCATCAGCAAGGCACAACTGTAGAAACAGCAAATCTGCACCTCAGACTTCAGAGCAGGCACTCTAGTGTAATGAATTCCCTTCTCTCGCAGAACGCAGGTAACCTCTACTAAAATTAATGAAAGTTACTCTCTTTTTTTTTTTCTTTAGAGGAAAACAACGCTAATATTTCCTTAAAGGAGAAGGATCAGTAGGACACATTACAATTACAAAGAGGAAACATAACAGTCAAAGAATCACACATTCAAAATTACACATTTTTTCTTTTCATTTGGCATCTAGTCAGAGGTCAGGATATGGCAATGACACACAAAAAATACTGTGAAAACTAGTATCTTTTTGCCCTTTCCATATTCCAACACTACTTTGGAACTATCCAATTGCAATGTTCATACAACAGTTTGGCATAAACAACTGCACAGTTATCTCAAGAGAATAGCTTTGTTTTATAGGTGGTATTTTACAAAAATGATAGGCTTTACTGTACATTGTTTGTGCCCTCAAAACCATCTCTTATTTCAAAGGGAGTTTGGGGGAACTAAAAGAGTAGAACCGTGTCACCTTTGTATTCTCTTCTATCTACCAATTACAAAACAAAGAGACAGTTGTTTTATATATCTGCATTATATATTTTATGTATGGAAGGAACACTCAGCTCATTTCCCAGTTGCTGAAGGAAAATGTTTGGCTCCATATACTTAGGTATACAACTATTTGCATAAGAACGTTGCCATTAAATGTACACACACATTTATGCCAGTGCACAAGAACATTATTATTTATCTTTATGTTTGTGTGTGCCTGTATTTGTTATAGTAAATTTAAAAAAAAATCTCTTATGAAAGAGCTTTGGCCTGGAAAACTGGAAAGGGAATGTTAGTGTGCTCTTCTCCACTTACCAACTCAATGTGCATTAAAACAGAAATACCTGGAACAAACCTGAAGCTGCAAACACAACATAAAAGCAAATGAGATAACGTAGCTGTAAGCTTAACAAAAACAAAGGTTACTCAAAAGTGGCTAACATAGCTGAAGTAATAAAATGTTATTAACCACAGAGACCTGACCTTGAGATTTTCTTGCTTAGACAAATAGAAATCCTTTGACCTAATATCATCTTTGTTCTGCTTATCTTGTTAAACTCCCTTAATGAATACCTTGTGTCAATAAGAAGGCTTAGGGAAAGAAAAAGTCGTATAGACAAAGCAGCATTTTTCCAAACTGGCATAGATTTCACATCAAGGGCCCACAGACCCCTAAAACAGGTTGCAGTACTGTAAAATTAGTAGCTTTGTCACATGTAGAGCATAACACGCTATAGAAGATCCAAAAGGCTGTGCTTACTCAAGCACTGTGTGTACATACACACATTCACACACACAGTGGCTTCCCCAGAAAAAGTCTGTCTGTAGAATAATCTCTCCTCACTTTTTCAAAAGGAACTGGACTAGTTCTTTTAGCTTTAAAAAGCTGATGTCAACACACAATCCTTTGAACCTCTGCCCTCCTATGTTGCTCCTCAACTTTTCTCTCCCTGGAGTTATGTCGCGCTGCTGCTGGAACAGGGGGTACTCTGTGTGCTGCCAATGCTGTGTGCTGCACTGCTGTTTTCAGAGGCTGGTAGGGACGTAGGGACCTGCTGTCTTCCAGCTGTTTCACCTGAGGAAAAGGGGAGAGTAAAAAGGGGTTGGGGGAAAAGAGAAGTAGAAAATGTTAGTTGTCATAGAAAATAAACTATTAATTCCCAGTCTTCCTCTTCTGGTGGGTTTTATTTCCATATAGTTAATGTCTTGGGTGATAGACCTCAGAGTACTGTTGAGAATGCTACTATTCTTTGTCACCTTAGCATTGCTGTGCACATTGGAAAAGTAACATTGCTGTTTTCTTAATCACTGTAAAAGCACCAAACAGAAACTGCCAAGATGGACACCATCCATCTTCTGTTGTCAGCTGTCACTCAAGCACGTCTTGCTACATGATTCAGACCACTTCATAGCTTTTACTGTTTTAATGGAAAAAGGCCATAGAAATGCAGACTTTTGTTTCAATGCCAGTTTATCAAGCTACATATTTATCGTAAGTGTGAAGCTGGATCTAAAGACAATGTTCTTCAGTCAACTGGATACCACATATTGTAAGACATGATCAGATTTTTAGTGTAAGAAAGACAACAGGCTACCCTGCAAGCCTGACTTGATGTACTCTGAAGATAACAAGTAGGAAGCTTCCTTACAGCTGCCACAGAATGTGTAACACTTATAACCTGTAATGAGAACAAGTGTCACCTTTTATTGTAAGTTATTTATCGACACTAAATTAAACGCCCTTTGTTGTTTGGATTGTCAAATCAAGCAATTCAGGAGCTAAAGACAGATTTAAGACTCCTGATAAAACCTAGATTTTGTCGTCTTTCTCCACATCCCTTCTGCACACATGGCAGGAATCTTATGGAAAAAATCCAGCTCTTACTAGGATGTAAGTAAAAATAGTGCCACAATGTGAATGTTCAAAAGATCACACTGAGGCCACATAGAAAATCATAACTGGGATTTTTTTTCCTTCTAATTAAAGTTTCGGTGCTCAAATCTGCAACCTTGGTATTACTACAAAATAGCCTCTTCAGGACAAATAGAAAAATGAACTTTATATGATGTGCACTGCAGCTGCCCCCTGCCTTGAGATCACCAGGATGTGAACCTGCGATTTCAGCATGGTGACACAGAAACCACTGCTGTTTGAGGCCACAGAACTAACCATGGCAGCCAGCAGCATCACAGCTGCTCTCCCAGCAAAGCTGAAGGAAATCTTTTCCCTGACCACGGGCAAGAATGACAAGGAAGAATCAGAAGCTGGTAGATCTCCTGCTTCATGAGTTTAAGAGGCCATGGATCTCCTGCTTCATGTGTTGCCTGAGTTGGTCTGACCCCAAAGGGCCACATCCACCAGTAGCTCAAGAAAGGTAGAGTCCATTTTTTCTTCCCTGCTCAGAGCGATTGCTGCAGTGACAGACTGATGGCTGGAAGCACAGCCTGCCTCCAGAGAGCTGCTGAGCAGGGACAAGCCTGTTTCCTCCTTCAGCTCTCTGGCACATCCCCATGCACCGGTGCTGCAGCCCAGCTGCCAGCACCCTGTGCTCCTCAGCAACAGACCCACAGAGGAAGTGTGTGTTTAATGCTTTGTATCTCAGGTTAAAGCCAACAGACCCACCAGATGAAGAAAACTTACTTCTGCCAGCTGTGGAGTCTGCAAAGGTCTGCTCTAAACAAGGGAGGATTGAGGGTTTCTCACACAGAGGCTGCAAGTGTTCTTTGTAGTGGGAACTGCCAGGATCACTGTGAGCTTGCACTGTAACCACAGCTGTAAGCAGATGCACAGCCCCACAGCATTCAGCATCTGCCTTGCGCCACAGTGGTCTTGGGATAGGGCGGGAAGAAGGAATGGGAAAAGACAGGGGGAAGAAAAAAAAAAAGGCAAGCAAACCAGGAGAAACAGATTGCGCAGGAGGCCAATGAAATGTTGAAAAAGAGGGCCAGAATCTCATTCTTGCAGTCAGCACTAAGTCCAGCCTATACGATTGTGCATAGATTTTTCTAAGTCTGTTTTTTACGGTGTAAGAAATAACCACGTAGCCATCAATAAGCTGCAGATTTTTGCTTACAAGAGACAGGTCAGAACCTAACCCCAGTCATACACACATAAACTGTGTCTCAGCTCTAACTTGCATTCAAATCAACACTTTGTGTTACCATAGTGTAAAGGCTTTCATAAACCTTGTTTGGACATTCTCCCCTCCTAACTTGCTCCCTTCTCCGGTTGTTTGTGTACAAACCTTCCTTCCTTAGTACAGAAGGCTTTATATTTACAGAGGCAGCGATAAACAAATTCCTTTCGCTAAAAGGAAACAAGAAGAACCAAAACCACCAGAACGGAGCGGAGCGGCCAGCCCCGCCCCGGCAGCATGGCAGCGTCGGGAGGCGCTGCTCGGGCCTGAGGCCGGCTCCCCCGGAGGGGCCCCCAGCGGCAGACACGGCAGCACGGCCCTGCAGGCCCCGCCGGCCCGCGCCTCCCTCGGCTCTCCTCCCTGTCATCCATTTTATGAACCGCACGGCTACACACAGCTCTGCGTCAACCACAGCATGTCACAGTGCCATCTGTGTGTATTTAACTAGATTTCATAAGCAAATTAATTTTGTACTTCATAAGCAAATTAAAAGCTACATGTGTGGCGTTTTATTTACAGAAGAGCGACAGGCACAGTCACGGTCTCTCTGTGCAAGCCCAATGCCTGCTTCTCTCAGCTGTCTCTGAAGTGTCCTAGGAGGTATCTCCCCTTCAGTTTGGGATGACAGCCCCTTTCCCTCAGTAGCAACTCCCCCCTGGATTCAATTTCCTCTTCAGTATCTCATTTCCAGAGCACTATCAGCAGCTCTGATATTCCCCAGTCAGCTGTGGAACAAAGACAAAATTTCAAAGTTCTCAATAAAAGAATCCAAATCACTGTGATATTATGAACACAGTCAAGCAATTGTATTTAGACCAGCTAATTTTTTTATACACTTATTTATGCCCAACAAATCTGGAGCACATAATTTTTAAAGAATATTAATGAAAAGAACTTCAAGAAATGTAAATTATTGCTAGAGGCATTCCCCATCTGTCTTCTTCATGTAAACAGTTTCATGTAACCCATGTTATTGAATGAGAACTACTCAAAATGGACATGTCTATTGACAGTAAACAAGCCTTTACCCATCTGAACACAACAACATGCACTTTATTATTCACACTCAGGAAAGCTGCCAGTTGTACTCCCTGTCCCGGAAGTCTGAATGTTTGCTTTTCTATCTCCATTTGCCAAGTATAATTGGTTGCTATGTCAGTTTATTTAAATCAGATCCCATAAAGAAAGGAGAAATGGGGGAGGAGGGATGCTTTTAAATTCTCAGATTTTGGAACATTTTATCCTGCTAACTTGCAACACTGTCTGAAGAAGAAAAAAGCACACTTCCTAAGAGAATGAAGCAACTGATATTCTGGATAGCAGCTTTCAGTTTACATGGTCAGAGATAGATTTAGCAGCCTTAATAACTTATCAGACTTGTGCACGTCCTTTCCTAAATATAGTCAATTATTCCTGTTAAGACAGATATGGAAGTGACAGTTAATTTTGAAGGGTTTCTGCGTCCATGTACACTTCAAAATTTTTGCTCCTTCCTAAGACACCCAGGTAAGTTGGGTTAATTTTACTAAATCTCTGCTACTTTCTGTTTGCTCTTGAGTCCCTTCCAGAAATAACACTGCCATGGAAAGCTTTCAGCCACTTTTCAAGTCTTTTAACCAACTGGACAAAGGATCAAAAGTAGGGAGTCCCTGTGCAGAAAGGTCAGCTAAAATTCCTCCTCTAAAGTCATAGTTGTAGCTTCCCTTTTCTCCTCCCCTAATACCTGTGTATCTTAGAATGTCTGTACTCCATGTTGAATTGTTTCATTGAATCTTGAGTACTTTAAACCACAATTTTGTTGCTTTGGCAGAAATCCCTTATTTTTGCATCGCTAAAAACAGCAAAAGCCCTACATGAAACAAAACCAAACAACAACCTCTGCTTAATATTTTAAGATTAAACTCTACTTTTTTTTTTTTTTTTTTTTTTTAAGTTCTTAGTTCTTTAGTTCTTTTTTAGCTCTTCTGTCAATTATTTGAGGTTTTAATGTTAACAGCCTTAACAGCCTGTCAAACTAAACAAAGGAGCTCACTTACGTAAAGCTTTCTCTGTACTAGAATGAGTCTGCCAATAGAGCTATACTGATGAAAATTGTATCAGCAAACATTCTAACTACTGGCAAAAAGGTGTCTTTTTGCCCTGTTGCATATAGCATCACATTAAAAAAATAGCTTACTTCACACACCCCAAGCTGACATTCTCCACCAGCAGTAGCTTTTGTCCATGATCTGAGTATCCCTAAAACACAATTTTAGAGTTAATTTGTATTTTCCAACTTTTGGGCTAAATCATGGGCTATAAACTCAGTGTTACATAAAACAAAATTTGAGATTTCAGAGCACAAGTCAACAATGGATGAATTCTCTAATGGCAAAAGACAGCCACTCTGTAGATGATATTTAGATTACCTTTTTTCCTCCTTACTTTAATGAAGTCTGCAGCTGACTCTAAAATGTTTCCACTGCAGCTGGATTATCTTGTCTGTCACAGCAGTTGTCCTCTAAGAGGCCATCCCTGCCAGAGCCCTCATTGCACTCTGCTGCAAGTTCTGCTTTGTAGATACAAGCTGTTATGCATGGAAAAATTATGGGCGCAGAAACATAGGCCCACTTTCAAAATCTGACCCAGATAACTTCCTAGATATTTCTTATATCTTTTCTGTGATTCTCTGATCTGATGAGTTACAGTGTCCCCTTACTTTCTTTTCTTCCAAGTTCTTTTTGTCTGGCCTTTGTCTTTAAGAGATGAAAATAAATGGAGAAAAAAGTCAGAGCAGCTGTCCTCTTCACTACTCATACATGGTAACTACAACTGATGTACTTTGTTAATGTAATTCTTTTAGTGGGATTGGTCCAAGTCTTGCTGAGGCTGAAGGATTTATCATGTTGGCTTCCAAGTGTTCCTTTATTACTGACACACAACATGTGGCTATAGATGGTTGTGTATATGAACTGAATTTCAACTTTCACAAATGCAGGAACAACAATATTATTTAACAATTGTTTTAATGTTTTTGTTAATAAAAGCTGCTTATTTGAAAATTACCTCCTATTTACCTATTGAAATTACACTTCCATTACTTCCATAATGCTTTATTAGTAATATGAAGCAGAATTATGCTGCTTATGTATAGGACTCCAACATTTAAAGCTTCCATATTTGCTCTGAATTCTACACAAGCTTCATACACAGCCTATGCATTAAGTATTAAAGTGCTTATATGAAGCTGCTGTACCGCCACTTGGAAAAAAAAACAACATTTTTTGTTCCAAATTAACATAAGCTCCTAGGTTATAATATTTAAAGTAGCTCTGACCTGACAAGCCAGATTCTCTCCCCTACATGGCTTCCATGAGGTTTTAGATGCTATAAAACAAAACCAAAAAACCCACCCTGTAATGCGCTATGGGAAAATTCAAGGGCTCCAGAGCTGCATAGGTTTGGAGTAATTAGCTTCACATTCTCCCCACCTCCCAGAGATCTTGGCAGGGTCTTGCAAGGTCAAAAGTGGAAGCAGCTGGAGTCCAGCATGCTGCAGTGATCCTGAAATACCCAGTAATCCACAAGCAGACAAGGTCACATGCTTCAAATCAAGGCCTTATCAATGTCTACTCTTTGTCCGTTCCAAACTGCAGATTACATGCAGCAGAAAGCTCCCTAAACAAACTCTGCTTCCTACAGTGTTGTATGTCTGCTAACTTATTTTAATATGGAAAAAAGTGTGAGAAGGAGATACTGAAAAACTATCTATGCATAAAGACTGGACCAATTCACACCCACTCCTGGTTATTTACATGGACTCATTTAAACGAGATTACAAGAGTTTTACCATCTAGTCCAATAGTTGAAGAATGAAGAGATAAATAGTAGAGGCAACATTTCAATGTAATCAAGAGAAACTTTTTCAAATTTAATTATATTCAGAAAACATCAGTGCAAGTAATGCATTCTCTTAGCCATTTGGTCTGTTTGAACTGATCACATCATATCCCAAGTCACATAAGTCTAATTTAGTAAGTTAAAGAAAAAAAGAAAAATTAAAAAAGAGTAGTATGTGAACCAGAATGGATCCATTAACTGACACGTTAACTGAATTTTAAACAGAGATGCTATTAATGATGATGCAACATGACAGGAAAATTCAGTTTTACTCTCAGTTGAGTTTTGAAGAGTTGTGTTTAAACTTATTTTATCAAATTTTAAATCACATAGATAAGGCATAATACCTCCCTTTAGGGAAGGGCAGGTATCAGTCTACTCATGAATACCAACAGGCTCACGTGAGGAATTGCTGGAAAACACTATTAAGAACAGAGAACAAGAAACAAGGGCAGGATGGCTATTGATGGCTCCCCTTCCCTTTCCTCCCTCTTTGCAAGGACTCAGACCACACTGCATTTCCTGCTGCACAATCTACAGACTGGGGTCTGTAAGAGCCCTTATGCTTACCTGTGTGAGAGTAGATAAACCACAGTGCTCCTGTTAGCAGGGCTCCAATTACAAACGCTGCAAAGGCAATGCCCACAACGGTCAGAGTGTCCAGACCATAGAACACAGCTAAAAGGAAAACATACACAATAAGAGCTTTTAATTGTCAGTGACAAACAGAGTTCTACAACAATTGCACTTTCATGGAAAAGTATTGTTTTGTTTTGTTTTAAGTTAATAGTTAATTAAGCACCATTTTAAGGAAAAGTTTAACAGACTTTCATCAAGGAAATAAAAATGCTTTCAGAGACTGGTTTCAACCAACTGTTCCACATCACAAAGCAAAACCCGAACTCTGCACAACCAAATCTGGAAAACATTGCAAAAATTAAGCATTTTCAGTTGTCCCTTAATAACGTGCATTAAATTAAATATCCATTCATCTTAAAGATGTGTTTTTAAAAAGACGGAGATTTTTGTCACAAGATGCTTTTCATTTAAATGCCTCAACATTCAAGCAAACTTTCCTCTACACCTCCTGCATGTTCAGTCTGAAATCTAGGTGGAAAACGGAACTGTTGTTAAGAGAAAAACGATGCCAGCAAACAGTCAGCAAAAACATAAATAGAAACAATTGTTTTTCACATTTGGCAATCTTTTCAATAACTGAAATTAATTCCAGAACACAAAAATAGAACCACACACACAAAATCACTTTCTAGGGGAGAGGCCTTTCTACACTACAATTTCAAGGGTAACAGCATCTGGTTCCTGGATGCATTGCCCCAAAAGTTAACCATCCAAAGAGAGAAACTTCCAGCTTTTCTGTTTTCCTTTTTCTTCATTAGAAGCATTTCAAAAATCACCCTTTCATCAATCATCTGGGGGAAAACTCTTCTAAGAAAATTGAATTCTAGTTTCAGTATTTTTAATATCTCCCAGTACACAAAATGGCCTAGGCCAGCAAATAACATTTTACTGACTAAACTGGCTGGGAAATGCGATGACTGGATCTTCTCAATAGTATCCTTCAGTAGTATTCCAGTTCTCGAAACACAATCAACACTCTCACTTTAGAAATAACTACACATGTTCCTGCATTCAACAGATATCCCTGTAGACATCTCTCAGTCCACCAGCTCCTGAGCTCCTCAGGGCCTTTCCCCTTTAAAAATATCCTCTCCAGCAGTTCCTGTTGGCAAGGGCCTTCAGGACCCAGACTGGGTGCCTGTGACCAAGTCTGCGTGTGCAAAAACAGATGGACTGGGACTTGAGATTTTTCTCCCATTTCTTATGTGGGGACTAATTCTTGTTCCTTTGGCTATGATTGGTCATTCTAAATGCAAAGCAGAAAAGAATCTTCTAAACTCTTTTTTTTTTTTTTTTTTCCCTCACAAGGTACCAGCCTACTATCCTTTCCTCCGAGAAGAAGACTTACTGAAGAGAAGAAAGTCAACTGGAGGCTAAAGCATCAGAAGCATAATTTTTCATTCCTTTTGTTATTTTGAGCAAACTGAATCCCAAAGTCATAAGGTCAGGAACAGAGGGAAAAACCTTCTTTGCACTTCCTCTTCTAATTTTCCTTTTTCTCCATTTATTCTTGGTTTTAGCTACAAATTACCATCACCCTTCTGTTTATTGCCTTCTAGTGCTACTTCTCTTCTTTTCCCCCCTCCAGGGTCAGTTACTGATGACCCCAGTTAAAAATAAAGTTAACTTAGTCAAGACAACAGAAGAAAAAAACCACCACTACCACCAAAAAACAAACCAAAACAATTAATCTACATCAATTCAGTGCTCTCATTTGCAGCATGACCAGCATGCTGGTGCCAGAGTAATTGAGGATGTGACTAGCTGCAGTGCAGGATATGTGTAAGGCTTAGAATAGGATACAGGAGCTCCTTAGGATGGTATTGCTGCTGAAAACCTTATACTGGAAAGTGGTGGCCTTGGCAGAGGAAGGGGAAATGACTTACATTCATCAGTACTCACACTGAGATTATCAGCGGTATTTTCCCAAATTCAGTTTTCACATACACATATGATCACAGCCCTTCTCTTTCAAGGTCAATGGGAACATCTCTAGCAGCGCTAATCAGAACTTTCTTCTGTTTCAGAATTTAACACACACACTCACTATAATTCAGAAGGCTTGAAGATAATTTTCTTCACTTATTTAATACTAAAGTTAAGGTTTAAAAGTTACTTACGTGACTGTCTCACGTTTGATTTTGGAAGGGAGGGATCTGTTTAAAAAAAATAAATAAATAATCAGACAGAATTCCACAAAGAACCTACAAACTATGCAAGAAACCTTCAGGATCTGATCTGGCAGAAAGACATGAATTGTAGTCTTTAACAACCAGGAACTTCAGGAAAAACAGTTCAAATTCAGTAATCTTGCTCAGCTTAGAAAAATTCCATTCATATATTGGTAATTCCTTAGAGGAACATATCTACAGTATAAGTTCACGCAGCATGCATTTTGCTGTCAAGTGCATTGCAACCTTCCACACCCAGATATCACCAGTTCTGACCTGCAACTGTTCTTGTAATCCATATGAGGAGCTCTTTAAGAGCACAGATAACAAGGGTTATTTTAAGGTGATTCATATGATTTATATTTATCACATTCATATGATTTCTCACCAATCACAACCATGATACCAGAATGCTAAAACACAAACAAAAACACAAAGCAAAACAAAAACTCAAAAATATGGCTATCAACTCTAAAGAAAGATCAGAATTATGGCACAATACATGCTGCTTTGTCCAAATTACACGAGTATATATTGATTCATGCATTTTCCTACATCCTAATGGGTATTCTGCTTTGGATGTTGGGTTTTTATTTTGTTCTGTTTTTTAATAATATATATAAAGGAAATCAAAGATCATCTATTAGACCAAACCTATTTTTCTTGGCATTATCATCATCACTATCAGCATGTAGCAGAAAGTAAATACGTGTCAAGAATTGAAGAATTTTCCCTTCTTTTGCTTAACTTTTCCTCTTATCTTTCTCCAAAAATGCCACCTCCAGCAGAAAAGCTAGAGATTCTGGCTTCAGACCCAAGGCACTGTTTGGTTAGCTGGAGTTTGCTTCTCTGCTGCCCAGTAACCTAGGGATCTTGTTTAAATTCTGGCGTATTTGAGTATGTTCACTACAATAGCTGGCTGTAAAAGGACTTGATAAGACGGTATCCCAATACTTGTTTTTGTATCTTTAGGGACTGGAAAAAACAAGTTTGTCTGCAGTGCAAACACAATGGTGCAAAAGTACTGAAAACAAGTATGTTATTTAGAGTATTCTTAAACCAAGACTGTGCTTCTCACTTCTAAACTCTTGTGGGAGCACTAAACTGCCATCAGTATCCTGTATGATCATTATTCTCTCAGACGTGCCTACAATACACAAAAAAGCGCTTTATTCTTAAACCGCATTACTGTCAGTTACTCTAACACCTAATTATCACCTCCAGATCACTCTTGGCAGGATAGTAGGAAACAGGTGGAACAGCAGTAGGAAACAGGTGAGAACAGAGTGTTAGCATGTACTTGTGCGCATGTGCACACAATACACTGGAAAGGCATCAAGCACAAGTAACAGCAAGAGTATAACTGAAGGTAAGAGTTGTTAGGAAGGCTGGACTGAAACTAGGAAGCATTAAACAGTACAAACATGAGTAAAGGCACCAACAGATTGTCCAAATGCTCTACTAGCATATCCCAAGTGCCAGCAACATCCCTTCTGAGATGAGGGGAAAATTAATTTTCTGTGCTCATTCTGTCACTGGCCTCCGTACAGAAAATATAAGCCTGCTAATTAATGATAGGCTCTGTAGCCCGTTATAAATTTTCCCCACTGATTCAGTTCTTCTTTTAACATGGGTAACAACACAGGAACAGTAAGAATCCTTGAAGTCCAGGGAAAGCATCTAACTTAAAAACAGCAGCAGCTGGCCTTTAAAAATTATAATGATGCTTTAAGCTTTTTCAGGATAGAGGAACCCATTAGCTGTTCAACTTGACCTCCTTTCTATGGCTTGTCTCCCTTTGCTGAAATAACAATGCTTGCCAAAAATTCAAAAAATGAAATTAGTAGACTATTTCAACAGAAGAGCAAATATTTCCTAGTATTTAAAAAGCTAGCTATATGCCTTTCACTGACTTGGGGCTGGAGTGTTAAAATGCCACAATGCATAGGAGAAGTGCATGACATGAAGCTTTTATACACTTTCATTGGGATCTATTGCAATAATGTTAGTAACTGAACTCATATAAAACTAAAAAAATTATTAGGGGAGGAAGAATTAGTCTCATAGATTCATATAATCACATGCAATTACATTATAATTCATTTAATACTTCATATAATCTCATATAATCACAGTTGGGATTTCTTCTAGAGTTGATGACGAGTCATAAGCTTATGTCAGAAGAAAAGATGACACCTTTGCAATGATCATATTAAGACTTTTTAAATTTCAAGCACATGACTTCTTCATTTGGCTTACAGAGCAGCTCCAATAGCAGTAACTCAAATAATATGACTTACAACAATGAAAGAAAATGATAAACACCACCTCTAAAATATAAATTCTCCTCTTCAGTAATGCAATATGATTTCTTCTTCAAATCTTAGGTTCATGGACAACAATGGCATTTGGCTTTTAGAAAGGGGTCATTTGATTCACTGCTGAATAACTGCATACCAACAAAGCTACGTTGTTAATGTGCTGCCTTATATTGTGTCTGAAAGCTGTGATATGCTGGGGGAGATTTCCATCAAACATCCCACAATTAGACCAAATCACCCACAATGCAACAAAATACTCTATCACTCTGTTGTCTTTTAACTGATCTTTATAAATTTAGCTTGTCTTTGCACACTAAGACCTTGTGCCTCTCACAAAGACAACATTCTGAGTGCAGTCCTAGATGGGAGCTGCACACAATGCTCTACACATCAGAAGAGCAAGAGAGCTCAGAGTATAAGTCTGTTTATTGAAAGATGAACTTCAGTTGTAGGATTTACTCATTCCCAATAGAATAGCAAATGAGAAAGTGGGAGTTCTGTTAAAAAGAAAGCAGAGAATCAAGCCCCAAATACAGTTTTAGTTGTATCAGACAGATCAAATACTTACTTTAATTCATATTGGATTTGATCTGTACTAACAAGAAGTTTGTAAAGCAAATAATACACTCTTTTGCAGAGTTAAAACAGAAACAGTTGTTGCTTATGTCCCCTAGCAATGCTGTATGGTACTATAAATTGCTTGAAGACTAAAAAGCATGCACTGTACAACTGAGTTTAAAGGATTTCTCATGCCCATCCTTTGATGTTCCCTGAAAAGCATTCCAAAATTTCAAGCAGCCTTTGTATACAAATTTAAGATTATGACGTGCACGTGAAACCACTGAAGCTTTTAATTAAACTGCCATGCTAATACAAAAGGAAAAGATAATGCACATGCACTTTCTCCTTTAATGGATGCAACAAAACATGACTGATGCTGTTATCAGAGGCATTCACCAAGAAGAACTTTCAAACTACATGAAACTGTGGAAATAGTTCTCAGTTCCCATCACTCAGTAAACACACATGGCATATCTTAAATTGGAGCATATTCTCATCATGCCATTTTCTTCAATGGAGCACAACTAGCAGGTCTACCCCAGAGGTCCAAAATTGCCTTTAAACAGATTTAGCTACTACTAATGTGAATTAGAGAACTACTTTATTGGACATGGGTGCAGAACTGAGCATATTTCACTTACATTTGCTATCCTTCAAATGAAAGCAGATCTTACTATTAAGGTACTAAAAACATGCTCTTTGTTTTTAATGACAAAAATATCTATCATACTAGAGACCCATGCTGCTTGGGGCTATGTAGGTTTAAGATGGGAAAATTATCTTTCACCATCTCCTTATACATGTATGAGGCATTAAAGATAAGCAATAGCACATTGTTACATTGACTGAACTAAAAACAGTAATAAAATTACTCTGCAAAAGATGTGAATAAGGTGTTTATTAAAAACTTCCACAGAAATAAATGTCCTACACTGTAGCAAACAGGAGTTGCATAAAAGCTCATCTTTTTCTCTTAGTAGCCTAATAACCTAATGAGTTTCTTTCTGGTGGCCATTGCTTTGCTTTACAAACTTACTGGGCTTTAGCATTCCCAATATTTTGTAATTCTATTGCTGTCATTCCTAAATTTACAACCACAACATAGAAGTGATATAGCTGGGAACAGAGCACTGCCTTTGATCTCTGGGCAACAAGAAGCTGCTGGAAGTAGCAGTGCTAGAATTTTGCTTATGAAACCCATATTTGTTGCACAGTACAGTATTCCTTTTTTAATGCCTTGCAAAACCACATTTCCAGGGATCAATAAAGCCCATTAAAAGATGGCAACAAACTACCACAATGACTGCTGCCAGGGACAAATCTAAACAAATAACATCTTACAAACACAGTATTACCATGATTTTACACAATGACACATACTTGGAATACTCTTGTTTTACTCCATGTTAAGTCGCTATATGTACACAGTATAATATACATGTATATAGCTTTATTAAACAAGTCAAGCCCATTTTCATACCTTCTGGTTTTCCTTCATGAGTTACTACAACAAGGGGCTTGGTGAAGGTTTTTTTGTTGTGCATCATGGCCAAGATCATATCCACATTAAGAGAGGTGCAAGCTTCATCAGGAGGAATACACTGCAGGTGGAAAGAACAGCAAGTGAGGCTGGAGTTACTCAAAATCAAACATCTGCAGTGTCTGCCAGCATAGCTCTGCCAGCTGCACAGTTGTCTCATTATCAGTTTTATCAAAATTGCTTACCACAAAAAACAAAACAAAACAAAACAAAACAGGAGTACCTCCAAACAACACATGTAATGTAGTGGCAAAGGTAACTCTTAGCTGTGCTTCAGGATGCAACCTTTGCCTTCATTAAGGATCCTCTAACCTTTATGAGAGTGTTAGTATAGAACTTAAATTGTACTAATTACTTTACTGCAGAATAAAAAACAGACACTAGTTTTTAAAAACCCAGCGGCCAGTATTGTAGTCACAAGTACATGCTGATCAGTATGACAAGACATCTTCAAAAAAAAAAAAAAACAAAAAAAAAAACCTTTGAGGGCCACTTACAGAAGTTGCCAAAAGTAAAAATAAATTCAAAATTCTTACAATATATTCTCTAGCAATGGATTTAAGCCATTTTCATTAGTCATAGAGGAAAATTTGGTGATTGTCTTTTGTAACAATCAGATAGAAATTATGAATTTTATTTAGAAACATTAGAGCAGTTCAGGACTATTTGCTGTAAAAACACGTAAGATGATATGGTACCAAACTGTAGCAAACATGCCAGCATTTACTTATTTTCTAACCAAGTTCTAGTGAGACATGCTAATCTCAATTCCTAAAAGAAGGGTCAAACACACTTGCAATATTATCCAGTATTATGTATGTCTTTGGAAGTTAAAACTAACATTGTTTGTAATACTGTTATGTGATATTGAGAGCAAAGATAAATCTGAACGATGTGCATAATGAAAAGCAACTTCTATTTATCCCATACAATGAGATTTAAATAGAAACAGTAAATGTTGCAGTCAAAATGCGTAGCATCATGACTCTTATCCATTAAAATCTTGAGTCTAGATCTATCATATTCATTACATCAATCCAACAGCAAAACATTTAGTCATTTCAGATTTAAAAAATAAATCTTATTTTCTCTTAAATCAGAAGTTTAGACTTTAAAAAATTACTGACCTTAGGCAGTCCTTCAGTATCTTTGTCTTTATTTGTACACAAAGTCAACTCACAATGAAGAAAGAGCAGTGAGATGTTGAATATTGGTTTAAACACAAAGCTAAATCTTTTTTTGTTCTTCTGTGCATGTGCTATTGGGAAGTTCACCTTCTCAGTACTGTAGAATTTAACAGATTCATCCTTAGGACAAATATTTTCTATAATGGTGTAATCAGACATTCTATCTGGATTTGAAAATGGGGAAACAAAGCATGTTTGAATGGCAAAACCCAAGGATCTGTCAGCTTTGGTCACAGAAACCTGCATTAAAAAGAAAAAAACATAGTAAGATCTCAGAAATTACATTTTTAGTTCAAGTTTCATTCACATTTTCAACATTTATTTAAAGCGGTGATCCAGTGACGCTTCATGTTGAACTGTTTTGAAGGCTACATGTTAAGGGTAGGCTGTCAGACAGAGAGAAAATCTATGGTTTCAAAAGCAGCAGCTGCTTAATAGCATAAAAATGCAAAATACAGCAATCCCTTATCTTTTCAAAATCATATGAAAAATCCAGACCAGATATGTACATTAATGAAAGCAACTACTGAGATGGAGCTGCTTCCCTTACAGCCAAACAGCTCATGAGAGTTCTATGAAAGGTGATTTCTAAATCCATGTCCATTTGAAACTTTAACAAAAAAAATAAATAAAAAAAAAATAAAAAGGAAATGGAAAAAAGCAATACACAACAGAGAAACCACCCCCCGCCAAGAGTGGAATGCAGAAGCAGAGTGGAGGTCATGGTCTGATGTGTGGGTGGCATTTCTGGACTGGGGGTGGGGGAGAAGTCTACTAAAAAGCTGTAATTTTTTAAGAAATGTGAGTCTGAAATTCATATTCAAAAAATGAAAAATAACTAAGACTGCAAACTTGCAGGGCACTAATGTTGTTCATTTGAATTTGAAGACAGACAATAAATGCTACAGAATAATTATGAAAAAAAAAATTGTAACAAATGAAGCATTCTACTTCTAATAAATAACAGGAATGCTATGCCTGACTATTAACACTACATGATGAAAACAATTCCACAAGAAATAATTTTCTGCTTAGAAAGAAGAAACATACCTTAACTGTGTACCTAATCTTTATGTGCTGCATGTATATTTAAGTGAAACCCTGCCTAATTTTCCTGTGGTCTATACAGAAAAATGTTTGGATGCTCTGAGTTCTGCAGTGAATAATGGCATTTCTCATTTTTCTCTGTGTGAGCAGTAATCAAACTAAAGATGAAAGGATGGGCTGAAATATCTAAGCAAGAGATACCATCTTATAAAAAAACAAATGGGCAAATAAAAATGAAGCCACTGATATTGAAAGGTAAACCGACTGTGTAAACAGAGATTATGACAAGGAGGACAAGTATACTACATCATGAAACACTATCATGTAAACAAAAGGATGAATGGTATCTCAAGGAAACAAAAAGAAATATAGGGAAGGTGAGACCAGAATTATGGTAAGAATATGAAAGCCAAGAATGAGAAAAAAAAGAGCCAAAATATAAAATACTGAAGAATTTTTTTTTAGCAGAGAAGGAAAAGGCAGATAGAGTTCTTACAGATTATGACCTAAGTAATTTACTGAGCAAAATTTTTATTTATATATATATACACATATATATAAAATATAGGTATTAGCCACAAAAGGAAAACAAACAAATGCCAAAAAAATCTGTCAGATGAAAATGAAATCACAGAAGTCCAAAACTGATATAGATTTTCCACCGTATAAGAAAAAGAAACAGAAAAAAAAAAAAAAAAAAAAGAATAAAGACCTGTGCTAGGACAGGTGATGAAGAAATCAGAACACTTGTCTGAATTAGCAGCTCCAGAATCAGACCAATCCAGAGAGCTAGGAGCCAAGGGAATTAATCCTAGATTGCTGAAGGAAGCAGCAGGTTTTATGCGAATGAAAAAAAAAATAATGTGTCTTTTATAAACATTCTTGAATGATGGTGACATACTTTCTTTTTGCTTCAACTGTCTTAAGTACTTTTCACTATAGCATTGTTTAAAGTTGTTTTGGCAGAAAACAAACAAAAGTGTTAGAGATAACTACATCTGTTTAGATCTGCTTACTGATGTAATGGGTTTAATTTTAGCTCTGAGGATATGGCAAAGCTCCTGTGGTACTCTTATCATTGTTTAGTTGGTATTTTAGTCTCAAAAAAACAAGAGAAAATGAACAAAAAACAAAACCAAAGACCTTCACAGATTATCTGCTATCTAACAGCCCTGAAATGAATGCAGTATTTTTTAAAGAAAGGAAGTAGAAAAGGCTATAGTAGCAGATCCTATAGTGCAGCAGGAGCACGGGAAAAACAAAAACCTGGAGCTCTGGCACCACTTTCATGCTTCTGTTTCCATCATAAAGTGTCTTTGTACTGTATAATAGGACAAAGACCAAGAGAAACTCCTTTAAAATTACTATACACAATACATTTTCAAGATGAATTTTCTTTACGGTCTTTTATTCTCCAAAGAAGTGGAAACCTCTTCACTAGAGAGAGAATGAAAAAGAGTCACAAGACACTGAAACAGCAATGAAAACTGTTCTAATGTCAAACAAGCTACTATGCTCATGGCTGCTGACTTTACTGGGCTTATTTACCTTCTACCATAGATCTCGTGTGATGAGCACAAGACCTGTAACTGGAGTTTTTAAGTGGATCAGAGAGAGAACAGGATCTGTATTAACTTTACAACCTAACACTACCATGTGAAAGACAGACACTTGTAACCATTTTTTCATGCCTACATTGTTCAGATGAGGTTCAGCTGTATTACCCAATAAAATGAACCCTGAAGTCTTCACCAGAAAATGACAGTTCAGAGCAAGATCTCAGAGACCATCTTAAATTCTGCACAGTAAAGCAGATATAATAAGAATGACTAATCTACCTTGTACTGAAGTTCATCCATTCTGCAGGAATCCTGTGATTTTGACCAAAAGCATTGTCCTGCTTCTTAACCCACATTTTGTATTCTCCATAGCCCCAAAACCTCATACTTGTCAGTTTAAAGCAACTGCATAAGGAGGTCTTTCTACCAACAAGCATAAATTTGGCTCAGTTGCATGACCTTGTGTTTGGCTAGATTGACAGCTTTTATCGTTTGTTACCTCTACGTATATTGGCCCGTTCTCAGCAACAGAGAAGAGTCCTTGGGAGGGAGCAAGGAACAGATCTGTTTTGTATAGCTCCATGTTGAAGGTCACATTCGTGACGTGTGGTTCAGGAGGCCAGAACATGGCAGGATTAAAAAAATCCTTCTCTGGCTGGTGCAGTGTGCAATTAAACTGAAAAATAAATAAATAAATAAATAAAGAAAGAAAGAAATGCACTGGTACAAATACATCCTGAGTCAGGAATGGTAGCTGGATAAGGACAAGTTTGGAGTGTACAATATTGGCCCACCCACATTCCCTCTATTTAGTGCCACTCTTCAGCAAGGTTACAAGAAACAGAAGTGTGAGGAAAAGTGGTAAAAGACAAATTAATTGCTATTATTATGAATGCAATTTTTATGAGCTGCCTCTTACAACAGGTTTCTCCTCTATTGTCAGGTACAAAACCAGGAGTAACATACCGCTATTTCAGGCCAGCTTGAGAAAGTAATGTCTCCCTCATCACCATCCCCTGGAAATCCATTATCACCTGATTCCATGTCATCATCATCAAAGCCACTGCTTTCAGCTGGTGATGACAGCTGAATGACAATCTGCACAAAAGGTATTACAAATGCATAAAATTAGATGATAACTGAGCACTCTGTGGTTATTATTTTCTTCTCTCTTCAGAACAATGTGAAGGCCTAAAGAAGTGCACCAGCTAATCAGATGGTGAAAGAACATCTTAAATGCTTGGCACAAAAGCTGTTTAAGATATGTAGGTTACATTTTGTGAACACCCTTTAGTTTGTTTCCAGAATTCAGAAACATAAAAAACAATAAAAATGCTGGTCTGGGTGTTGATATCCAAATGAGCATTCCAGCATTTCCATTCTGTTTCTGGTACTTGTATAACCAACACTGATTTTAAAAATGGCTTTCTAAAGTGATTTTTCACAATTTACAGTTTTCCTTAATGCACTCACTGAATATCATTGAAAGTATTAGGCTCATTAAGGATTTTTTCTTCTGTCATTTCCATTTATATTTTTAGAGATGTAGACCCCAAAACATGTCTCTTTCTTCATTTTTTCCTTTTTTCCTCTGAATTTCTACTTAACATCCCCCTGTTTTTCTTCCTCCTTTCCACACTTCTCAATTTCTTCACTTGACAGTTCCTTTTTTCTGTTAGCTATCTATGTCCTGCAGTTCCTCAGCTAGACCCCTCCCTTGTAAGACTTTCATATTTGTTTTCTTGAACATAAAGCAAACAGTAAGAAGTGATATATACTCTCTTTGAGACTCCATTCATACCATCCATACATGATTTTCAGTTTAAGTGAGTAACCAAGACTCGTAAAGACATGGTGGAGAAAGGAGAGAAGCAACAGCAAATACCCGTTTTGGTTTGGACCATAATAGAACATAATACAGGGACAATGACAGTATTTAGCTCCAGACACATGCTATTCTGTAGTTAGAAGATGTTTCTATCCACAGTCTTGGTTTGAGATTGTTTCTAAAGTTAGGTGCTACAGACTTGCCAATATAGAACAGTTTTAGCCAGGCAAGGTCAGATGAAATTGCCTTAGCTGTGTTTGGGTTGGACCACAGGCCTTCCATCATTTGCCAAGGTTATGTACTGGAAAGCTCAGCAAGAGAAACCTGTCATTACTTTCCAACCCAGATTAGTCACAATGTATTTAAGGTCATAAACTGAGCCAGCGTCGAAGCAGTCTCTGGAACCTATGCAGGCTTCTTAACATCATCACTCACACAAAAGTACTCAGATACCCTTCATCACATACATCTACTGATAGCAAGTATGAATCCAAAATACAAGCATGCACAGATAATCTCTCTTCCTCACTTTTTGAAAGGCTTTCTCCCACTAATTGGAAAGAAAAAAAATCACCTTAAATAATCCAGCATGTGAATTAAATGGTATTGCTCTCTGCAATCACAGAACTTCATTCCTGTCCCTTCCTATAGCTATGTAGTATTGCTTACATGTGGGCACATTCAAGCTGCATAGGGAAAGCACATGCAAACTCTCTGAGACTGGTACAGATGGTCCCCAAACTTCAGCCCTGTAGTTTTGTAAAAGCACATAATTTCAACTCCTTGTTTTCCCTTTGGGATACTATCCACAGTGGTACACTGAATGCATGGCCTTCATACATCCTTGAATACAGGGACTGTAGCTGCAACTAGGTTTGTGCTCTACAGAAAAAACATCAGGATTCCTCCTTTCTGCTAAGTCTAAAGCTAACTACAATGGCTTCCCTGTACCACTATGACGTGCAGCAGAGGAGAAGGCTCCTCTTTCTAAAATACTCACAGAGTTAAAATAAACAATCTTGTCCAAGATATATGCTGTCCGTGTCCCGCATTTATTCGGTAAAGACTCCAAAATGAAATGGGTACCATTCATCCTGGCCTTGCAAGAATGATCCAGCAGTGAGAGCTCTGTCCTTGTGTAGCCGCTAGCCTAAAACAAAGATGCTTTGTAAATGGCTGAAACCTCTGCTGAAATACTATTGTGTTAGACTCTCGCTTAAAGTGCAGCTCAGAATACTGTTCATGACCACTGATAAGAGGAAGTGAGGTTCATTGTACTGACATCCAGGGAAGGTCAATCTCAAAATGCTGTTATACATGACAGACAGGGAATAAAAGTAACACGGAACAAAGGAAACAACAGGTTCATTATTAATCTGCTGACACAAACTCTATTTGGTCTAAAATGAGCTAAAAATGCTTTAGTCTGTATCAGGCTCTTTTCCACAATGCAAATGGGCACAAGCAACCTATCAGCTGCTAAATGGTCAAGACGGAATAAAATACCACATAATGGGAAACAGTGGACTATACAGTTTCACCCTCTAACTTTCCATCCCCTTAGCTGCTGCTTCACAGACCTATTCAGGTCTTACACAGCTATCAAAAGCAGCTTCTTTGTATTTTGGAGATTAAAAATTCTGACTGATGGTTGAATACAGTAGTTTTTGACAGAATCAACATGGCAAATCCTTAACCAGAAATCCCTCTACGAACTACCGTATTGCTGGGAAGAGGAAACAAGACCCAGCATTATGGCAAAGGATATCCACAGTATAGTTTCCTCAAACTTTTTTTTCAGGGGGTGAGGGTGGTAATATTCTTAGAATATTTATTTTTAAAATCAAAATACAAACAAAATGGCCTGCCCAAAATAGTTTGCCCAAATTTGACAATACGAGATCACACATACCTGTAGAGAGTTTTTTTCTACAGCCACTGTCATGACTTTGTCATCACACTTTATTGACAGGGCTACATCAGCACTGCCCTGAACCTCTTCAGGTTCTTTGTGCTTTGGGAGGGAACGCTCAAAGTCATGATTTATTAATGTGTCCACTGAATCCCTGGATGGGAAAATTCCTTCTCCCACTGTGTCGTGCCTTCCTCTGTTAATGTGAAAAGGAAAAGTCAGGCCATCATTTAATGCAGGATTCTTTGAGGCAGGCAGCAGTTCTGTCAGCTCTGGAGGAAGAGAATGGTCTTCTTCATCATTCATCTCTTCTAAAAGAAAAAAAAAAAAAGTAAATTAGGTTAGTAAATATTTTTTTCACAGAAGAATTCATAACTGAGTAATTTTCATGCCAAAAAAAAATCATCCAGAAAGGAAGCCCCTGAAAGACATCCAAAGAAACATCTTTCTACTTTACAGGTAACCAGCCATAATTCCTCCGCTAAGGGTTTAGAATTTAATCTTGGTATATTTAATCCCTTCTAGAAATATGCCTCACTAACAGTTAACAACGGGCTTTGAGGAGTGGGCTTCACTGTATGCAAGGGCAACCACAAACATAAAGGAAACACCATAGCCCAGAAATACACTATTTTAGTGCTGCTGAAATATCTGTTCAAATCACTGACTGAAATTCTTCTGTTACCTGATGGCACAATTTCCACTGTTGTGGAAGTACTTACATAGCCAAAGTGAAGTTAAATGAGTGTTAACTTTATGATGAGTAATGAGAACACTATATATCTCCTGGCTTATAGGCAGTACTGCTCAGGACCGAAATCTCGACATCTGGCCCAAGCAGATAATTATCTGGAAACCATGAGAGTGCAGCTGATAAAATCTGTGTAAATATAAGCGTTTATCAAAACAACTAAACAAAATTTATAGGGACTTAAATTCAGAACGAGTGCAAAAGCAGAAGCAAATCTACTAGCTTCAATGGACCAGGATATATTTACATCAGCAATGACTTTGGCCAAGTAAATTTTTTTAATGGTTGTATTTATTCCATTTGCTCATACTTTTCTGATAAGCCACTTTTGTCTGTAAACAATTTAAAAGTTCATTTAACTGTCTTAAGGAAATGTGTTCATATTTTTGATAAAAATCAAAACTGAATTTATTAACTAACAAAATATCCAGTCACTGAAGTCCTCTCTTTCCAGCAAGCACTGAGCACGGTCAAGCTTCTGAACTGAACAAACTATAAGCATTTAATTCCACCAACACTTCAGAAAATTCCAGGGAAATTGTATTATGCCCTGATCAAGAAGCCACAGATTTTTTGCTGTTGTTTTTAAACCAGCAGTTAGATGTATTCCCAACACAAATGACAATGAGCAGTGAAAGTACTACAACACCCAACAACAAATCTTTAAAACTGAGAAAGGAGATTTCAAAGCATCATACACCTGGCAACACAGCAAATGTTTTTTTTTCTATATAATGAAACTCCATCTTTAAGCTTACCTGTATCTTCAAGTTGCAGGTGAAATCTGTTAGCAACAGGGGCTTTTGTGTAGGAAGTAACCGGGCTATATTTATGTTTGTAAGCCCACTTGATCAAACTCTCATGAGAAGAAGGAATATCAGGTATTACTGATTTACTCATAATCATGGATCGCTCTGTTTCCTTTCCAAAACCAATACTGTTTGATGTCTGCAAACAAAGAAAAACATGGCTCATGATCTACCATTTAAGGATACTTGACATGAAATATCAACACCGATTTCACATTTTGGTGAGAAATGTTACTTTATCAATTAACAGAGCAGTTTGCAAATGGAGATCACCTGGGAAATAAAATAAATTGCCGTCTTAAACACAGAACTGCTGTACACCTGGAGAAAAGCTCTGCCTTCCTCCCAGCCTCTGACTGGTTCAGGCTGTTCCAGGGTAAAGTCAATCAAGTTGGTCAGACGTAGTTAATCCCTAAACAAGAGGGGTGTATTTATAGCCATTTGTTTAATACTGAATTTTCTTCAAAACTGAGAAATGCTGAACAGTGAGGTGAGAATACGCACTTTTATGACAGATCAAACTAATTAAAAGACAACATATACTTTCTGTACCCCCCAAAAAAACTTAAAGTTTTTTTAAACTGTGACAAACTGTGTAAAGTTTTTTTTAAAGTGTGACAAAATTTCAAATTTTCTTGTCCAAATAGGCAAGTCAAGAGGATACAACAAGCATCTCTAGCTTTCAGAGGGGCAGACAGAAAATATTCACTGATATTATGTTTTAACTTGTTTTAAATGCTTAAATGTAAATATGTATTCCCACAACGCTAAGCCCTTATATATTTATTGTTATGGTATTACTGTTATCACTATAACAATCACATTAAGAACTACAGAGCAAGCTAAACACTCATAGCAGTAAAGGGCATAATGACCCACTTATCAATGATTCCTGCAATGTGACTGAACTGAACTTTCTATATGCAGATTACATCATTTAATGCTGTACAGCACACACTTTTGTTTCCATTCCTGACTACATTCTCCATCATACAGGCTGCATTTTATTTATTTTAAATCCCCATTAGTTTCCTTCAACAAAACAGTGTTATTTTTCTCTTGCTCAAGAACGTAAAAAAATTTAAAAAATTATTGCACTGATTTCTTGCTTCTGCCCAGCCTATTTTTAGATCATATGGCTGTACTGCACAGGGTCACGGAGGTGTTATATTCCTCTACTTGACTTCAGAAACAGAGCCTTTGAACAAAGCAGTGATTAGAGCTCATGAGTTCTGATAGAATAATATAATTTACCTTGATCTCTCTCCCTCATTTCTTTGTAATGCAATTTTGCATTCTTTAAGCACTCAAATCTTCACAACTGAAGTTAAAGGGAGTTTTAGGTGCCAAGTATCTGGTTTGATGATACTGTTAGCAGTACAGTTATCAATGACCAGCAAAGGTCACTGAAGAACAGAAATATAAAGGAAGCAATGGGTATCCTAATTTTAGTGCTTTATTACTGTTTTGGATCCAATAGTATTTTATTCTTCAACAGATACAAATCTGGATACAATTTATTACACGCAGCTTTGACTGGCTGGAATTATTATGCTATCCCAATTTCGCTGGATCTCCCTCTCTGCTTTCCTTTCCTTTTTGTCAGGATTAGACAGCTGAATAAATATTATTCCAGAACTTTATTGTCTTAGCTGGCATCTGACCATTTTCAGGGCTTGTTTATACCTCTCCATGCCACAGTGAGCCTGTAAATGTTCAGTCCTGCATCGCCTTGATGAAACAAAGCCAAGCACAAGGACTTGCAGGAATAGGCACACCTTCCTTCACTTGCTTGTTCTGTCAACACCCTCACACGTAGAACTAGCAATCAACAGAGCCACCCAACAAACTATTCAGAATAAAGAGAGATGATTTCAGAAATTGGTAGGCACTTCTCCTCATTTCAAGATCACTTCCTTCAAGCTTATGAAATCTTCAGAGATTTCTTCTGTGCATTTTACCTCTTTCACTCTTTGTCCCTCAGCACACTCGTTTCTTTGAAATAAATGGAAGCTAATGCAATTTATCAAATCTTTCTGATGTCACTTCTTTTTGCACTATACTGTCTATAGTTTTGTAAAAAGACACCCACACTGAAGGAAGCAATGTGAAGTGCAGATAATCCAACAAGCACAGAAACTGAAATTGACGTAAGGACATACAACTGCAAACACAGCCTGTGAGAACAGCACTACACATACTTTGTGTAATTCTTTTACCTAAACTACTCACTTTTTACTCAATTTTGTGTCCATCAATGATCAAGAAGCATACCAAGCTGGGAGATGAGCTACATGACTCAAAAAGTTTTTTTGTTTCGTTTTGTTTCTTTGTTTTTTCCACTTCTTGTCTATGAACCTGGACCTTAACTCAGTGCTGGGTTTGAGGCAGCGCAGCATTAACCTTTCACTCAATCTGACAATCCCCTCAAGACAACCCTGACTTGTGTTGAGGGCAAGAAGTTAGGAAAATTGAAGTGCATGGAACCAACTCAACTAATAAAAAAGAACATTGTGAAGCATTACCTAATTGTTTAGTAATGTTTTTACGCATTGTCTAAATTTGGGCTTGGAAAGACCTTCAACTTAATAGAGATATGAACAAATCCTAAATCCTGGATGTATATACTTTTTTAATGACAAGTGGGTGTTTAGTTCCCTTCCCTACTCCCCTATAAATAAAGTAAAACAAACATACATTCAGAAAATGGGACATCTATATGAATGAAGCAGTAAACACCCACAAATCCTAACATAAATATACAGCCTAACAGACCGACATTTCCATATATAGTATTATTTTCTTTTGCTGATCTAAATAAAATGTTGACTTTTTCCACCCATTACAGAAATAATTTTTACTTATACTGGCAATAATTACTAAATAACATTTTAAAATCCCCTAGAAATCCTCACTTGAAAAATTCATCATCTACAAAGAGGTAGCTTCGTAGATATGCAATGCGTTACTATGGGTATCTGCAAGCATGACGTGAACTAATGCACCATTGTCTGTCCTGTTAAAGCAGGCCCACACAGCATTGGCTAAGAGGTCTAAATATACATGGGTGATTCTTGTGCAATAATCCAGAATGAAACTTTAAAGTCCAATGTTTTTCGGGCTGGTTAGTTAGGACCAGAATGTCCTTTCATGTCCATAAGATAAAGATGCACCAGGGATCAGAAGGGAATTTCATCATCAATTCTTGAAAATATTTTCAGACAATTTTCTAAGCAACACCATTGCTTGTTTCCTTTTAAATTCCTCACTCTCAAAATCAAGTGTCAAATTCTAAGAGAACAGAGTGGTATGCAAAAGATTTAGATCAAGCAGCCTTTGGATCCTATCAGTACTGCAGTATTGCCCTGCATGCATTGAATGTATAAAGCTGCTAAGCAAAGTGAAATTCTTATAAATATAGATAGCCAGAGTTTGAAAGTATACCTTAGTTATTAAAAAAAATGTTAATCAGTAGGCCACTGGCTGGTCCTGAGCCAGCATTAAGATCAACTTTACAATGCACTCAATTGATCATTTAAGAGAGAAATAAGCCATGCATTTATAGGCCATGAGATCATTCTAATTTTTATTCTTTTCTTTCTTTTTTTTTTTCTTTCAAAAAAGGGAAAATGCATTTTCTTAGTAGAAACAGCATTGAGCCACAGAGTCTGTGCCAAAAATCATTCTGAATCTGAGCTTCCAATTATGTGTAAGAACGGTTTCAAAGGCTTAGCTTTATCAACCTTGGTTTTATTTTTTTTTTAAACTATTATTTGTGGTCTGAGCAGAGGTGAGGTCAATTTGACCAAACACTTGCTGGGGACAGAAATATTGGTAGGGGAGAAGGCTGGAGACCACTAGAATCACAAGGAAGGAGCAAAGCAGTTCCCACTTCTAAAGCAACATGGGTATATGACTTGTATCTAGAATTATCCATTCTCAATTCACAGGCATCTTTCCAACTTCTGAAATAAACCTGTAGATCCTCTCACCAAAGTAACAGCAAGAAGGGAGATGAAGATCCAGCTTAATGTTTTAACTTCAACAGAAGTTAAGAAGACATAGAACCTAAATCCTTGCACTAACCACCCGAATTCTGTGATGTGTTGGTCAGTACGTAAAGGAGAAAAAAGTACATATAGTTTCTGAATTTACTCCTTGAAATGTAGTAATAATCCAAAAAAAAAAAGGCAACTAAGAATACATTCAAAAATCAATATAGAACAGTACTACATCATGTTCAAATAGATTCTATGCTGCTGCAGCATGGTATATCTCAAAAAATAAAAGGTGCCTTAACTTACAATCACTTCCAGCTTTCCCTGGACATCATGTGACTTGATAACCCAATTGACAGATTTTTTACACTTGAGGATAAGTACGATGTCTCTGACAAGCCTGGCGCCTGGTTGAGATGGTTTAATGTCAACGATTATATCCACCTGGAAAGCACTGTGTGTGGAAAATAGAGAGAAAGTAAGACCAGAATGCCAGACATTTTCAGCTATCAACCTTCTTCCAATCCATCATGTTTCCACTGTCTGGCCAGCTGATTAAAATGCTGAAGATTATCCCAGACAACACAACATGTGCAAAACAGATTGTTATTCCACATACTCTTAAATGATTTTATGTAACAATAGACACAACTTCTCTTCAACTACTCTTTAGACAAATAATATTTTTTGTTTCTTTGTTTATGAGAAGTGTGCTACTCATTTCAGTTATTATTTGGAGCAGGGTAGTTTTATGAGTAGCAGTTTTGTTTTATACAGTAAATACTGTTTTCTTAATTCACTGCAATGGTGCCTCGAGTTTCTTCTGGGTATAACCATATTAAAACTCAAAACAATACCTTAAGTAAGTAAAAATACAAATTAAGCAAGTTAATAGCAAAAAATGAACAAATACTATATTAGACAACGTCTCTGCCTTCACAGTTAAATTGTGGAAATTACTTTGCATAGGATCTTGTGTGTGTTGAGGAATTAAGCCATCATATTTAGTTTCCAATACTTCTGGATATATACTCATTTCAAAACGAAAAGAAAACAGATGTACAGCCTACTGATTGCTGGAAAATAGATGAACACTATCCAGATTTTCAAGCCTTCAGTAAAAATAAGGAGAGCAATAATATCTCATCATGCAAAATATTAATTCAAAATAAAAACCTTTACTTCCAAATCATCTTATAGGGACACGTCATAAGAATGTGCTCATCACCAAATATCATGTTTCAACTAATCTTCTGCATTAAGACTTAGTATCTTGGGACCTTTTGTTTTATCGCCTGTAGTTTTACACATACTCAGCTCAGCTTCTGTATGTTTCTATGTGAATAAACTTCGTTAAGATAGTTGTGGCAAATATTTATAACCAAGAATGAAGCAAGAAGAAACTTAACACCCTTAATGTCTTTTTTAAATTTTAATATTGTAACATTTAAACACTTTGCAGCATTATCACCTGAAAAACAAATTCCTGTCATGCATTCTCAGCCAAAGTCAAAAGCCAAGAGGGATGGAGACATGGCTGTCATCATTGCACAATGCTACAAGGGACTTACTGTGAGAGTGATGTTGAGCCAACCATCAGCTCTATTGAAGATGGGGCTGCTGCCCACTGCCATATACAGGCAAATGCTTTGGACTAAGCTACTTGCCTTCCAACACACCTCAGCACATTCTTACTCTCCCAAAGTTGGTACACAAGAGAGGATTTTCAGGCTCTGGGTTTAGCATCTTGCAATGAGATCCTTCTTGCAAAGAACCCTCCTCCCACCCCTGACTCCCTGTGTGATTTCCTGATTAGGAATGGGATGTGCTCGAACGTAATGCATGAGGAGCAGAAGTGGACAATGTTGGAAAGCCAGTGCCTGCAGTAAGCAGACAGGATTTTAATTGTATCTCATCTCTGATGAAATTGTATTTTTCTTCTTATAAGAAACAAAACCATACAAGTTTCATGGCAAATTTATGTTCTAGCAACTCAGCACTTATGAAAAGCTTTTTCAGGTGTGATCATCTGAAAGCAAACTCTAGATCGTGTGCTCCCACTAAGACCTAGGAGACACAGGCAAAGGCTAAATATTTTAAGTCATAACTCTGAAGTTTACAGTATCTTTGACAATTCAGATAACCCTAATAATACATACAGAGTTAAATAATTTCCCCTAACCACTACACTACTCTATGGTGCTCAAGACCAGGTTGGATGAGGCACTGGGCAACCTGATCTAGCAGGTGGGATCCCCACCCATGGCAGGGGCATTAGGAACTATATGGTCCTTAAGGTCCATTCTATCTCAAGCCATTTTATGATATAATTCTGTGCCTATACATGTATTCATATACTCAACCCTTTTTCTTACAGATTTTCATACAGATTATCAAGATATTCCTTAAACTCAACTTGAAATGTTACAGAAAATCCTGGTATGATTCTGCAAACTAACTGTGGATCATTTACCACAGATCACTTGTGACCTCTGGATCTCTGTTTGGTAACCAATGCCCTTGGCTTTGCTACCAGTCATCATTACCTGTGACAGGACAAGATTACTTTTAACCCTTTTCTTACTTCCTCATACGGTGGGCTCATCTTAATCCCTGTCTGTAAGATTCTGTCCTTATTCATATTCCCTTATACACCTTAGCCTTGGAAAACTTCAGTTGACTGAGCAAAATTTCAGTCTGCGGGAAGGCAGGATATAGTCCATGAAAACTGTGCTCTACAGTATTGTCCAGAAAAATCCTGGAATCATGAAGCAGAATCCAAAATTTTTACATGCTGAAGAACTAGTTTCTACTTAAGGTAAAGTACTAAAGTCCAAGCTCTTCTTGTAATGATGAAATGACTACTTCCATTTGATTTCCAACAGACAGATGAAATCCTTAGCTTTTAGACAGATTTGGTCAATTTAGAGGATACTTTACCTGTATGGATTGGAATTTGGAGTAATTAGCTCAATGATATGAACTTCCCTTTCTTGGACTAAATTAGACATAAGGCACCCCTCTGCTGTTTTTGGTTGTAGGTATCCCGCAAGGTAATTTAAAGAGAGAAAATTCTTTTCTATGTTGCACGAGGGAGGAAACACTTGATCTGGAGAAAAAGAAAAAAAAGAAAGAAAAGCTTCATACATAAATATCAGTTTACATTCATGTATGCATAGCATCTACTTCAGTGCAGCACTGTATTTTATGGCGTAGATCTCTAGGCCAAAAGGTATATTTATTACCTATCATAAGTACTTAAGAGAAATCAACATAATGTTGAAAGGGAGATCACCATTGCAAAAACATAGCACATCTTTGATGTAATTTCTGTTAAATTTTTAAATCTGTAGTTTAGAAGTACTCTGTCGTCCCTCCGAGAAATCTGAAAACAATACTAAAGTATGTAAGCATTTTTCAAAATAAAAAAATACTTAATTTGTTCCTTGCATATTTATTTTCAAAATATATATTTTTTATCTCATAGAAAACATCTATGTTCAACTCCTCCCTTTAGAAAATTGTTTTTTTTATTATTATTATAAACTTGCTGTTTTTAAAAATCACAGAAAATATTTTCTATTTCCTTGCTCGGTATATTTTCCTACATTTTGTGCAGTCAAGAGTTGGTGTAGAAATACTACAGTTCTTTAGTACAAGGAAAACTTAATGTAGCAAGATAATGATGGCAAATTATTGATATAAAGGAAGTCTAATCATTATACCCATAATTAAGGTGGGGAAGTTCTGTGGTATATAATTTTTTGTGGTTTTAACTATCTAGCTGATCACAAGCATTAATTACTATACAAAACAAAACAAAAAATAGTCATTTGGTACGATGGTCTCAAGCACAGCCTATATTACTGTGCCTCAAGAAGCTGTATATCCATTTAAATATAACAATACTTTGTATTTCTGAAATAGCTTTACATATGAATTATCACAATACACAGAAAGACAACATATTGTGCTCAAGAAAAAGTCTTTTGAGAACAGAATTTCAAACAGTTGTGTCTTTGACCTTTGCTTGATAAAGGTGGCCTTCCTATTAAGAACAGTAGCAAGGTAGAAAAAAATTACAACAAACATTGTTGTAATTTGTAATTTTACATTGTGTATGTAAAGCTGTGGATGAACTCCTAGAAACTGAGTTGAGACCACTGCTTGCGTTTGCTCCACAAATTAGAGCTGAAACATCATTCCTGAAGTGCAATTGCATGTGGTACACAACTTTTCAGGGAGACCTGGGACTTCTGTGACCCCAGCTACAATGGAAACAACTAGGAGAGTTTCTTCTCATCTTACACAGTGTAGTCTTTGAATATTAACCTTGCTGTCTTTTGTACAGAACTTATGAAAGATGTATGGGACAGTAACGATTCCTACTCCACAAGGAAAGCACTCCTCTAACATCTGGTGTGTGCCCTGTCAGATTAGCCTCGAATGCAGCTGCAGTTCTGCCAACTCCTCCCACAACAGCAGAGAATGGAAAGTAATCCCAAATGATCTATACTGAACTTGAATTTATATCTATCTACAGAGTTATACATACATAGATAAGATGTATTTGCTTCTCAGTTGCCATGCTACAACACAGGCCAAGCCATAAAATACTAGCCTCTAAGTAGTTTGGGGATAATTACCACAGGTGCTATCATTAGCCATTGCAAAGAGCTTGACTTCAGCTCCTGGCACTTCCATGCAGCTCTCAAGGAACCCCTGCTCTCACTGCCACCAGCACTGAGACACCCCAGCCTGGGCCCCTGCTCGATAGCACGCTTTTCTTCTGCAGCTCATTTTAACTGTCACTGGCGACTTGACATACACACTTATGTCCTCCTGGCACACTTTCCACTAAATGTATTTATTCTTGTGTCAGCTAGTTACCAAGATCTGGGTTGTAACAGAAAAGAAAAGGAGATCCGTTTCTATTTTCTTTGGTCACTACATTTTTTTCTTCTTTTCTTCACTTCATATTTGTTTACTTACTTTAAAAGGGTACTAGAAGTGTCTGCAATCCATTAATAAACTTATTAAAACAGTAAAACAGCCAATTTGTGGGCCCTACACCTCTCTAATCTCAAAAGACTACCAATAAATTCTCCTGGAGTAACGTCAGGCAAGGCCCTGGCAAGCATGCACATAAGCCAAGGATCCCCACTGGCCAGAAGGCAGGCGCTGCAGTTGTGCACAGCTGCCAGCCCCTGCCTTTCCCTCCAGCACTCACAAGCTGCTCCAATTAAGACTGTATTGAACACTGGGAGCTGTAGCTTCTGTGGGCAGCACCTCCATTTTAAAGAGGAGGACAGACACTGTCTGCTGTCTTCTGTACAAATCACGTATCACCCACGGGCTCTTGGCTAAACTGGGTAAAACTTGAGTATCCCAGCTTAAAAGATTTTTGTGCAAATGAGAGCTGCTAATCAGGTGTCACTCTCCAAGACAGGTGCCCTTGGCAACAGCAGCTTAATTCAGCAATAAAAATCTCATCCAAGCAGAGCTTGCCTTTCAGAAGTGTAAGCTGGGGATGAACAAGATGTCTGGGATTTTCCACTGCCACTCAAATGGCAGGGCTTTTTCACAGGCATTTTGCAGTTTACTGGCCCTTCATGCTACGGAGATCATCATCTCAACTTTAAAATGGCACTGTGTTAAAAAAGGGAAGGTGTCTGCAGTCTTTGTAGGGAGGTTGGAAGCTCCTACCAGTCAGTACTCACCCTAGAGCAGTGAGCTGGAGCAAGGAAGGACAGGACAAACCACCAAAGCACAGCACAAAGCATTCACCTACAAGTATTAAACCCAGCAAGTTTGTGTGCAGGACATGTGCACTAGTGTGCACAGGGTGCAAATTCAGAGTCAGGACTGAAGCTTTAGCTTCTGCCAGGACAGGAGCACAGCAATACAGTTTGTAAACAGATTGCACATGAAGTATTTTTCAGCTTGGTATTGTTATGGTTGACTTTTTTCTTATTTAGAAATGTGTTGAAAATAATCTCCTTCCTAGCTAGCACAGCTGCCCTGGACTTAGATTGGTGATACTGGATGCATCAGGTAACGTTTAGCTAACTGATAAGTCTTCCTGACCTGTATAATCACATCTTATTGAGGCATGAGGAATGAACTGACTTTTCTACTGAAAAATGTGTACTAATATGACTTCCACTATGAGCAGTCCAGCTTTCTAGAATATAATAGCAATTACCATGGTTATCACTTAGCCACCTCCTTTACTACACAGATCAAAGCAAGAATAAGAACCTCACTTCATATGCCTACTGGCTCAAACCCCTCTTTCCAGCGTGTTGGTTTTCATTGTGCTCACCATCCCTGCAGTGTTTGACCAGCCGCGCTCATGCTCTTGATGGACACTATCAACAAGATTCAGATGCCTCTGGCTCTGACTCAGTTTTGATGGACTTCCATCACATACTCAGTTCCCTTTCAGTTATAGCTTCAAAACTGACTTCAGGGACTCAGAGCATCAGAAGCAGTTTTATTCTATGAAATATCATTCTTCTTCAGATTTTTCTTTGTTCTCTGTCTTGCATTTTCTTTTTGCTTTACTCAGCTAACGCCTCAGCTTATAAAATCTTAGATCTTCCAGTTTCAGATTTTTCTAACTTGAGTAAAGATGAAATGTAGATAATTAAATGAATACTGCCATTAAAATCGGTATCAGTCATATGTATCAGCAGGGAATGACTTCATTCAACCTCCTGTAAATTACAAGTACCACTAGCTGTGATTCACAGACTAGCAGCTGAGGGTACCTGACTGAAGCACTTGAATGGTGTGATTTTTGTAGAAAAGGCTTTAAGTGTCCATCAGCATACGCTGTGTTAGTAATTCTATTGTTTATTCTGCAGAGAAGCAGAACAGGTCCACGTCCCATGTGTTTTTCATAGAACTTCTTGCACGACTGCTGCAGTTCAAGAATTGACCCTCTCCCCACCCCTGAACACATGCGTAATTCCTCCACATGCACACACACATTAATTCTTCTGCCAAGAATTTAAATCAAAATCAAATATGGTTACAGTTTGAGCTAGTTTGTAGGAGTCTTCTCAGAAACTGTCTATTTTGGTTGCTTACAAAGTTCCATTTTGTGTAACTACTCCTAATTAAATTGTGTGTTAATACATTCTAAAGATAATGCAAAACTCACAGATATTCAGCTACTTTGACTGGAGATGTGCAAATCAACAAACTATTTAATCTATTTTTTGACATATCTAATTAAATGTTCATCCCTGTAACACAGAGACCACTACTCCCATATAAACGTTCCAAGAGCACTTTAATAAGCTAATAAATGTATTTCTGAATGATCTTCTGGCATTAAAATACAAGATTGGTGCCAAGTAGAATAAAAACCACACAGGGGAATCCTGTACAAATTTGGCAGGTTTTTGGACAAAACCAACACAGCCATGTTCTGATTTTGGGGTCAAGACTCATGCTTCAGAAAATCAAATGATTACATGCAGGTAGTTAAAAATAAAGTTCTCTCCACATAAGGTCTTTTGCTTGGTTGGTTGCTTGCTTTGTTGTTTTTGGTTTTGTTTGTTTGTTTTGGTAGCCAATTAGTTCAGCTATGCAGGAGTCTCTCTAAAAAATTGCTGAAGAGCTACTAAATTAGACTAGGCCACTGGTGCTAGTAAGTGCTGAGCTCCCCAGTATTTGTTGGGTGTTGCCAAAAAGTTCTACTCATTTTTACTATTTCAAAATAGCTGGACCCCTAGTTGCTAAACAGTTCAGAACAGTTCTACTTCACTTCTACCAGTCTTTACTCCTGAAGATGACATCTTCAGAGGTCTAAAAAGATCACTGAAACAGGCCATTAAGTAACAATCACTAAAATCTTAAAATGTGCCATACCTGCAATAAAGCAAAGTTCAACCCTCATCATCCTGTGCTATAAGGAAAGTCTGCTCTCCCTGATATATTCCTTTTGCTAACTATGTATTTTCCAGAAAACAAACTTGAATAGAGATATGTATAAAACTCCTGAACTGACACTCTTGCTCTGAGACCATAGCAAAGAGAAGAGCCATGTGTTAGTTATTCATGGCTTAAGAACAGCTCGGGTGCAAGTCCCCTGCAGACAATACATTATGTGACCAGCAGCCAGATGAGGGCAAGCATGAGCCAGAAGGTAATGCACAGACCCAAATTTTATATTGCTCAGCTACACAGCTACAGCCAAAGCCCTACCCTAATATGGGCCTGTGAATCCCTAAGGAGCTGGAGTCCTCTCCCATCTGATGAATTTGGCATGCAGCTCACAGGGACAAGAAACCTTGCTCCTTGGGGTGAGAATACACAGGGACATCAGACTGAGGCAACTTACCTTCATGAGGAAGACAGAAATTCTTTGCTCAAAATACTCTGGATCCTTATGCAAGGGTATACGGAAAAAAAATTAGCTCAGGTCTTTCTAGAAATAGCCCCCTACCTCAAGTTCTCCACTTCAGTTCTTTACATGAAGGCACATAAACAATCACCATGAGTAGTTTATTCCTTTTAAAAGGTGAAGATTTGATTCCTGTAAGATTCTAGCTAATGATTTTGCATCTGTATTTATGAACGTACAATTATGACACCAGAATCCATTAAAAGAATCCATTAAAATCCATCTACATCCAAGGTCTGGTCTTTAGGCTTGCTGATAGTTCTCTGCCTCTCCCTTTCATAACATATCTTTTGGGAAGTGAGAGGTATGCTTAATGATCAGAATATTCAAAAAAAGTTAAGTAGTACTACAATGAGACTTATTCTCAACATTTAAAAGTATCAATTGATGCTGTTGTTCGTTTGTGCTGTTTTGTTGTTGTTTTTGTTTTGTTTTTACCTTCTCCTACTTTAATATAGATGTTTCTTGATATTTTGAGTTCGGTGAAAGATGTAACTGCTCCATATTCCTTCTGGGCCCACTGTAGCAGATATTCATTTTTCTCAGGAAAAAGCTTTTCTTCTGTTTCTGCTGACAAAGAGAAATTTCCCTTCTCAAACTGAACAACAGAACCTAAAGACACCTGATGGGAATAAAAACATATTTTTAATATGGTATATTTATCTGCACAGACAGGTAGCCTGTTAAAGTATTGTAATCTGGCACACCCACATGTATTTACTGCAATTACAGCTTGCTTCCAACAACGCCTAAACTTCATGTGTTTCAACATCCGCATAATTATTCTTTTTCAGATTTTTTTTTTCTTAAGTGGCTGTTTTAAACAACAGTATTCCCAACCTATCGGCCTGCCTGGGTTGCACACAGCAGCTGAATAAACGGGGGCTCTGAACTACTCAGATGTTGTGCTACTGACAAAAGTGGTGCAACAATGCTGCAAGAGGGAGGGCTGGAAGACAACAGGGAAAACAGGAGGGAGTAAGATCAACATGGTCCAAGAAACCGAAGGGAGAGATGTGAAGCTCAACAAACCTAGGAACTACTGAAGTAAGTTACTCCCATATCAGAAAGAATGAGTTCAAGCTCAGTAAAAAGACCAATGGAGAGAGAGAAAGAAAGGAGAAAGGCCATGAAAAGGAAATATTTACTGTTTTACTTACAGTAAGAGAAAAATACATGTTGAGCTAGCACAAAGCAAATGACTTGCATCTTTAGAAAAATCATTATAAATAGATTATATTAACTTAGGTCTTGACCAGAAGTACCAAAATATTGCTTTTAATATATTAGATCTTGCACCAGAGTACAAGTGAAAAAGAAACCTGGAGCAAGAGAATATACTCAGTGTAATACATGCTGCTGCAATATCAGGTGTTTTTACTGGATCCCAGACTATCTTTCTACTAAACCAGATTTCTTTGGTGGAAAAGCATATTTTTTCCTTTAACTTAAAATCCAAAACTACAAATGGTAATGATTGACAGAGTGAAAAATACATCATAACAATTTCCAGCCCATTCTGAGAACTATTTACAAGCTATAACAGCATAATGGTAATAAGTATCTCTCTAACCTTGTAAAAAAAAACACAATATATCAACAACATTTATTCAAACAGATTATCTGGAGTCAGGTTCCAATTAGATAAAATTAACTAACATCAATCAAGCATTATCTTCCCCGGAGCTATTGTTTACTTCACAGCACCATTTCATGATGTCCTCTATCAGTTTGTTTAGTACATACATATATGTGTCAAAGTAGACATATAAATTATGCCCTTTGGCACATGGAATTTCAGAAGTTCTTCTCCATGCCTCCAGCTATTATGTTAGCATTTATTATGCACCTATCACATACTCTCTCCTCTAAGAGAAGACCCGTGTAATTCACAGAGTTCAATTTGATCAAGCCTGTCATAAAAAAACAAAGAAACAAAGAAAGAAAGAAAGAAAGAAAGAAACAAACAAACAAACAGAACAGCTCAGGAATCATTTATGCTTTTGCCAGAATAGTTTTCAAAGTTTAAACTAACATCTTGTCCAATTCTGAATGATCTTCCTTAATTGTTTTTCATATGACTACCAGAAAATATTTTTTAAATTAAAAAAAAAAAAAAAGTCTTTATTCAGTGTAACACAGAATATACCACATTACTATACTTCCCAAATAAGAAATAAAACTCTGCTATAAAAGAAAATCTAGATTTTTTTAGGAAACTTTCCTACAATATCAGGAAAATATAGAAACACATTTATCTTTAAAAAGCAGTATTTAGCAAATAGTGTTCACTTTGTAATTCCACTACTTAGAAGCAGATACACCATCAATTGATTTTGTGGGGCATCTCTACAATGCTCCTAACATCAGATTTTATAGTGTGCACAGCCTTATAGGATGAAGAATACTCTAACAGCACAAGACAGGTCATGCAGAGAGTGCTTACACAGCACCTCTTAGCTATGCCATCTTTTATATCCAAGACAAATGGAACATCTTTGTAGACCCCTAGCCTATCAGGAAAAAAAATACTGTGCATAAAGATTGGAAGGATTAAAGGGGCTTAATCAGTTATTATTTTGCAGGGATACTGAATAAATGCTGGCAATCCACTCTCCGGAACCAAAACTCCTTAACTACTTCAAAATAGTACAGTGCATCTAAGAACTAAAGCAATTGCTTATCATTTACACTATTTCATAATGTCTCTAGTATTTTTTATAATCAGTATCAGAGAAAAGAATTATCAGCATAACCTTTTAAGACACTTGAGAAAAACTGAGAGAAAATATTAATACTTCTAAATGTTGATTAAAGAATTGAATTTGCTTGCATAACACATTTTCACTGCAATTTCTATTTGGTACTTAAATGCCTATTAACAACAGGTTTATTCCTCAGAAAACACTTGGTTTTCCATTTATTACTAATTAAAACTTGAAATCATTTTGCATCCTTCTGTTGCTTGACAAATGTCTTCCTGTAGGACAGGTCCTATCATGTACCTCGAAGTTTCTGAGTCTTACCAGAGAGGAATCGACAGACAGAAAGAAGAATCACCAAAAAGTCTGGCACAAACACCCTCAACTAATGATCATACAGTAAAACCTTTAAGTAAACACAAACCTTATCATCATTCATTTTTTAATCACATACTTAAGTCTATTAAAAATGGTGGTTCCACTACCATGTTTTTAAAAGGAGTGCAGAGTACTGCTGTTCCTGCCAATGTTAGGATTTTTACTACATGGACCCAAGGCAAGGTTAAGTGAGCCAAGCACGTTATTTTTTCTGGAAAGACTTCAACAGACTCTTCCAAAAAAGGCAACTGTCACTGTTTCAACACCTGCCTCAAACATTAACTACTTACTCTTCAGAACAAACCAAAAGCTGCTCTCTTTGAAGTACTTAGGACATGTCAATCTGAGGATTCAAACCAAAGAATGTTTTATATATTTAGGAATATGTCAACAAATTTTATATGAACACTCACTACACAGCCTACCGGGTAATTAAGAAACTGCTGCCACAGGCACTCTGTCTCCTTACTTCATCTTCTTCAGTGGTTACTTTCAGAGGTTGCAGTGTGGAAAATGTGCCCCAGCTCTATTTCTTCCTGTTGTTGTGAGGACATTAAAGATGACTGCACCAGAAACATCCCCTGCTGCTGAGGTCATCTACGTGCCTTGCCACATTTCTGAAGCCAAATGAGGAACTTCCAGGCTTGACGGGGAAAATCAGTTTGCAGGCCCAAAAGATACCAACCACAGGTAGCAACCACAGTGAGGAATGCAGTTCAAAAGGCCCTGCAGCCAGGGGGACCAAGGGTCAAATGCAGTATCATGCAAATCTGTAACCAAAATCTGAGAGTTCCACCAACAAAACATGGTTAGGAACATACTGTGATTACATACTCTACTACCCACTGCTGACCAGTGGAGGAAACAGGGTTCCAATTTTCTTTGCACAGTACAGAAACAAGGAAACTTATATCCCCATCCTGAGGGAAAACAAACAAAAAACCTTTATACATCTCTTAAGAAAACTTTCTGGTCTCAGAAAAACTGCTCTTGCAATTCTGCCATGGTACTTCAGAACATCAGCTACCTGACATAAGTGCTAAACTGTGCAAGTTTCTGTTCCTCAGAAGGATCATGTCTCAGAAGCAACCTTAAGTCACCTCAAATATATACACTGGTGAGCATGAGCACTGCACACACTCAAAATAGTGTCTTCTGTTTCTTATTTCACCTATTTCCTTCTCTCTTTTTAAAGCTTTACTGCTTTTTTTTTTTTTTTTCATTGAACCAGATCCATTGGGGATATTTATTTTGTTTGCTTTATGACATTTTAAGCATTTAATGTAGCTGTAATTCAGAACACCCAAGTAGGAAGCAAGCTCGTAACTTAGCCTTAAGAGACAGGTAGGCACCTTTGGGAGATGACTCAGAATACAAAGTTTAGTGTCTGCAGCATGAATCAATCCCTCCCCTCAAGCAACAGCCCCTCCAGCCCAAGTGACAAAGCCATCATAATGTAGAGAATGAGAGAAACAAATCAGAAGGAAAGCAGCACCCTTCATATTTTTATATAGTGTCAGACCTGTGACAGAACAAGTAGGAAAGGAGTAAATCTGCTCAGAATAGAATTTAAAAACTTGAACCAACTTTCAGAGCAGCCCACATAGAGTTGAGACTCAGTCAGTGGTTTTTGATAACATATTTTGATGGGCTTCAGTCCCCTTACAGAAAAAAAGTGAAGTCATGAACGGAGAAATACCAGGTACTCTTGAAACTCAAAAATACTTCCTTTATTGTTCAAAAATTCACATGCAGCATAATCACCAAGAGAACAATTCTCTTTGGTAACTGGCTAAGAGACACGCTGCTTTTAAAATAAGATGTGACAAACATGCTGCACGTTTGTGAATCATCTATCAGCTTTCATATTCCCTACCAGCCACAGAAGTAAGACGCTTTCAGGCAGTAGTGTATTTTTTCATTTTCAGTTTAGTGTTCATGTTTCATTTTCAGTTTAGTGTTCTCAAGACCACTTACAGTCATCACAAAATTCCGCTTTGATTTTGCAAATTTTTTAAAACATATGTGTGAAAGAATCAGCAGTATCTTATCTACGTATTTTAATTCTGCTTCCTAGGAGATGCTGACTTCACCAACTACCACAGATCTTGATAGGAATTGAGGCTGGTCAACTCTTTCTCGGGATGAACACAGAACCTTGTGGGATCACTCATGCACATTTATATGCATCTAGAAAGAAAATCCTGGGATTTTCCATGAAAGTTGAAACCATGTCAAAGCAGGTACAACTTTCAAAACCCCCATGGGAACAGTTACTAGAATGATAAAAAAGGAAAAAAAAAAATCACATGAAGGGGAAATCTATCTGCAAAATTTAGGGCTCAGTGGGAGTTTATTAATCATACACAGGTAATTGTTCACTCACCTGACATTAATCTAACATCATCTTAATAGATGCAATTCACTGAGTTGGTCTGAACAAAATAAGGTAGCAGAAGCTTTTTCAAGAGTTCTGTTTCAAGTTAGACTCAATTTAGTGGAAGGAGAGAAGGGGAGAATTAAAATGTATCTATGCAACTGCAGCTGAAGTTTCCAGTGGAATCAATGACTCAGTAACACAACCTGTTGTGATTTATCTCCTCCACGTCACTAACACCAGCAGTCTGCCAAAATCTGCTGCTTGCTTCTGTAAACTTTCACCAGCTAAAGCCCCCATTTACTGAAGCAAGTGAAGACAGGATGGTGCCATGACAGTACAGAAGAGACAAGACCAGCACAGATACCTGCTCCAGACACTTCAGCCTGGGTCTGGGAACACACTCCCGTCTCTAAATGCCAGAATATTATTTCTTTCCTTACTCTTGCAACTTGGTTGAACATAAAGTGATGAAGCCTAACTTTTGCAAGATGGCCTAAATCACCTGGGACAGCAGAGGATCTAACATGAGCTATGTGATATACTCAGCAAACCAAGCTCCTAAAAAACAGTCCAGGGCTCAAGCATCCTGTGAAAGGAGAAACTAAGGCACACAGACCCACCTTGCTTCTGAAACTTAACAGCAAATTGGAAATTTTGAAATACTGCTGCACAAAAAATAAAAGTGCTTTGCACTGAAAGCAGAAGACACTTCTGTATCATGAAAGTTTCCCGTTCTGGGACATGACACTACCACCTATAGACTTTTTTGCCTTTAACCATGTATTGCTTCACAAGCAAAAAATACCTTTTATTTTCTGTAACACCTTCACGAAGCAAGCTTTGAATAAAAAAATAAAAATAAAAATCTAAGTATTAAAAAAAATGCCTTACTAGGGTTATTGTGCTCTTAAATTTGTTTTTACTGAATGCAGCCAAAGCATCACTTTTGAACATGCATTTACCACCCTGTCATTTCCTGCTATCCCTGCTGACAAAATCCTTCCAATCAATTGCCAAGAACGGAAGAACCACTACATGTAGCCTGAGGTCCCCCTGATGTATCTGGGAGTTAACCAGTTATACAGACTAGAAAAGCAGCATTTTGTGAGGGGGTGAATCAGGCCACATGACAAAGTCTCTAGGGAAAGTTACTATTATGAAAAGCACAATAACATTTACTGTTAACTAAACACTGTTTTTAATTAGACAAATAATGTTGTTTTCCCATTCTTTCAAAAGGCAAGGAAACGGTGTGAGGAAGAGAAGGGGGAATATGAGCTCTGCCAAATGGAAAAGGGCAACTATGGGATTATTTCCAGCTTCCGAGTAGAAGAATGATGAAGATTTAAGCAAAAAAAAAAAAACAAACCCAAGATGCTACAGAAATGGAAATGTCCTTTTAAATTCCTCTTCACACTGTTACACAACACTGAAAATCTACAGCACTTTACTTTGTATAGTGAAAGGTCACTATTTATACCAAATTTATCACTAGTCATGCATTTCCTATCCTCCCTCACTCTTCTCCTAGCAGAGTGCTCTGTTCACATCTGGGTCTGTTTAACAAGTGATTGGAAATTTAGCCTCCTGATTTCCCGTTAAATTCTAGGCACAGGAAAACAAATAGCACTTGTTTTTCAGTGAGTTTTGTCAGTCATCCAAAATCTGGTGCAAGCCATAGAACAGCCTGTGGTTTGATGGCAAAGATCCAAAATATGTGAACCATATTTTCATGAAGTAAAAGGAATAAACCAGCTATTGGATGAAATAATAAGAGCATAGCTTTTTTCTTCTTAGAAATACACAAATGACTAATAATTAAGGTCTTAATTCTATCACTTACTTTTCCTTACAGCTTTTCTTCTTTCTTTTCAAATCTCAAGACAAGAGCCCAGGATCTGGTTTTGTATTTATTATCACTACTGTTGTTTCCCCACCATTTCACAAACTTAACACATACCCAGTCCTTTTAAAGGAGTTCCTCTGCATAAGGTTATTTGCTTGCTAAGTGTTTTTGCATCTGTAACTTACTCATTCAATTGCCTGAATAACCAACACAGAGAAAGAGCTGAAGCATCACATTTGTAACCAAACACTATAAACAATCACATATGTGTATATATATATATTTCTATTATATATATAATCTATTGTAAAAGTGATTTCTATTGGGAAATCAAAAAGGATTGGGTCCATTTTTTCATAATTTAATTCTCACTAGTTTCACTTACCCAGTAAAGATATTCCTAGGCTATAAAAGCAATCGAGGAAGTTACCAAATCTAAAGAAAGAAAACACTAGTGAGCAGCATCTGTAAAACCCTCTTTCTAGGCAGCTTCATAAACCTTTTGGTTTTCTGCCAAGACATGTTCTCAGTGAACTGCTTTTAGGGAAGGAAAGAAATAAGGACTTGAGGGGAAGAAAGGAAATTATTTTGTTATACAGAAATTTAAAAGTGTGGTGATGGCAGAGGTCTAGTAAGGTTTTTCTCCAAGACTGACCTGTAACAGGTAAAAGTACTTTCTGCAGGTGTTGCCTAGTTTATGTAAAATTGAGAGCTGTTATAATCTAACCAAGCTAATCCCCAGTGAGGATGTACTTTTCCATCCCACTGACCCTTTCTGATATAGTTTTGGCATTTACTTCCTGCAGAGAAGAATTATTTAGCAAAGGTTCTAAATATTCCCCTTGCTGCACTGAGTAGACTTTCCCATCTACGCACTGCTCTTCCTCGAGGGGGCTGGTGGTCCAGCCCAGAAAATCTTCTGTTGAAACAGAAAATGTCCAATCCCCAAACTGCTGAGTTTTTGTGACATGTAAACAATCATCCAATCAGAGTAATATGACTAAATACAACATTAATTGAAGTGATTATTTTCAATTACTCATGTCTGGCAGAGTTCAAGCACTAAGCCAGTACTTGGACCCAGTTTTAGGTGTTTTCAGATTGAAATACCATGATGTTTAGGTATGTTTATATTTTAACATGGTCAGAATAAACTCAGGACTTTCTGTACTAAAATCACAATAATTTTCCCAGCACCATTTTTCCTGCTGTTCTTTCCCGGTTAACCTCAGAGAACTCAGCTACAACAGTGGGCAAAGCTCAAGATGTGTTTTATGTGCTTTACAAAAACTGTGCTTTACAAAAACACTTGTGCACTAAAACAGTGCCATTAGAAGACACCTGACCTCCTTATCTTGCACAGCACTGAAATAGCATTATGTACACCAGGCAAATACAGCATTACAAGTTCTGTAAACCTTACTGTATCACTTTTGACTGAATGTTATAAAATATATGTAAATTTTACTTCTGTTTACTGCTACTCCCTTCTCTACATGAAGTAGTACCCTTTGCCTCTCAATATTGCAAATTAGTATGTCAGTAACTCAGCTGAATATAACTCAAGGCAGTTCAGAGTGCATTCAAGAAGCACATTTATGTTACTAACACAATAACTTATTTACTTTGCAGCAAAATAATCGTTATTTATATTTTGTATGTCAGTTTTTAACAAGATGCCAGCATTTTTTCTTAAGACCATTTACTAATGCTTTCTCTGCTTTATAGGTGGGAAAGAAGCACAATGACAACACAGTAAGGCAATGGACAAGTAAAGAACAACTCCCTTTAGCAACTCTGTGCTGTCCCAGAGAGTTTCCTCCAAAGTACCGTAACCATCACTCTCGGAGTATTTTCCTCATCACCAGTAAGTTTCAGAAGTTACCAATTAAACTTCTTCACTTACCTAATTAGGGATCAATCAATAAAAAGGCATAATTCATACTTTACATACAGTATAGTAATAAAATTGTGAATGACTGTATTGTATGAGAAGTCTGAAAAAGGAGGTGGAAAGTCAATGGTTATTCTGCCTAAGGCTTCCATAGAGACAGACACAATAGTTATGACACTCCTATGGTATGCGTGACACAGATTTCTGTTTTGAGCATACAATTCACAGACATCAAAAAAGTGTTGTTGTTTTTTTAATTTGAAATCCTTTATGATTCAAAATATTCCATTTTCTGGCTTGGCTATAAATTTAATGAGAATGAACAAGACAGAGCTGCAGAAGTACTCTTATTAGCCAAGTATTTTCAAACAAGGGCCAATGAAGTGCAGCAGTTCTGCACTCCGCGCCCCTTGCAGCTGTGCTTTACACTCTTAAGCTAATTCTCTGAAATTTGCTCAGGGCTCTGGCAAGCAGGTAGGGAATCTTTCCACTACTAGAGCTGAAGCAGTACATGTATGTCCATCTGCTCCACAACTAATCTGGAAATCAGAACCCTTGGTTCTGCAAAGGGGCAGGCAGCTTCTTCAGGCAAGAGGTAATCCTAGTGACTGCAACCTGGCATGGCCTGGCACAGACAAGCAGCTGTGCTGCAAAACTAGAGCTGATCTATTTCTCTTCCGAGTGTTGTACTTGTCCACAGGTGCTGTGGTTAGGACTTCCTCAGTATTTCCCATAGTTTTCTATGATGCATGATTCTGTGCTCTTTTTTCAGAAACTGGTTGGGAAAGCAGTGCATTTGGCTTTGTGAGCAGGGCAGAACCGTGAAAAGGCAATGGACAACCATGACAGGTCAAGTTGTTCGGCCTACTAACACAACTGTAACAACTACTGAGAACAAGATGTGGGAAGGCTTATGAGACCCTGAGAAGACATTTAAGCTCATTTATGTTTGCAGAAAAAAATACTGTCTTAGACAACACGTAAGATGAAAATGCCAGTGTGAGAGGGGCTCCAAGGCTTTCTTTTATTGTTGTTGTTTGTTTCTTTGTTTTTTTTCCTGGAACCTTGTTCTTCAAGCTCCTTACAGAAAAGAAAAGGAGAAACCAGAACTTGGTGGAAGGAAGACTATAAATTATTTACATGGCACTTGAGATCCCAGATTGTCAAGGAGAGCTCTTCAGATGTTTAAACATGATTAGGGACGGGTCAGCACTGAAAATTAGTTCAGTCCTTGCAACATAAAGGCCAGGTCTCCTGTCTGAACAGCTTACTGTGAACAGTGCCATCGCTGCGTGGTGAGAGGACAGTGTGAGGCACCATAACTTCCAGCCCTTACCATCACCAGTGGAGCTGAGGAGGCTAGAGTACAGAAGAGGAGGTGGCTCAGCCCCACCAGGGGGGAAACAAATCTGAAGCATCTATCAGGTCCTTCTGCCTCACCTGAGAAACCACCCACTCCTTCCTGCAGCATCAGTGGCCATGCTTGCTGTGGTGATGCTTGAGGTCAGATAACTTTTTTGGTGTGAATTACAACAGCTGATGCTCAGGACACATTTTCAAATCTTTGTTGTTTTCAAGGCTCTTTCAAGCCAGAAGAGCTTGAAACAGTTTTCTAAAGCAAACACTTAGCTAATCATACAGTTTTGGCAGCTAAGGCCTTACACACATTCCTATTGTTCCTATTCCTTAGTTCAGCCCACTGAAGCCCTGCTAAGCCAAGTTTCAAGCCAAGCCCTGCTAAGCCTGTTTCAAGCCAAGTAAGCCCAGTACAACCACAGTCTGAATGCTGGCATGATCACAGAATCACAGAACTGTAGGGGTTGGAAGGGACCTCGAAAGATCATCGGGTCCAACCCCCCTGCCAAAGCAGGTTCATCAGAGCAGGCTGCCCAGGTAGGCGTTCAGATGGGCCTTGAATGTCTCCAGAGAAGCAGACTCCACAGCCTCCCTGGGCAGCCTGTTCCAGCGCTCCGTCACCTTCACCATGAAGAAATTCTTTCTCATGTTGGTGCGGAACTGCCTGTGCTCAGTTTTGTGGCCGTTACCCCTTGTCCTGTCCCCGCAAACCACTGAAAAGAGGTTGGCCAAATCCCTCTGTCTCCCACACCTCAGTTATTTATATACATTGATGAGATCCCCTCTCAGTCTCCTTTTCTCCAGGCTGAACAGACCCAGGTCTCTCAGCCTTTCCTCATAGGGAAGATGCTCCAGGCCCCGTATCATCTTTGTGGCCCTCCGCTGGACTCTTTCCAGGAGATCCCTGTGAGCACACTGATGGCTCATGGTCAACCTGTCGTCCACCAGGACCCCCAGGTCCTTCTCCTCAGAGCTCCGCTCCAGCAGGTCGTCCCCCAGCCTGTACTGATACATGTGGTTGTTCCTTCCCAGGTGCAGGACTCTACACTTGCTCTTGTTAAACCTCACCTGGTTTCTTCCTGCCCATCTCTCCAGCCGGTCCAGGTCTCACTGAATGGCAGCACAGCCTTCTGGCATGTCAGCCACTCCTCCCAGCTTTGTGTCATCAGCATACTTGCTGAGGGCAGACACTATTCCCTCGTTAAGGTTGTCGATGAAGATGTTGAACAAGACCGGACCCAGCACCGACCCCTGGGGAACACCGCTAGTCACAGGTCTCCAGCTGGACTCTGCGCTGCCGATCACCACCCTCTGAGCTCGGCCAGTCAGCCAGTTCTCAACCCACCTTACTGTCTACTCCTCTATCCCACACTTTCTCGGCATTGCTATCAGGATGTCATGGGAGACAGTATCGAAAGCCTTGCTAAAGTCAAGGTAGATGACATCTACCACTGCTGTCCCCTCATCTACCCAGCTGGTGATGCCATCATAGGAGGCAACAAGGTTGGTCGAGCACATCTTCCCCTTGGTGAATCCATGCTGACTACTCCTCATAACCTTCTTCTCTTCCAATTGTTTGGAGATGGCATCCAGAACAAGCTGTTCCAACACCTTTCCAGGGATGGAGGTGAGACTGACTGGCCTGTAGTTTCCCGGATCCTCCTTCTTGCCCTTCTTGAAGACCGGAGTGACATTGGCTATCCTCCAATATTCAGGCACCTCTCCTGTTCTCCAGGACCTTTCAAAGATGATAGAGAGTGGTTCGGCAATCACCTCTGCCAACTCCCTCAGCACACGTGGATGCATCCCATCGGGACCCATGGATTTGTGCGCGTTGAGCCCACACAGACGCTCCTGAACCACTCCTTTGTCAACAAGGGGGGAAATCTCCACTTCCCAGACTCTCCTCCCTCTAGGGTCAAGGAGTCCCGGGGGGGAGTCCTTGAAGCAAAGACTGAAGCAAAGAAAGCATTCAGTATCTCCGCCTTCTCGGCATCTCCTGTTACCAGGACACCCCCTCGTTCAGCAAGGGACCCACATTATCCCTAGTCTTCCTTTTACTGCTTACATAGTTAAAAAAAAAAAAAACCTTCATATTATCCTTTATCTCTTTTGCAAGCCTCATCTCTACGTGGGCTTTAGCCTTCCTCATTGCGTCAAAACTGCTTAGCGGAAATGGATAACTCTCAACAGAAAGCCTCTTCACTTGCAAAGCCAAGGCAAGGCAAAGGGAAAAGGAAAATCTGAATTGGAGGAAAAGAGATAGCTGAAAACATATTAGCTGATATGAAATGGGAGTGATGATGTCAAAAGTAAACTGAAAATATGATAAAGTCTTAATTAACTGGTAAAATGTGCTGATTCTTTTGATCAGAAGAGGAGTGAGGACTCTTATCATCATCTTGTTTCTCAGTCATTTTCGGAGCAGACCTGAATTGTACTGGTTGCATTAAGGGCATATACCAGGAACGGTCCACAAGAAGTTAATAGTTAAGAGTCTCTAACAGATTGAGAAAATCTGAGATTGTGAACATCTCAGAATACAAGCCAACCCATGTTCTTTACACCAGTAAGTAACAAATTGCACTGGAAACAGGATGGAGTCCTTCACAGTTCAAAGTACCAAAAGTATTCCTACTCTTGTACTCTGATGACAGGAAAAAGAAATCTATCCCTGTGAGCAATAGGTCTCTTGGTGCACTTAATGGCGTCACCGTCATATCAGGTCAACAAAGAGAAGTGTCCCTTCCCAGTGCAGCAGTCCTGACCACCCTCCCCTCCTGCAGATGTGCAGTGACCCCATTAAGCTCCCTTTAGGTACTGCAGAAGCAGTCACAGCCTACCACAGTCAGCTGTGCTGGAAGAGCAAAGTTAAACCCTATAAGGATATAGCTAAAAATAATCAAGATTAGTTCTGCAATTAGAGTTGAATACAGTAAAAGCTGCAACTTTAATAAAGACGACTCATGATTAGACATGATGTAACGCATTAAAAATGTAATCCAAACAACTTGTCTGTTTCACTACAAATAGCAAACTTGAATGTCCTGGCAAACTGTATGGACATGATTTACATATACTAGGTAATATTTGGATCCTATATTATAAGCAGTGCTCCAGCCTTTCTGAGAAATAAAAATGACTTCATTCTGGGCTTAGCTTGGTCATTTCAACAGACCAAGCTTCATTAGGGACATAAACTGTAATTGTACACATTGAGCTCAATACATGCAAATTCTTTGGTCATAAACCCTACAACTGGCATTCACCTGTAATATTTCCCATTGTTTTGAGGCTTTTTGCATTATATTATCAAACTTCTAATCAGGACTAGCAACCTTTTATAACCTCACAACTTTGTGAACTCGAATTACTGCTGGTGTTAAAAAAATAAATAAAAAAGGTAATTTTGGTTTCTTTTCCTTGAGTTCACATAACACGTAATTAGGTACTTTTTCCCCAACTGCTTTGCCCTGCCACCTAACTATACCTCAGAACCCTACACTGAAACTTGACCTCGTGTTAACTTTTCTTTTTTAAATGTATGTTCAAAAACTTTCCAAATGAATGCCACAAACTCAATGTCTTGTGAGACAAATAGCTATGAAACAGAGCAGGCCAGAGGACTGTGTATACTTACAAAGAAAACTCTTCGGATTCCAGGTGCCAGTCTTTCTGTTTTTAGCTTCCAGTGCAGAGGCAAAGGAGAGTTGAGAAGAAACACCAGAGGCTTCTGGTGAATATGCACAGATGAAATTGGATTCAAGTGTAATGTGACCTACAGGGAAATACAGAAATACATGATTAAGTGGAATTTGAAACAATGAATCAGAGGTCATTGTTATATATATTATGGCTTCCAGTGCTAAGACCTCCTGACCCGAGATTATGGACTAAACTACTTCCCAAAAAATCAGTCAACAGAGCACAGATAAAGAATGAAACAGTTAACATTCATGCTCTATGCTTGCAAAGCACTGCTAAAGTGTTTAAGAAAACCTTGGCAAATGCTGATGAAAAATAGCTTATGCAAAAGGTCAAACCACTAAGCCAAGAGCTGGAGAACAGGGAGAAAAAAGAATTGCAAAGAAAACTCTGATTTCTGATGGTAGCCTACAAAGCTGGCTTAGAGCAGAAACCTCATCTGCTAATACTATTAGGACATAAATCTAACCTGCAAAATAAATAAAACTGAACAAACAAAACAGAAGAAACAAATCCAGAAAAACAAGGTAGAAGTACACTAGCTTATGGAAGCTACATATACAAATACACATTTCTGTATTCTAACAGAAATTTGAACATACTCAGGAAAGAAAACGCCCATCTTCAGTAATAGAAAAGTGTACGTGGAGAATATGGTCCCAGGAAAATGGGCATCACAAAAGTGAGAAAAGCTGAAGAACTGACTCTTTAAACACCAGTTTGTTTTTCTGGAAGCCTTTCCTGCTCCATTCTGCATGTCACCAATGCTGCCCCTAGAGAAAGGGCCCAATGCCGGGCAAAACTCAGCACATGAAAGAGAACAACAGTGTCAGTTTTTAGAATACCACAACTTGCAATTGAAATCACACCATCTTTAAAATTTCTAAAATGTTTTTTTTAAGCAGTCAGTACTTGACTTGATAGTTCATCCTGCTTTATAGAAGAAAAGCATTGGGAATACAACTGAGGGGTCATACAGCATGGACACCAAGAAGGCAGGTTTGTGTCTCACAACAGTGGGTTGCTGCTAAGTTCCCTGACAGAGAGCCACAACTCTTTGAAAAGAGTAGAAAAAAAATAGAGGGAGTAAACATGAACACAACCACAAGTTTCAGTGGTTGCTCACAAAATTGAGCATATAGGTAAGAATGAATTTTGCCTCTTGCTAGAGAATCTGAGAGGAAACCTGGGACACAGCAATCACTCTGTATTGATTACTGTTTTATTGTTACATAGTGGTAGTGTCGGTTCATTTACAATTAAAATAAATGCAGATTCATCTAATTAGATGAAAGCTAGAGACCAAACTGAACATTAGCTATCCACGATTGTTTAAAATCTTTCTGAAATGGGGAAAAAAAAAAAAAAACTTTTTTTTTTTTTTTCCCCCTCTACTCCCTTTACTGAAAAGTTCACTTTCAGTGCAAAGTAAATGTCAAATCTAGGTCTCAGGTCTGACAAGCACCTGGAGGGCAGAAGAAAATCAGAAACTTTTTCTGCTACTTAAAAACTTACGAAGAAATGACAAGCAGTTAGCTATGTGTACCATGACTATCGGTTAGCCTACGATTCCATGCAGAATTTACCTGACTCTTAAAACAAACAATTGTTATATATGGAGTGGTAATTTGTGTCAGAAAAATGGTTGATATTAAGAAAGAAGGGGGAGATTTGGGAATGTAGCAATGGGGGTCGGAAAGCCTCGTGGTTGGTGATAACATCAGACTCTTAACGATGAGGTCATCAGGAATGTAAAGAGTTTAGAGGAAACAAAGAAGGGTGATTGAGGCGACGCCCTGCCGTCTGGGGTTGCTTGTTTTCCCCTCTGTTAAGGCACGGAAGTTGCTGGGGGGGTTGCTGGTTAGAACTGTTAACATTTATTGTTTAATGTTATATGATAATAATATTATTAGTGTGATTTCAAGGGTTAACGAAACGCGGGAAAAGCAATCCCGTTTTGTTGCTTTCGGGAACCTTGTTGTGGGCAGAGCACGTGCAGAAGAAGAGGGAGACAGTCGAAGTCGCTCCTGCAGTCTGGAACAAAAGGTTGCTAATGGTGATGGAGAAACCGTGAGCCTTTCACCCACAACGACCACCACGAAGAGAATTATAATATGAAGCGGGGATAGGATATCCATATGTATAGGCGTACTCGGGTTTCTTGTAAATATGTAACAGCAACGTCCTATATATATATATTTGGAAAGTTCGACAGGTGCGTGTGTGTGTTGGTAGAGCATAGACTCCCCGCGCACCCAGCGCTGTTTACTTGCCTTTTATAAATATTCTTTTCTGTTACTAAATTCAGAGTTGAGACTTCATTTATAACACAACGAATTATCTTAAGTAACCACAGCGGAACAAGGTGTCAATCCCCACTGAACACACTTCTAGGAGCAATTCAATATGTATAGTAAAAACAAACCCAAACTATAACTCAACTCCAAGATCCATTGCCAGCATCTCCTTTTCCTGCCTCCTGTGGCTATGGCTTTTTCCATACCAAGCAGCCACTCCCAATACCAAGTTAGAGAGGACCCAGTGAAGGTTGAAGGGTTATCGGGATGCCTGGGAGAAAGGAGGCAGGAGTATTGCCATGGTGGGAGGGCTGGAACAGGACCCTCCAAATGAAACAAGTCCCATTAAGCGGTGTCTGAGCCTCTGCTGTACCAAGGTTTTCTTCCAGAATGGGCTGTGAAAGGCACCTGCTCCCAGACACTAACCTCTCATTCCTTTAAATTTTTATTCCCCCCGATCCATCTTTTTCTCTTTGAATGAATCCAGAAACATATAAGGGTTCCCCATGCACTTTCTCTAAATGAAATTCTACCATCAACTGACTGAACCTGCACATCCTTCTAAAGAAATAACATCTTGTCTTTTCAGAAGCAAGCACACACTGGCTAATGCTCACTCTGACTTGAGAAAGGCTGAGCACCTCCATTTTCCAGGTAAATGCAGTCAGATCTCCAAGTACTTGATCTCTCTCAGTAGGATACCTGTTTTATGCATTTCCAAAACAAAACATTAAGCACCATGGATTACCATGTCTTCTAGGGACTGCTTTTCTATTTTTTGCCTCAAAAGAATAAAATATCTCTCCTCAGGAGACTGCATATTAGCTCTCTGAATGCTAACAGGATGACAGAGACTTCATATGCCAAACAGGCGTGATCTTAGTTATAGCCTGACACTTTAAAGCAGGTTTTATAAAGCCAAAGTAATTCTTTTAGCTGGAAGAAAAAGAAAAAAAAAAAAAAGTTTTGTTATTTCTCCCCTCCCCCTCAAGGCTCCCCCACTTTGTTGTTCTGTCTACAAATGGAAAGAGCTGAAAGTAGACAGGAAAAGGTGTTTAAAACTCTTATTAAAATCATTGCTATAAAAAGCATTCATTCTTGTGGTTTTTCAGGTGTAATCACGGCTAATTAGTAATGAGCTGTTTAAACTATTAAATATAATTACTTTGTTCTGGGGTTATGCAATATAGTTTTCTTACAAAGCAATAAAAATTTTGTAATCTAAATTTACCAAAGAAGCCAAGTTAGCCAAGTTTTATCTTTTGTAGTCCTTATCCAGCAAAGATGAGTTCAATTTTTTTTAATTTTTTTTCAACTGCAAATGGCAGGAAGTACATTTAACTGTGAACTCTCCAAACTGTCAATGAGAAAATCTCCTGTGCTAAATGCAGTGAATATTACGTATGTCCACTCTTATCATGTGGATTCATTGCCACGTTTTCACAACCAAAGGAAAATTGGTTTCTTCTGATCCCAAAGCAAGTAAAGGCTAATGTAAATATTTACAAAGTGAGCTATAATATGTTTATGTGTTTAAATAACCAAGAACAGAGAAACAGCAATGGCATCCTGATACTGGCCAGTAGGTGCAGTTAGCTTGGGTTTGCACCCTGCTTGTGCTTTTATCAGAATGTCAAGTTAATTCAAAGAGAATGCTCCTACCAGAAATTTTAAAAATTCTTGCTATTTCAAACCTCTGGTATTTATTAAAAACAGAAATGATGACAAGAAACATAACGCATTTCATCTCAGAAACAGTTAGGCCAAGTCCTTCAGGTAATTAGAAAATGAAGAAGTATCTCTGTTTCAACTGATCTCAGACAGGTTTACTCAAAGCCAGCGTATCATCAGACAACACAGATGTTTTACACTTCATGAAGATTTCTGCCTGTTAGCTTGGTCACATGAGAGCATAAAAAGAAATCATACCACCTTAGCGACAAAATCAGATTCTTTGCGACCGCATCTCCTATTACATTTCCTAGTCACTATTCCTTTAGGCTTCAGAAATTAAATATGCATATAATATATACATACAGTTATTTCCATATAAAGTTTGAGTCTTGCTTAGAAACAGTGGTATATCTATGCACGCCTTTGGCTGGAATTGTAGCATAAATTATATCACATAATGGAATTTTCCTACATTTCTGAAAGAAAAATGCAGGCTGATCTTTAAAACTGCAGGACTTGAATCCAAAATCAATTAAGTTTTCGTAAATAAATTTAAGCATTCTTGTAAAATTTTTCAAAATAAATGTGAGTTTGCATTCCTGCACTCATTTTGATCACGAGCAAGACAGCAAATCACATTACGTGGAATTCATATCCCTAGTCCCGGACTTGCTAAATAATATAGTTCACATGCACACGTTCCTGCAGCAGCCTCTGTCACTACACTCCTTGGCAAATACATTCCCTGTCATTGTACTTAGTCCTTAGCACTAGCTAGGCATTTTCTGGTTAAGAAATCCCACAAAGCTGCTCAACAACTGCTCAGCAACATCTTGGTCAAATTTTTTCATAATTCATTTTTGCTTCAGATAGCTCTGATGATGAGCACCTGGCCAGCTTAGCCTGAATGCAACTGTTCCCCCTGGGAAGGCCTATCAAAGGAAGTCTGACAGTGTAACTGCACCCCTACCTAGTATTTAGAATTGCCCCATCATCACCTGTGCTTGATGATACACAACAGTGGCATCTATTATGGGAGACTTCTTCCTGGCCCCAGAAGAGATTTTCTGGGAAAATGCTGGGAATGCCTCTCCCACTCCTACCTTAGAGACTGAAAAACTTAATAGGACTTTAAGTTGTTACGAGCTCATGACATTGATACAAGAGAAGTACCAAGCTATAACCAGCACATCCAGCACAACACTGCCCCTCTGCCCTCTTAAACTTTCTGTTGCCGTACCAGTGCTCCCACGTTACCCCTGTGTGACCATCCAGCATGGCCTCCACTGCTGTAAGGGGTGGACAGGCAATGTAAGATCCTTATCCCTACTCTCCAGCAATATCTATCACCAAAAAGTCATGTCTGTTAGAGTGTCTAGGAAACCATATATTTGCTGAATCCTACACGGTACTCTCTTTTCCCAGCCACGTTTTCCTCCCGTCTCATCTTAGTTTGTTAGCTCTTCGAGGCACATCCTTTCTCAAATGTCTAGACGGTTCATAGCACCTTCTAAACACCGCATAAAATTAATAGAAAGGTACTGGATCATTTCAAACCACCAAACAAAATGTTTCTAATTAATAGCATAAGAGCTAACTAGATTTTTTCCCTTTCTTTTTGTATTTTCACTGGCAGAATTCATATTATTAAGTATGTATGTTAAGCACTGCCCAGAAACCCTGCTGGAAACCAGTCCTCCACGTGTGCAGCTCTGTACGGCCAGATACAGAGACCTGGTGCAAAATCCTGAACCCACTGAACTCAATGGTAAAATTCACTACTTCTCTGAAACTCCCAGTGCAGCCTATTTTTTAAATGATGTATCTAAAAAGAGATATCCTCCACCCGTTCTTGTAAGTTCACACAAACCTACAATACACACGTTGTGCTCCTCAGCAGCGCACCACCACAGCCAAATCTTCTGCATCTCAGACAGCTTTCTCTATATGAGCAGTCTGGTCAAATAGTAACAAGAGAAAATTAAACCAGAGTCATGAAATGTACTAAAGTGCTTTTAGGTCACCTAGTACGTTTAACAACCAGCTGCTATGGCTCTGTTCACATTATTTTTAAAACATATAAAGGAACAGCACATTAACCAAGCAGACAGCAGCGTAACAACTGTATGTGAAAATAAGACCATGTGGTCCAACACATCCCGCACTCCTTGCGAAGGGCTCCTTGATTACTGAGCTGATGTGTAGCCAGCATTTTTGTTGTGCAATCAGTATTAGGCCAGACTTTCTGGACACGTGTGTCAGCACTGGCTCTTTCAGGAAGACTCAGCCTCAGGAGTTGTTTGTCAGAGCAAGCTGCTCTTCCAGGCTTAGGTCTGCCACTCCCAGTTTCCTTTGGCACACACTCACTCCTCCAAATACATGACTAATTTGTGAGGAATACGACAACTTGGTCATAAGTAAATATTAAATATTAAGGCTATACCAAAAATCTGTAAAACGAAACCTACAAATTCACAAAAAAAGTGCGTTACAGCAAGAAAGGATGTAACTATGAATAGGAAACTAACCACAGAGAAGTTTTGCCATTTTTTATTGAATGAATCTTTCAGTATGTTTTAAAACTGAAAAAAAAAAAAAAAAAAAAAAAAAAAAAGAAGACTTCAAGAAGACACTACGTTTTATAGGTGCCATGCCTTTTTGGGTATTTCGATCTTGGGCAGCCCTTTGAGAAGCCGGGTATGTGGGCTGCTGACCAACTTCAACTCAGTAAGCGGGGCACAAGTGTGTTGGGGAGCAAGCTCTCTGGGCTAATTACCAGGGCTTTAAACTAGGTTTGACGGGGAAAGGAAGGGGAGCTAAAAGTGACAGAGAAGGGCTGGGTGAAGTTTTCACTGCTGTCACTGTTGAAGATAGTAGGGAAAAACCTCTGAGTTGTGCCATAGGATCATCCGAGGGTTCCTCATAGAAGGTGATGATCTTGATACCCCATCCAGAATTTTCTTTTTCTTGCATCCCTCCAGGGGTAACTGTGCCTGCTGCTTCCCTTGTGCCTGTATACCAGTGCATGGAGCATGGGAAATAAACGGGATGAGCTTGAGATCTCTGTTTGGTCGCAGGGCCACAATCTCATTGCAATCACAGAGATGTGGTGGGACAGCTCACACGACTGGAACACAGTCATGAAGGGCTATGAACTCTTTAGGAAAGATAGGCTGGGGAAGTGAGGGGGTGGGGTTACCCTTTATGTGAGGGAGCAATTAGAGTGTACCCACCTCCACCTGTGGGAGGGTGATGGACAAGTGGAGAGCTTGTGGGTGAGAATTAAGGGGTGGGCTGGTATGGGAGACACTGTTGTGGGAGTACACTACAGGTCACCAGATGAGGAGGAGGAGGAGGAGATAGATGAGGTCTTCTAAAAGCAGCTGGTAGTAGCCTCACGATCATGGGTGCTGGTTCTCATGGGGGACTCCAATTTTCCAGACATCTGTTGGAAAAGCAACTTGTCCAGGTATGCACAGTCCAAACTGTTCCTACATTTCATTGAAGACAATTTTCTGATGCAGGTAGTGGAGGAGCCGACAAGGAAGGGGGGTGCTCCTGGACCTTGTCCTTACCAACAGGGATGGGCTTGTTAGGGATGTAAAGGTCGGGGGCAGCTTGGGATGCAGCGACCATGAGATGGTGGAGTTCAAGATGGAACTTGGTGGAAGAAATAAGGCTAAAAGCAGGATTGCAGCCCTGGTCTTTCGGAGAGACAACTTCAACCTCTTCCAGGACCTGCTTGGGAGTATCTCATGGGCTAGGTTGCTAGAAAGCAAGGGTGCACGCGAGAGCTGGGCTACATTTAAACAGCACTTCTTCCAAACTCAGGATCTGTGCATCCCTAAGAGTACAAAATCAGTAAAGGGGGGCAGGAAACTTGAGTGGATGAGCAAGGAGCTCATCGATAAGATCAAAAGGAAGAGGAAGGTCTATGAAATGTGGAAAAAGGGCCTGTCCTCTTGGGAGGAGTACAGAAGCATTGTCAGGGCCTGCAGGGACGCGACAAGGAAGGCTAAAGCCCACGTAGAGATGAGGCTTGCAAAAGAGATAAAGGATAATATGAAGGTTTTTTTTTTTTAACTATGTAAGCAGTAAAAGGAACACTAGGGATAATGTGGGTCCCTTGCTGAACGAGGGGGTGTCCTGGTAACAGGAGATGCCGAGAAGGCGGAGATACTGAATGCTTTCTTTGCTTCAGTCTTTGCTTCAAGGACTCCCCCCTGGGACTCCTTGACCCTAGAGGGAGGAGAGTCTGGGAAGTGGAGATTTCCCCCCTTGTTGACAAAGGAGTGGTTCAGGAGCGTCTGTGTGGGCTCAACGCACACAAATCCGTGGGTCCCGATGGGATGCATCCACGTGTGCTAAGGGAATTGGCAGAGGTGATTGCCGAACCACTCTCTATCATCTTCGAAAGGTCCTGGAGAACAGGAGAGGTGCCTGAATATTGGAGGATAGCCAATGTCACTCCGGTCTTCAAGAAGGGCAAGAAGGAGGATCCGGGAAACTACAGGCCAGTCAGTCTCACCTCTATCCCTGGAAAGGTGTTGGAACAGCTTGTTCTGGATGCCATCTCCAAACAATTGGAAGAGAAGAAGGTTATGAGGAGTAGTCAGCATGGATTCACCAAGGGGAAGATGTGCTCGACCAACCTTGTTGCCTCCTATGATGGCATCACCAGCTGGGTAGATGAGGGGACAGCAGTGGTAGATGTCATCTACCTTGACTTTAGCAAGGCTTTCGATACTGTCTCCCATGACATCCTGATAGCAATGCCGAGAAAGTGTGGGATAGAGGAGTAGACAGTAAGGTGGGTTGAGAACTGGCTGACTGGCCGAGCTCAGAGGGTGGTGATCGGCAGCGCAGAGTCCAGCTGGAGACCTGTGACTAGCGGTGTTCCCCAGGGGTCGGTGCTGGGTCCGGTCTTGTTCAACATCTTCATCGACAACCTTAACGAGGGAATAGTGTCTGCCCTCAGCAAGTATGCTGATGACACAAAGCTGGGAGGAGTGGCTGACATGCCAGAAGGCTGTGCTGCCATTCAGTGAGACCTGGACCGGCTGGAGAGATGGGCAGGAAGAAACCAGGTGAGGTTTAACAAGAACAAGTGTAGAGTCCTGCACCTGGGAAGGAACAACCACATGTATCAGTACAGGCTGGGGGACGACCTGCTGGAGCGGAGCTCTGAGGAGAAGGACCTGGGGGTCCTGGTGGACGACAGGTTGACCATGAGCCATCAGTGTGCTCACAGGGATCTCCTGGAAAGAGTCCAGCGGAGGGCCACAAAGATGATACGGGGCCTGGAGCATCTTCCCTATGAGGAAAGGCTGAGAGACCTGGGTCTGTTCAGCCTGGAGAAAAGGAGACTGAGAGGGGATCTCATCAATGTATATAAATAACTGAGGTGTGGGAGACAGAGGGATTTGGCCAACCTCTTTTCAGTGGTTTGCGGGGACAGGACAAGGGGTAACGGCCACAAAACTGAGCACAGGCAGTTCCGCACCAACATGAGAAAGAATTTCTTCATGGTGAAGGTGACGGAGCGCTGGAACAGGCTGCCCAGGGAGGCTGTGGAGTCTCCTTCTCTGGAGATATTCAAGGCCCGTCTTGACGCCTACCTGGGCAGCCTGCTCTGATGAACCTGCTTTGGCAGGGGGGTTGGACCCGATGATCTTTCGAGGTCCCTTCCAACCCCTACAGTTCTGTGATTCTGTGATCATGCCAACGATGTCTGCCTGTGCACATGCCCATCACTACTGCCTGCTGACACACTTTGCAAAAGTTCCTTTAAGGTCTCTCGCAGATGCATATGACAGCAACAAGGTTAAGGCGGCTGCAGAGCTTTCTGTTTCCCTGGAGATGGCAGTTTCATGGATGGCTGAGTATCACCACAGCAACCAACTGCAAAAACAGTCTACGGGCTCCTGCCCCATTACTCTGCTGAAACAATTTGTACTACGTGAAAGGCAAGGGCACAAAAGCTGAAAATGGATCAAAGTAAACACTGCTGCTAAAAAGTACCATTTTGTTTTGCTGACTTCAAGGCATCAAATCACAGACTCTGTGTTTTGTTCTAAAATATGAAAGTCAAGTGCCAAGGATTTACGAGGTTGAATTAACTATTCCAGCGTGAAGTCCTTGAGATAAATTCATAGCTCATTTTCCAAAACAATCACTACAAATTTGTGCAAATAAACCAGGTTAAAATGTGCTGTGCTGTACTGTATTACACTGCCCAGGCTAGGACAGCTGTTTCATAAGACAGAAGAGGAAAATTAATTTTAACCCTCAGATCATATAAACAGATTTTCTGACTTACAAATGATGTACTGAAGATAGATTTATGACTTCTTTATTTACTGCTCAGCTGCAAAGATGAAGTTAATTAGTACCAAGCAGACAGGAAATTGAAAATATGTATCACTGCCCTCTATAACTGTTTTCAATCTAACATTATATTTATATATATATAAAGTTATTCTGAATTGCAACAAAAACTAGTATGAATATTATCTTTACAGATCATTGGTGCATACTATCCAGTATAAGAGGTTTAGAATTTCTACTGAAACTCACTTGAAAAAATTTAATTCCAATACATTGGCCGAAAAGAGTTCAGTCAAAGATTAATCCACAAATCCACCTCAAAGGGTGGGACCTAGTACTCTATCACTTCTCAAAAAGCGTTTAGCAATTGCTTTGGGAAAAATCTCCAAGTTACTTTTTTGATTTTTAAGACAAAAGTAAAGAAAAGGTGTATTCTTTAGGCAGAGACTGGGAATTCAAAATGGAACACGTATTTTATCCATTTTTTTTCTATGCTCTTTAAATATTGTGTTACAGACTCGATACCACGCCAGCTATAGTAGATTGCAATGTACAGTTTTCAGGAGCCAACAGCTTCTGGGAGAGAGTTTGCTGATTTTTCCAAGAAAGGCAAATTATGTTCTTATGGTATTACCTTTGAAGGTAATTTTGCCATCCATGCAGCCTTGGCCAGAGACACACCAAGCTTTCTTCTCTGTCAGGCCAGCTCTAAAGGATGCTGCTGCCCAAGTAGCATGTCTGAGCCACACTATCACACAGTGAGCAATGCAGCAATCCCCCCACAACTGCAGTGAGCAACATGGCAATGCCAGGAGAGAGTGGGTTGCTCATTTTATCATAAATACACACCTGTAAGTGGATTGGCATTGCCTGGACCTTCTGACCCATGTTCTACAGATCAACTGAACTGCAATTATAGTTCAGTTGTGAAAATCATGGGAAATATTCACCCTGGCATAATTCCACTGAAACTCATGGCATTAAGCCAGGTCCCATAAGTTATCTAATAAAAACTGAATGCTGTTGTGCAATATTCTGAACTTTATGAGGTACCCCCCAAACTGGAATACTGGGACCACCAAAGAGAGGGGATGAGAACAGAAAGGTTGATAAGGGCAACCCAACTGTGGTCTAGGGCTCATTGCACACTCTTCGGTAAGAAGTACTACCAGAAACCTTTGACCATAAGGTGCTTGAAATCTCTCTTTTTTTAATTTGTCCTGCAACAGGAACTAAAGGTCAGGGTGTGCTGTGCTTAGATACAGTGCAAGCACAACACACAGCTCCATCCCCAAAGAACTTACAAATCAAGACATTCAAGTCCTGCACCATGTGTGTGCCAACATGCCCTAACAAACTATCCTGAAGTATTCATGACCTCCCCAGAGGGTGACCTTAATGCGAAGATGCACTATTAATGTCTAAGGAAAAATGTCAACCCCAATGTTTGTCTCTTAAAGAGGAATAACAGAGTAAAGCTTCCTTTGCCTTGAGTGATGACAGAGCATAACCCCTAAACTTCGGTACCTGCTGCGCTTCGAGCAAAGCAATATATTCTAATGGGCACACAGACTTTGAAAACAAAACAAAAGCCGGGGAGCTTACAGCATATTTAATTGCTATCTGTAGTCTCTCTTCTCCCTCCAGCCTAAGTTCTGGTACCTTTCTAGCCCCAGACATTCAACGACCAAGCTGAGGATTCATGTAACAGGACGGAATTACAGCGCATTTAGATCTCTTCATACGGATTTGTAATTCAACTGGTCCAGCCAATTGACTAAAAAAAAAAAATTACAAATAAAATTAGTGCTAAAACATTACCAAAAACATCACAACAAGATTATGTGGCACGCTGTATGGCACTAGAAAAACTGCTCAGTACCTGGCAACAGTGTCATTTGTATCTGCTTCACAACTGATGTTTTACTGCACCAGTGATAACTTTCTCCTCAGAACTGCAAGGGTAAGCAACTGCACTGTAAGTTTTTACTGGAAACGAAGTCACTGAAGAGTCTATTCAGAAAGCACAACAGCTCATACAGCATCAGAAAGTTCTGAAAGAGATGTTGTAAATTAGTGCTTCTAATTTTCTGAAAATGTTGGATCATTTCTGCCCCTAGCTCAGCCACATAACTTATCTTTAGACAAAAATGCAGCCTGCTCATTTCTGGTGTTCCAAAGTTGTTATTTTACGCAGAAGCTGCCAAAAGTAATCACATTATGTTAGATGTTAATCATTTATGCAAATACCTAAGTAATGCAAAAACTAAGTAATGCAAAGCTATCCCAGAAACAAACAAAAAGACTTGGCAAACAGGCAGGACAGTTATTGAAGTCCTATTTGCACTAGCAAATGGTATTACTTCCACAGTGCAGGAGTAACAAAAGTGGAAAAAGGAAAGCTAGTTTATATAAAGAAAGGTATTTGAAAAGACAAAGGGCAGCAAGTCATACTTGCATTAATGCAACTATTTCTCCAACGATTGTAAAATTATAACCTAAAGAGGTTATCATACGTTTCACTTACAGACTGTACATGTGTCAACTGCCTACTTTAACTTCCTTTACCTGCATAACACAACATCCAGCTTTCCCTGTGTGTATGCATCTCAAACCAGTTTTTGTCTTCAACATTATCTCAACTCTTTATATAGTTTGGAGAACCAGAGAGCTGTAAAATGAGTTTCAAAAACTTCTGGCTGCAACAAATAGAGCAGAGAGTCAGTCTCTGTGCAAACATCTGTACTTTGCTCTGCCAGCTACAGTTAATCTTCAGATGCTATCCCTGTTGTCTTGGGCACCTGCGGAACAAGGGCTGCTCACAGCAACCAGCCCCCACTGTTGGTGCAATGGAAAACCCGTGCCCACCACCACATGGGCTGGGACCCCTGTGCCCATTCCTGCTTTGACCCTAACTAGATGCTTGGGCTCCTAAAGATTAAGTGAAACCATCTGTGCCATCTGCCCTTCCACAATGCAGTCAGGCTTCCCAGCACTTGAAACCTGAAAACAAAACATCTCGCTCAGCTTTGCATAAATCAGTAGATGTCAATACTGTTCACATGCTGTATAATGAATCTCAAGGGGAAAACCCTCCTTTTATACATTTTGTGGGAAAATTTCTTGTCTTTAGATCTAAGGACACAAGATCCAATCCTGCAAACCTGAAGTACAGCATCTGCTTAATGTTGTCCTATTCACAAAATGCTATCACATCAGACTTGCAAGTTTAACAATTAAGGTACAAAGTGCGTAGAAATAGGAAATGTTTCCCCAGATAATATTCTGCTCTGTACCTACTTGTACATAAATGTGTTTGTTTTTTTTTTTTACCTTTTCTTCGGTGAATTACCTGGGCTGAAAAGTGAAATCTGATTTCCTACTCCTCTCCCTTTCCCCATCCTGAAACTATTATTGAGTACTTGCATTAATGTTACCTAACACCATTATAAAAAAAGGTAGGGGGGAGTCATGGGGGGTTGCCATGTTGGAGGCTCTATGAGCCTCTAAAACCCAGCTCCTGTCCCAGAGAAAATGCTTCTTACACGAATAAAAGATCAAAATTATGACAGGACCTTTTTCCTTAAAGGCATCTGGGGCATTCTGAGCAAGTCTACACAGATTTCTCCAGGTAGACAGAAGTTCCTGTAGCCTGTATTTTTAGCAACTTAGATGTGTGCTAGGCACCCACCTAGAAGGTGCACCATACCACAGCAATGCATTAATGCAGCTGATATACCTTGCCTCTCACCAGGTCTTATTAGTCATAGTATCAAATTAATCCAGGTTCAAAGACTCGGTGTCAGCATTCTCTCATCTCTTACAAGCTCTGAGTGTAGACACAGCAAGTTCACCTCAACTGGAAAACACCATGCAGACTTCACATTGCACACAGTGTTCTAAGAACATCATGGCAAAACTGGAATCAGAACAGTGAATTTCCAAATCCGAGTGGAAATCCTGAACAGCTGAACAACTTATTTTCTGCTATTTCAAAAGCTGCAGGTGGAGAAGGGGAAGATGCTACGACACGGAGGCTTCACAAAGCAGGAAAAGATCTCTTGCAATATATATGAAATAGATGATGGAAGACTGCAGGACAAAGGGTTTCACCACTCTGCGTGTAACACACCTTGCTCTTCAAAGGTTTTGCAGCCAGACCACACATAGGTGCAGATAACTGGAAAACAGAAATGCCATTCTGCAGGTGTCTTTTGAAGTGGCACAGTCAAATAGAGAAGCGTAAAATACGGAGCTCACATTTTTATTGGACATATAAAACCGAATTCTTGCTTTCCAAGCCAGGGTAAAGAAGAGCATGTGTGTGCATGAAAAAGTGAAAACTTAAGCAGCAACACCAGATTTAGGAAACAGCTTTGTTTACTTTATTGTCAGTAACCCACCAGCCTGAGACGTGGGGCAAGCATTTCTCTAAGGCATACACTCACAAGTGGTAATAGAAATTAAATGCAAAGGGAACTGCTCTCAAAAGTTTAAACAACTGTAACCAATATATTGTCTTTCTACTCCCCTACCATCCAGTAGATCTTCATTCTTTCCAAATTTTTTTCATCCTCAAAAAAAAAAAAAAAAAAAAAAAAAAAAAAAAAAAAAAATCAGAACTTTTAGTCTCTGCAAACGAAACAGTATTTTGGGAATATTTTAGAGAATGGAATTAATTTCTTTAAATAATTATATAATTAATTTCATAATTAATTAAATTACTACTTTAATTAAATTACTACTTTAAAAAGTTCTAAGAAACCAAATTTTCTCAGTTTATCAGCACTACCTATGTAGGTGGATTTAGTATGCTTGCAGAATCAAAGTCATGAAAACCTGACAAAATCCTCCAAAAGATGTAAATGAGGCTGTCACACAAGTATTTTCATGAACAATGATGTCATTCTAAGCACTTCTTATCCACACAGTCTTTCTGATTCTTGCTTGAAAAGAGATTTAATGAAGAAAACACTGGCTTGCTTTCCAGCTAATAGTGTAATAACAGAGTGCACCTTCCTGTTTGCAAGGTGTTTCCATAAAGCTTCAGGTGCATTCTCCGTGTCCATTTTACCCCAGTCTAAGTATCGCTTGAAACCCAGATAAGCAGTGGAGGAAAGAAAATGTGTTCCAATACATGTTCTGAAAAAAAAAAAAAATTAAAAAAAATTAAAAAGCAAGTGCCACTGTGCTTCTCTGCTAAGCAACAGCATATGTAGTAACGTCCAAAAAGGCTTCAAACTTTCACTTCACCATCTGCATGGTGGTGAACAGACTGTGTCCATGCAGAACAAATGAAAAAACTGCTTCAATTCGATCACAGAAGAGTAAGCTAGACTTCAACTAACCTTCAGGACTAGAGAACACTGGTCATTTTCAGAAAAGTATTAGGTTTTAGTACTTTTTCCTCATTGATGAGATTTGGATCATCACCAAAAACTACCTTTTCTCCTGGAGATGCTACCACTACTGTCATGCTTAATCATATCTATGACATGAACTCCAGCCACAACAAAAACATTTCTGTATTTTAAACTGCCAAGGCAACTCCTAAAGACACACTGTCCACTATAAATTACCTATAATTCCTTCAAATTTTTTTAAGCAACCTGAATTTCATCTATTTGTACCCCATGGTGGTGCTATTTTTGCATCTTCTCCTTTAAATAAGTTTTACCACTGTGGAAGCATTCTGGTTTTGTTTCACAGGGAAAATGAGAAACTCCTCTAGAGAAACACAAAGTTAGGTACATAAAAAGCATTAGCAAAAGCACAATCTACATATGCTAAAAAAAAAAAAAAAAAAAAAAAAGTAACTGTTTCTTCCTCTTATCTTTCCCCCTTTCTTTTACTTTCTCGGCTGATACAGGAGAGCAGCTGGAGTGACTACCTGGCACAGCAAGCTCCATACAATTTATGTTGGAAATTTTCCCTGCTGCTGGGAGGTTGGAGAACAATTCCAACTTTTGGTTCAAACAGACACTCCAGAGAACAACATAAACATGGCCACTCATGACAAGTGTTGCTTCAACATCTCCCTCACACACACAAGCCCAAAGCTAGACTGGAACCTGCCAATCAAGATTGTGATATAAATGGTACTCCTGGAAATACCATCACTTTCTTAATTATCTTTTCTTGGGAAACTAACGATAGACAAAGCAGTGATTTATAAGTACTCGAAGCCATGTCAGCCACTCCAAGCTTTAAGGAGGGAAGGGGAGAACAAGAATGTGAATCACAGCTTATGATCTCAATCAAAACATGTGCATCTGCCTGAAAGAACGTGTGAACACAGTGCACAGTGTGCTTATACACAACTAGCAGAGAGGGAGGAAGAAAGCAAAGACTTGTAAGTCTTCTAGTAAAGACCGTGGCAGCTGCCCAGCTCTCTTTACAATCCTGCAAGAGCAAATCAGTATCTGTGGGCACACACAACAGAGGAAAACAAATATTAGTAAATGTTAGACGCTCCAACTTTCAGCTTCCAACGGGCCATTTTAATAAGTCAGCAAAAACGTGCAATTCAAGCAATCAGAAAAGACATTCTGACATTTTTTTCTTTTGAACCCTTTAGCCTGTTGTGGTGGGCCTTGGCATTGCTTCACTCACCGTTCCAAGCAGCTCTGTGAAGCTAAGAATAAGTCTCATTTTCTGCGTGCAATAAACATTCCCATTTTTAAAAACAGAAAATACCAAGGGTTTGCTCAGTGCTTTCCAAGTCATGAGAAGTCACTGTGGCCTTTTTAAGAGTAGACAGGCTTCAAACAATACTTCTGCAGGACACCAGGCTCTGTGCAAACAAGCTCTTCCAGCTGACACATGACTTCCTCTGGCACTTCTGGTGGGCAGAACTGGGAACCATTGCCAAATTCAATGACCAGCAGTTCCTGAGCTGACTGAAAACAACCCACAAAGACTGCAATCCAGAGCAAACTAGATGAAAAAGCCACATCCAAGACTGGATTTTATGCAAGCACAGATGCTTCAAAGTGCTAACAAAGAGAAAAGGCGAGAAGACAGTTGTGAGAGATCCTTAAATTAAGGCTGAGGTGTCTTTTTTAGTCGTTGTTTTGTTTTTTAAGAGACATGGCAATGCAGTGTCCATCAAATAAGGCAATTAAGATACCAGTTTCACTAATCTGTTAGTTGCATGGGAGTTGCAGCTTTCAGTAGGCATGGCACCCCCTGAGAAAGGCGCAGTATTTTTAGGCTTTACGAGCTCTATCTTGGGCTTCACTTCTCAGTCAGCCAGCCCAGTACCATGCTCACTGCCATACTCAACACCTGCCTGGACCCCCTAACAGCACACTCCTGGCTCCTGCAACGTGCTGCTCTCCTCATACTCTTGCCCCCTTTCCGGACAGCAATATTTCCAGCTGCACCACTGCTCTCAAGCCAACTCATTATAGGTACTTCATGCCATGCCTGGTTCAAAAACCCTGCATATACCAAAACCCTGTCACATTTTTGCATTGCCACCTGCAAGTCTGCTGTCAGACTAGCTATCCATTACCATGGCCAAGCAAAGGTCTTCAGAAAGTGGAGAGGCAAAATCAGCAAAATACCCTTGCAATGTTGAGATCCAGTCTGTACTTTGGCAGAGGCACAGTGCTTTGTTTTTCTTTGAAAGCGTCTTCTAGAAAAGCAACTATTTTTTCTTTAAAACAAAAGGCTTTGGTCTACCAGAGCTACCAAATGTGCCCAAGTGCAGCAGCACTGGCTTCCCACTGTCCCACAGCTGATGAGCAGTGGGCAGATGCAACAAATTCTGGCAATGCACTATCACACTAAAACAAGAGGCTTAGCAATGCATAGGATAATAGTCCAATTATTTTAATTTGGAAGAGGAAAGAATAATCAGATTAGCAAGTGGAGGTTGCCAAAAGATTTTTAAGGCCATGCTGCAGGGTGCTTCAAAAATTCAAACCAAACTAGCCCATCTTTCTGGCCAATTTGAAAGCATCTGGTCAAGCTGACATCAAGAGCTCAGCACTAAAAAGCAAGAGTGGAAGAAGCAGCTGATCTTAGTTTTACTGTATTTGAGATTACGGAGTCTTAGAAAACACTCCAACGTGGACATTTGATTGCCACTTAATTGAAACCTATTCTTAAAAAAGCACTTTTAGAAGAAGAAATAAACAAAGTGGAATAAAACAAATGACTAGGTAACAAAAACTTCACTAAATACAGCCGTCAAATAACAAACCTTGAATACCCTTCCTGCCTGCTGTTGACAAGAATTCAAGGTCTTGGTGCAACAGGTTTGTGTGTCTAAACTGCACTCAGAAAGTGACCCCTTTATCAAAGCTATATCTCAAGGCTGTTCCCAGATCTCTGGATGCCTAAGCATGAAACAAATATTTTCCTTGATGCAGCCACAGTAGGGCTGCTGTGGTGTAATTTGAGTAATATAAGGCATCTAGTTCTGAAAATTATAAATAAAAATAGAAATCTAGAACCCAAAGGACAGAAAGAGTCACAAGGTAATCACAATATATTAATTGTGCAGGGAGAATAAAGAAAGTTAACAGGTACAACCAGGAGGAAGTGTGAAAAAGGGAGCAAGGTAACTGTCTCAACATTTGAAGTTAGGAGAATTAGCATGGAAATTGAAGTGCCAAAATAATGCCTGTAATGCTGTTTCTCCAGAAACTTCTACTCTGGGAACACTTCCATAATTCAGGAAATGGAATTCCACCTGGTTACGTACATGCGTGGACCTTTCTGCAAGGTCATAATCCCACAGAGAAGATGAAGAAATGAATTAATAATACCTACTGGGAAAGCAACAAAATGCCAAAGGCACACTTATTCTGATTCCACATGCATTATACAAAGTAAGTGTTGATGTAAGCCACTTGCCAGCATATCTTAAAGTATTTGAGACAGTATAAAGAGCTGGGACACACAGCTGTTAGGCAATTTTAGGTTCATAAATCAGCACTTTTCCATAAAGTATGTAATACCTAGCATTTGCAAATGTACAACTCAAAGCTAAAACTGATTTCTTAACAGTATGTTAAGAATAATTTTTGAAGCAAGCTTCTGAAAGTAGTTAAAATTAACACACTGGGAAATATAGCAAATGTAGAAAAAAATAGGCAAAATGAACCAGGATTTTATGCTCGTTGTCCAGATCTTCAGAGTCCTAAAATACAAAACCATTTTGACAGAGAAGAACTATCCTGAATTCAGGATGCATAGCAAACATCCGGATGTAGAAATATGTTATCAGGGGACCGTTTCAGTGTCTTTTCCTGTTCCAGTTTTACAACTCACAAGCTTTTCAGAAAATACTTAAATATCAGATTTAAATGATTTTGCCTATCATTTTATGACTATAAGCAGGTCAGCTCAGGAATCTGAGGCTACTTCCCTAGAAAGTACCTGGCTATATAATTAGCCTGCTCTATAGAAACTAACACACATTTTCATACCAAGTTTGCTCTCAAAGGAAAATAATCATCATGATTTTTTTCTTCCAAGTAACACTGATTTAACAGTGAGAAGTCTCTGCAATTATTACAGCCTCAGCAGTGTTGCTCAAAAATTATGAAAATAAAGATGAATCTTTGCTTTTCCTGCCTTTATTTCACATAACATGTTAAAAATCTGCATCAGGCATAACATCTTAAAACTATTGAGGATGAGGATGTCAACGAAAACAATAGTGAATCCATTGCCAGGAATTCTGATTCCGTGTAGTCACATGTATTCAGTCCTAAGTATTCACATGAGATTAATTTTATATCCCTTTGCTTCCACCCCCCCCTTTAACTATTCCAAGTGTGGCTGCATGCCTGAAGCAGCTCAGGGAAACTCAAATGACATGTATGTCATTTAATAATGAATTCTTCATTATTTTAAGACTTGATAATATACCTATTTAAGGAGTGATTTTAATCTCAAAGTATATTTTTAAATTTTTCTATACATATTTTTCTGGTGCAAATCACTAGAAATACAATTGTCTTCACAAACAACAATTCTTTCTCAGAATGAGCGGTTTCACAAAAAGTAAGTTTTTCTACAATCTGGGAAACTCAAGCAGTAAAGACACCCAAAGCCAAAGAGAAAGTCCCTGTAAATGTTCAGTAGTTCCTGGCTTTCAGCTGAGACCCAGATCAGTGCAGAACTGCACACATGCACTCACTTCCCCAGGAATATTCGATCAAACAAAACAAACAAAAAAGCTTGCATTCTTCATGCCAAGCTTAATAAAAACACTCGTGCCTATTACATGCACCCGTATTCTATTTCCTATGATAAAGCACGGCCAATATGAATTGCGATAAAAGACAGTTCTAAGAAATACTTCAAAAAGACTGGAATTTTGGGGGTCTTTCTTGAAGAAAATGTCTTGACAGTCTCAACAAACGAGATGTCATCCCAACAAAGATTAACAAAATAAAATAAAAATAAATGCTTACAGCATTTCATATGACCTTATATTTATGAGATTTCAGCCTTAACCTGAAAGTGATAAATTACTGATTTAGTTTTGCAAGGAAGTCGGAATACATAATACATTTCCAGTTTATCTAGATTTTCCATTTCCAGGCAAGATAAAAGTACCAAACCTTACTAAATTGTTACAAAAAAAGTCTACAAGCATTACAGGAGGAACACACACCTCTGCCATGCCCTCCCTCAGCATTAGCCACCCTTCCTATGTTTAAATTTGCAAATGCTTGTCTGTATAGAGTACAGATGTGCCAAGTATTAAATTAATGCATACACATATGTTGCATATTCAAGAGAACCAGGATAACTGCACAAATACATGTATGTTTAATGTGTAAGTCCTCTAACAAATTTGCTATGGGAAGTTTATACTCCTCTGAGCAAGTAAAGAATGTTTAATTCAGCAGCATCTACACAGGGTAGGTTAAAAACAAAAGAAAACCCAACCTCTTCTGTCCCAAAGCAAGCCCTAGCTTAAGAGATTTTCAGACCTTGCACTGTATGTTATTAGAACTTCAACCAGCCTCTGAATAAATGCATGATTTATTTTAAGCACTTTCAGTGCTGCAGATTCTAGCTAGATTTGTACTGTCAAACAAAAATACTATTTTTATGCTGGAGTACATTGGCTATACTGTATGACATATCTCCACCTTTGCTATCAGCTTTGCAGGCAACAGGAAATACCTCAGCTGGTAAATCAAACTAATTTAACTTGAGGTGATGGGTACCTTCTACTTTAAGACAAAAGGACATTTGGAGTTCATTTGTACAATAATGGAAAGAGATAACATTTGCTCTGCTTTGTTTTCTGACTGATCCTTTAAGTAAAAACTGTTCTTTCCAAGTTGTTTGTTCTCTCTTGCTCTACACTGTTGCCAGCAAACCTTGCTCTAGCTTCCTGTTCATTTTCAGAGCAGGCATCTCCAAGGACTGTAACTGGAAAACAGCTGGGTGAAGGAAGCTAAGGGCTACACATTGTGAAATACATTCTATGCCCTACACTTTAGTACACCACAGAGGTGTGCAGAAAAGACAGTTGGGGCAAACTGCTTTCAAAATGTTAGCATGTTAGATGAGGCACAAAGCATCTTTCTCCTAGACAGCAACTATGTTTATTCAAAGCCAAATATTTAAAACTTCTATCATTCTGTCAAGACAATTAGACAGTACTGGCACAGTCTGCAACCTCGCGCACATGTGAAACTAGTTCACATTGTGCATGCATAACTGCAGTCAAACTACACTGTTACACAAGTAGTGCTAAGAACATCAAAACAGGGCAAAATTTAGTTTTATGCAAATTTAAGCCCTGCATTTGATTCATTCTGGCCCTGTGGGAGGTACAAACTCCAGCTATAGCCAGTTTCCCCCCATGCTCAGGCACCCTTTGGTAACTAAGAGGTTACAAACTGACGCTACATCGTGTCCCTACAGCAAGGGCACTCTTCTGCCCCTTTTTCAACAGAACTTGTGATTACCTTGTGAGACCTACCCGTCAGACCAAATTTGTCTAAGACTTGCCAATGAACTTAAAAGTTCTTGGGTGATGAGAGAGGCTCTGACAAATACATAGCAGAACTACACAAGGCTTTTAGTTTCCATAGGAAACTATATTGGAAAAAAAAAATAACTACAATGGGTTTTACATGCCCAAAGAAATTACTATACCAACCTTTTTTTCCACTGACAATCTTGTGCCTTGCAAACTCCAAGACAACAACAAAATCTCTGTTCCTCATTCTCAGCCCCACACAAAATAAGTGTAATTTTTCAGTTCAACTGTCATGGAATGAACAGAAGTAAATCTGATGTTTTTGATTAAGAGCAACCAATTAAATGCCTACTTAAAAAATAAATAAGTTTTTCATCATACACTAGACATTTTAGTCAGTGCAAATAGTGAAAATGTATACAACAGCTGAAGTTCCATGGATGCATACAACAAACCCCACACGGCTATCAAAGTTAGTGAAAGCTTTGATTATGGCCAAGAGTATTTGCCTGAATTTAACACACTATAAAAGATTCCACTTAAAAGTTCTCCCAGCAAAAATATAGCTCTTTTTCTAAGTTTCCATCTGCTGGATCATCATCTTTGTCCTCTCATTACTAACTCTACTAATTTTGTACATACACATTGCTCTCACAGGAAGCAGTGCTCAGGATTTGTATGTGTAATACTGTAAGAACATGAACTAAGAAACTCAGCTGTCATGGCATGCAATGTTTTCTTTTCACTTCAGCACTCTGTTTTGATGTGTTTTGAGAGTAAACAACAGTACTGCACAAGCTAACATCAAAAATTTTCTTCTCAAGCTGTTGCTTCCAGAGCAGCTGAAGTTCTTGACAGTCCCTCCAAGTGCAACGTACATAAATAAGTAATTGGACTGTACTGAAGAACTACCATAGTCAGTAACACTTGATTTCTGTTCAGCATTTCCCCCTCAGTGAAGCATTAAGGATGTATTACAGGGCTAAAAAAATCTGAACTTAAATATTTGTTTATAGTGGTCATGGCAGGGATCCAAAGGTATTCATGTTAATTTACAACACATTTAGGTAAACGATCTAGCTTTGAAGACAGCCAATTCTGTAAAGGCCTCTTGTAGATCCAAATCTGTTTCTTATTTCCTTTGCCCACCCCACCGACTTTTTAAACCATACTTCGTGGTTGTGAAAGGTGATGGAGAGAATGACTGGGTATGAAAGTGGTTTAGTCTTATGACACGCAAAGCATCTGTGGACAGTATCCATACAAATTGTGCAGGCTTCTTTGTAGTCTTGCTGTTCACAATTCAAAAATAACTTTATTCAGCAAATAAACATGGAACAATCCCATTTTTAGACACACATAGCCAGGGATCTGTAAAAAAAGCAACTACCCCTTTACCTCTCTTTCATGGTGGCCAAGACCTTCCTCAGGATTTCTGAGATTGAGGACATGCACCTCTTGTGGCAGGCCCGTTGTGCCTCGGCTTGCACAGCCAGATAAGACGGTAAAACTCTCCAGTAAAGCATGGACTGGGTGCGAATTGTTAACAGGTGATAAGACACACTCGCTCCTAGGCACAGGACCTGCAGAAGATTATACAGATGTGCTACATTTAGAGAAAGAAAGCAATACATATGTTACATCTATCAAATAATAAAGTCCCTTTTGGTCACAGAACAAACAGGAACACAAACAAGCTTCATGTTCATTTTCCACATTACAAAAAAAAAATAAATATTTTAATCGTCCTTTTAAGTTCTTCTGTATATGCTAAATTGTTAATTCATTTCTCTCTTTGAAAGTCTAAATTTAAAGTACATACTCCAAAATGGAAGGTAGTCTTGTCTTTACCAGAGAGCAAATGAAGGATTAAAAAAGAAAAGAAGCCCAAAAATACCGCAAAGGAGAAAAACAACAGTGAGGGTGGTAGGAGGAATTGTTTAGTCTTAGATGTGAATTATTTGTTTATGTCAAACATTGTTATCCCCAAACATTGAAAATTGCAACCACATATACAAAACAATGAAACGTTAATCTCTCGTATAAAGTAATCACTTTAGGGCAAGTTGGATTTGTTGCTTTTGAAGCAGTGCTGATTTATAGTGAACATCGTTCAAATAAATTGGATAAAACAGTAGACATTTATCACATGATAAAATGAAATGTTTGTTTACTGATTCTATTTTGTGCCTGACTGCAATTATCTACACTAATAACAGATATCTAGTCCAAAACAGAGTGTACGCCCTTTCAAATAATCACCACAGCAAGATGTAGTGCCATACTTGTATATAGTATGTGAGACAGTGTGATGTGATATAGCTAGCTAGCACAAAAGCTGAAACATACAGAGCAGTTTACATTTGAACTATATCTCAGGAAACTAAAGCAAGACAAATATTTATGAAAAGCAGCCCTGCTTTTCCAAAATGGCCCAAACCCACCCCTGACAGTAACAGATACAGTATGTTTTTGATTCAGGTCACAAGAGAATGTCAATTGACTTAACTCCTAATTTGCACAAAAGTCAGTCAGATAAGAATTAGATGAACCGGTCAGTTCAAAGGCGGACCATAAAGTTCATTTCTCTGGCTAGCATACATCTGCAACTAAAGTAAAATGGTTTTGTTTGTTCCTAAATAAAAGTTCATAGTTAAAGAAAATCCTCAAATGATCAAATAGCACAGCTCTTGCTGGTTTTGTGAAGTCTACATCCAGCTATCGTAGCACTAGACATCATTTGACCTGGGTGTACGTGTATGTTTAATTACATTAAGATTGACCTACACTTTGCTGGTTACAAATACAGTTCACCCAAGATACAGTCAGCAACTGGGCACTTAAAGTCAGAAAGCCCATCTTAAAACGGAATTTATGTAGAAAAAGCAAAGCCACTTATAACAGTGAGATTTCTGCAATGCCTTCGGTCATGCATGCCTTGTCCTGCAAAAGGGGATGTTCCTGAAACCCACCGGTGCATACTACATATCCTGCCAGCTCCTAAAGAACAGGAGTTTTTGTCAAAGGCAGTGCTCCAGGCATAGATTGCACATGCCTGTGCTTGGGGTGCAGAAGATAAACTTCGTACTGTGTACAAGGAGTAGCACTGACCCGCAGCCTGGGGGACTGGAGACTTGGTTTTAGTTGTGTTTTTTTTTTTAACCTCCTTTTAAAAGCACACATATAAGATGAGAGCAGCCTAAGCAATGAATGTTGCCCTTTGTAACGCTTGATGAAACTTTAGAATTAATAACAATAATATCAGCAGTAGAAAGGGCTCCTTTTCCTGATTTGCAAATGCAGATCAGAGAACCTGCAGATCAATGAGCCCAACCACTGGTGGGCACATCCTGTAGCAGAACAAGCTATTATACAATCAACACAAAAAAACATTTCTAAACATGTGCGTCAATTGGTTTAGGGAATTGTTTTCTCTTGCAGACCAGAGTGGAGGGAGATGACATTCGTTAAGATGCCTCTCTCATACAGGAGCACAAAGTAAGGGAAATTGAACATTAAAACATTTACACTCACATGTGAGTGAAAAAAAAAAAAAAAAAAAAAAAAGAATACCAGGGTGTTTGGGGAGAGGAAAGTACAGGGCAAGATAGCAGTCTCTATGTAAAGGACAGTTAGAAAGATAAGACAGTCTGGCACAGGAATAAAAAACTGTAAGACTTGGAACAAGACGGAAATGGAGCTGCTGACAAAGAATGCACGCTTTTCTTAGCAAAGGTTGAAGAGAAAGAGCTAGTACCTCCCTTTTGGCAGACAGATTCCCTCCTGACTACCTGCTTCCATGCAGTTCTCCTACGAATCCTTCCCTCCAGTCTTCAGCTGGTCTTTACTTGTACAAGCCTGCCACACTAGTGGAGACTATGCAGATTCCTCCTCACTGGACCCATCTACATCAAAACGGCAGTGAGCAGGAGGTGCAGGTGTGAACTGACACAGCAACAGGCTTTCTGTAACGGCCTCCCTGCCTGGCACCTGAAGCCCATGTTAGGAAAGCCCTCTCTGCAAGGCAGGCTGCTCTATTAACAAAATGGAAACATTCACAGAGGGAGTAGAAGTTCACATCCTGGATAATCATGTGCAGCTGAGCTTATCTACACAATGAAGGGCAAGCAAAGGCATGCCCATGCTGCCTGAGCTCCGTCCTCGCTGGAGGAGGGCCAGACCTCCTGCAAAAGCTGTGTAACCACGCTGGCAGCGTGCCCGAGCAGCAGTACCAGCCCTGACAGGGCTCACTGCCATAGCACTCCAATGGCACCAGAGCAGCTCCATGACTTGTGCATGCAAGCTGGCTCCCAGCAGGCCAGCCCGGGGCGTGCCGCGGCGCGTGACCAACTGTGCAGGTACGGCAGTATTTCCAACTACCCGTCACCACCACAGCCTGCCTCCAGCCCCACATTAGCTCCTACTCTCGTGTGTTCTCCCCTCCTCTCTGCCTCCTGAGCAACTACACTCCAGATGTTGCCACTATATGCGTGCTTCAATACTTTCTTTTGATTCCTTGAGATTTCTGTCAGCTCTGTGCACCACTTCCTTCAAATTGGAGTCGTTCTGAGCCACCCAGAAATCAACATTTCTGGGAGGGAGACAGGAAGAAGGGGAGTTTTTTCTTCTGGCAGAGTTGTTTTCAGTCCAGACTCGTTACTGACCAAGAAAAAGTCCTTGAAATTTGAACCAGAGATCAGAATAACTACTGGAAGCTAGCTCCATTGTATTCAAACCACATCTGCTGTCAGATTACCCACATACAAAGATTTATGGTGGGGTAAGTACCAAAGAGGCTTACACTAGATGTTGCATTTCTGCAAAGTTTTGCATAGGTGTTTGTGTAGTTATGTCCCAGTTCCACGTTATGCTTCCTAAGAACTCAAGACTCATGAACGTTGTCTCATTAGCTTAGTGATATGGTTTAGTGGAGGACTTTTTAGTGTTAGGTCAGAGGTTGGACTTGGTGATCTTTGAGGTCTTTTCCAACCTAGGTGATTCTGTGATTAAATGTGCTGGCAGTACCAAACAGTCATCTTCACGTGCTGAAATTTGCGTATTTGCCCAACCACCAGCCAGGGCAGTAGTGCCATGCTGAGCGTAACGTTTGCATGCCTGGAGCTAGTGCCAAGTGAAGGGAGTCTGTACCATCAAGTCCACTGATGCTGGTTTGTACATGACATGAGCCAGTTCCTTCTGCCACCTTCTCTCTATTTCTGCTCTATTCTAGTCTATTCTTACATGACCCACACACCAGAACTGCCTTCATTCAACTTGAACTTCATTCAATACTTGTTAACATTTCTTTCCAGCACTACCTACTACACCTACAGGACTTTTCTAGAGAGCAGGGTGCCACTCCCAGGCACTCTCACTCCAGCAAGGTCTCCTGTCTCCAAATTAACTGCTCTTGCTCTGTTTGGCTCCTCTCAGACTCCTCCTGCTCACCTTCCTTCCCTTCCCGACATCTTCCTGTGACTGGAGAGCTAGTTACTTCCTCTAGGTAGCTGGAATCCTAAAGAGCGTGCATTTACAACTCTAAAGAAAAGAAGAAAAGGAAAAAGGAAAAAAAAAAGAAAAAAAAGAAAGAAAAAAAAAAAAAAAAACAGCCAGAAAACCCTTTCTGTGACACTACTAATCTGATTGTTTATCACCTCCACTCTGCCTGCTTGTGTTTGAAAGCCAAGATGAAACCACAGCCTCATCCTGCCTGGGCTTCACAATCCTGCTGCTTCACCATACACAAGTGCTGAGATTGGCAGCTTCTGCCAGCTGCTCACTGCTGGCCCACATCCTGTTCTTGACAACTTCACCTGCACTGGTGACACTAACATCCTGCTAAAATTCAAAATGATTGCTGCTTAAGAGCCAGTTTGTTCAGCTGATTCATCAGGATTACCCCTTCAGCTGCAGGCATGTACAGATACTCTCTTTCACCTCATCCCTACAGCTCACAGATTTGTAACCTCCAGTGTGTACATCCTAGTGTGGCTACAAGCCTTTGGAATTCAGTCTTTCCTCTACTGAGGATATAAATGCGTTCACACAGTCATTATTTGGCTTTTGTTTAAATATCACTGCTTTGGACTATATATTCATTCAATCCTGTTAGCAAATCCTGGCTCTTACTGCAATTAAAGATTAATTCTTTAACACCTGCAAAGCCTTTTGAAGAACATAAGCAGGTTAGGTAGTTTTATAAGAACCACTTAGTGTAAACGTGTTTTCTGATGGCAAACATTTAGTGAATTTAGAATTTTAGCAAACTGATCAGCATTGAATTATTTTTCCACTCCAAAATACTATGAATATTTTAAAGTCAATCTTCATGCAGATCCAACTTTGTTTGATATGATCATCTGGAAGGTATTCAATACAATTTCAACATTCTTATTTCCCATATCATCCATGCTACTAATGAGTAGCATGTGTTCTAACAAAGGAGCAGAAAAGGGAGTGAATACAAAGGTGGAGTATACCTCAAGTAGCAGCCGAAGACCAGCTCAGAACTATGATGGATTTTATTCAAATAGTAAAGGCTAATATACTTTGTTATATTTCCATAGAGATTTCTAGTGTTGTCAGCTGAAAAGTGTGACCAGCTCCTGCAAATTGCACGAATCTGTGCTGTGGGTTCCACAGTACATTAGCATGGTTTCCACACACCGCGCAGGAAGATTGAAACCACACCAACGAGATATAACACTCCTTAGATGGACAGATTTATCCTAATTGATTTTTAAGTGAGGGAATGACACATACACAGTCATTATACATAAAGACAAAAATTCCAAATCCAGACTTGAGAAACACTAGGGATTTTCTGCATTGTCAGGTACAAAGCAATATAAATTACAGCAGATCCTGCTAGAATTCATCATTTTGAACATTGTAGAGCAAGTCTTAGAGGAGGATAGCTATCAGAGCAGAGATTTGAATATGCCCAAATGGCAGACTCACAAAAATTGTTTTCAAGAAGGTTAATTTAAGGGCATTTTTAATATAAACTAGTGACAGTGAAAACTGGAACAAGAAGGAAAGAGGTAGGATCCTCAAAACTAGTTCTGAATAGCAAAAAAGGTTCTGAAAAGCAAGAGGAGAAAAAGTCATTTTCTCTTGAACTGAAGAGCTTAAGAGTCATTGCAGAGCACCTAAGCAGACTTAGTAATAACTTTGTCCTAAAACCTTCACCACTCATTTCTTAAAAACACAATTGCATGGATGAAGAGCCACTATTCTACGTGGAATAATTTTTAACAACCTATACAACCTTCTAATAAAGGATTTCTCACTGATGGAATCATTTATACCAAAAATGTTATAAACAAGGATTGAGACAAACAAGAATTTACAAGTGAGAAAGTTATGCCTGTCACTCAAAGAGAAAATATAAGACATTCTTACTTATCTTGTGTGGGTGGTTCTTTAACAAATACTGAATTCCTGCTTGTATGCTCCTTCACAAAAGACTACCTGGGATGCCAAATTCTTGGTGTTTCAAGGGCTATAGAGAATAATGGACTTCTTCCCCCAACTTTAACACCATAAGCAATTTTTACTACATATAACCATGAAAAAGCAGCTTCACAATCCTAAGCAAGCAGGATGAAGTAAGGCATCCCTGCTCAGGATCAGTCATTCTGGCATTCAGTCTTAAGTCTTGAGAGACGGAAAAGGGAAGATGAGATGGTAAGAGACATCACAGATACTTTGTGATGAGAGACAGCAGCATGAAGGAAACTGCAGTGTTTCTTATCATGGAAGTAAAGAAGCATTTCCACCACCATCAAGGAACTGGACTGTCCAAGACTATTTCTGATTTTCCTCCTTGAAGAACATGATCACAGTAAGATACGTGGAAGAGAAGCAAGGTTCTGAAAGGGCGATGCATACACTATATATTCCCACTGGCAGTAAGAAAATGAAAAGACTACTGTCCACAGTGTTTTATATTTTATTTGTATAAATTCAGTGCTGATTTATTTTTGTCTTATGGACTATTCGGCTCTAGAGGGGAACAGAGTGTTACGGTTTTCTCATTCTATACAGCTTGCGGCAGCAGCTTTAACTCTGACAAAACCTAGCACATGTACTCAAACGGAAAAGTACCACCTACTCAAGAAGTGTTTTATTTCTCATAGGTGTCTAAAGCCCTCAGATTTAATCATTAGCCTTAGGAGGAACTCCTAGGTATCTCTGGATATCACCAATACACAGCAGAAGACATCCAATTTCAGGACAAATCAGTCTAGGAAGCTATAGTCTTTGTGGACTTTGGTTACATACAAAATTACACCCAGGTAGATTAAAGAAAACTCACAAGCAGCTAAGCAGGAGGAAAGAGAAACAGGAAGGAGGTGATAAGGAACGTGTAGAAGGAAATGAGGAGTGTAAACATAATCTTAATCTCCCATACACAACCTCAAATCTTCTCTTGACAATCCAAGATTACTGCGTTTCCATACCACTACAGGTTAAGGACTGAGGAACCGCTAGAAAAATCGTTCACCCAAAAACGTTTCAGCAAAATTAGGACAATATATAGAATTTCAAAAACAATTCACTACTGGCAAGTTTAAGAATTGCAACACTAATACTAATAAAATCCCACCTAAATAAGTGATATCTCTCTCATGATCTGTAGAATTACTGGTCACAGAGGTGGCATGTTTCCACTGTCTCATTTGCTAAATACCCTAATAAGTTCCTAAAAGTGAAAGGAACTGACATAAAAACTACACAAAGAGTTACTGCTTTCAGCATAGTGAGTGAAGGTGGAACAGCAGCAAGAGGGTGATAATGCAACTTGGAAAAAAAAAAAAAGTGTAATATTAAGTTAGAAAATGTGCTCAAATATTTTAGATTACAAACTACATAAACCTGTATTCCTAGTTACTTTTAGCAGTACGTATTACTAAATTTATTAGGCAAGATGTATCTTTGCTTCCATTCATAATGCATACCAATACCCACATTAATCTTGCATTCCCAAAGCAGAGGGGAACTCCAGTAAAGCTTCATTTATAAGACAAGAAGGCTGTTATTTTTCTGTTTACTTATTGTACTGAAAACACAAAGCTGTTCTATACAAGGCTAGGTAAGTTCCCCTTCATACCCTTAGTTTTCAGGGAGTTCTTTTACTGCCACATCTAGCATAGGCTTCTTGTCAGGAAAAAAAAAAAAAAAAAGTGTATTTTTGATGGTGGTACTACTTTTGACTGAATTACCGTAGAGGCAAATGAGAGAGGTTTAAAATTACGGGGGAAAGATTCATGGACAAATTGTGGCAATTTTGGAAAGAAAAAAAATCAAAAGAAAACAAAAACAACAAATGGGTTAGTAGGGGGTCTCAAAAACCTCAGACTCCACATGTATTTATTTAAAATCAGTAAGCTATAAAACTTAAACTGAGAAGACGAAAAATATATCCCCAAGAAATGTTCAATACATATGGCAACATTTGGTTGTAGATGAACTTAAAACGTACAAGCAATATTAAAAACATGTGCTCATACAAAAACACATCAGAGGTTTCCCATTCCAATGCTCAAAACCCACTAATCTTCAGTAACTCCATTTCATGACACCACCCCTGTTCTTTCCCTCTTTCTCTAAGGGGAGAAAAAATGATATTCTGCAACTATGCAATAGCCCAAACGCTTGAACACAATGCTCACTTCTAATGTAAAAGCTGTACACAACCAGGGCCTTACTCTAGTGCTCTCAATCTACAATTATTATCCCAGAATTAATTCCCATTCCAATATCATCAACTGTGTTACAGATACATTCCACATATGGACCCAACTACTCTGCCATTGCAATGTATCAACATATTAGATTACACTATCTGCAAAGCATCTTGATCTTTATTTTCCTGCAGTCTTTCTATACATTTCTGTTATGCATAGCAAAATCCATCTAGCATCTTCTGCTTGCCCATTTTGAGTCATTCATATCCATAGATGACACCCCCCATACCTTCTTTGGATTGCAATTTTGTTTGGAACAAACTCCTGCAGCTGCCTTTTCCTTTTAACAATCTTCTATGCCTCCCTGGAGGATGTGTTGCAAAATTTCCATTCCCACTGCTCCTAGCCCCTGGTAAAAGCATGAGGCTCATCTGCTCTGTTGCAGATGAGGTGACTGAACATCACATGTCACGTGCATGGATCTCACATTTTTCTCTTGAGGGGTAAAAAAAAAAAAAAAAGTCAAATTGCATCTTGAAAGCAGAAATGCTTTCTTTCACTTTCTTAAGAAAAAAAAAAAAAAAAAGGAAAAAAAAAAGGAAAAAAAAAAAAAGAGAAAAAAAAAGAAAAAAGAAGCATCTACCAACATTTTGTCCTTATCTAGGACAATTTAAATTGGAAAACCTAACCACCAAATAAAACTTGACTTCTGTAGCAATGTATTGCTACTTAAGAAAGTAGAATTATACCCAATCTACCAATTTTAAGAAGAATGTAGATAGAAGCCAAATTCATTCATGATAAAACTCATTGCAAATCCTGTGCAAGCAAGTCAGGCTTAGTCAATGTCAATGTGTCAGTATCTTGTTCAACACATGGAACTTCAGGTGCCTTGTGTAGACACCTATTAAGCTAATTAAACAGAAAATGCAGAGACTGAAAAATCTGTTTAGTTTAACATCTGCTGAGCACAATTTTAAGACATTCCGATACATGAGGCATAATCTTAGAAAACAAACATCTGTACCTAGAAAACAAAGACGTCTTTCAAAGCAGATGTACTACAACATGTAAAGTATTGCTCTATCAAAGAGCTGCATTTTATGTAACCTCTGCTGCACCTCTTTCCGACCGAAAGCCCTGTCAGAGCCCTAACTTCTCTTGAGATTTGCCACAAAATGCTGCTTGCAGAAACTCTTCTCTAGTATTTTTCTATTTTTAAGGCATGCGCACTCATGCATGCATGCTCTCCCTCTCTTTCATCCTTTCTCCCAAGTATTTGGAAAACACTCTACTAACATAAGAGCATCTTTTTAGTCTGTATAAACAGAACATCATGAATGTGTTGACTTTCATTTAAATAAACCCTGAATGTACATTTTCTGTTTTCCATGCCACAGAATTGAAGACAAAGTAGTCCATCACTGCTTCAGATAAGGTTGCTGAGTTTTTCATGTTATCCTGAAGTAGTAGAAAAGAGACAACTTTCCAGCAATTGGTCTAAAATACAAATGTAAGCGATTCTCCTGCATAAATGGTAGGTCCTGTGAAGCACCTATCGTTTTCCCAACAGTAGCCAACATTAATCAGGGCTTCCTTCCAGACATGTCTGCATTTCAGAAAACTCTGACTTCCATCTCAAAACTTTTATCAAGTCTGTAAAATATACTGAACCTAAAATGCAAGTAATCAATGTGCCTCAACAGGCTGAATGGAAGAGCTAAATGTAGCATTCAGTTTTATCCCTGTTAATGGATCAAGTTGTCTCCAGAACCATGATGGTACAAAGAGGAAGAAATGAACAAACACAATCATTTCTAACATTCCTTGTTCATTTGTCCAAACAACATTTAAGCCTTTTGTTGTGAAAGTCTCTTTCCCCAGAGATAGCCCACAAATTGTCTCAGATTTATCCCTCTTTACTGTAGAAAGGATAGGAAGTTGCATGGAAACAATGAATGGAAGCGCACTTTTTATCAGACAACGACAGGATGCATTTGGCTTGGTTTACATTAGAACTCTGTATTGGAGCCAAAAGGAAAGAAAAATAAAAACTAAATGCCTGCTTACAGCACAAACAGGTTTCAAAACCATTGTATTTTTAATTAATTGGTAATGAAACTCCTCAAACCATCCTACTCACACTATTGCTGTTATTGTACTCCTGAAAATGAGTAAATTAAAGATGACGGTGAAGGAAATTCCAGACTTCATAAAATCAGTTTCAGGAGCCAATGAAAAATTTGTACTTACCTTCATGACCAGCCGCACAGGAATTCATGCATCATCAAATACCATGCACAAACACACGTGTAAGCCTAGATCAGACCTCAGCAGTCTGTGCTTATCCAAGAAAACAAGTCTTCTGAGTCTCTCTTTCTCAGCAAAATGTTACTTATTTAAATTGCAAATGTATACTTCAATTCTTTGTATGCTCCTGGGTGCTCTTGAAAGTGCTGACACAAGTTCAAATGATTCTCAAACCAACACAGGAAGTGCAGAATTATGCAAGAAACTGATGACAAAAAACTCAAGCTACTACTACGGGCCATGGTCTTGCTTTGATACTATCCCATGAAAAGCAAAAGAGGAATTACCCTTTTGCAATGAACCAGTGACCTATGTAATTTGGTATCTCACTTCAGGCAGTATCAACAGCTATAGACAAAGGTACCAAAATAATAATAGTAAGATTATAGAAAACATTCACTTGATTGGAGGTGGAAGGATTTTGGTTTAGGGGGTTGGGTTGGTTTTCTTCTTCCTCTTCTTTATGGTCAGATCAGAATGACTAAAAATAGATATATTTGTGATGTGTGTGTGTGTGTAATAGCTTTAAAAAAAAAAATGGTAGTCACTTATAGCAGCTCTATCTGTGCCCTTTCTACAGCTCTCTCAAACTTCTTTGTCATTTGTTCTCTTTTCCATCCAACTCTTATTAAACCATTAAACTGTTCCTACACAGCCTGCACAGCTTCACTGGCACTTGGCATTCACCTACACAACAAAGGGCTCTTTCAATGAAATATCTTGCTTTTATCTCTGTCAGTTGGAGTAATGGCAGGTAACCTTGGTTTTCAGAGAGTAAATAATGTATTTTGGCTGTTTTGATGCATGCATATCTGGAGGGAGAGCGGTGGCTTCCTTTCAGACATCTTTTTGACAGATGCAGGGTATGAGACAGTACAGCTCCCAGCTCAACAGCAACTTGCATGCAATCTTTCCTTTTAACTCTGCCACCACCCTGAGGACACATGGGAGACTTGCCATTCACGTCTAGCCCATGTGAAGAACAGGCGAGCAGTCACCATTTCTAATCCTTGGCCAGTTCTGAAGCATCTCAACCCTATTTCCAACCACAGGCATTTAGCAAAGAGCTGCTGGAGCTGCTTTTTCCCCTTCCTTGGTCTTTTCTGTCAGAAGTTCTCCTGTGCTGACATCTAGGTGCTCCAGGCAAGCAGGAAACTTTTAGCCTTCCCCTCCCTGTTCTCAGTTGGCACTTAAGGAATATAACTTTAAATTTAAAAATGGCATTCTGCTCAGTGCTGAACATCAGGAAGATCTGATGAACATACCATGGGCTGTGGAGATGGAACGAGCATGACAGGCTTTGAAATGAGCAATTTTCTTCTAGCCAGGAAGGGACAAGCTGAGGCTGCCTTTCCTACCTCCTCAGGTGGACATAGGTTGAAAACACTTATTGATGGAAGAGCCCCTTTGTTGGATGAAGAAATGTTGCTCTTTCTCAGGCTTCCAGATGCAGCAGTTGGCAACATCTTGCCCCAGAGGCCCACTACTGGTGTGGGGAAGATCTCTTCTTACATTTGAGATCATCTTCTTACATTTGCTCCGAAACAGCAAAAACCAAAGGGAAAGAAACAGGATTGTGGAAAAAGGGCTCCACAACTCAAAGAGCACCAGCCCTTTTCTAATTAAGAAAAAAAAAAAAAATCATGAGTTCAGCCGAAGGCTGAATTCCTGTAACTGACCCTTTAAGGATGAGTTCAATATCACTAAATGTCTCACTTCACAAACCTTGAAAACTGATCCATGTCAAGAGCCTAAGAAAAACAAAACCTCCCCTCCCAGAAACACTTAGAATTTCATTCCTCTATTGGGGAAAAATCAAATCAAAACAAAACAAAACACAAAAGCACAAGAAGTACTATACTCTTCTCCAGCTCTCACTCAGTTAACCAGCTCAGCTCAGCCTCTCTGTTAGGATCAGCCAATAAAGCAGTTATGGAATACGTCTCACTACACTTAGATTTGTGGATTTGATTTTATTTTCTGGTTTGTTTTTAAGTAAGAAAGACTCTGTGCCTAAACTTGTTCAAGGCTCTGTGCATAAAGGAGAAGAGCATACAACGAGTCTGCTCCAGTGCTGAGAACACTTATAAGCCTTGCTCCATCCTGAACTTGAGAACGGCGTCACCTTGGCAAGGGAACAGCATCCACACTCTCCTATTTAAATGTTTTTAAAATAAAAAACTAAATACTGGCACATGTTTCCCTGAGTTCCACAAGATGCTTCAGACAAGGTGGCTGAACCATGCTTGTGCTGTTTTACACTGGTGGATGGCTCAAGCCACTGCTGAACCTCCAGTGAGGGCTATAAACATAACAGAGCAGTGGTCCTAGAGCCATGGTCCACAGGTCACTGATGGCTCAGAAGCTGCTAAGTGGTCTGTGCAGCTACATTTTCTTTGTGCCATTTTCAATTAAAGTTTGGTGGATAAAGTCAATGGTGGTCCTTGCAAAATTCTGAGACTCAGTTTCTCCATATTCTAAAAACCTTTGAAACCATCCACTGGGATACACATCCAGATACTGCTGCAAGAGACAAAAAAAACTCACACTGAGTAGTGAAGTGTCATACCTTCTTTCAGGGTTTTTTTCCCCAACAATATAACCTGAACATTTTTTACTTCAGTGTCTGATACCCTTGCCATTTTTTTCTAAACATACTAAGGTCACCAAAATTCCAAACATGCAGGAAAAGCTTAGAACAAAGAAAATACACCCAGACACATTCTAGAGTACGGTGAGCAGCAAACCTAACTTAGGTTTTTGGAAGTATTTATCTTCTGTCAGGTTTTCCTCAAAAATCTCTCTCATTCACATTTTTGTTTAAAACAAGTTTAAAAAAATCCTTTGTTTCCCTAGTTCCAAACTCCTTGGTAAAAGGCATACCTTATACTAGAAATCATATACAGACCTAATTATCTTCAGTCAAATAATAAGCTTCTATGTTGCCTGCAGAACTTTATTATCTGGATATGTTTATAAATAACAGTATCAGATAACATCTTGGAGAGCAAGAGGAAAAAGTTTTTTGAAGTGCACGTGCTAGAACCTTTAAAACAGGATTTTAAATACTTATTACCAAAAATGAAATTCAATTTCCTGCTGTGAGACAAGGTCAGCTACAACAAGATTTTAACCCTCAAGATAGGCCAATTATTGCAAAGACTAAATAGCAAGGCCTGCTGAAACTTGCAGCTGTGTTTTCTGTTTAAAACAGAAGCATTGTTAAAGCAGAGATACAAACTGTCTTAAAGTTACCATAGCAATAGTTCTTACCTATGCAGTTTACCATTGCAAGCTAATCCTCGGCCATAATTTTTAACCATGTGAGCACCAGCAGTGTTGGCTCATTGCAGCCAGGATGGCTCACACAGATCAGCTGAACCACGAAAACAAAGTCAGCAAACAACAAGGATTTGACTCAGTATATTCAAAACCACACAGAACAGCAAACATAAGATGGCCTTTTAAAGGATGACCATCTGGCAAATTTAGTGGTGAAAAACAGGGAATTTAGTGTTTGCAACACTACAGTTATAATTTCCATCTTTCATATCTCCCCTCAATTTGTACTTGAGATTCAAAAATTCAGTCTGTTAGATTAGAATTGCGTTTGAAGTGAAAAAAATCAGAAGACACCAGAATAAATGAAACTGCGTCTGCAGAAACTGCAGTGTTTCTTCATGCCCAGGACACGGGACCACATGGGCAGATGAGGGTAGAAGTGCATCAGCTTGGCTACACACCAGGGTGAAGCCAGAGGCCAAGGCAGCAGCTGGGCACTAGGAATGGGCACACAGGTGTTATCTGAACCTTGCTGGGAAGCACAAGCTGGGTGCAAGACAGCTGGCTGGTGGGTGACAAACGCTGTGCTTGGCATCTGGATGTTGGTACAGGAGGAAGGCTCCATGCCTCATGTACACATGATGCTACTTCATCTGCATGGGATTAGGAGGATGGTCTAAATTAAGCACATCTGTCATGGGAGGACAAATCTGACATCTACACATACACATAATTCTACACACATAGGAATGAAAACCCACTGAAACTTAATGCTGCAGGTTTACCAGACAGGATGACTCATCCAACACCTCACCGCAGCCAAAACCAGGGTGTCTCATTCCCTCCATCTCTTTTCTTCCCACCAAGACTTCCCAGCTACCTTTCATGCCTGTTTTGATGCTCATCAGACCCACTCTCCCCAAGAGCTGATTCAACTCACTGATGTTACAGGAAACTAACCCAGCAATAAAGAGACTAAACAGGTTTTGTCAGGCTTTAGTGCGCTTAGTGACAGGAAGGAAGGCCTGAAGAGTATCTAGGCTGGCTCTCACCAAGGGCAGCAGACTAGTCTGCAACCCTGGGCCAGAAGGAACCAGACCGATCTCCCTTTGGGCAGCCAGAAGCCATGACATTTGGTTGTGCTCAGGAAACCTCAGACTGAATGCAAAAAGGCCTTCCTAGAAAGAGCTATGGTTCATTTCAGAAAATCTGCTGACTACGCAAATACATTTTCCTTCTAGTCCATGATTAGCAAAAGTGACACAAAATACCACTTTCAAAAGACTCCTGTGCATTTTCACTTTGCAATTTTGACTAAATCATTTCAGTGGAGAATATGATAAAGGCAGCTCAGCAAGTGCCTTGACTAATAAATAGGCTTCATGCAACAGTTCCAACATATACATTCTCCAAAGCTATTTGACCTATATGTTGACTAAAACTTTAGTGGAAATGAGAATCAAACTTAAGTCAACTTTTAAAGAGGAGAGTCTCCTCTATGAGGAGACTTGGTTTTGAGCATGAAAGCTTTTCCTAAAGCAATGTCACATACTTTCTTCAGCATTATTAAACTCACTATTTAATGTAAGAGGACATTGTAGTCATGACACGATACCTCTGAGAATTGCTTCCCTGACCAGCTTTCCTGGGAGCCCACTATTAATACCTGAGATAGACACCAAGACTGGGGCTACCACCTCCTTAGGTGGTAACCAAACCACTTTTCAGTATGGCCTTCTCCTCCTCTTCATTTTCTGTGTTAAGCTCCTGGAAACTGATTTTACAAGTACACTGCAAAGATCATCTTAGATTAGACCTGACATGGGAGAAATCTGAGGTTTGAATGGTTTTAATAATTTAATAAATAGATACACTGTAGCCTTGATTCATTTACATATTTGGGATGCCATGGCATGGTCCTTTAGATACCATAAAAATTACTTTTGTTGATTTAACCTATTGCATTATATCCAGACAGAACCATCTTTCAAGGAGGTTGAAGGAACTGTGAGATACTTTCATCCGATCAGCATTCAGTCGAAGTTAGTTCTACCTGCAGCTTTCTGCACTTCCAGAACAGTAGCCACGATAAAGCTGCTGATCTCAAAGTCCTGAACAAACAAACTCCTGTTATTCTGTCCAGAAGAAATTCTGAGGCAGAAAAAGATGTCATGGTGAAATGAGCAGAGAAGACTGATTTCCAGTGGTCTTAGGCAGCCTGGAACAGGTGGGCAGTGTCTAATTTGGAAGTAGCTACACTTACAGAGATTGAACATTAAACATGGACAAAAACCCAAACAATTCATAGAAAAATACCTCAGAGGAGGGTTACAACACACTGTTCCTGGGAATCACATGTGTTTCAATGTCTGTATACATGCTGCCTGAGTGGCTGTTAGGATCACGCCAAAATGACCAGCGGCTGCCAGGTATCTGCAGTAAAGACACTGGCCTCTCCAGCACACAAAAGCAGTCAGTCATATCCAGCATACACAGACCAGAAAGTCTGGATCGTCAACACAGAATTCAAATGACAAAATTCAAATCCATTTCCATTATTTTTTTTATTGTGCAGGATGATTTGATACAGTTTGATGCCTCAAAGTAGGTGGAAGCCTTCTAAAGGAGAAAAAGCACCTCTGATTTGGACTATTACTGAAAGCATCTAATCATAAACAGCAGATTTATGGTCTTTAACCATATGCCCCTTTTTCTCTTATTCTTTAATAGAAACCTTCTCATCAAAATATACAAAGTTTTGTTTGCTTGGCATAATATCTAAGTTAAGTGCATATTTTTTTCTGATATTCTTCTGCCACTTCTATAAAACTGTCAATATTCAGACAATTAAATAAATAGATCCGTTCTTCAGGCCAACTGCTTTTGGATTACAGCTATGAAAAATAAAAACCAACTTTGTTTTTTCCTTCCAAAACTGGAAGAAACTGAACTTTATCCTCTAATAAGGCTGACTCAACAGGATGAATGGAATACAAGTGCAGAGGTCAAGTGGCCTAAGAAATCCCTGTGTTGAACCTCCACGCAAAGGGGCTGACAAATGCCACAGAAACAATCAACAAGCTCAGTGTTTTCCACACTCTGGAAAGAGGTTCTGTTTAAAATGTGATGTTACATATTAAACAAAATTGCTAGGCTAATACTGAAGTGTGAAAAGCAATGAGCCAACCCTCCACTACTCCACAAGTCGTTTCACCAGAATTCAGCATTGCTGTCACTACAGTGAAGTTATCTTGAAACAAGATACCCTAAATCAAAAATGCAAAATATGCTCCTTCTTCTTCCAAGCTTCTCACTTCTTTTCTCCCCACCCAAATCCCACTATTTACTTCCTTGAGCCACTACAGTAAGAGTTAAATGAACACAAATTTATTGTTTCATATCGTCGTATACACCTTGCTGCATGTTACTTGAGGCTGGGAATGATAAGGTTGAGTTCCTGTGGGTTAGGATCAGCAGGAAGGCCAACAAGGCAAGCATCCTGGTGGGGGTCTGTTACAGACCGCCGAACCAGGATGAGGACACGGATGAGGAGTTCTATAGGCAGCTGACAGAAGTTGCAAAATCATCAGTTCTTGTTCTCGTGGGGGACTTCAACTTCCCAGATATATCCTTGAAGCACAACACAGCCCAGAGAAAGTAGTCTAGGAGGCTTCTGGAGAGCATGGAAGATAGCTTCCTGACGCAGCTGGTTAGTGAGCCTACTAGGGGAGGTGCCCCGCTAGACCTTCTCTTCACAAACAGAGAAAGACTGGTGGGAGATGTGGTGGTCGGGAGCTGTCTTGGGCAGAGTGACCACGAAATGGTAGAGTTCTCCATTCTTGGAGAAGTCAGGAAGGGGATCAGTAAAACCGCTGTATTGGACTTTCGGAGGGCTGACTTTGAGCTGCTCAGGACACTGGTTGGCAGAGTCCCTTGGGAGGTGGTTCTGAGGGGCAGAGGAGTCCAGGAAGGCTGGGCGCTCTTCAAGAAGGAAATCTTAATGGCGCAGGAGCGGTCTGTCCCCACGTGCCCAAAGATGAGCCAGCACGGAAGAAGACCAGCCTGGCTGAACACAGCTGTGGCTTGAGCTTAGGAGGAAAAAGAGGGTTTATAATCTTTGGAAAAGAGGGTGGGCCACTCAGGAGGACTATAAGGATGTTGCGAGGCTGTGCAGGGACAAAATTAGAAAGGCCAAAGCTCATCTGGAGCTCAAACTGGCTACTGCCGTTAAAGATAACAAAAAATGTTTTTATAAATACATCAACGCAAAAAGGAGGACCAAGGAGAATCTCCATCCTTTTTACTGGATGCGGAGGGAAACTTAGTTACAAGAGATGAGGAAAAGGCTGAGGTGCTTAATGCCTTATTTTCCTTAGTCTTTAGTGGTAAGAGCAGTTGTTCTCTGGATACCCAGCACCCTGAGCTGGTGGAAGGGGATGGGGAGCAGAATGTGGCCCTCATAATCCACGAGGAAACGTTTGGCGACCTGCTACGGCACTTGGATGTACGCAAGTCAATGGGGCTGGATGGGATACACCCAAGGGTACTGAGAGAACTGGTGGAGGAGCTGGCCAAGCCGCTTGCCATCATTTATTGGCAGCCCTGGCTAACGGGGGAGGTCCCAGTCAACTGGGAGCTAGTAAACATGATGCTCATCTAGAAGGGCTGGAAGGTAGACTCGGGGAACTCTAGGCCTGTCAGTTTGACCTCAATGCCAGGGCAGCTCATGGAGCAGATTATCTTGAGTGTCATCACGTGCCACTTACAGGGCAAGCAGGTGATCAGGCCCAGTCAGCATGGGTTTATGAAAGGCAGGTCCTGCTTGATGAAACTGATCTCCTTCTATGACAAAGTGACATGCCTGGTGGATGAGGGAAAGGCTGTGGATGTGGTCTACCTTGACCTCAGCAAGGCTTTTGACACCATTTCCCACAGCATTCTCTTCAAGAAACTGTCTGCTCATGGCTTGGACTAGCGTACACTTTGTTGGGTTAAAAACTGTCTGGATAGCCAGGCCCAAAGAGTCATGGTGAATGGAGTCAAATCCAGTTGGAGGCCGGTCACTAGTGGTGTTCCCCAGGGCTCGGTACTGGGGACAGTCCTCTTTAATATCTTTATCGATGATCTGCATGAGGGGATCGAGTGCACCCTCAGTAAGTTCGCAGATGACACCAAGTTAGGTGCGTGTCGATCTGCTCGAGGGCAGGAAGGCTCTGCAGGAGGATCTGGATAGGCTGCACCAATGGGCTGAGGTCAACTGTATGAAGTTCAACAAGGCCAAGTGCCAGGTCCTGCACCTGGGGCACAAAAACCCCAGGCAGCACTACAGGCTGGGAGATGAGTGGTTGGAAAGCTGCCTGGCAGAGAAGGACCTGGGAGTATTGGTGGATAGTCGGCTGAATATGAGCCAGCAGTGTGCTCAGGTGGCCAAGAAGGCCAACAGCATCCTGGCTTGTATAAGAAGCAGTGTGGCCAGCAGGGCTAGGGAGGTGATTGTCCCCCTGTACTCGGCTCTGGTGAGGCCGCACCTCAAGTACTGTGTTCAGTTTTGGGCCCCTGGCTACAAGAAGGACATCGAAGTGCTCGAGTGAGTCCAGAGAAGGGCAACAAAGCTGGTGAGGGGTCTGGAGAACAAGTCTTACAAGGAGCAGCTGAGGGAGCTGCGGTTGTTCAGCCTGGAGAAGAGGAGGCTCAGGGGCAACCTTATCACTCTCTATGGGCACCTTAAAGGAGGCTGTAGCGAGGTGGGGGTTGGTCTGTTCTCCCACGTGCCTGGTGACAGGACGAGGGGGAATGGGCTAAAGTTGTGCCAGGGAGGTTTAGGTTGGATATTAAGAAAAACTTCTTTACTGAAAGGGTTGTTAGGCATTGGAATGGGCTGCCCAGGGAAGTGGTGGAGTCACCATCCCTGGAGGTCTTTAAAAGACGTTTAGATATAGAGCTGAGTGATATGGTTTAGTGGAAGACTTGTTAGTGTTAGGTCAGAGGTTGGACTCTGTGATCTTGAGGTCTCTTCCAACCTAGACAATTCTGTGATTCTATGTTCAAGAACCCCTTTGCCAGTTTTTGTTTTTTACTTCTTTTCCAAAATAATTTATTTGGGGCAGGCACCACTTGAACCTTAATGAAACAATATCCATTCTGTCTCCTGATTTACAAGGATCCAAGTTCAGCTGTTCCTATCCATGTAAACCTCATGTGTCACTACGTCATCACAACAGAAGTCCATGTTTCAGGAAGATAACAAGCACAGCATGTTTGATCATCCAACATTTATCTTGTTTAAGCAGATACTACTATGTGTCTGATCACTGTAACCAAGCATCATCAACGTCACTCATATGAAACCAATCGGGATTTAAAAAAAATGCACCAAAAATGCTTTTATAAAAATAGAAACGCCAGTACTAGAAGGCTTGAAGAGCTTTATCACCAAAAAACTACCTAGTTTATGTCACCTACTTCAAGTGACATAAATACATCTGCATTTTAAATGCATGTTCCTTTCATACTACCTATGTTTGTGCTTTGCTTTTCAATACAGAGATGTTCTTGAAAGGCATCCCGTAGCTATGCTGTAGCCTTCAACTCAAGAAACTTCTGTCTTAAGGGTTAGCCTTTCATCCTAAAATTAAGTTTCAGCCCCCTTTTAATGGCTAGAGAAGTGGCAGAGAGAAAACTGTGAGTGATACTACAACATTAAAGAATAACTTTTTATTACAGCAGAAATTATCTGCAAGTTAAACTGTATCATACAAAAAACTAATTTGGGGATTGTGTGAGAATCCCAGCATTTCCTTCCTCCTTCTGAACTGTGAGATTCTGGGGGAGCTTCACTGTTTTATTTCCTCTTCAATGTTTTTATAAATGATTTGGATGCAGGACTAGAAGGTGTTCTGAGCAAGTTTGCCGACGACACCACACTTGGAGGAATTGTGGACTCAGATGAGGGTGGAAAGGCCTTGCAGAGAGATCTGGACGGATTAGAGAGCTGGGCGATCACACACCACATGAAGTTTAACAAAGGCAAGTGCCAGGTCCTGCACCTGGGACAGGGCAACCCTGGCTATATGTACAGCCTGGGCGACGAGACACTGGAGAGCAGCCCCACAGAGAGGGATCCGGGGGTTGTGGCTGACAGCAAGTTGACTATGAACCAGCAGTGTGCCGTGGCGGCCAGGAGGGCCAACCATATCCTGGGGTGCACCAAGCATGGCATCACTGGTCAGTTGAGGGAGGTGATTGTCCTGCTCTGCTCTGCGCTGGTGCGGCCTCACCTCGAGTACTGTGTGCAGTTCTGGGCACCACAGTACAAGAAGGACATTAAACTGTTGGAGAGTGTCCAGAGGAGGGTGACAAAGATGGTGAAGGGCCTAGAGGGGAAGAGGTACGAGGAGCAGCTGAGGGCACTGGGCCTGTTCAGTCTGGAGAAGAGGAGGCTGAGGGGGGACCTCACTGCGGTCTACAAGTTCCTTGCGAGGGGGATTGGAAGGCAGGTGATCTATTCTCTGTAAACACCAGTGATAGGACCCACGGGAATGGTATTAAGCTGAGACAGGGGAAGTTTAGGCTGGACATCAGGAAGAGGTTCTTCTCTGAGAGGGTGGCTGCACACTGGAACAGGCTCCCCAGGGACGTAGTCACTGCACCAAGCCTGTCTGAATTTAAGAAGCGATTGGACTGTGCACTTAGTCACATGGTCTAAACTTTTGGGTAGACCTGTGCGGTGCCGGGAGTTGGATTTGATGATCCTTATGGGTCCCTTCCAACTCAGGATATTCTATGATTCTATTATTCAATTTTTCTTTTTTAAATGAGAGGTCATTTAGTCTGTTCTATTAAAAATAAATAGTCTAAAGGGTATTACCTACACAAACAGCTGAAGATCACTACCCAGTTGTGCTCACTATATCTCACTATAGCCTAATCTCACTATAGCCTTATCTCACTATATAGCCTAATTCTATAATGTGTTTTCTTCCAGGATGTGATAAATAGCTTTGCGTTTCTGTTTTTTACAAAAACTTGGGAGATACCGGAATCTTTTAAGGAAACGGTGAATCATTTTGGAAGGCTGTGTGCAGTAAGAGTTGAAGTTACAATCCTTCCTAGATCTTACAATTTAATGGCCTCAACTTTACAAAGGAAATTTGCTCTCTTGGATCCCTGCGTTTAAGAAAATAGCTCCAAATGAATGGTACTAATAAAATGGAATTTTCTGGTGAGGAACATCTCAATATACACATTGACAAAATGAAAATTCATTCTAAATAAGCCACAAAATCCACAGAAAGACCATGTGTTTTCCTTTCCACAGAGGATTCATCATGGTAATATACTTGCAGCTTAATCAAGTTAGGGCCAGAAAGTACTTATACTGTAACACAGCCAAGTACTGAAATCATTACCTTAAACCCAGTATATATGCTGAACACTTTAACAGAACATACTGCCTTCAACTCCCATTGAAATCCGTAGATCATTGTGGGGAAGCTGTTTGGTTTTTTTTTGTTTGTTTGTTTTTAATCATTATTTCATCGGGTCAAGCTCTTAGTCCTTAATCAGGCAAGAATCCAGATGAGGTCCACAGGAGATTTGCCAAAGAATGGACTAAATGGAGAGTGAGAAAGGATGACTCTAAACAACTTGGGAGCAGATCTTTACACAGAACAGAGAACACGCATATTGTACGCCTGATTCATAGGGAGTAATTTGGCTCACGCAGATGGCAGCCACATGTAAAAAGATTTGACCGTATATATCCTATAATTGTGCCTCTTTGCTGAAGAGAGACAGCATCATCACCGGACAAGCATTATTTTCATCAGCTAAAACATAACGCTGATGGAATATATGAACTTTCCCAGCGCTAAGGTTCTCAAAATTGCTAAAATAACCATAAAAGACCGTAAATTAAATTGCAAAATAAAACATTTCGTAATTATCATCTCTCATGTTCTTCTCCACTCTCCACCAGATATTAAATAAACCCTAAACCAGAACAACTTGACCCTTGAAGTAAAGTTTTATTTAGGAAGTTTCTTACTAAATACTACCCCTCACTTATCTTCTTTGCGCCTAGGGAAAAATTCAATCCCTGCTCCTTACACCCCCATTCTTCCCTTCTAAAATACAAAAAGATTTTATTTTCCTTCTGCTTATTCCTTCCTTTATTAAGTACAAGTCCATTGCTTCACACTACCTGGTTTTCCCCTATACAGTTCTGACAAGGACATTTACAGAAATGCAGAGATATGGTTCTACAAGAGTTAACAGGAACCACATTTTGTTAATGTGCTGACCAGCTGCTTGTTAACTGTAACCAAAAAGAACTTGCACATCAGCAGTTCACTGTTAAATGCATTTTCAAACCTATTAATAAGCTGAAAACAATGCAAGCCCAGGACACGAGTACAGTGAATGTTCCCAGGCCAGCATCAGATATAAAAGGAGAACTGAGATAGCCTCCGTATGAAATCACAATGGCTCTTCTCCTCATATAGTCTTTTACTATAAGAAGGAAGTTGAGGAAAGGAACTTTGATTCAGGAAAAAAGTCAACTGTGCCCAACATTAACATAGCCTTTATAAGGCATGTATCTTAACGTTGCTGCTGCCTGAGAAAAAGTACCAGAGCACCTCAGAGCTGATTCAAGTTTCACAAAAATCTGAATGTTCACAGGTACATCTGTAATGCTTCCCTTCTAGAGACCCCACAGGTGCCAAAATACACTTCCCTACAACTTAAAAGTTGAACACATGTTTTAGGGCTCAGATGAAGGATGACTCTTGACACTGCCAGTTGCTGGGAGTCACAAGGGGAGTGCCATTTACTGGTGGTGGGGTGCAATTCAGTTGTCTTTTCCAGAACAAAACAAATCCAGACGCTTCCAGCATAGTCAAAAAGCAAGACTCCAGCAAAACAAAATGCAGGTATATTCTGTCATACTGACCACAAAATAATAGCTAACTTTAAAAGAGTAAGAATGTTTATGTGGCAAGATCACAGAAACTTCCTTGCCACCTTACTTACCTGGAACTAGATACCTCTGTGAGCAGCGTCTTTTCCCTTTCAATAAGACACACCTTACAGTGAGACTTTCAAAGTGACTCTGCAACACTTACGATGCTAACTTTTCAAGTACATATAGTGAAGTATAGTGTTATTTAGAAAACTGACACTATCTTGGAACTTACCAGATGTAAAATAACTTTGCAGTGGAGTCAGCAGTCTGTGGGGCCTCATACACGCTTTGTATGCTTTGAAACAGCCCCCAAGAAAGGGCATTCAACAAAATGAGTAATGTATCTTCCTGCTAGACCTGAGATGCACATAAAAGCTTTCATTGCGTCAGCACACGGCAGTGGCAGTTTGTATCATAAAATCTGTTTTGCTGGAATTTGTAGCAAAAGGTAGCCACTGCTACACATCTGACATATCTAGATTTTTTTTTCCCCAATTGTTACTATTCTTCTTACAGAAGTAACATTTAAACAACCCATTTCAATGTATCCATAAGCAGGGAGAAGTATCCGTTTTTAATCTGAGGAAGAAATGAGAGCTACAGACTGGCTTTCTAAACTGAGAAAAGTTGGATATTAAAATTAAGGGCATTTTAATACAAACAAGTACAAGCAGAGAAAGGATCTAATATAGGGCCCAGTGAATTAACTAAGTTTTTCATATTGTTCAGCAGGATTGAGATGAGCTCAGAGGTTTTAGGCCTTCACTTGCTAACACTGTAGCACAACATGCTGAGTGTGAAGGATTCCAGCTCAGAATCCTGACAAGAACTACTCCCTCCCAGTAATTTAGTGATTTTAATAGGAAAAAGCATGCAAGTTTCAATGCCATTGGTGGTAAACAGTGCATTTCCTTTCCATAATGCATTGTAAATCAGTGCTGGAAACTGTTAAGTTGGCAAATCCTTCTTATGGATACAATTACATTGGTTATGTGCAGAAAAAAAAGTTTTGGTCAGCTTTTCTTGTACTTTTGGGGACAGCTTCTTTGTACTTTTTCTCCCTATGTTTGCTCTAATAATTACAGTAGTGTAGGGAAACAACACTCTTCTAGGTCTTCAAAAGCTCTCACATTAGCACATGTGAGCTAGGCTGAAACTTTTTCTTCCTATTAGTGGACCAGTGGTAAAACTTCCATCCACTCAATTAAGTTAAGATCCATTATTTTAGTAAAATCTCATAAGTTTCATAGTGATTTACTGCTTATACAATAGACAAACAGGCTTAGCATCACGTTACAAGAGATTATTTGGTCCAGTGTAGGGTTGATTGCATACCTGCTTAAAAAAATACAAAACTATCTTCTACTGATCAATCAAGGAGAGGTATCAATATTTTCTAATGACACCAATGGAACACCATTTTCTAATGGGATACAAACAACCGCAAAAACAGTCATTACAATATGCAATTTCAGCGAGGTCAACACAGACCTGATTCATAAGAGAGACAAGGCAGCCCAGTTTAGTAGTCCCACTCCTCTCAACCCTACTACAAGCATCACAGTCTTGGCTCACAAAGAACAAAGCTCTTCTTGCACACAAATTATATTTCCTCTGAATAACAAGGCTATAGTTACAAATTAGATATTCTCAAAGTATGAAAATATACTCTCATTCACCAGTTCTTATATGCACTTAATGTAATAACTCACAGTATAGTCAATCATCTAGGACAGTCAGTTTTCATTCACAACAAATGCAGAGACCATACATAACCCACAATATATTACTAAGTTGTTATATGAAAAAATGTGTTTATAGTAAAAAACTTCTGATCTAACTACACCGCTGTATCTAAACATTCTTTGGAGACTATCCAGGAGATTATAGGGATGGTTGTTTAAAAAGTCTGTGTCAGCTGCTGTATGTGTATATCAGGAGTATCACAAAGGCATCAAATACTTGGTAGCAGTGGAATCATGGTAACTGAGAAAACACATGCATCTTGGATACAGACAGGTACAGTCAGGTGTTAAAAGGAAACACATACCTCAAGGAACGTGAGGAGCAGTGAGCATGGTAGTGTTCCACTGAAAGCAAGTAATAATGTGAGTCACCTCATTTGCACTACAGCCCTTGCACAACATGTTTCCACTAAATCTGTCTCTCTCTCTATATATATAATTGTACCAGTCATTGTCTATTTCACAAAACATAGCATGGAAAGCCTAACTAGATATGGCTACATTTGTTTGCTTTTTCTCCCTATGCATCACAAAAAGAAGAATATCAAAAGACTTTTGTCCAGGACAACTGTGTTGTTACCACTTCAGGACACAAACTCCAGGATTAATTCCATTAAGGAAGATGAAGTTGTACTACACTGCTCTAAACTTTCTGCCGTAACATTGTTCTAGAGACATAGTGTTATAGGGCCATATCAGAAGCCAAAACCTACTGGCTGGTTTAGAACAGGATTAAAGGACAGATGTAGCAACTGCCTGGGAAATTATGATCTGGATATGAACACTTCCCAGTTGCAGTGGCTTGTAGACTGTGAAGAAATAACCTGAATCCCCACAGAACTATTCCGGCTCATTCACCACCAATGAGCACCAGGATATCAACATACAGGCTGGCACTGAAGAGTACTAGAGAAAAATCATATCCCTTCTACTAGAATGAAGCCTCTCTTCCAAAACAATTAACGAAAGCCACTGCGACAGGGAGAGAAAGTAGGTATAAGAGCTGAATTGACAGAACTAATTCAGTCAAGTAAAACAAAAAGTGTTTTATCTATTGCTCTAATTAAATTAATCCAGTCCACTAGGCCAAAAAGCATTGATTCCTTGTTCTGAACTCCTCCCTTACAAATGCCAATTTCACTCTACTTTTACATTGAGCAATCTTGTCAAATAATAGACAGAGACATGAGCACTCAACCTATAAGACCATCTCAAGTGAATTATTACTTCTCTAGAGAGAGGGAAACTATAATTCTAAGATTCCTCAAAGCAAGGAAAAAAGATTCTTTGTTAGCAGCCTTTTTACTTGAAGTCTCCTAGAACTTTTTTTGCTGAATACTTTCGTGTAGTCATTCTGTAATGTTGAAACAAACAGAAGAATTAGCTGGTATGGGTGTGGGTTGTTTTTTGTTTTTTTTTTTTTTTTTCCTGCATACAGGAAGATTTTAACAACACCATTATCCAGCTCAATACTCAGAACAGTTTCATTAGAATTCTCTTCTCCTGAATCACATCAATAAAGTTGAAGATCAGTCTGGTATTCATAAGTGCTGACTTACTCACAGGCTTCTTGCTGCAAATGTAGTTTTGAGATCCCAGAAATGTAAAAAAGAAAGTAATTTTATTTTATAAAATGATTTTATTTCAAATCATCCTTCACAGCCAGCCTTAAACATTGTTTTACTTTGTGCATGCAACTGCTTAAAAAGACTTAATTTCACTAATTTCAAAAAACAGAACAGGAATTTCAAGATAATTCATCAATAATGGAGAAGGGTGTTTTTCAGGACAGATTTTGTTTTTCTGCCGTTTATATTAAACATTCCTTACTCCGAGTACTTTATTTTCTGTAACCGGGAAAAAATCATGCCTATTACTAAAGTCATCTAGCTGACTTTTTAAACAAGAGATCCTTGAGATGCATTTACTTGGGTGTTACAAGCAATTGTAATCTATTCTTTTTAAAAAAATCCTGTCTCCTTCCTATGACGCGTATTTCAGATTTCTTCCATCTGTGAAGATAAACGTTATCAGAGAGATCAAGAATTAGCACTGAGAGAAGGAAAGCAAATGCAGGAACAATGTGGCCACAAGCACTATTTCAGAAAAACAAACAAACAAACAAAAAAAAAAAAGCACTTGGCCTATTTCCAGAAAGGAATTGAGAAAAGTAATATCCAATGCAATCTCTGAAGAGTTTTCTTGCCGATTTTCTCAACTACTCATTACTTTTTCAGCTTGAAGGTGAAAACATCCAATAGAATGCTTAATTTCAGCTTTGAATTCATTAGTGCTTTAAAATGAAATTTTGCAACTGAACTAACATGTCAAAGCAGAAAACTGGCAACCTTTTGGAAAGTACATAGCTAACAAATCATCTCCAAAGATGAAGTCCACCCTAACGCAAGAAACTGAGGTCACATATTCCATTTCTAAAATGTAGCTCAAACTATGCATGGATGTAATGTAGTCCTACCTGTTGTTGCAAGCTTTTTTCTAATGATACAAGGAAAGAGTAACATTTCACCTGAAAATCCTTTTGCCTTCAGCAAATTAAGAGTGGTCTCACATTTCCACACACCCCCCTCCACTTGATTCAAGTGACTAGTTCTTCCTCACATAAAAATGTGTTTTTTCTTTTCTTTCTTTTAAATAAGGGTTTGGATAGCAGAAGAAAGAAAAAAGCAGCAGCTCGATCGGTTAAGACACTCCTCAGGATATAATAACTTATTTATGGCTTGCCAGAACTTCAACCAGCTTGCTCCTTATCTGAGATCAGAGAGAACTTCTGTAGTTCAGCATCCATTAGTCTAAACACAAGCAAAGGCAAAAGTTTGACAGAACTTTATTTAAAGCCTTTGCCATTTTCATGCCTCCAAAAAAGGGCATGGGGAGGTTTTGAAGAATTAATAAGGTAACTGCAGTTAGGACCGATGGTATCCAAGTACTTTAAAGCTATTACGTTAGCCCTTCAAACAGTCCTGCGTGGAAGATGACAGGACAGAATGCATCTGTTTTACATATCAAGAGACCAAGACTAAGAGATGAAATAACTCATGGCAAGATCACAGAGAATGTCACTAATCCAAATACAAGTCTTTCATCTTCACTCAAGAGCCAAGGCTTGCAGATTAGTCCTATGCATTCAATCCACCTGTGGATCAATCCACCACCATCAGAACTAGGGGCTCCAGAAGAAGAACGGCCCAGACAGTATTGCGCTCTTCTCCAGTCCCCGCCCACGGCCAAGGGCAGGCCGCAGCCAGGGAGAATCGCTCCAACCACCATAATTCATGGCACGTCCCTCCCTCTCCCGACGGCCCTTCAGACACAGGCACTTGCATTTAATCACCACACACGATGCACACACACACACCAACCCACGCAGGGCAGCTGTGTGTTGGCTACACAAGAAGTATACACCAGTACGAGGGCAGAAGAGTCTGCCTCAGCCACAGCCAGAGCAGGCAGCATGCCTGCCCGGCACTGCCCGGAGGTACAGGCATTAAACCAAGTCAAAAAGTGCTGGTACATATCTGCTGGTCTATCTCTGCTGGCCAGTCACATTCCCACAACTTCAACACAGAAACCTCGAGTGAACTATGCAGCCTCCACACTACTATGTCCTTTCCTATCCACCCTGTGGGAAGTGCAGTTACCACAAGAAACATTGCTTGTCTCAACTTTGAGAGCAACAATGCAGCCTGCACATCAACGGTACGTTACACCTACAGCAGGACTGTGCCTCTAACTGCAGAGGGACAGCAGCGAGGATGCGTTCAGAGACCAAAGGGCATTTAGCAGAGGAGCACTAGACAGAAAGAGAACCTACCAAAACGCTCACAGCAGGGCTCACATGGTCCACTTCACATACAGCCTCAGCCATACCTGCCTGCTGCCCAAAGGCCAGAAATTCAGCAAGCAGTTTTCTGCTTTGTGCTACTTGAGTAGCAGCTTCTTTGGAGACAGTAAAGCTATTTCATAGTCACATCAATGTAACTGAAAGCAAAGCAGACCTCCTGTAGATAACTGTGAAAACTGCTGGAGGGATTTTCTCCCCTCACAGTGGGTACAACATCCTAGCCTACACGTCAGGATGCCAATATTTGACAAGTGAAGATAACCACAAAATCAACTCTTCACCTACTTTAGTCAACAAGTGCTAAATGAAAAAAAAAAAAAAAAAAAGAAATAAAACCTGTTCCAGAGGAAAGTAAAATTTTCCTGAAGATGTAAAAACAACAAACAACCTTGCAAATGTTTCCATTGCTTACTGCTAAATCTTTTTGTGTGTTCCTCTATGTACCGCTTCCAGTAATGAAGAAATAAGTACATTCTCAGTTTAGTTCTTTCCATCCATGACAGGTAAAATCCCTTTTTTATTAACTGCCTATTAGTAAGTCCCATAGTACAGTAGTTGCCAAATAAGGGAACAACAGCTCCATCTTTTATAAAGTACACTGAAAAACACAAGGAAAAGCACACTCTGCTTGAAGCAGCTGCACTTCATTGAATTATTAAAAACCTTTGCTTTTGCCACCTGGGGTCAAAATTTATCCCTGGTGAGATTCCATTGACTTAGAACAAGCTTACACCAAAGAGGAATCCAACCCAATGCCTCCAGGTACTGAAAAACTGCACAGACTCTTTGTGCTAAATATTTTTTTTCCTCACTTCAAATTCATCTCTCCTATGACTTACAGCCTAAAGAATTACAGTTTCTTTTATTGTCATTAGCTCCAGAGAATGCACGTATTTCTTTTTTTTTGAAAATCTATCTGGTCCCTATATTCTCTCTATACTATGTGAAATCAGTAGTGAAACAACCATGTTGACACATGCAAATATATTTCAGTGGAAAAGCTTATCAAAGAAAAAGGCTTCCAGAAACTCAATACATTTTTCATGTGAAGTAACAACTGTTTATCTAATAGCAGATACTCCATTTCTTGTCAAGACTGAGACACCCAGGATCACATTTGGGAATGCTGGGTTGTGGGGTATGACAGCCCTTGAGGCTTAATTCTTCCTGTCATGTGGCAACAGAGAAAACTGTGGTTTAATGCTTGCACATGCCCTGCTTAGTCCAAATTACAAAAGTTATATTGTTCTGCAGCAAAAGAAACAACCACTAATAAAGTTATTCTATAGAGAATGTAAGCAGGTTCACATATCTATGGAAACCTGCTTATATAAACCTGCTCTATATCTATATCCTGTAAAGCCAGCTGAGATCATTTGATAGAATAATTTTAAAACAGACACAGAAAAAAAATAAAGGGCAAACACACACTAGTTAGAAGTTTGCTTGGTGTTTTTTTAAGATATGTCCTAAAGTACCTACAACTTCACTCTGCAGACCTGTGGGTTCAAGAGGTTTTGTAACCCTCCTTGATATTAGATGAGACCAAAAAATGTTTTTTAAGTTAACAAATACGCCCTTTTCCTTTTTTTTTTTTATTGAAGAGATTATGGGCTTGGGTGTTTTTTTATGTTTATCTTTTGAGACAAATGGAAAAGCTAACACAGCTTTAATAAGGGCCTACAGAAGAGAAAGGATATTAAAAGATCTACAAGCAAGATCCCAAATCCTGATTCCCTTCAGAAAACAAAAATTATTTTTAGCATGGTATTTACAAAACAATTACATGACGCTTAGAACTTGTTAAAGACTAGTTTCTCTTAAAAAAAAAAAAAAAAAAAAAAAAAAAAGCTTTGATAAATTTCTTTCAAAAGATAAGAATTACTGCCATTCATCATACCATGCCATAAAATTTTCTGCACCATTATCTTTCAGTGTCAGTTGAACATTACCCTCCAGAGATATTCAGTAACGCTGCCATTTGCTTGCATCTATACAATTCAAGTATAGCAGTAGGGGCTTAGTATTTCTTAGAATTCCTTTGGCACCGTCCAAAGTCAGTTTTAATCAAAGAACCAGACTTTCGTGTTTACTCATTTGCTCCAATTCAGCAAAGCACTTAGACATGTGCTCAGCTGTTTTGCTGAATCAGGACCTACAATCCCTCCATGTAGGTGCAGAGTTCTGAAATTCAATTATTTATAGCTTCAGACCCTTGCTGATAAAGGAAAAATGCAGTCTGCTTAGTTCAAGCCATTCTAAGGCTGTGGTACAATTCTCCTAATATATATAACCTTTCTCTGTATCCAAACACTCAAAGTTCTTCAGAATTTTGTGCTTTCTGAAGATAAAAATACTATTTACGCATAAGTCACCCAGAAATTACACAGGATCTGACTCAGATGGGAGACAGACAGAAGATCAGGTTAAGAAACTAATGTACACAGGAGATCACCAAATGGTAGAGCTGAACAAACATTAATTTTGAGGGCCTACACTGTAGCCGACCTTCCTGGCTTCCCAATTTTCATCCGTTTTTGTATTTAAATTGCTCGTTTAAAAAACAAGACTTACTGACTGAAAGGTATTAAACTTAATTTCATACAAAGAAGTAACTCCCTGTCCTTTGTTGTTGTTTTTTGTTTTTTTTTTTAAATGGATCTTTTGACTTTCCAAAGTTTTCTTACCAAGCTCATTAACACAAACTCATCATATGCTTCCCTATTAGATGACCATAGATACTTAATTAGATGACCAAGATACTTAGAAATCACCATCCGGATACTGGAAGGATTTTAAAACAATCAAAACAATTTCCACCCTTAAAAGCTAGTCAGTGCCACCTAATTAGAATTTCTCACAATGAGTGAGTAATGGCCTCTCATTGAAAGAGTACAGCCACTCCCTTTACGGCCTGGACTTAAGGGATCCCAGCCCTTCCAGCCTCTCAAATTCAATGTGGCAGTGGCACAGGTACAACATAAGCCAGGCACAGCACACAACCAGCCTGCTGCTCCCTCAACTCTGAGTTTGCAAGCCCATAAATGCTGAGTCAATATTCCCTAAAAGACTGACTTGTCCAGACAGTTGAGGGACAGAAGGTACTGGGTGGTTTTTCAAGGAAGGTAGAGGTTGGTTGGTTGCGATAATGAAGTGAAAGAAGAGGGAAGTGGAGAGTAAACTCTTTATGGATTCGAAAGTTCAAACCAGTCTGTGCTTTATTTCAGTTACAATAATTCAAGAGCCAACCTCTGTCCCTTGGTTCTCATCCTCTAACCGCAATTTAAACAAATAAACCCCCATACACACCTCTGGCAACAAATATTTTGAGGAAAAATAAGACTAGCACTTCAACTATATCTGGGAAACAAACAGCAAAAAGGTCTAAAGTCTAAAAGGAAAGGAAATTTGCACGAGTGACTCCCAACATATAATTTTTTTTCTTTCAATCACATCCTTCACGTGACAGCGGAAGAACTTTCTATTTTACTTTGTAGAATCCTATATTGCTTTTGGAAACAGTGTTCATTGTTGAGGAAAATTCCTCCTGAAAAAAACAGACGTCATGACAACACCTCTTTTTTTCCTATTGTTACGCTTATTAATATGGCACCATCACCACTGTGTCTAGGGGCACAAATGCAAAAGATATATTAGTGTACAAGCAAATAGGCTTATTGAAAATGAAGCACACATGCTCTGAGCACCACAAGATTACTCATAAGAACAAGTATGCAGAAAGAAAAAAAAATGCCAGGGTAACAGTACAGCAGAGAAACAGGAAATAGAGATGTTGAAAGAAAACCATAAAGGCAGATCTAACGTGAGTAGAAAAGGCAGTATAATAGAAACTGGGTAAATTCTTCAGCATATCCACTTATAATGCAATTCTTACAGTCTCTCCAGCAGCCTGACAACAACTGGAAATCTCTGTCACAAGGAGAGACATATCTACAGGGTAAGCGTAGGCAGCACCAAGTATCACAGGGACTGAAGGAGAGAACATAGCTGCATGTGCAGATTTTGGTCAGCTACAGATGCCATGGCTGCACTGCTTTGTCCACAGCAGGGACAATTTATGCTACCCGAAGATCCACCAAGGACAAGAAAAACAAGAAAAGTCCAAGTTAACTACATGTTTCCCACTCCTTCAGAGGAGAACCTATCTTGTTAAAGTCTGGCCCCCAGGGTCTAGGACAGGTACGCACTTCAGCTGTCCTCCAAGACATTTTATCACGACATCTATCATGCACCCAATGGCACGGATTTGCAAGCAAGGAAAACAAATGTTTTGGCCTTTGATTTAAGCTACACTAAGACAGAATGTTTTTGCTCCCAAGACTGCAAAGCCAGACTTGCTTTTGAGGTTACCCGCAGCGCTAATAGCTTAGGTGAAGTTCCTACTGCAGGTTGCCTCATCTTAGTTTAAGCCTACTTCAAAACCCTATTTCCTTCAGACAGGCAAGTAGTTTGCCAGCAATTCTTCTCACCACCATCCTTTAGACTTTCCATAGGGAAGAAAAAATCTCATAGCAATCCAGGCTTTCCTTGCATTTTTTTTTCTGTATAATCAAAGCAGCAAAAATATGAGCCTACAAGAAATTTGTGTGCAGACGTAAAACAGATTCAGATGAGAATTTAGACATATACATACCAGCAGTAATAAGTGGTAGAGAAAGAGAAATATTCTTCACTTATCTATATAGCCCACTTTCAACGTAAAATCAGTGAAGAGTATGCCTTACTACTACCATGAAAAACATGCATATTCAAAACTGAGCCACATGACTGCATCTCTGTGCATCGTGACATCTAACTGGATTTTTTGGAGAGATATTTAACACATTAATACTTTTAAAACATTGAAAAAAAAAAGTTGAGATTCTCTCTAGAAGATCACCTGTATTTGAAGAGGTAACAATGCTGAAAATACCAAAAAGTCAGCAACAAAATCTACACCTACAATAGCAATGTCAGTGCACAACTGATTAACAAAAGAAAGGTCTGCTCTTCTTCATCAGCCTCGCTATTTCAGAAACAAAGAGTAGGCTGGAATAAGGCTCAACATATAAAAATCAGCACCCCAGGGAGGTGGCATGCTGCCCCCTGCCTCCCCCAGGCTTCACCACAGGCACACAGGGATTTTATTCATACTTCTTAGTTTTATTTATATTTCTTATTTTTCTTTATACTATGGAAGTACTATTTCATTAATTGTACAAGCCTGAAGAAATGAGAGTTCTTTGCTCCAGTGATGAAGAGCCTGCGGAACCCTGGCCATAAGGCTGACAACAGCTCGGTCACCCACCACTGCTTTTTCCACACTTAGGACTGGAACACATCGCTTGCTCCCATCTGTATTTCACCAAGACACAAACTCCCACATTTACTTCTGAGATTGTAAAGCATGGTTGTTTATGTTAACAGGATTTGGTGACTACTAACACAAAAGTGTTGCAAAAACTCTTTAAATAACCTTCAAAGAGCTGTCCTTCCTCAGTTGTAATTATGTATTTGATCTTGATCTCCCCCCCTTCCTCAGCACAGTCCTTAGTTCCTTATTGCCTGTATTTTACTGTAATCATGACATACTGTAAATGGCACAAAGCATTCTCATTAGGAATTCATTACAAAAATAAAAAGCACTGAACAAAACCAAAACCCACCAGGCAGGCACATCCAGAAACCACAACAGTAGCATTCCCTATCCTTGCCCTAACTGACTGCAAACCTCACTACTACTCCCTTTTGCTCTCTTCTTCGCATGTAGACAAGGATCAATCTCCAAGAGAGAAGTAACTTTGAAGCTAGCCTGTCTCTGGGCTGGAGGCTGGACCAAGTTCCAGAGGTCCCTTCCAATCAAGGTCATTCTGTGACTATTTTTGAAAAAGCATCTAATCAAACCCACAGCTATAGTGATTTTAAAGGGTTTGCATCAAGAATATCCGTCAAGAGAGGAATACACAGAGCTAGGAAGTAAAACCAAAAAGAAACATAACATTTCCAAAGAAAAACGCTAGGGTTTCTGAACACCGAATAACTGTAACAGTACTGTATTTGGTAACACTTTTAAAGTAGTGTTTTTACTTAAAGATGGCATTAAGAAGTAAGCAAACTTCCTTAGGTAAGCAACAACAAAAAGGAACTGTGGTTGCAATCAACTAGAACACAGTTTTTATTTTCTACACTGGTACTTCTTTTTAAAGTAGTTTTTTTTTGTGTGTGAATTTACAATGATTCAGAATCACTCTAAGTAATCCTTCTTCTCAGCCAAGACCAGCATTCAAATCCTCAGCTCAAGCCACAGACACACTCAGACACACCCTGCATTGCTAAAAGTTCATCTGCAGTGAAGCTATTGCAAAATGTTAACATCATGTACTATTAAATAATCAAAGTTACTAACGTTGGATGAATGCCTTCAGGAGGTCAGCCCCAGAGAAAGTCCCACAAGGTCTGAGGGCTTGAAACAACATAATTTTCCATGCTGATGGTGAAAGGAAGCCAAATTGTAACATATTTAATTGCTCAGCCACATCTCCTCCGAAGCTGGTCATCTTTTCCACAATGAGGACATCTCAGATTTAAGCAAGCCATCTGTCCACTTTTCCCACTACCTCATTTTGACTGACTATATATCCACTTGGCCTCTTCTCCAATGACCCATGCTTGTATGCAAACTGGACACATAAGAGGCTTCCCCTTGTAACCACAGGAAGAACACTGACAAACAAACATACTCAGAAGAATCACTTCAACACTTGAAGAACCTTGAATATAAGCTTGGTGCTTGAAGTCTACAGATCTTTTTCATTTCTTTGTCACAAGTTATTGCAAAACACTCTTTTAAAAATTCCTGTTGTAGACAAGATGTGAGGCAGGTTCAATCCCCATAAAAGGTACTGTATTTTTCCTATCCTGAGACCTCCAGTAACACTGTCAACGTTCAAGAAAACGCCTTCATCACCACCACTGACAGTTAACTTTGAAACAGATTTGATAGCTGTCAGGAATGACATAGGTAAAGCTTGTCCCAGCAGAAGATGAAGGATGTACTCAGTGCCCTATTACAATACTCTTCACACTTATTTTTCTGGAATTGTTGTTATCAATTTTATAAACTAAGTAATTGTAATTTAATTACAGATTAGAGACCTTGAAGGAAGCACTGAGCTGGTACATATGTTCAGTACTACAGAGACCCTAGCTCAGGTTCTGAAGAGACACAGCTTCACCAGCACAACCCTGCACCCAGAGTAATAAACGTAGCCTCTCAAAATGGTGAGCCGTTCAGCCTTGGTATCACATTAGCAAAGCCACCCTGCTTCCATTCCCAAAGGCTTTCTTGGCAACCTACCTTAAGAACATACAGGCACCATGCAATTCAATTTTATAAATTAAAGTAATTTACATTACTACTGAAGTTCTTTAATGATTTTAAGAGGGAACACAGCTGAAAAAAAACTTATAGAAAACAGCATCATTTATCACATTGCCATACTACTGGTCATGATCACAATAGTTTTATATTTACATCTAGGTTTTATACAAACTTCAGGCAGCCTACATTTTACCAACGTGAAAAACTATGTTTGATCAGTAATTCTGAATACATACAGTAAGTTAGATTGAATGCATGATTTACATAATGCCACCTACCTGCAGCTGCAAAACACAAAATCAAAGCAAACACTGGAGTCACACAAGTTGAAGACATTTTTGCAAACACTATCTTCTCAAATCAGCTCCCTCTGTAGCTCTTCATGTAGATTTACTTGCTTTGAAAAATGTGGTGTGCTTTGAAATCAAATCTTCCAGATTTCAAATTGCCTACAGAAAGATATAAAAATAAATTTTAATATAAATATAACTTACAGAAATGTTACTAGCTATTTACAATTATCTCTTTCATAAAAAGAGAAATAGAATTCTCTTTCTTAAAAGGCTATTACAGGAGTGCACTTTATATTGCCAGACTGGCCAGGTAGTGATGGCCTACTACTTTTTCCCCTTCTGTACTTCAGCACTTCTTTGTGTCCCTTGCTCTTTCATATCATCCATTGTGCAAGTTGTGATCTTCTTGAAAGTGAAAACCCAGAGTCCTTTCTGTTAACTAATACTGAAGTCCTGCTGAAGCCTGGAAATGGTACTCAGCCTCAGAAAAGTTTATTTTAACTATGCAAACTCTCCCTGGGACACTTCAACATTCATTTATTTATTTATCTGCTGCCACCTTTATTATACCACAAAGAGATGTTTCCTGTGTGCCCTAGCCGGTTTACAGGTAACAAGGTAAATCAAACTCATTCCTCAATATAACAACTTGAGAAATATTTCAAGATCACTTGACACTAAATATAAAGCTGTTCAGATATTTTAAGAGATTTCAAGACTTCATATTCCAGGTCAATAAAACAAACAAACAAAAACACCTTAAATGTGCTGTACAAACAAATGACAATACAAGAGATACCTGCAAGAATTTGAAAATAGTGTAAAATTCTGAATCCACAATGCATGCCACAGATTTTTAAGGGGAAATGCATAATACACCCAATATCCTATTCCACTTCTTTCTTTCTTTATTTTTTAAATCTATTGTCAGCTATTTAGGTGTCCAGAATGAAATCATGGGCCATGCAGGTACAGAACTGGAATGTTAATACACATTCAATCAAATAAAGATCTCATCTATTTCACTCCCTTACCAGCAGCAACGGATGCCAGATAGTGCCTCAGCAAGCACTAACATTGCAAACAACCATCAGGAGCCACTTGACAGAAAAACATCGAGTCAAGACCACGTCCTAAAACTGTGACAACATGAACACCATTTAAAAAGGTACTTGCTGACATTAAATGGAATGAAATACACAGTCAGACCAAACCAGGATTACAGTGTGCCATGCCGTGGATGACCAGAAGTCCACACAAGGCAAATATGTGCCTACATCACCACTTGAAGATACCTGCTGGCAGCACTCCTACAGCTACGAGGAAAACACCAGAAACCACTCTTCAGATTTTCTCCAGGGGTTACCCTGCAGGGACAGCCCTATCCTCTGCAGAGGGAGCCGCAGCTACCCACCAAGAAAGAACAAACCGTCAGCACCCACGGCCAGGAGCAAGGCCGCAGGCAGATCTTTAGCTCAGCACCCAGCTCCTGGCACACCCAGCCCGTCTCAGGGGTGCCACAGGAGCAGCTCTGCACAGCTGGACACCACACTTCACGCGATGGAAACACGGTGGCAAAGATGAAGCTGAGCATCTATCACAACGTGGGTTTCACACAGTCCACTTCCAAGCTCTGTGTCCCCTAGGATTCACTTGCTTTCTACCAGATTTTAGCACACAGTATTTTAGGTTGAAATTTCAGAAGCGATGCTCACTCCTCCTCACCACATATCTTCCAGCAGCTTAGCAACACTGTCTAGATAGCAGCAGTGGAGGAAGGAAGCCCTTAGACAAATGATAACACCTGTAATTCTACCTAACAGTCTTTATTTCTACCAATCAGAGCTCATTCTGAGAAGAACAGTTTTATTGATGATGGTGAAGAGAGACATTTATTACTTCGCATAACAAAAACAAGATCCGGGACTCTTAAGAAAAAAAACCCGCAGAAGGATGAACGCACACACACAGACACACACTCAATGCTTGCGTGACTGAAGACAGTCCAAAACAGAAAAGCCTCAGAAAGTGATGGCTTCCTTGGACAATTTACAGGGGTTGTAAAAATTATTCATCCTGAACCTACTGGAAGCATTCTGTGAGTTCCCAGCTACCTCTCACTACACACACAGCCCCCAGGAATGTAAGGTTACATAGCTAAACATAGCGATCCACGAGGGACCCTGAATTTTGTGGTAAATTAAGGCCAACCTTTATTAAGTGGAAATAATACATTGTTGACAAGAGTGTTGGACAATCCTTTAATACAAAAGTTTTGAACATGAAGATCCAAATCAAACAGATTTAATGCCAAAATGGCAAACTATAAGGAACTTATGGCAGATACTGAACATCATTTGGGAAGTCAAATGTGAGCTGGAATCATTTGTTGCTACTCTAGATGAATAGAAACCTAAATCTACTCAGTGAGAGTATTTGGTTGCTAACTCAACTTTTAATGATGCCATAAAGATAGAATGATAAATACAGCAAATCATAAGGTTTCTACCTAACATTAGCTATAAAAGATCATTATAACATGCTGTAAGGTGTCATAAGTGCAAACAGGCAATGAATAAGCATTCTGAAATTTGATGAAATGGTTATACTTCAGCAGCTTGATAATAATTAACAAAAGAGAAACTAGAAAAAAGAGCAAATGGAGCACATATACTCGGTAATACACTAAACAGGAAAATGCAAGATGTTACTTAGATTACACTGCCATGAGCATAAACCTCTTTCTTCAGTGACATTTTTGTAAGGCACACAGCTGTGCAGAAATGGGAAGCACAGGGAAAGAACCGTAGATAAAGCTACATTACTAAGAACAGTTCAGCATCCCATGCTGTATCGGCCACCTACCCAAGCATGTTAAAATGCCAAGTTTAAATTCAGCTTTGATTTTGGAAAAATGATTTAAAAGGGGGAGAGAATGCATACACATTTCCATCCCCAAGCAAAACCAAAAGAGTCATTTTTATCCCTACCGCAACCCACTGACCAAACCATTTTCAAGGTTTAACCTAGAGCTGAAGGATACAATCCAAAAGGCCTAGGCTTCTCTTCAATTCTGCCAGCTCACAAAAGATGAATATTAAAAACTTAAATGAAAATTAGGAAGAGCTTTCTGAAGAAAGGGCTCACTAGCTTGAAGGTAAGTGTTCACAGAATTTAAAAGGGGGAGTCAGACACTGAGACACCATGTGAAAGGGTGACAAACTGACAGCAATTTTCATGAATTTAGGAACTCCCAGCTACAAAGATTTCTGAATAAAACAGTTTAAATCAGAAAGCACAGAACGTGATAATTTAAGAATAAAGATAACAAGTGCACAATTTGCAGGATTTTGGAAAACCTGATCATCTTCACCTGTGACTGGAAAGGTGCTCAACAACTAGGTCTGTAGTTTCAGTGACGGTATCTAAAAGCAAAAAGACACTAAAGAAGAAAACGGAGGCATCAGTTTGCCTTGCATGTTTGATATTTGGGAGCAGTCCTTTTCTATTTGGCCATCTGCAATCCACAGAATGCAGGTGTTTCATCCAGCGTCAGTCCTTCAGTCACCTATGAAGCTGCTATTATCTGACAGTACCAAAGATAAACAAAAAAGAAATGGGTGATAAAAAAAAAACATTTCTGGTGCAAAACATGCCATATTTTGCTTCAGTGTGAAACCTGTTGTAACCAGAAGAATATGTGAAACCTGCAGATTAAGAAAAGTTGAAGCAGTCCACAGAACAGGGGGACGTTTCTTTCGAAATAAGAGAAAAAAGCTGTGCAAAAGCATTAGGAACCTAAACTATTTATCCAAGAAATAAACATAACTGTTAGTCAATTTGAGATTCAAAAGAAATTTCCAAGAGAATCATCTTTTCCTTTAGGGTATATCTGGGTAGCTATCTTTGCAGCTGAGGTCATGAAAGGGCAAATTAAAAGTATAACCAAAAAACCTTGACAAGGAAGAGGAAGAGATGTCATGAGGGCTTCAGGATTACTAATACACTGTTTTAATCCCAATGTTTTATATTACTGCAGGCTGTAAGAAAAGGGGATAAAAAAGGATATCTGGGGTCACTGAAGAATCGTAGTCCAAGAGGCATAGCCTGGTGGGATTGTTTTTTAATGAAGTTTGCTGTGGTGGAGGCCACTCATCCTGATGAAAACAAGGGTCCTAAACACCACAAAAGAGACTGCTTCACTGTGACTTATCTTTGCAAACAGGAATAAATGCAACTGAGAAAATTAGGAAAAGCCTTAATAGGAGATTTTCTTAGGGGCGGAAGACTTGGGAGAATATAGAGGGGAAAACATATGATGAAGCACATGGCAGAAAGGACAGGAAGAGGAGGAAGCATGAGTAAGGTTTTAATTAGGTTTAAAGTTATGTCCATCAGAATTTTGATGCATTAAGGCCTTGCTAGAAACCAAGGGAAAATAATATGCTTTTGCAGGACACTGGGACATGCTAACTGGCCTGTGAGCTTGACTAACTACAAAAGGACAAATCTCATAGCTTTTTTTATACTAGATGATAACAAATGCTCCTTAATTCATCAGTGGTATTTAAAAGAATCTGACTGTTACAGCCAGCAGCAGCAAGCACAAAACACAAATCACTTCACTGCACTACTGCCACTGCTCTACCTTTCATTAGCTGAAATATTTTTCTTTGTACAAATCTGCTGTCTTCCTCAGAACTCAGTCTTTTGTGGATTTTTTAAAAACTATCCTTTGAACTAGAAAGTCACCTTTAATGCTACAACATGACCCAAGAATTCAAAAGTTGAAAGCATGCCATATCCTCTAAAAAACACCACTAAGGATTTCCCAGTTCTCAATGGCAGGTGCTACCAGGATCTAAGGCTCTGTGGATGGCTTGTTACTAAGAAAACATTCTGTGCTGTTTTGCCACTAGATGAACTGTTTCTATTCCTATGCCTGTTTAACATTCTCCAAAAAAACAGGACAGGATTCAGCTTCAGAAGTGTTTGAAGGGCTACACATGAAAATGAGCAAGTATAAGCCCTACAATATCACTATTATTAAGCAGTGCCTGCAGAACATTTGAGAACTTTTCACCTCAGCCTCTTCCTGTACTTCTAGCAAAATAACTATTACTCGTGGCTCCCCTTGAGATCAGCAGTCTCTTTAGCTTCAGTTTTTACACACTTTTCTTCTGTTCAATTTATTTTTGCCTACAAGGAAGCTGAGAGAAAGTAAAGCCCAACTTGACAATATAGATGCCTGCAGGACACCACAGCCACAGGTTTAGGGATGTTTGTTTGCTATTATAGGTTTCTATACTGCAGAAATTCACCACAGTCATTGCCAAATTGGGTTCTCAATGCTTTGTTTTTCCCCTTTTTTTCCCCTGTTCCTTTAAGCCTTTTCCCCAGTAGTCACCATCTGTTTCTCTAATCACCACCTACCTTTCCCATACAAGTTCTTCCCTTGCCTTAACTCTATCACACTCCCTGTCCAACCTTTTCCTTTCTGCCTGAAGAATAACTTCCATTTCCTCTCCTCCTTATCAACGTGGACTCTGGTAATTCTCTCTTCTTTCCATGCACGATGCCAGAGGTTACAGAGCTCTCTATAACACTGCTAACAAACACTTCTGTGCCAAAGCGAGCTAAGAAATCTTCCTCCACTAAACCACGTCAGAAGTCCCACCAAAGTGAATGGGGATACTCGAGTGAAGCCAGCACGATCTGTCCCTTTGTGTTGTTTTGCCATAGCAACGTGAACCCAAGTTTTTAGGCTATCCAAGAAGGCCTTCACAGCCAAAGCTTTTTCACTTTTTGTTTGTTTGTTTTATGCATGGCAACCATTTAGCTTATTTAACCAGTTTTTTCCTCCCACTTGTCTACATTGGCTCCCCATGTGAATGCAGTAAATACATACGTTGCTTGCATCAGTAATAAAAGACCAGTCATTTGTAATGAAGCGCACCCATGCTCAACAAAAATCTCACAGATGGTTAACTGCACAAGCAGTTCTATAAACTTAAAACAGTTTTGGAAGAGTTTATATATAACTTCACTCATTAAATCTGCATTTCAGTAGATTTCCTTTTTATTAGGATGACATTTATCCTCTCTTGATTCTGCGTGATTTACACACGCGCAAGTCGGAAGCTGACTAATAAGGTTAGCAAATATTAATGTGGGACTGAAAATGTGTGTGCATTTTTAATGCTTATGTCCAAGGCACATACATGAAGTTCCACCATTCAGAACTCAAAACAGTAACTTATTCATAAACTATTAAGGGGATAGATTCTGTTTTAGAAACAAAGTAGTTTCATTTTCAGAGAATACATGAATAGTAATAAAACAAAATATCCTGACATATCAGAAGCCCAGGGAAAAAGTAATTCTAATATCCTGCAGTTCACATGCTGCTGTGCTTGTAATGGGACATTTCAACAAGTCACAGTTAAAGGCTATGGGAACTGGACAAGTGCCAAGGGAAGATATTTTATGCCATTTAGCAATTGTGCCCCTCTATTCCATGCAACTCTTGTAACATTTTATTTATTTTCATATTAACGAATTACAATGTAGCTTGACAAATGACAGGAAGCCACAAAATACATACACATTAGTCCACAAAATATGCAAAACTATTTCACCTTTTTAGCAACATGTTATTGAACTTGGTTTTGTACCTGGTACATATTTTGCCCACTGCTGGCATGAACATCCAGTTTGGATGGTGGTGTCTATTCTCAGTATCATTTCATGACCAGTTTTCCCTTCAGCTTCCCAACACTTTTTTTAATCAGCTGACCTGAATTGCTGTGAGTTTAGACCAGAAAAGTAAATTCATGAAACCAGACACCATGGAAGTTTTAGCTGAATAATCACTGCACAATATAGTACAAAAGCAAAAGACAATTTACAGAAACAGGATAAAAATCATTCTTCTGTATGTTCCCAGGACTACCCTTCCCCCAAACACAGTGAGGTACGCTGCTGAATCTTTACAGGCTCAGGGGCAAGGTTTCACTTAATGTGTAAACAAGAGAATAGCCTCTTACAGGATCAGGATGTAGGAGGGTCTCAATAGGTGGAAGGGAAGGAAGTGCATTCAGGAGTCTTTTAGTGGAAGGAGTACACAAGATGAAGAAGGAGACATGCAGCACAGATTCCCTTTTGACAAAAGCAGAAATTCCTAGAGATTACTGAAACTACAGAAGGGAATGAACGTGGCATATGAGACAGAGCTTAACAACAAGGCAAACATCCTATGTGTAACTCGAGCATGGAATCAGAGCTCTTCTATTTTTACACAGGGCCTTCAGGGACATCTTACAACAGAGCATCCCTACAGGGATTAGAGAAAATAAAACATTGGGATGCTATACAGCTTGAGCTATAGTGGCTCAAGCATCCTGGAATCTCATACCAGCTTCAGTCACATATTTTCTATGCAACTCACGGTTAGTCTAGTGTCCCACACGCAAGTGAGTCATAACAGGACCTGTATATGGCCACAGCCTCCCCCCCGCGATCTACCTAGAGAGATAGAAAGATAATCGCATTTCAGGCAGTTCTGACAGAAATCTCACTGCTCTCATCAGGGAAAACTGGTGGCAATATTATATGCCAGTTTTCCTGATGTTCTGTTCTTTTCGGGTAGCAGAAGCAGCAAAAAAAGCAGTGAAATCCAGAGTCTGTATGTACATAAAGATGGGATTAAAGTTTTCATTGCAGCACAAGAAATACAAGTCCAAAATATACACCTAAATAAAACTCAAGTTCCTGAGGAACTCAGCAAGTAATCTCACCACAACTAACAGGAACCAGGCTCATTTTTTTTAAACTAGGTTTGCTGCTTTTACCCTGAAACGAAAACATCACACCTGTACAGGAATCTTCTGAATGGACAAGAAGGTCATAAACCACATTAAACAGATCTCTACAACTTTCTCTTCTCATAGTTAAATTTGTTTGGCCTAATTACATTTTTTTAATGGTTTCTAATTGGAAACAGAATAGGTTTCCTGGCACTGGACTATCTTACTCTTCACAAACACAGTAGCAGCCAACATCCTCACACAAATTTCATTATCCTAAGTTTTTTTTGGCTCAGTTTCTAATTGTACACCTAAACTAAATAGATAACAGCTCTAATGCACCTATCCAAAGCAATAGAACCCTAGGGAACCATCTCCTTTTGGCTATGCACAGGAAAGGAGCCACAGCAAGATGGAAAGTAACCAACTCAGCAAGGTTTCTTCCACGCAGGGTGAGAGATTTCAGCAAATTCTTCTCTCAAGGAGTGCCTGATGCAGTTATTTTTTCGAGACCAAACTGCAAAACCTTAGAACTTTATCTAGAACTAGTTGTTGGTGGAACCTCCCTACCAGCTAAAATGCTAAATCAATCTTCATTAGATCTCAAATCTTGAAATCATCTCTCAACACTTAGAAAAGTGGTTTTGAAACCATGGCCTACATTAAATTATATTAACTACATTAAGATATATGTCATTGTCTGAATTAATTGTGGAGAGCCTGCAAGGGGTTATAACAACAATAACAACACTATGGCATTAAGTATACATTTGCTATAAAAGTATGCAGGCCTCTTGAGGAAAAAGAATGGCGGTCAAACTGAAGACGACTGAAAACCAGCATTTCCCAGATCAGAGAAATTGGATTGAGTGTTACAAATCAGCCTTCCCCACTACCACCGGTTCTAAGATGCTACAAGATGTAAATGAACAGCTTAAAATATTAACTACTAGGTACTTGAAACTAACCACATTCATCATCAAAACCACATTTTGGAGGAAAATAAATCAATAGACGCATGTTTTGAAGTTTGCTCACTAGAATAAGACAATTTAGAAAGCAGGTAGGTTAAAAGATTATTTCTTCAGGTTGCTAAACAAGAACAAAAAGTTAAACACATTTATCAAAAGCTAGCTGTCAGCCACTAAATTTGCAGATGTACATCTGTAAGATAGGAAACTTCTCCCACACAAATAGGGAAGACCTCAAACTGCCATACAGTTAAAAGAATGAGTCAAAAGGGGCTTCCCTTTATGTAGGAGTAACCCCTCACCATCTGCCAAATAACCAGTGTAATTTAATTTGTTTGGCAGAGAAACATTCAGGTTGAGACAAAACTGATTTCATAAAAATTATCATTTATTAGCACTGTTAGGAGGACTTGTTTCAATGAGGATACGTATCACTGGCATACTCTGCTCAGAAAGCGCATATACTCCCATATAATTTTTATTGTACAGAATTTCCTGCCTCTCATCATTTATTACTACTATACATAAAGACTGCAAAAAGCTTTGAACACAAAGTTAGGGAAATAGAAGGCCACAACAAATTCCTAAGTTCATATAAATAATTTGTGCATCTTGTATGCACAAAGAAAATCACTGCACCTTATCTGAGAGTGAGCCAAATCACTGATCTACAAGAATTCAGGAATGTCGGTCATTTCAAATACCAGAAAGGGGGAGCTTATCCATCGCATAACACAAGCTGCATAGACTGGAGGACAGACTTGGTCCACTAATGTAATAATCTTCATAGGAGAAAAAGCCTATCTTTCCAAATGCTGCAACAGCTGTACTGTAAATCAGAACACAATTTTGCTTCACTCAAGTCATTGCCAAAACCAAAACAAATACACCATAATAAATTACTTCTATAAATCTAAGACAAAAGAGGTTATATAGTTCTACAATCCACCTCCAGCTTCTTGGCAAGGAAACACATGTATTCAGCAGATCTATACTACACAGTAAGCTCCCTTGATACATTGAGATTTTTTTATTTATTCTTAACTGTCCCTGTCATACAATGAACTTATTAAGATTTCCAACAGAAATGCCTACGCTTACAAATCAAATCAGAATGTAATTGAATTTCCATTATTTTTCAAAATCATTAACGTTATGTGTCACAATCCCTACTGCCTTCAGTGTAGAACAACAGCCTATATGTGAGCTCTGTAATTAACCTGTTTCAGACCCATGACCTACAGATAAGCTGTTCTACCAGAATCTAAACAGGTCTCTTGCAAGGTCAGAACTAAACTTATTTGAAACAGATGCCCTTTCCAGCTGACTCCCAGAATTTTACAACATGCTGCAACAGCAAAATAAAATTCTAAAGTTGGCCAACTACTCTGTTAAAGTTAGAAAAAACATTTAAAAGAATTATTAAATATAATGCATTTCAATTTGTTAGCAATAAGCAGCTACAGCTAAATTTAGAGTACTATTCATAGAATGGATATGGACTAATGGCTTTCATGTTTTCCGCAATAAATTCATTATTTCACCATAAATACATCATAAACTTATACATCATAAATATCATATTTTGCCAAACAATTATTTGTAAGCCAAACAATTCATCAATATAGCATACACAATGTAAAATAAAGTGTTCTCTGCTGAAGTTGACTAATTTGACCATTTGGATACTTAGGGTCATAAACGATGTTTTTCTTTCAAAAATGTACTTTGGCAGAGAGGAAATGAAAAGATAGGGGATGTATACTGACAAAGTAGCAGTTTTAAAGTCCCTCCTTCAATAATATCTTAAGTTGTTTCATTTTGGTTATTGGAGAGTTAATCATTGCTGTCATAGTGCAAGAAATGCTGCTCAACTGGATTACTGCCAGCACATGGAAATGAGGATCCACAGTTACGAACTAAGCAGTTGCACTGCTTCTTTGCTAGTACGTTTTTATGGCAAAACATGTTTCTACTCATGAAGTGGCTAGAAACTAGCATACCACTGTTCATCCCCACAAATATTACTACTCTGAAACTAATGTCTATTTATAATACACAAATATTTTGTGGAATTAGATCAAAAGTTCTGTGATTCCAAAGATATTTGCAAGCTATATTCTACACAGCATTTTCTAATATAAACTGCCTATGACTTCATAATTCATGTCTTAAATGTCAACAGAATGTTATTGTAGGTATCAGACAAAAGAATTGTAATACAGATTTGGAAAAGTATTTAGCAGTATTTCCAAATAAAATTAAAGCAGAAGTCTCACATTGACTTTACAAACTAGGTACTTTGACATCTCAAAAACGTACGGGGGATAAAAGCTTTGTGATTCCCTATGGATATAATCAGAATAAAAACGATAGAAGAGGGAGACTGCAAATGGAAATTAATATGGACCTTTTAGTATCGTCTATGTCTGGCAACATCAGATAATGCTCCTAGAGAAGAATATGCAGCCATTGGAACATGCATATACCTGGTTGCTGAAACTACAGGGAGGAAAACATTTATACTCATAGCCATTCAATGAGTATAAAACCAGAGAAGCTTACCCCTTCCTGTAAATGTGATCTGGGACTGTTCATTTCAGTGAAATTATATACTGTCTCCACTTGCTCTAAGACCTAGGGCTATGAGAATACACAATTGTTATCAGTCACTAGTGGCCCTGGGACAAACCTCCTGCTCCATGGCAAATGCCTCCAGGTATGTTTTTATCTTGTCATCAGTGAAAGACTGCTTACCCTCAAAGTACGAGCAGCAAGGTATCTCACATTTACTGCAGGGTAAGAACCTTTGACTCTTACCGGGAAAGAGCTGACATGCTGCTAATTCCCATCTCCACTTAGCATTCAGCAATCTGTTTGTACATCCATACGTTAAGTATTTGTCATTTGGGTACATCAGGCTTCAGAGATTTAAAAGCAATACAGATCAATGCGAGTCAAAGATAATCTTAGATTATCAACCTTTATTTTGAGAACAAAATTGTTCTGCCAATATAAACCAAAAGGAAAAATCATTACTGATCCACACTAGGAGTGTCAATTGACTTTTACAAAAATAAGCTGGTCGTGACTTCTTAAAACCTAAGAGAATAACTAAAAGCGTTCTCTCTTACGGAAACCCTAAATACTGGAAATAGTTTCTTGTGAGAATACAACTTTTTTGACACTCAACTTTAGTTCTACTTTCAAAATATTCTAGCATTGTCTACCGCTCTACAGGATTACTCAAAATATAATTTTCAAAACTAAATGTTTTCAAAGAGACATTTCACTTAAATAAATGTCTCATTTTATCAAGTTCTGTTCTGGCTAATATGGCAAAATTCCATTCTTCTGAATGGGAAACATGCCTATTAGAGCAAACTAATAAGCATGTGTACAAAAATAATGCATTTATTCTAATGCTTTTTTTTTTTTTTCCAATAAAAGATGAGTATCAATTTAAAACAAATACTATCAAAAGTACAGGCCCAAAGTTTTAACAAACTGCAGCTGTGGTATGAAGAGAGACTTCAGAGACAATGTTTTGTGTTCCCCCTGCTGGTTAGCAATTAACTTCAAAACACTGTTCCTGGAGGTAGGCATCAAGATGCTATGGTACTAAAAGATGTTTTGCATACTAGAGAAATAAGAATTCGAACTTACTTTTTAAAAGGAATCACATCATTACACACTGTGACTAGATGAGGCTCTGGACACACACCCAAAGTTGAAACACGTGTCAGAATCAAACAAGACCTCCCCAGAGAGAGAGAGAAAGCAGGGCAGAAGAGGAAAAAATTTGAAGTGTCACTTTAAGCTTAACAAGGTTGGAGTACAACAAACAATTGGGGGAAGCAAGTCGCAGAATAAAGGACTCTTCACTGAAGGAAGCCAACAGCCTGCCCCCTCTGACATGGCCCTCCCTTCCTCCCCCAGCCAGGCAGGGAACCCAAGCACAGCTGCAGCACCCGGCATGGGCTCAGGTCTGTGTCCTGGGCAGCCATGTTCCTGCTCGGCTGGGATTCCAACCCTGTGAGCTTCCTTGAGTTAAGCTGGAGCTCTTCAAGGAATATTCATCTGCCAAGAAGGTTTTGATAATGCTCTCGGAAATGCTTTGGCAGGACACCTGTGCAGTGCTAATTAAAATCCAGCTACCAACTTATGTTGTCTCTGGGGTTCATGGAAAAACTGTGTGGACTGCAATGAAACAAAGTATTCCCGGCAAAAAGCAGTAAACAGACAGATACATGTCTTTAGAATTAGTTGTATTAGTGCACAGAGTCTTAAGGTCTTCCCTGTCCGAGGCTGCAGGTCCCTGTGAGCAGAACCCAGCTGGTACCACAAGTCCTGTCCAAGAGCGGGAGGCTCCCCCATCCACTGCAGGATCCATCCCAAGCAGGGGGCTGGTATCAGCCTAGTGGGCACCATCCAAAATACCTAGTTTGGTATAGAAAGAGACTCGACCAGGAAAATTTCTGTCTCGGAACAAAATCATGGCACTTGATCGTCCAAGTCTTTCTCCTCCAAACTCAATGCAAAGTTTTACAAACCCAGTTAAGAGGCTGCTATTAAAACTGAACTGTGATGATGATAATGCATTTGAGAAGAAAATAGTAAGTGACAGCAGCCAAACTATAGCAGCTACAGCTTCACAGAACTGAAGTAAGTAGATTTGCACCTGGTTACATCGCCAGCACATGGAAAAGGCATAACCATACACCACACCTGGAGTTGTACAAGGACCATACACATCATCTTCAACACTGCCTGTCTTCAATGGCAGTAACTTTGGACTTACAAGCACGGCTGAAACCGAGGAAAGTTCAAGAAGTTACTTGATGTCCCCCTGACTTGAACGCCGCAGGGCTGCTAGGAGAGGCGTGCTCAAAAGGCCGCAGTCAACCGACTCCAGCGCATCCACTGCGAAGCACGCGGCGAAAATCCCGCTGAGAAGCCGCTGCCCTGCGAAGTTGTAGAGAAGCAGCACGGCACCGGCCTGCGTTACCTCCTCAAACGCCAACTTCACACAACGCTCCCGCGTTAATAATCTCACCAGCTGGTCTCGCAGCGGGTACAGTGACCCCAAACCGCACCGCGGCACCGACACCTGCGGAGCGCTGCGCTTGACACCCGTCTGTCACCGCCACGGCCCCCAGCCCAGCACACGCTGACGCCCCGGCCACCCCGGGACACCTGCAGCTTGCCTGCTCCAGAGCTCCGGCGTGCCTCCCACAGGCCTGCCCGCCGACACCGGGGCGCGACGGGCGCTGTCAGCCCTCGCCCCCCGCCGCGCCGGCCCCGAGGGGTGACAGGCACCGGGGTTCCCCTCGGCGGCAGCCCCGCCCGGCCCGGGATAGCAGCGGCCGTACGTACCTGGCAGCGGCTCTGTCCGCGCCGCGTCCCGCGGGGGCAGGCGCGCAGCAGAGCGGCTACGCCATGGGCGGCGCGGGAGGGCAGCCCTCGCCGAGGCCGCTACTGCCCGGCCCGCGGTGCGCGGGAGGCGGCGGCGAGGAGGAGGAGGCGGTGGCTCCCGGCCGGCCCCCAGCCCAGCAGTAACCCCATGGCGGCAGCGCGGCGCACACGGCGGGGCCGGGCTGGGCCGGGCCGGCTGAGGAGGGGCCGCGCCGCCATTGGGCGCGGGGCGGGGACGGCGCCGTCACAGCCCCGCCGCTGCCTCCGCCCTCCGCGGCCCTGACGGCCCTCCGCTCCCCTCGCCGCCGAGGCGATTTCGTCGCGCAGCAAGGGCGAGGGGAGAAGTGTGCTCGAGGGGGGCTCCCGGGGTCCCCACGGCCGGGCGGTGCTGCCCCGCCGGCCCGGAGCCCCTCACGGCCCGTCACAGCGGTGCTAACGCCTGGCACCGCTGGCGCTTCGCCAGCCTTAACTCCCCTCACAGAAATGAGCCCTGATCACGTTATTACCCGAACAAGCAAACGTTCTTGTATTTCTACGGAGAACACGCAGGAATAGACTAATTTAATCGTTTTATGTTTGTTTTTTTTGTTGTTGTTGTTGTTGTTTGTTTTGTTGTTTTGTTTTTTGTTTTTATTATTATTATTATTTTTATAGTGCTATATGAGTTCAAGAAGTGCACTAAGAGTTCCAACAATGCCCACTCTTGAAAATGCCAATTTGCAACCCACAAAGATACATTGCCACCTACACTTAATTGTGATTTCTCCCCATTTGGATGGGTCACACACAGCTCTGCATGTAAGCTCAGTAAACAGCTTAGTCTTGGGAAGCGCCGGGCACCTCACAAAGACTGGGCCTCAAAACTTTTACATTATCTGTGCATAAGACCTTTAGCGAGTAAATCAATGGTTGCTATAACAAGCATTCAGTTTGCAATAAATATTTCAGTGAACAGGCTTATAAAACTTGCAGAAACAAGTACAATACAAGTTCAGGCTGCCCATTGGCAGCCTAAACCCACTTACACATTTTTTGATTTATTTTTAAGCATTTGAAAAGTTGGCATGTTGGAACATATAATCCTCTCTTATCATTCTAAGTCTATATGTAGGATGCAAAATTTTTGCAAGGAGATGTCAAGGTGGGGGAAGTCCCTTCAACAAAGAAGAAAATTAATATTCTACAGCACCAAAAGCAACACTTTTCAAGGCATATTGTGTCTGCTTTGCCTCTGCTACCTGAAATTCCAGAGTGCTGATTAAAAATGGGACTGAAACTTTTAAGTAGACCAGTGGTTTTTGTTATTTTAAAAACTCACTTGGGTCCCAATTCTGCAAAGATTAAATTAAACAGGTTACACTCATTCAAATGAGCAGCCATCAGAGCTGTTAAAGCGTATGAAATGCATGCACAAGTCTTGGAAAAATCAAGTTCTTTGTACACAGACAAATTTTTTTCACCATTATCAGTGATGATGGTTAAGAACTGCTGATTAAGAAGCACTATCAATACACTGAAGTGACAACCAATCTAACTAACCAATCCTTTTCAGGGACAGGCTTTATTAAAGTGGATACAATTCCATATTATTTTGTTTGAATCTTTACAGTTCTAAGCTGCGTAGATACCCCAGCCTTGGTCAGCCCAAACCCAAAGATCACAGTTATAATGTATAGATGCATCCCACATTACTCTGGATTTGCAGAAGCTTAACAGCCTTGCCATCAGCCACATTCTTGAGTGCTTGACACATTGGCTACCCAGCAAGGAGCTCAGCTGTGCAAGACGCTTAGCACATTTGCCACTGATTCAGCAAATAACTTGAAGCACATAATTTTAAGCAGAAACTATTGACAATCATAGTGTTATCTATAGTAAGCCAATGCTTATTTTTTTTGAACTAAAGCCACGCTGTTCAACTTCCTGTGAAATCAAATTTCACATAAACTAACATTTTTTATTACACTGGAGTTTAACAACAGAATTAGAACTAGTTTGTTCTCAAAACGTTGCCATACAAAATCATTATTGCCTGGGTAATCTCCACAACTCTATGGAACTCAGAATCATATCTGGCTTCAGTAATGATGCTAGACTGGGGCTTTGGAACTAAACATAGAGCTAGAGACTACATGCTGTAGTTAGTACAACAATGAATATGGTTCCTGCTAATGAACATATTCTCATGATGAACCCATTGCCACAAGCAGAAGTATACTCGGAATAGTTACTGCAGTATGTAGGCATTTGATGATCTCTTGACACTATTTAACACAATCTTAGCACTATTTGAAAGTGCTTAACCCACCAAAAGAAATAAGAGGGTATACAGCCTTACAAAATGTTAATTTCCATATTGACTGGGATATTCTAATTCTGAAAGCAGAATTAATTCCATAAATGAGCAGCTTAGTATGAAAATATTTTCCTACCAAAGTATTTCAAGATCACAGAAATGATTCTTAGACATTAGTAAGGACTAACTCTTACTTACAGGTAGTTTTATGACTTTGTCTATACAACGTTTAATTTGAAGGTTCAATTACCAAAATTAAGCCATCAAAAGCCTCTTAGGAAATAACTCATTAATACAAATGAATGAGGTAAAATTCTGCATTCCTTACTGAATGATTCTGCATTCCTTGAACACCTGGAACTTTTGCCAAAGTTAAGTAAATGTTAGTGCTGAACTGTTAGGCCTGTCTACACTTGAAAGTTACTTTGGATTAAGACAGGGAAATAATTTCAAGTGCTGCAGCAAGTCTGGAAAAATTCCAAGTATAATCAAGTCATATACAACCCTATTCTGAAAGGTACCATGGGTTTTGAGCTCAAAATTCATGCTACATATCTAAATTTAAATAACACAGTCCCAAAGATTCCAGAATAAAAAAGGGAGAAAAAAAAATCACAAAACTCCAGCGTGACTAACCATCCCCTTTGTGCCTCCTTCTCTTACCTGCATGCCTTGCACAAACTCCCCTATACCCAGCACTCCACTTTGACTGGATCTGATATGCCCCTTACGTTTTTCTGATAAGGTATTTATAGGCCCTCAACCTAACAAGTGCAAACACAACCGACCAGAAGAGGGAGGAAAGAAAGAGAATGTATGAGAGAAGGGGAAAAAAAAAAAAAAAAAAATCAACAAAAGATCAAACAAGAAAAATATGAAACTAGCATACCTTCACTGTTCAATCACTTCTTTCTGGCTGGATCCCACACTGCACGTTGTCTGTTTAGAGCCAAATCCAAAACCTAGTCAAATAGGCAGAAGTCAATAGGTGACTTTAAACTTTTTAGTTCTGGACAATTCTCTTCAGATTTGATCATAAAACACCTAGAATTTAATAGAGGTTGTAAAAAAATATTAAATGACATACACAAACTTTCACATTAAAGCCCACATATTAAATAACTCATATTCACCTCTGTGAATACTTAAACTATGAAAGTATACATACGACTAAAATTGCACATGTGGTCTGCAGTATCAGGTCCCAAATTGCTGTATTCTGTTTTCAACTTTAAAAGCATACTGCATGTTTGTGGTTTTGGGACCGTATTATGGATGGAATTTTTTGCAGCCAAGATGTAAATACCACAAGCTAAGATCTTCTAATGTATACAAACGTCTAATTACTTTATTATTTTTTATTTATATAATATCCACATGGTGCCAAAGGTTATACTGAAAAACATCAAGACAAAGCTGTTGCCTAAAGAGCTAATAACTTATGTTAGCTAAGGTAAGAGAAAGAAAAGAATACACAAAATAATTGAACACTGAAGCTTGACACATTGTATTGGTTTTGTGGCCTGGATATTTTCTTTTAGCTCTTTCGATCTTTTTTTGATTTGTTTCAATTTTTTTTCTTGTCTTCCAAAACTGACTTGACTGCAAGTCACAGTCCACTGGGTCACAACACAGAAATGGAAGGAGATTCAAGTACAGACAGCCTCCCAAATGAAGCAGAGATAAATCAAGCAGGTACATATGCAGTCATGATCTTTTCTAAATTAAATTTCATCCAGCACAGTAAAAGTACCTGAAATAAGACTGCTTAAGCTGCAGCTCTGTTCTGAAATAAAACTGGCTAGATGTTCAGAATCTACCTATAAATCCCAATGAATTTAGAAAATATTTCATCTGAATTTAAAAATAAAACAAGTCCTTGTTTTATTAAATAAAGCTAACACTTTGTTATCAGTCTGTTTGCAAAGGGGCTTGAGGGCAAGGAGGTCATAAGATTGTTCGTTTAATGTATAACCTTATAAACGTCTTAAGATATTTTGGGGACCAAAATTGACATTTTTAAGTGGAACAAGCTAAGTATCTTTTCAGTATATGCTCTGCTTCCAAAACTGCTGCCCCATAAAGAAAATTCACCTAATTAAACACATTAGATAGGAACTTAAATACCAACCCATGGCAAGTTTTCTGGATTTGGGAATCAGAATAGTTTCTTATTTTTTGTTTGATCTCCAAAACTTCAAGGAAGGAATTCTGTGCTGCTGATTCCTGGTTAGTTTTAGAATTGCTCCTATAGAATACTACAAAATAAATGTGTAAAAATGCTTAATTTTACACTTTCCTATGTAGCTTTCAGTTTAAATCTAGCTAGAATTACGAATTAATGTAAAAGTTATTCTTTCACATATACTATACTTTTTTTTTTTTTTTTTTGAATATACTATTTCAGAGGACATATTCTTTTGTCTTTTTGTGTGCATATAAGAATTAGAGTCTTTTTTGTAAGCATTGGGTCTCAATTTCTTCTCTCCAAGTGACCTGTAGTACGTTACATTCATTATTTTGCCTTAGACTGTTACTGATTAATGCCTTATGCTGGATATTTGTTTATTTTTTCCCATGTGCGAGTTCATCATCCTTGGGATAAGAATAACAAATGTGCCAGGGAATGTGACTTATCAATCTTAGCAGTCCTTCATAGAGTCTGAGAGGAGATGTAAGACAAGTGCGTACATATAATATCCGAAGGGTTTATACTTAGATTTGACACATGATTTTCTGCTGAAGACTTTCATGTCATACATTGATTCATAAAGTATCAATTATTTAGAGCAGATGCGTGCAAGCTGCTATCAAAATCCACTCTTTGTTCCTATTCACACATTTAAAAAAGCCAAACACAAGCTTCTTTTTCCTTCTCAAACACACAAAAGATCAAGAGATCTCAAGAAAGAAAGAGACAAAAAAAAACCCAGCCCCCTTCCTATCTACATCTTTACTTTCCTCAAGAAGAAAAGAATGGTCTTACCAGAGCATTTAGATGCTTAGCAAAGCCAGACTAAGCAGACAGCAGGACAGGTTCTGCACCTGGGAGAAAGGCTGAGTTCTGGAGAAGAGAACCCTTGTGAGAAATTGGTGATCCAGGGCAATTGCATGGGAATAAGCATCACTTCAAGCACATCTCTTGACTGCACTAGTGACAGTGGTGCTTGTGTAGAAAGACAATCTTGCAACACAGAAGTCTGCAGAGATAAATTGAAAGCAACTGAAAACAAATTAGCCAATAACACCAATCATGGAACAGATCTGAAGACAAAGACATGAAGTATCAGTTCACAAACAGTCCCAAGTATTCTCAACTAGCTGTAGTTTCATTAGTATTCCTCACTAAGGGCCCAAACACAAGCCTTGGTAATTCTCACAGCTGCTTCCCGTAACCCACCAACATCCCCTGCCTTGCGCAACTTAACATTGACAACTGTGTGGTATATTTCTGAATTATCTGTTCCACTGAACTGGCAATGTCAAATATGAAGATAACAAGCTGAAGGAAGCTAAATACGTCAGAGCCAGAAGCCCCTCAGGAATCTTCCCAATGTTACCAGATGGACATCGCTTAAAAGCGGGGAGAATCCAGGCCCAGCTCTATCACAGAGAGAACCTTTTGTACAAAACAGGTTGCTTACGGTCAGCATGTCTGAGCTGTGCATCTGTTGAATCATCTGAAGTTTATCTGAGAGAAAAAAAAAAAAAAAGAAAAAAAAAACACACATTGCTGTTGAAAGCCATGGTCAAAAAGAAAAAAATGGCAATCAAGGACAAGTTATACTTTTAGCAGAGATCATGAATTTATATATCTAGTAATTTTTCTATTCAAGCCTTTTGATTTTGCTGTTGCTTAAGGATTAGTTTCATTCTGAGAACTGGGAGCTCCATCTGCACCAAAATCTTTTTTCTGAGGTGGAATGGTAGGTGTCCGCCACTGCAGTATAGACCTGCAAGAGGCTTCTATGTTCATACTGAAAAAATGTCTGCTTTTTTGAACTAATCAAAATGTATCTGAAATACTCAGCTTGAACAAGGTTTAAGATACCAAGATTGCTAAGCAACAACAAGTGCTTGCATTTTCTTTTCAATACTTCATTTCTTTCACTTGCTATTTGTAAAAAAAAAAAAAAAAAAAAAAAAAAATTATATGCAATATACTTTTTTAAAGCATGGAAGGACAACATTTACCTACCCTAGAAAATATACTGATGTAGCCAAATACAGGAAATTCTATAAACTGATGAGGTCCTTGTTACACTGTCAGTAAAGAGAACACACTTTCACATGATGTTTAGATACCAGTATACCCAGATATCTATGTATATAACATCAAGAGTCAAAAGAAACAGAATAGTTAACTACACTGAAAGTTGTTCCTAATGAATGAGCCACAGAACTATTACTATGAGGGTGAGAAAGGCCTCATGCTAAAGAATATTGGCTGGCCTCCATCTGTCTCATCCTGTTTCTCACATGAAATAGACCAACCGCTTTGTTAATGAGCAGTAATTAATTCCAGAAGGAACACGAGATACAAGAACAAATTCCCATAATCATGTTTTTGTTTGTTATTTTTAAAGCAAGATGTGTTAATGAACAGACTACGGGTGTATCTTAATTAAAAACTAGTGCAATACAATAGAAAGGGCTCAACAGAACAAAATCTGTGTGTTGGGATCTGATATCTACACTATACACAGTTCAGGGAGACTTATTTCCATTCATTTCGAGTATGAACTGCACACCTGCTAGTTGCTGGAGCATGTTGCGTGCTCCTGGGTCACAGTTTAATTTCACCCAGGAGTCATCCCATTTGTGTACTAAGACTTGCTCCATCGCATAAACCAAACCCCACGGGTGGGAACGACCAGAAAGTTCAATTCCAAAGCCTGCTCCTGGTCCTATCTGAAAATGCTTAAGTAGACATACCCCACATACCTCGTAGGACACAATTTCAGTCTAACTGTTCTACAGTCATCCAAATGCACCAGAGAAAATTTAGGACAAGATACTGCAGGACACTGGCAGCACTAATGTTTTCTGCCTGTCAGAAAGATGCTTCTAATACTGTTCCAAAATGTTCAAGTTCAGAGTGAATTCAAACTCACAAAACATTTTAACATCTCTGCTTCATAGGGGTGAAACAACATCCACGTACCGCTCTGCCTCTCTCTGTTCCTATTTTGACTCAACATGGTGTCTAGGCTTTGTACTGTCCTTCTGCAAGGGAGAACTGACTGTCCACCAAGAAACTGTAGGATCCCGTCTCTGCAGTCCTTTTTCTTCTCTTGAAAAAAAAAAAAAAAAAACCAACTCTTTCAGTACACCTAGAGCCTTACACATCTATACGCTTGTGTGTGATACAGGTATACCAGAGGAGACGACATCTTCCGTTTACATTTATTGCTAAAATGGTTTTAGTTCTTCAAGGTAAAAATATTCAACAGCACTCAGATTTTATTGCATGGAATGGAATTCTGATCCCAGAAAACAACTGAATTCTTTGTGTCCAAAACTTCAAAGGTAGAAATATAAAAGGTACCAAATTCTCTTTAATGTAGAAGGGATTACTAAGGTCATTTCTGAACAGTTGCATGATAAATACCACATACATTCATGATAAAACAGACTTATTCAGCATAGCTATTAGAACACTTAAGTCAAAACCAAGAGTGGTTTCTATGATACAATATATTTTGTTTTATAAAAAAGTGTGATGGCAACAAACTAAACCATCCTTACAGCAGAAAGGCTAACATAGTATCTGTTATTCCAAGTTAACAAAAGACAGACAAAAAATATGATTGGGCTGCTCTCTTTTCTAATTACAAGAAAAACAGTTAATGTTTAAGAGCAATTCCCATCCTGAGTAGTAAAACTAAAGCCTCTGCTGGTTTTTTGTGTGTTTGTTCTATTCTGTGGCTAAAAAAGAAGAAAAAAAAAAAAAAAAAAAAAAAAGTCCCAACCAACATATTCAGCAGTTTAGTAGAATTACCTCTTCCAATTGTAGTTTTTGAAATACAGGTTTGTTGCACTATTCAAAACTCTGTCCTTGGTAACTATTAGCATTTTATTAACTACATCTATATGTAGATTTTTTACTATAACTATATACATTTCTCATAGAGGCATAAGTTGGGGAGCATTCTTAGCTCATACTTGTTTTCCCTGTGCAGCCACACATGTGGTGAACAGCTGTAGAAGCTGTAAAATTGTCTTTACACATTGCACATACTATTGAATATAACATGCATATACATGTAAAAGTCCTGAAGCAAAATAATGCACTGAATATTTAATTTTGCTTTTTTTTTTTTTTAATATCTTTAAATAAAGACGAATGCCTTCTGCTTAACTTCTGACAATAAAATAATAGCAGTTAATTATTCAGAATTGTAGGTTTACCAGTTCTTAACATGAGCAAGCCTTTCAGCCACCTCCACTATGGCAAAGAATCAAATGCTGTCAAAACTGAATCTGCAGAGTAACTGTTACTATGACATTGTGACCAGCCCCATTGCAATAAAATGTAGAAATGAAAATGTAAATTGCTACATGTATATACATTTTTCTCCAGGGTGCTATAAGCAAAAATTGAAAACAGCTGAAATTGAGTCACCCTTCTAGAAAGTAAATATTGCTAATATGAATCTGATGTGTTAAAGGGTGGGGGAAGCTCCAGAGACTAACACTTCCCTCGTTGATATTCTACCACCAAATTGAAAGAACGGTGGGGTGATTTCCCCATCTCTGGTGAAAGCTTAGTTGTCTGAATGCAGCTAGATCAATCCCCACAGAGATATCTTATCTGCAAGGCTCATGAAAAATATCTGAAGAGTAAATTGTTAGCATTTGGAATGGACCACACTGCATGAAGTAACAGTTATTTTGTAAGAGATTTCCCGTGGTAGATATTCCCAAACCCAACTATGAGGTCTTCACTCCCACGCCCACCACAAATGATATTAGTTGAAGGCTTGCTATACTATTAATACAGTCAGGGAAATTTTAAACAACAAAGTATATATAGCTAAGTACAGTAAAAGGATACCTTATTTCTTGGTTATTAAAAAAATGTCCATTTAAATGAGAAATACCTCTATCTGCTCCGATCTTTCATCTGCCAACAAATGCAGATACTGCACATGCAGAACTGCACATTTAATCATATTTTCATGAACTATGTGATGTAGAAATGTGTTATCACTTGGATTTTAATGTTAGTAGGTACAAAGAAAGACACAATCAATCGCACATAGAAATTGTCTGCAAGTCTTTCACAGTCATCTACCACACATTTTCTGCATACACTAAAACTGGTCAGATTAAACTTTTCCATTCAATTTAATAAAATTAGCAAAAATCATTTTCATCTAATTTATGGGTCCGACAAGAGAGTTTGCAAAAAACTATCAGCTAATTTGAGAAATTTCACAAAATGTTTTCATCGCAATATATTATGATTGCATTCTTCTCTCTCTTTTCTGTATGCACATCCAAAAAAATTACAAAGTGGCTTTACTTTCCTACTTTTAGTATTAACATGTTTGTTCTACATGCTAGAACAGTGCATGGATTATTCTGATGCTCTGGTTTAGGGTACCAACTTACCCATCTTTGCCTGTCAAGTTTTTAGGGAACTTAATCTACAGTGCATATCTTTGTCAAGCCTCAATTCAACAAATTACTGATGTGTTTACCAGTATGTCTGTAAATTGTTCCACTCTGAGTTAATGAAATTGTTTGTATCGTGACTTTATTTGTGTTGACTAAAGCCCTAATGAGGTCATCTACCTGGAGAGATGCAAGTTGGAACCACTCACGATTTCAGTTTACACGAGCTCAGATCTCCTGTTGGTACTAGTAAACACATACTAGCCAAAGATCAACACTCAAAGATAAGAATCAAGCCAAAATCAGCAAAGACAAGAAGTACATACTTTGTTGTAGGATGCTGCCTTTTGTTTCTTGTAGGACTCCACATTACTCAGCTGAACACTCAGCCCTGTTAGCTCTACTCATTGGGACGATTTGTACATTATTTGACTTGAGTAAGAGTGGCTGAATCAGGTCACACCAGATTTAAAAGCCTGCAAACTTCAGCATTTAAACATATGTTCACTAAATAATTTTCTCTCACAAAAGTTGTTTTTATTTATTTATTTATTTATTTTTCTCTCCCCTATTATTGCAGCAGTTGTCATGTAGATAAGCCACTGTTGATAGGAGAGAGATAAGACTTCTACCACCTGAAGATTATCCCTCTTAACTACTATAAGAGATATAAGAACATACAGGGGCTGGCTTTTTTTTCCAGCAGAGATATGGGAGGAGGGGAAAGCTGGAGAGATCCTCAGACCAGGAATGTAACTTCTAATAATGACTTACAGATGTCAGGGTAACATTCTAGGATCTTCCTATTAGTCCAAAGCTATTATTTGTAACATATGCAGAATAAAAGTCCCATGCATATGGCTGTGAACAAACTTCTCAACTAAACTAGTTGTGGCTCAGCCAACTTCAGCCCTGGAGGCAGGGAGGGGTGAAGGGTGTAAAAGGGGCCAAATTTTGCAGTACCACACTCCATTTTTCTTCTGATTTTACCATTATACTTTAGAGATGTCTTTATTTAGGTTCCAAATCACCACCACGCAACTATTGGAAATGCCAATGATAGAGCAAGTAAAAACACACCCAATATTATAAGAGATACTTGAATTCAGATATACAACAGTAATGTGAAAAGACAGGAGTTTTTGTTTAGAATATATAAAATCACTGCCAAAAACAGAGAATGAAAATGCATCCAAGTTGGTCAGCTCATATACATCTAGGAGAGTTTAAGTGCATCCAGCTTTCACAGTAAATAGCATAATATATAATTAGTCATACTTCAGCAGTAAATACTAAGATGCTGAATGTCTTATTTACTGTAAAACACTTTCAAGGCTTCAGTTGCAGATAGTTTCATTCATAGAAGCTGTTAAATATAAATTATTTGTATAAATTAAAGTTATCATTTGATCTTCATGCTTGTTCTTAATTACCAGATAACTCTTAATAGTATCTTTGATGCAAGGGTACACTAGAGGTGACATATTTCCTATACAAATGAAAATAAATTGTTCACAGTGTGTGTCAACACAGAAAAGATCTGTCACCACATGTCACCAACAGGAGATAATTTGATTGCATCAGTTAGATTTTCATTAGGATGCCAGTCAGCATTTTTACCAGCAAAAAGACAGTAGACTGTGCCCAGAAACACCAATTTTGTCTTGTCATCAAGGTTTGCTGTAAGGGAGCAGATAAACAAAAAAAAGACACACCTGGAGTCTCCCAGACACCCACAGAGGAGGCTAACAGAAGATGGTCCACTACTCCCTTTCTCCAGTCCCAAGCAACTATGCCAAGATCTACCTAGTAGTGCTTTCCTGGTTCCTTTACAAGCTAGGGCACTGTAGACAGTTGAACTGGACTTCTGTTACCTGGTACAAACTAGGAAAACGCCTTCTTCACACATGTCCATCCACAGATTCCTGGTGTCAAGGCACCCTAAGGACCATGGTCAACACCATGAGGGAATCATTGCCATGGGAATGGGGGAATAATAACTTGTACTGGACCAGACCTGTGGTTCAGCTGGTGCAGAGCTCTGTCCTTGGCCATAGCTGTTGCATAAAAAGTTCAAGGACCTTTGCAAGCAGTAGTTGGGTAACATCTACCCCAGATAAAGATTTTTCTAGTCTCCAAGAGTCTGAAGCAAAAGAATTTCTATCTTTTCTAAAATGCTTGATTATTTACTTAACAGTATGACAAATTTGATCATTTGGTTTTGTTTCTTTTCATCACTGTTAACTCTTCTCTAGATCCCACTAAACTCTAGACAAACAGTATCCTGAAATAATGATTTGCACAAGGGAAATATTCATATTATCAAAAAAAAAAAAAAAAGCTTCCTTTCAATTTTGAATGCAAAACATTTCAGTTTCATGATTATCTTCATCATATTCTGCAAGAAAAAGCAAATAGCAAATGTGGGTGAGTCAGAGCAGGAAGAGCTATTATTTTGTAAAAGAATAGTTGCATCGTGGCTCAGCTTATTTAGCTAAGGTATGTAATTATCTCAATGAGAAATTTTCATCTCTCTCAATTTGAAAGCTTTCCTGTGCTTTTTCACTTTTCTGACTAAACTGATTATTCTGTAGCCTGCTGTAATTTGGGGTAAGAAAGATGTTGCAGCAGATCTTACTACCCTGAGTGATAGTTACTCTGTCTTTTCCATTCCAGTTACTTTTACAGTACAGTGATGTGATGCAAGGAAAGCCACTTGCATGGATGGACATGCAGAGAATTCAGGATGTCTAGCAAGTAACAGCTCTTGGGCTTTCTGTGTTTGGAGATGTCAAATAGACAAGTTAGCAATATCTCTATAACTCTACTTCAGGGCAAAACATTTTGCCAAACAGTTAGAGCGCCATTTCCTTCTGTAATAACGAGAAACAGCAATGCAGAGAATTGAAATGTTTCCAGCACAGTTAATAATTTCAGGACAAGTACAATTGCCCTTCTTGAAAACTTTGCACATAAGAGGACTGGCGTTTGACAAAATTTTCAATCATAAGGGAACACTGAGAGAATTGAAAACTATTTTAAACTAACGCAAAGGGACGTGGCATGTTAAAAATTTAAAAGGATGTTTCTTCAAAAGAGCTTCAGCAGCACCATTCAATTTAGGTTTCCCATGAGTCTCCACAAAAAGAAAGTATTGAATAGGCCTTTATTCATATTTCATGAAATATTAGAATTATTTATGTTCCTACCTAATTTTTGCTGAAAACTACAGCTGAGTACCACCTGTGAAATTTACATATTCTGTGTAAAGTCATACAGACAAGACAGGATTTCTTCAGGCTGTAAAATCTGCTCAAGTCCTTAGACCATCATTACAGGACAATATTACCTGAAGACAAGCAGATTTTGCATAAGAAACCAATCTGAGACTTCTCTCAGTGTTTCATTTTTCTTGATAGCACGGCTGATAAGCAGGTGCTTATTCTGCAATATTTCCTTGGTTTCAGCTTCTGTACACTGTCATAACCCTCATACCTACAAACTGCTGTGGCAACCCTAATTAAGTCCATCCCTGTTCACTGCTTCCATCAACACCTAAGACTTCTCAAAATTTATAATTAATGCAGGTAGTTCTGTCACAGAATATCTTTCGTATTCTGTGAGATTCCACTTCAACTCCTCAATCTATTCAACTGTCTATAAATTTGTTCACAATTATTACCACATTTTAATAGAATTTACAGCTACACTTTAAAATTAATGAGATGCAATATGAAAAATTAAATAAGATTTTCATTTATTCATTTTTCCTAGATAATAATTTCTAGTAAATAGTATCACAGAGCACAAGATAGGGACATAAGTTACAGTTTACAATACAAATACTTCTATCAAGATCAGCAATTACATGAACATTATACTTATAAATCAGTACATGTATAATACTTTTTCTTCATTCTAAACAGTGCAATGTCTCAGTTATGTTAGGAATATGCAAACACAAAGCAAGAATACTTGCCATACTACGGAAATAACTGCTGTCTCTGTTCTGTGGACACACAGGAAGAAAAATCTCTGAAAATGCAAAAGATTTATTTATTTCTAAGTTGTGCTGCAAAAGTTAGCAAAATATTATTCTAAAAGAGTAGTAGATTATTTATTATACTACTGTAAGTCTATTTACACTGTCAGCCTGAGATTTTAGCCCAATAATGATTGTTGCCTTCATCTCTGATTAGCTCTGTTTTCATTTTAGATGAAATTTTAAAACAGGTTTATATTCCTAAAACAACCTTTGACTCCACTTCATTACTTCTGTAAGAAGAAAAAGTATAGAGGACCTGCAATAATGTAAGGTATTTGGTTGATTAAAAAAGATCTAATAAGGCAAGTTTTACCACATTGAATCTACCCATAAGTTATTTTTTTATTTTTTTTTAGTGAGTAGATATGGCTCATAGTTATTCAATTTTAATTCTTGATTTGTGAAGTCAAGAGCTGTGGTGTCTCATAAGTAATGCAAGAAATCTTAGGTTTGATCCAAGTCTTATTAAGAGTAGTTGAAGTGGGCTCTATTTTCCTCTTGATATCTCCACTGTACTACAAGCAGACAATCATTTTTAATTTCTGTTCTTTTACCCTTTTCACAAGTAATGCAATTGTTTATAATGAAGTAAAAAATAAAATATTTTTTCCTGCTTAATACAGGGACATAATATCAAGGAGTGCTTGAAAATATTATTTTCAATAATTTTTGAACAGTTGATTAACTGGATAAATCAAATACTTGAAGAAATACTGAGCAGTCAGACCTTCCATTGAATTATGGAGTTTTACATGTATATTAGGACTAAACTGTCCACACATAACATTATTCTACAATATGGCTGTCATTTACCTACCAGTCACGCAGCACAAGAACCTCCACAAACCACTGAAAATATACAGAGTACCTGAATGTATATTTTTCCTCTGATACTGACATTGTACACATTGTGCTCTATGGAGGTATCACTGAATACAACAGAGCTTGTCACACTGCGTGCAGCAATTCTTGCCAATAGAGAAAGCCGAAAAGTCACCCTGTTAATGAGTCGCATCATTGTTCCACATTTAGAATATTCCAGTGCTAGATGGATACTACTGTGGATTTATGTTTACAGGAATCACCTGAGAAAGATATAGGAAGAAATGAAAATAAGTTACAGTTTTTGTTACTCAGAGGCAGAAAAGCTGTCCAGAACAATTTGTTCTTAATGGCTGTTTTAGCTCAAAAGAGGCCCTGAAGTAAAGAATAAACAAACTGTCACAGGAACAGAGAGTAAGTCTCTTACAATCAGGGTTAAGGTTCATTGGTACAATTGCTCTAAGGCAAAACATTACCACATCTTGGATTAATCTTGGCATTTAGATAAATATAAAGGTACAGCAGTAATGCACATATAGTGCCTTTTCTGTAACCATTACATATATACAGTACATCAAAATGCATAATACAAAATATAATGTCTTGTACATGTGAAATATTTATATTTAAGTGAAATATAATTCTAAATATATTGAAACAGAGGTTTAGAAATTCAGAAGAATAGATAGGAACAAACAAAAACTAAATAAATACGCTCTGCTGTTCCAGTCTTGCACAAATAGTATTACCCTTTTTTAAGCCAAACACAGGCTCCAGCCAGCAATCCGTCTCAGAAAAACTGACAGTTTTTCCATCTACAACTGGCCTTCAGCTTCCTTCTCCCCCACAAAGCCTCAACATTTTTTTTTTTTGTTTTAAAAGATTATTTTAACATATCTTGACCCCCCTCATGAAGAAAAACAGACATGCACAGTGCAATTCCATGCTGGAAGACCAACTGCAAGTTTCAGAGGACAATACAGAAGCCACTGCACACTCTCTGTGGAGGAGTTAGTCCATCCATATTTGTCTAAATGTTATTATATCACATTACTGAGCAAACATCTAACTTAACATCAGTTAAAAATTGTACCGAAGCCCTCTTCCCTTTTCTCTGCTTGGAATTCATTGTCCAAGCACCCTGAAGTCCAGGATTTAGCCACAACTCCCCCGCTCACAACCAGAAATATGCCTCTCCATGCATCCCCTGCCATTTCCAGCTACAGAAATTCCCTCTCAGAGCTGGATCAGAAATATCAGTACACAGGCTGCAGTCCCAGCCCAAGTACTCTGACCCCCTTTGCCACCTTTGAAGTTGGCACTGCCTTAGCTTCGGAGAGCAGCCAAGGACACACAGGAGTTTGGACAGTGTAGGGGCAGGAACAGGACTCACAGCAAGGACCTTTCTTCTCCTGCATGAGGTTCCACACACCCTCGCTTAGGTCTGTGGTTTCAGTTAACAGGGCACCTCACCCCATGCAGAAATCACATATCACCACACTGATACAGTGAAAAACATTTCTGGTCAGCCAAGGAATGTTACGAAGCAGCACGGATTATGAGAATAGGGCTGTGTACAGCTATACATCCATCCTCATTTATTATCCTCATATATTATCCTTCCTCATTTATTTGCAGAGTGCAGCTAAGAGGGTGAAGTGGAATAACACATTCTGCTAGCAAGCATCTGCATCCCAGGTCAGCACTGTGTTATCATTTCTCCTCTAATAAATACTCAATAAAGCAAGAGCAGTAACAGTCTGATTTCTGGAGAGGGCAATCTCCAGACTGCGCTGCTCACTTCACAGGCTCCTTGGCACAGGGAGGTGGAACATTCCCTCTGGCCTCAGATATTAGTTCCTGTTTTCCATTATGGTATTTTAGAAACAGTTATACTGTCCAGGCCTTCTCTGGCCTGAAACAAAGTTAGAACCAGCACTGGTAACAGGCTCTCCTAGGCCAAATTCTAACGTTATTAAACTGCTGTTAATATAACGTGCCTGTAGACACCACTAGCAAGGGCTGCTGTTGAAATGCACAGAGGAAGGAATGTTCAATGAAGGAGGAAGTTCTGCCAAGCAAAAGGAAGAGCTCTGCAGATAGCCATTACTGATTTTAGATATTTTGAGCACATAAACATATAGATCATTATAATTCATGCTGCACGGGAGTTATTTTACCTTTATATGTACATGCAGCTAGTGACTTTAAAAGGGCTTGGCTCTAACTGGTTAGTTAATAATTTGGTTTGCTTTTAAAATACATTGCTACCTGGATTCTGCACATGCAGAAAAGCCAATGAGCAGATTACTAAGCTTTATTAAAGGTGCACATATTGTGATCACATAAGACCTAAAGCCATAATAAGCTTACAAGACATATGGTCACTTAACACCTGAAAAATCTCACTAAGCTTATAATCCCATCAAGTCTGTAATAAATTAATTTATGGCTGTAAATTCTAATTTTAAAATGATCACATTTTTTTAAACCACAATAGCCTCCCTCAGAAATTCTAATCCTCTGTCACTAGTGTATGCAGGGCATCTCTTAGTTCTCCCACCTGCCTTGATCAAAGTCCCAGTAATGAAGGGAGAGTTTTTGGTTACCCACATTAGCTCTGTAAAAAAGCTGACTCCTTACCATACCCTGCAGGAAAACACCTCTGTACCTACAGGTGCAGATTTCTGTCAAGTCTCAATCTAATTCGTGATCCTGACCACACTGGTATCCAAATTGAATTGTTTAATTTATTTTTTTTTCCAGCAAATAGGCACTTGGTCTCCTAAAAACATCGGTGCTGTGTGACTTTCCTCAATATAGTATATTGGCATTCACAAATGGACATTGAGCTAGGCCATAGTCTACAAAAATAAGGAACTCCCTTGGAAAAAATATAATAAAGCTCTCTTGGAACTGATATACTTTTCTTTTTAGAGGACCAAGTGGGAGCAGGTATACCATCTGTATGGTACTTACCAATTCAGAAGGTCTAATCTCTGAAAACAATCTATTATTTCTTATCTTCATGTCCCACTGTTGGTTCTGCGAAGCATATACAACAATATGGCTTCCGTCCATCCACAAACTGCACACTAACTGCAGAACTCATCGCACCTGCTAAGTCTGTGACCTAATCCTCCATGTTCTGTACCCTCCACATAGCAGGAAAAAAACTATTCTGAATGCCACTGATTTCACCAAACATCTGCTCCACAGCATAAGCAACTTGCCTGCAAGCAGGAGCAATCAATCCACTCATCAAACACAGATTTGAACAGACAAAGCTCAGGAAAACACAGAATAGGAAGAGCCTTAGTTAAATGTGACAACGGACTAAAATCACTGCCTCAAAGGGCACAGCAAGCTCTCTCCCAGTGTATGACAGATCGACTCTCAGCATAGCTCTGGTTGCTGAGGCACTAAGATCTCTGGGGTATGCTTCCAGAAATCCTCAGGAGAAATAGCTATAGCAGCATTAAAAGTGTGGGAATATACCATTGGTATGCCTCTATCCCCAAAGAAGGAGTTTCTGAATTTTAAGACTGACTGTCTTGTACATGCTGGTTCGCAAAACACAGGAACACACTGAACTTGTCCCAGAAGCACGGGAGTAAGTCTTTATGCATGGGAGGGCAAATGCTATAAGGCAAGCAGAGACAGCACTACAGCACCTGTCTCCACAATACAAAGAGAAATATAATTCTGCCTGTTCCAGCTTGTAGATGCACATACAGTGCCACACTACACCAAAGGTCAATTTTTTCCCCTCTCAGATGATATTCCAGAGACATATACAAGCTGCAAGTAGCCCTATAATTCCAAGGGGGAAAATCCCAACAGAGTGGCATAGAACAAGCATATCACCCTTTCACATTTTCTCACATAGGTGCCCAGTTTCCTGGGGCAGAGACTACTAATGCCATGGTAAGTCTGTGTCTGGCAGCACAGAGGCTGTCACTAATTTCTCCCTCACTCTGCATCTCAGTGGTTCCTACTGTCCTGGCTATTAACTTCATCTAGAAGTCTGGTGATTTGGAACTAGAATCTGATTTTGAAAATCTTTCCTTAAAGTTCATTAACACACAGAGTAACTGATTTTTTAATCACACATTGTCTGAACTCTCTCTCTGTTGTTACAGATGTTACAAAGCATTCAAACATCACATTGGTCATATGCTGAATTTCTGAATACTGACATCTTGCCTTGCATGCTGAACAAGCAATGTGATGTAAAAAAAGTCAAGGTCCAAGCCAGTGAACCAGTACTTTTAATTACCTTGAAACAAATGGAATAAACTTTCACCAGTTCCGAGCTGACATCTACTGGTAGAATATAGCAACAGCGCAGGATACTGGGCACAATCGCGAAACGCACAGTGAGCAATTTGCTAGGGGTTTCTAAGGGGTACCTGGTGAAATGAGCTAGGACTGGAAAGGATAAGAGCTCAAAGACGTAAATATTTATCTTCCTCCCCACCTGTACAAACCAGTGTCTCAGCTATTGGGACATCCTACTGTGCAAGGAGGACAATAGAGAGGGTACACACCCCGTGCCACCCTATGTTTTTACCTACACAACCATGGAGAGGACATGAGAAAATGGAAAAATGAAAATGGTCAATAGAAAATCGACCTTGACACTAGAGGCACGGGTATGTGAGTTGAAAGAAGGAAAAAAAAAAAAAAAAAAAGGTGGAAAAAAGGGTTCTCTGAGAAAGTTGCTGCTCCAGCTTCCAACTTCTAGTGGGCAGTCCTCTGTCCCAGCACAGGATAGCCCCCAGATCCACGTACAGATACACCCTCTGTGCAGCTTTCTGACACTATTGACAGAACAGAACCAAGACGGCCATTGGAAGTGAGGACCTGACCATGCAGAAATGATTGAGAATGTAAGCGTAACCAGTGAGGGGAACAAGGGAAAAGGCAGAACTAGGAAGATATAAGGAGCAAGCAGACATCCGTTACCAACCCAATGAACAGTAAAGCCAAATGAACAGCAAAACAAAGCAGCTGGATGACACAATTGTTTTGGGTGAGAAGATGAAATGCCAAAAGAAATCTCAAGGCAAAAGAGATTGCTCATCTGCAGGCTGGTAGAGAGAGACCAGCAGCAGGAGTACAAGGAGCATCTCACTGGCTGAGTGTCAGAAACAATTGACTCACCTGTAATGAAAGAGTTTAGAAATTAATTTTCAGGGAGAGAAAGAGAGAGTTGCCATCTCCATCAGCTCATAATAGATAATATGGTCCAAGTCAAGATCATTCTGCAATAACTCCTTGGTCAGACACTTGTTGAAGGCTGAGTTAATGAAGCGTGAGATGCCTGTAGCAAGTGAGACAACTCTAAATGGCAGGAAAGCAGTAAGTGGGAACAGGGTTGCTTTCTAGAATGGATGAATTCTTTTTTTACTGTAGTACAACTTTCATGGTATTGGGGTTTTGGCTAGGATAGAGTTAATTTTCTTCCTAGTGGCTCACACAATGCTGTGTTTTGGATTTTTGAAGAAAACAGTGGTGATAACACACCAGTGTTTTAGCTGTTGCAGAGCAGGGCTTACACAGAGCCCAGGACTTTTCTGCTCTTCTTGCTGCCCTGCCAGCGAGGAGGCTGGAGGTGCACAAGAAGCCACAAGGGGACACAGCCAGAACAGCTGACCCCAAAGGACCAAAGAGGTATTCCCTACCACATGCATCATGCTCAGCAATAACAGCTGGGGTAAAGGAAGAGGAAAGAGGGATGTTTGGGGTGATGGCCTTTGTCTTCCCAAGAAAATGTTACATGTGATGAGCCCTGAATTCCTGGGAGTGGCTGCCTGCCGATGGAATATAGTGAAGGAGTTCCTGGTTTTGCTTGGCTAAGACATGTGGCTTTTGCTTTACCTAGTGAACTCTTTTAATCTCAACCCATGAGTTGTTTCACTTTTACCTTTCTGCTTCTCTCCCCCATCCCACCTGTGAAGAGCAAGCAATGGCTGAGTGGTGCTGAGCTGCCTGCTGGGGTAAAACCACCCAACATGGGCATGCTGGCATAGACTCTTGGATGTATGTAGCTTTATAAATAAATGGCAAAAGTGATTCAATGAGAGAAATGAAGAGCATAGGGAAATGATCATTAGAGAAACCTCACCTTAGATATTGTGTGCAGTTCTGGGCTCCACAATATGAAAAGGATATTAAGATAAACACATCCAAATGAGGGCAACAAAGCTGGTGAAAGGGCTGGGGGACACAGTCTATGAGGGGAGGCTGAGGACATTTGGCTTGCCTCGTCTGAAGAGGAGGCTGAGAGGAAACCTCATTGCCCTCTATAGCTCCTGAGGAAGGGAAGTCCAGGGGGAGGTGCTGGCCTCTGCTCCCTGGGAACCAGTGACAGGACATGTGGGAACAGCACAAAGCTGCGCCAGGGGAGGTTCAGACTGGATATTAGGGAAAAATTCTTTTCCATGAGAGTGGTCAGACACTGGAAAAAGCTTCCTAGAGAGGTGGTAGATGCTCCCTGCCTCTCAGCGTTCAAGGGGCATTTGGACAGTGTCCTCAGTAGCATGCGTTACCTTTTGGTTAGCCCTGAAGCAGTCAGGCAGTCGAACTTTGATGTTTGCATGTCCCTTCCAACTGAACTATTCTATTCTAAATCTAAGACAGTTCTGTTGAAGTTAGCAGAGTTATTCCAAATTTACAGTAGTATCTGAGAGCCAAATTTGACCTATAAATTAAAGCACTAGTCATCAACTTCAGTGTTTATATCTTGCTATGATCCAGAGTTTACTATAATTACATTTAGACTGTAGGGAGCTTCAGTCCCCCTTTCTCCATTTCCCATGGTTTCTGAAATATTTGTTACTTGCATAATTATGTGTGTTGTCACAGCATTCACACTGTGGAGCACAGTGCTTTAAATATTCACTAAGACAACAAAATTAACATGCTCTAAGTGAGTACTTTGGGGAAATACCATTCAATTTTAATAAATTAAAATAAAGTGTTCATTCACAAGGTTTCAATTTTGCAGGTTACAAAGCTGATTCAACAGTCTCAGCGTAACAGCCAGAAACACAAAGCAAGCATATATCAATGCAGGTGGAGAGGAAGGGGGAGAGAGAGAAGGAATTAACAGTTAGGAATCTGATTTATAAGAGATCTTGTCTTAGTTATTCCCACAGCCCATGTAATTATGCAAAACACTTGCCCTTGTTCAACACTGTTCCAGAGACAATATTACTGAAATGCATTAAAATACAGCTTTTTTTTTTTTTTTTTTTTTTTTTTTGGGGGGGGGGGTATTTTAATTCTACTGTAAAGAATAAGATCAAATTCTAAGAACTTAATTCTGACCAAGCGTATTACTTTCTTTATCAAAGGTTTCAGTGTTTTAAATTGTTGCATCACATTTTCACAGACTGCATAAAAACAAGATAAACTCCATGACTCAAAATCAGACTAGTTCTTAAACAAAAAACTTCATCCACATGCCATTACAATTGCTACCCTACATCCACAAAGGCTGATTTCTTGACACCTTCTTCCTATTAAACTCTTCTTCAGCCAGTGACCTTTCCTTTCTCAGTCTCAGGTTGGTTGCAGATTCAGTATCAAAACCATATAATGCATACACTCAATAAATGTTTTGCTTAGCCTTTTGCTGCTGGGTCTAGAAATAAGGAGCTGCGGCTATTTCCAAAGACAAGATTGCATTTATCTCTTCCAAGTGAAATATAGTAAAGGTTATCAGTTACAGGTAAAGGTTTTCATAAAGGAGAGTTTCTACAAGAGGACATGTACCATTGCAACTTCAGAAACGATACTTGAAGTATGATTTCACATGAAAGATATGGGTTAATCAATGAAATAATTGTGTGGTTACAGATGCTAAGGAGTAGGGGCTGAAAATCCATCTATTCTTAACACACACATTAAACTTTTTACAAGGAATATAGGACATAGTTCCTGGTAGCAAGAGGAGATTCAAGTCAGTGAGCCAAGATGTCCTTTCCAGTCACAGTTAATTTAAAAAATTAAAATTAAAATTAAAAAATTCCTTGTTAGCTCAAGCTGGGTGCATAAGTTTCTTTTTGGTCACACTCCATCCCCTCATTTCTGAACCTTGGTTGTCAAAACATAATGACCTATTATGCAATGAGTATTGCTTATCGCCACTAAACAATTTTTACATAGATATTTAAAATTTGGAAGAGTTCATCTTGATTAAGGGATAAACGGTTATCCGTAATAGAAATTTCCACCAGAAGATACAGAATTTGTAAGATATCAACTAACATGATAAACAGCAATTGAAAAACATTCCCTTTAGTAAGATGCCATGTTTGATTTAAAGATTAGAAGAAATAATAGCTCCCTATTGCACTGGGTTAATTATCTCCAACAATGTTGTATCTCATCCCCTTAGCAAGGATTTAAAACTCCCTGTTCTACTCATTAGAACTTCAGATGTCCTTGGTCAGATGAGTGGTCAGATCCCACTTATAACAGATATTCTGCATGTTTGTAGAAGTTTATGAATAATCAGTGAGACTTGATTTGATACTCTGATTAACTGAATCACTTCACATACAATACCCAATTTACAGTCACCAATCTGTTTCCCCCATGATACACACCAGGTCTACAGAGTCTCAGGCCACTAACTTAGACATTGTCTTGCAGTCTTCCAGACAGAAACAGTTCGAAGTCTTTGCTGAATAACATATCTTCACAAAGATGCAGTCTAACCCACTGCAGAAAAGGAAAACTGTCAAGAAGCCTGCCATTGAAATACCACTCCATCTCAGCCATTCCATCAGCCCTATAAAAATTAATTGCCTGGAACAAGTTCAGGAATGTTATTCTAATCTCCCACCTGAACGGATAACACTGACTGTTTCAGAAATAATACATACTGAGGAAGGACAAAGGCAAGAAGGTGACCACCTCTTTCCACTCTTTTGTTGTCCTCTTCTCTCTACTTTTGGATGAATTGCTGAAAGCACTGTCAGCAGCCACCTACCAAACAGTTGCAAAAAGCCAGAATCAGAGCTTGTAGCAAGCACTAATACTAAAGAGCCAGCAAGGGATACTACAAGATTTTTGCAAGTGGCTTTTTTTCCCCCCAAATATCATACTGAAACAAAAGTTATTATAATTCACTTTTTTTTTCAGCTTATTTTAACTTCAGATACACTTCAAAGACAGGAAGCTGAGTTTAAAAAAAAAAAACAACACTGAGATAATAACAAACCAAACCAACTTGGTTTTCAAGCAGTGTTTCCCCATTCACAGCACAGACTAACAAAGCCAACAGCCTACAATCTCTTATAGAACAGAGTCAAAGAAGATTAAGCAATGACAAGCTAAAAATTAAAGGGAAAAATTTAAGTAAGACAGCAAATAAGAACATTTAATGGGCAACAGATTCTCTTCTTTTACCACAACTGTGATTTTTGTCAGTATCCTCCCTGCCCAGCTCCATCAATAGTAAGAAAACCTCACACTCCCCATAAAAGAATAAAGTCTTCCATTCAAATAAAAACATTGCTCAGTTCAACAAACCTAGAATATTACCTATACAGGACACCTCTTATTCCTTAGTTCCATTCATTGAGAAAGATTTCTACCAAACCTGCATAAAAGAAGTCTGCTTTGCTTTAAATACAGGATCATTTCCATCCCGGTAAAAATATCCCTTTCCTGTCACCTGTAAAGAATAAACTTCACATCACCTACTCCCAGCTCAGCAGAGGTACCAGAAGCAGCAGCTGTTTTCTGCTTCCCCGACAACTTCATCCATCTGCTCCTAACAGATCGGGCTGCCTGAGTCAGAACTCTTAGCACTTGCTGGATCTACCTAGATATTTTAGATCCAACAGCAACACTTCAGACTTTTGCCAGAAACAAAAAGAAGTCTACCAAAGTTTAGCCCAGTCACCAGGACATCTTGCTAGGGGAAAAAAAAAATAAAAATAAACAAACAAACAAACAAAAACATTTGCAGTTGACAAACACAACTGCATAAAGCAACATAGCCAATAGCCAATACAAATCTGGTTTTGCAGTGCAACTTTGTACTACAGCATGTCAGTGCTGAAGTTTTTAGGTGTATTGACAGCAACAAAAGTTTAACAAATAACCAAAATTCAAGGTGGCTAAATTGCAGGTCTTTGTAGCTTTAAAGACAACAAGCTGAATGTATTAGGGAACACCCTGATCCTTATTTCTATCCTACAGCAGCATTTACTAAATATATTTGTTTTTTAAATTAAGTAATGGAACTGAATAGCCAAGGAAGGAGTGAACACTGTAGAATGTTTAACAAGATACAGTATTTATGCATTGCTTATACCATAACCCAGTATAATTCAGAATAACTGACATAAAACATTAGTGTTATGCATTATCTTTAAGCTTTAAACTTTAAAGCTAAGATTAGAAAATCAAACCAAAACCAGCCTAAGTAGAATCACTCATATTTTTACATCCTTCCACCTTGTTTTATTGATTAACTAGCAAGTGAGTAGGTCTGGCATAAATAGCCATCTGGTGTGTCTTAGGCCTTAACAGCTGTTCCCACCTTCTACTGACAGCCTCCCAATTATAACTGCTCATAGGGCAAATCTTAGGTAGAGTTGTAGGTATGCAGCTGTGTTAATGCTGAGGAGCAAAACAAGGTGAATAGACTATAAAGGCTTCTCTGTTCCTTTTTCTGAAGCTGTGTTCTTTCTTTTCCCCTTAGATGGAAAGGAAGTGAAGTTTGGTGTTCCTTAAAACCAAGGTAAAAAGGATGTCTGATCTCTTTTGAGGGTAGTTACTTGATTTTGAGTTATTTGAAGCTGGTAAAAATGGGCTTGTTATGGTAGGAGCTGTGGATCAATGGTTTTTGTGGATCTAATATTTAAATGGCTTGTCTCTACAGTTAATGTTCCTTTGAAGTTTCCCAGGAGAGGTTCTAAAGGTAATGAAATAGTGCTTTATGGGCAGTTGTAAGAGGATAACTGTTTCTCTGAAAGAAGGTGTTATGGTACTTAAAGTAGGCTAGACTTGTCTCTGGGTGGCCTTAGTAAGTCAATATAGGAGGGTTTTTCCAATATTTGTTTTTTAAAAATGCAATGATTAACTATCAATTTAACAAAAAGCTGTTAAAAAAGCTCTCAAGGATGAAATGTTCCTAGCATATAGAACCTGATAATATCCTTCATAAAGAACGTAGACACAGTCTAGTGCTTCTTTGAGTTGCTATTCTTGACTATGTTGAGATATATAGGTTGAACTTGAGTAAATATAAGGCTGAACTTTAACAAAAGGGAGTAGTCTTTTTCAACAAGTTAGCTAATACTCAGAAAGCTATCAGAAAACAAATATCTTCTTCTTAAAAAGCATAGCATAGAAGTCTATTTAAAAAAAAAAAAATCAAATTGCAGTATTTCCTTTTCTATCTCCAATTTCTAGCCTCTGTGCTTCAGGTGAGAGGGTGAACAACTTGCACTTTATATCATAAAATGTGCTTTTAGCAGAAAGTATCTGGAGAAAATGATAGTGCGGCCTAACAGATGAATATGGGGGACAACTGACTTGACTGGGTTGTGGGGCTCTCAAAGCTGCCTCAGAACTTTTCCTAATTCTTCCAATAGACTGGTTAAATTTAGACCCTGTGTGCCTGGATTTTTATAAGCTGAGATATATAGATTGATGGAAAGGATAGTTATTTAGTATAATGCATAGGAGTACAAACTACATGTACGCTTATCTGGAGTTCAACTCAAGCCCTTCAGCTTGTTTTAAATTGTAAGCTCTTCCTTGTGGGAGAGGTGACATGGCAGTAGAAATAGTTTATATTCAAAGCAGCTTTTTGGGGGTGGGATGCAGCCATACGTTCGGGGGAGTGTGTATATGTGCTTTACATGTGAAGTGTATATTGGGTTGTGAGGGGAGGACACCGCTTAGTTCTTTGTGCATGTTGGTGTAAAACCTCTCTATGTCTATAGTGCTGGAGTGGATGAGGATGTTACTGCTTCTGCAACTCTTATTCCCTTATTTTTTGTTCTTTCCCTCTTGCTAAAGTAAGAAAGACCTTGATTAGATGAAAGAACTTGGTATTTGGAATTTAATTGGCCTTCCAGACTAATTTGGAAGTTCTTCATAAAACTGCCTATTAAGTTCTAACCCTCTCTTGTTTTGAATACTGTTACCTATTTTTATGTCTCCATCTGAAGAAGACATACAAGTTCCAAGACTGGGTAGTTGGTAATAAAAATGCCAATGTCACTTTTATCTATTCTGTGGATGTTGCTATTTTCTGAGGCACATGAACACTCAGTGTGTGTGCAGCAAATTCCAGAGAATGAATGAGTGTTGCTTGTGCAGACTGAGAGTAGGATTGATGCCTTAAACTTGGAGCTGCATCTTTAGAAGGTATCATAGTGACCTTGCTACTGGTTTGTGCTGGCAGGGAGGGAGGGCTTGGCCCTAACTACAGGGACAATGCCAGTAAAGCTGTTCTTGATGCCTCACCTAGCTGGGTTCTCTCTGGGTAGCTAAGGGCATCTCCATTTGAAAGCATGCAATTAGTGGTCAGACCAGGTTCGTCTATCAGCCTCTCCTAAGAGAAAATAAGACTCTGCAGAACTGACAACTATAAAAGATGCTATGCTTTTGTGCTATATTGTCAGTGCCTCAGCACCAGTAGTTAGCAGATGAAAACTGAACTTCTATAAGGTAACTGGGACCTCAGTATTTAAAGGTAAGGTGTTGCAAGTTATGGTGTTTCTAAGTTTTTCAGGAAGAAGTGAATGAGAACGGGGGGAAAAAAAGCAGGCTGTAAATCACACCTGAATTCAAAAGGAGACTTTCCCTAGTCCATCACACTCTAATATGTACTACTGTATCAACTAGACTTGCACAACCAAGCAGCATTGAAAAGCTTAACTTCAGAGTTAACATACTATTAAGCACAAGGTGGGCAATCTTCATCTGTAGACTACAAACTCTTTTGCGTATACTTTAATATCTTATTCCATAAAAATAGGTTCCCCTTGGCTCTGTTGAAATCTGCTTTAGAGTTCTAGGTTTAGTCTCATCAGAACAGGCAGACTATGCAATGTGACTACTTTCAAACTTGAAATTAACATCATTTGTGATTTATGACTTGAAACTAAAACTTTAAGCCCAAACTAGTAAAGCTCTCTCAAGTGAAATTGTGTTCTGAAAAGTAACAGTCTTGAAACCTTCTGCATTGTGAACCTCAAAAAGAGGTGATCTTGTACTAAATTTATTACTGTTGTCTACACAAGTGTATCTCACAGCCCAGAACTGTTCCTAGCTTTAAAGACTGGTTGTATATGCTCTCTTTATTTGAGGAAATCCTTTTACTTTGATAGCAGTACTGTTTGATGAAAGACATCTGTGTTAATGACTAGACTGAACATGTGTGTTGCGGGGGGGGACAAAGCTCTTTAGCTTTTAGGGCTTTGAAATAGGCTTGCTTTTGAATGCAGGAATAAGAACAAAAATGAAAATGTGTGATATGTAATGTCTCATGGGATCTTACAATTGTCAGAGTGGGACAAATACTGTTCTTGTAGCATGGTGGTTACAGTAACTATCCAGCTACTTATGACCTTTTCTAAAATTGTCATGAAATACTATGTATACTAACCAAAAGCAGGCTACTAGACTTTTTTTTAAGGAAAAAGCAGGACAACTAGAGAATAAAGTTTGATCTGATGAATGCATAAAAAGCAACTGTTATATGGGTAAAATGAGGAACTTATCATAGAATGGTTTGGGTTGGAAGAGACCTTAAGGATTATCTTAATTCCAAACCCCCTTGCTGTGGGCAGGGACACCTCCTGCTAGACCAGGTTGCTCAAAGCCCCATCCAACCTGGTCTTAAAAAGTTCTAGGGATGGGGAAAATGTGAAAATGAGGAATGTGGCTTTTTCTCTCTTAATGGAGTGAAGGAAGTAGAACCATCATCTGAGTGTTTAGAACTCAATAATGACCTAAGAAGGTGGGTCAAGACAGGATATTCTGTAATTGTGCTTGGTGAAGGTCTTGCCTAGCTTAGTGCTGATGTTATACATTCCAAATCACAGTCTCTCTGCCATGCCAAAGTACCTATGTGTTCTACTCCAGTGCAGCAATATATGCTAGACAAATGCAAATTACCACAGCTTTTCCTTGAAGTACTCTTTAATTGATTCAAAATGGGATGGGGGAAAATGAACATTTCATGATTGTATGTAACAAAGCTGATGCACACTGGCAGAAAACGCAGTTGTGTGTTTGTGCAAACCTGAAAACCACTGTTAGAAAATGCACTTCTAAGCTAAAACATAGTGTTGGTGGCTGCATGACTTCTGTGAGGTGACTTCGTGGAGATGCATGAGTAAGGAAGTACATAGCTGTAGCTGCTTTTTGCTAGGTGAGACAGTGCAGTGTAATGCTGTTGTTTATTTTTAGGTCAAATGTCTTCCTATAAGACTCTATCTGTGGAGGTGGGGGAGGTAGAGAATATCTTTCTGGAATTCAGTAGATGAACCTGAATGAGGAAGTGTGTTTCTAGGGAGACCTTACGTGTCTCGTGTTTCTTCAAGCCTCTTCAAATATAGCTGTTTATAACCTAAAGAACTGAACTTAGTAGTTCAGCGCATCTAACTAAGCAATGTGAAAAAAAAAAAGTGCCTTGGTTAAACTGAGGACATGCCTGTGACTACAGTACTGATACTTTGCTAAGAAAATTAGGTCTAGATATCTTTACTGAATAGTATTTTTTTTTTTTCCCCCCCACAGGTTAGATGTATAATGAAGATCTTGAAACAAGTGGATATACATCCTTGCTGAAGATGTCTCTTCCAAGCCAGCAATGTTCCAAAATTGTTAACCCTCCTCCACCAGAATATATAAACAATAAAAATGGTGGTTGTCAAACAAATCAATTGCAGTACTTACAGAGAGTGGTCATGAAAGCCATGTGGAGACACAACTTTTCCTGGCCATTTCATCAGCCTGTAGATGCAGCAGCACTGAATCTTCCTGTAAGAACCAATTTGGAAATGTAATATTTCACATACTAATACTCCAAGACTTGTGAATTAGCTTAACTTTTTTCATGATACACCAGATTATGGAAGACTACTGTAACATGTGAACTGCTTTAATTACTCCAAGAACTTCCAGTAGAAAACTACTTTCTCTCTGGTTCATACCAGATGCTGCATCTTTGCTCCTTTTCCCTTCTGAGACTGTTGCAAATCAGTATTTCTGTAAGAAACATGAACAGCACTTAAACGGATCTTTTGGAGCTTCTTAATAAAGTACTGGTTTAGCCATATTTCTTAATGCTGTTTAAAGAGTGAAAGAAAAATACTCATTATATTCTTAATGGAAGTGGCCAACCTCTTTACATGGTAAATACTTTTATGATGGAACAGTAGATCTGATTGATCCTAAGATAAACAGGCAAATTTAGATTCAGTTTGATGTGTAGAAGTAATTACAGTTCAAAGTGACTTGGAGATCTTGCCCTAAAGCTTCTAAAGGAATTAAATGACTGCAAAAATGGGGAAGAAAAAGGAGATATGGTATAATCATACTACAGTGGTAGAACATTCTTCTTGGAAATGTAAGGTCATGTTTAAATTCCTGTCCCTGTTCTGTATTGCCCTGTGACTTTGCCAGGTACAAAAGCAGGACTTAACACATTCCTGGACAGCACAGAATGTCTTGTGACAAGCTAGATATACTTAGACTCCATTTTTGGATCACCCCCATCTTTTTCTGTCAAATGAAGACAGTGAAATGCTACTGTGTCAATTATCAAATAGCCTGGAAGGTACTGTTTTTGCTAAATGAGTAGAAATTTATGAAATAAAACCATGGCATGGTTACTTCAATTCTTTATTTTCCAGCTTAATGAAATGTATTCACATCTCTCAAATCTCCAAGACTAATTCTACTAAATTATTGGTTCTGTTTAGGCAAACAAAAGCCTTTACCTGCAACTGTTTCTTATGAGAAACTAATTTGGTCAGTTTGTCCGAAAGCAAGGTGACTTTGTTATCTTACCTTTTTTCCTTCTTGGAAAGAACTGCCACTTATGGTTAGAGGTAATTCAATCAGAATTGTGGCAACAAATGCAGCTGGCCTCAGGCCTGTTCTGCCTCTCTGGATTTCTAAGCCAGAAGTTTGTGTTCTGAAAGTATGAATTAGTTCACTTGATACAACAAGCAAAACTCTGGCTTCATGGCAAGGATGGTGAAGGCATTTGACTCATTTGCCTTTCTTCTTGTTAGAAAATGCAGAATTGATGATGGTTATTAGTTGCATTATTTAAGTTTTCCTGTCATTGCTTTGGTAAACTCCAAGTCCGTGCCACGATGTATTTAGCTTTCTAATTTCACTGAAACAAATTGTTAGAATACCTTCAGAAGCCTTGTTTAATAGTAACTTTACACAACTGCCATATGTATGCATGTTTAGTGGTGATATTCCTATCCTGATTTCTTAAATACAGTGTTAAGAATTGGCTTCATAATCTTAACTACAGGCTTGTAGCAGTGCTGCTGACACAAACACAATAGTTCATGTTCCTATTGCTTTTCAGTCTTCTTGCATCCTTGCAAGATTATACCTGAGAGGAGAGGCAATATGACCCAGTAGATAGCATTTGATAAGCGACAGTGAAAACTTGGCTGCTTCTCCATTTTTGTCAGCAACTAAGTCATTGTATGTCTTTTAGATTATTTTTTTTCCCTACTCTGTAAGTTGGAGTGCTACTTCAAGTAAATGGCCTTAAGATATTGCGTATATACTTTTCATAAGTACTACTACAAGTATAGCTCTGGACCCTGTGGAAACAATTCTTTGGAGTTTTGAACACTCTTGATCTCTCATGAAAGAGTGAGGAGAAAATAGAAAGTGAAGAGTTCCTGAACACTTCTATGGTACCTATGACTACAGTGCAAAATTTCCATTCAATAAAATATTCCATCCAACACAATGAAGTTCTTCTCTTGTAATTTACCTTTCATAACTGTCAGATTCTTCATGTCCTAATACTTAAAAGATTTGATATGTGACTATCTCTTTCAAAAACTACAGGATTACTACAATATTATAAAGAAACCTATGGACCTGAGCACAATTAAAAAGCGTCTGGAACATAATTACTATGCAAAAGCAGCAGAATGCATTGAAGACTTCAAAACTATGTTCTTGAACTGCCACATATATAACAAGGTATGTGAAACATGACCATCTCTTACTAGTAACCAATGAGATTGAATACCAGCCAGTACTTACAACCTGCATGCTCCTTGTCAGTGTCTTTTTTTTTTTTTTTGATGCTAGTTGCTTTGAAACAGGGGAGGGCTTTGCTCCTAGGTTTAACTGAAAGCATAAGTGAAGCCTAACCTGCTGTGACAACAACTGAATGCATAGTCTTTACTGCACAAGTATTCTGGCAAAATTTCTAGGCATTGTTTACACAGATCCTGAATGGCCCAATGTAAGAGCTAAACAAGTTCAAGGCCAGCTATACTGAGCTATGCTCCACTACTCCATTAAGTTTATCTAAACTAACCTACCTTAAAGTATGAGCATCTGCCTGAGCTTGGATGTTTGTTGGCTGTGCCTTAGTATCATCTTTGAGCTTCAACATCTTCCTTCAGAACACAGGAATAAAAAGAGAGTTGCAGCTCTACCCCCTTTTCCCTTTGCTAAGGGAAGTATGTGGACATATGGTAAGGAGCACTGTGCCCAGGGACAGTGAGGGAAAGGGTCTATTATTTCATCATGAAAGCAACTTCTATTAGTGCTAGAGGGCAGGGATGATAAGTACCTCTCTGGTACTGGTGGCTTGCTTCAGTCTGGTCAATACAGACTATGGTTAGTTGAAGAGGTAGCACTTTATTGCAACTTCTGCACTCAGAATGTTACCAACTGTATTTTGCAGCCAGGTGATGACATTGTGTTTATGGCCCAAGAACTAGAGAAAGTGTTTATGCAGAAAATAGCACAAATGCCACCAGAAGAAAGACTACTGATTCCCAACAAAAGAAAGAGAAAAGGAAAGTCATCAGAAGGTAAGGGCTATGTATTGAATTGTTAACATATTAAAAAAGCAAAAGCTGGGAACAGGGAATCCTCTAACTCCACATCTCAGCCCTAGAGTAGTCATGATGCTTTCTACCTCTCCCAGAACATATCAGATGAGAAACAGTGCTATGAAGCTTTAGCAGATTCAGTGAAGGCATAATATTTTCATAGGTTCTTTTTTCTACTAATTAAATATATTTGAAAAGGGGAGAGAGAAGTCAGAATTGGCAACTTCACTGGTAGTGTAATAGCACAGTTTCACAGGTGAAATCTTCTTGCCCACAAGAAGAAAGATTCAGTCAAGGCATCTCAAACTTAGGAGAAAATTATGTAGTAGGTACTTCAAGCTATATTGGGAAGCTTAGTTAAGAGTCCAGGAGATCAGCTGCAACTACTCATCACTGACTGTCTTTAATTGCTCTTGTAATTTCCTTCACTACCCTGAAAAATATTTCACTTCTACAAAGTGATTGCTTCAACATCTAATTTTTAACACTGCTAGAAAAATATTACTAGAAGTAGGATGTCTCTACGATGTCTCTTTAATCTCTATTCTGAAGTTAATCCATGGTTTTCTTGAAGCCAAGTATCCATAACCTGGCACAATAATCTAGCTGATGGGGCAAGTAGAGAAGGACAACAATGTTGCTATACATAATGCCTTTGTATAGCTTGGGTGTAGTTCTATTGAAAACTGTCCACTATGATCATGAAAGAAATTAACTGTTGTGTTTAAAGCATAACTTAAAACTTTGTTTTAAAATAACCAGAAATTCAGCAGCCCAACTCTAGAACCTCAACTAAAGAGAGCACAATGCAGAAACAAGCTGACAGTGGTGAGCAGCCTCCAGTGATGAGTCAAGAGCTACAGCAGGTTACACTAACTCCTTTGTCTGCAGCTCAGCTGACTTCTTCAATGCCAGCTGCAGTCCCTATAACAAAAGTAAGTTGTCTCAAATAACCTTCAGAAAGGTATTGAAATTACTGCTCCAGGTAATAACAGCAAAACCAAAGTAGCCATGCTTATAGCATTGTCTTTTCAAAACTTCTACTGTGATAGAAGATATCTAGAGGACTTAAATTGCTTATTCCCTGATAAATAACAGGGCTAATACTAATTTTCAGAAATATGCAGAAACTGGGATAACTGCTTGCTAAGTCTTTTAAATATGGTTTAAAGACACTTTCTTTCTTAGAAACAAAGTAAATTAAGATGTTCATTCTTGAAGTTCTCTCGTCCTTCTGCAGGTTTCATCTTGATTTAAAATTCTTCTTGTGGTCTAAATAAAGGCTTTAGTAATAAAATAAAGCTTTTTTCTAAGTTTTAATAACTTCCTTTTTTTTTTTTTTTTCCAATTTAAACCAAATACTTGATTCCCCCAAATAGCATGTTTAACTAGCTGGGAGAGGTGTTTGTAGTCCACAAAAGCAAATTTTTATATGAATTGTATGTGAACAGCGACAATTTCAATCAAATAGGCTTGTAATGGATTAGCTTTATCCTCCTCCAATGAGGAACAGGCATGTGCACCAGGCTTTCCAAGAGGGTTTTTACACACTTACACTGAACAGTTTGACCATAATGGCAAAGTACATGCATTTCTTCTAAACCCAATACAACCCAGAGTACAAATAAATGGTAATCTTGTACATAAATCCCTCTGCTAGGTTTAAAATAAAGTCACTTTCTCTTCCCATGGTATTCATCTTGTGGGTATCTTATAACTTACTGCCTTCTTGATAGGTTGTGGGTAGCTTTTAACCAACCTACTTTTCTTTCCCATACATTTCAGATTAAGCTTGGCATTGGCTTGTAATGCCTTGTAGACTCCATGTAAACTTGTGGATATACCAAGTTCTTCTAGTTTCATTACCTGTAGAAGTTTTGACAGTCTAGATTTTCTCGTGTAGTCTCAAAGCTGACCATTCTCTCACTGTTCTGGATGCATGTATTTTAAACTACAAAATCTTACCTTTTTCTAGACAAAAAAAGGTGTGAAGAGGAAGGCTGATACCACAACTCCTATGACTTCAATATTCAAAGCAAGCAGTGAATCTTTGGCAACGTTTAATGAAAGTAAAGCTATTAAAGCATGTAGAGGTGATGAATGCATGATACCAAATAAGCTTCTGAAGAGGGACTTGCCAGATTCTCAACAGTCACATGGGTTTCTTAAAAAAAATCTGTTATCAGAACAGGTAAAATATTGTAATGAAATCCTTAAAGAAATGTTTTCAGAGAAACATTTGGCATATGCATGGCCCTTCTTAAAACCTGTAGATGTTGCATCCTTCTCACTTGATGAGGAACAAGAGATCACCAAATGTCCTACAAACCTAGGAACAATTAAGGTAAGGGAACTGGGCAATTTGTCTGCTTAAATCCAGTGCCATTACTGTAGTTATTTTAAGTCTTAGTTGAAGAGGTGTCATGAAAGCAACTTCTGGTTTGAAAGAAATAATGGGCATAAAACCTATGTACAGTTCGTTCTTCCAGGAAGCCACAACTTACTACAGAAAGTCTGTCTCATTGTGACTATGTGCATGCTGACTAATCTACCTTGAAAAAGCTAATTAAAGATGTGGTGGGAATTACCCTTCTCCATGAAGTGTTTCCAAGCAGGCTGCTAACAAAACATATTAAATAGCCTTCAGTCTGTCTGCACAATGCTGTTGCTCTTGCTCTATAAAACTGCAGTTTCATAATGTTTGCACCTCAAAGTCCTTGGAGTGCCCTGGAGCCTCAAACACTGGATATCTGTGACACCTTCTTACTTTTTCTGTGAAAAGGATCCCTTCTAGAAGGAGATATTAGCGGCAGTAGCTTACAAATACTGGGTAGATCCATTGGGGTTGAATTATTTACTACAGATCCACTGTTGCACAAAGGTACTTCTGAAGTTAACCTCTAAATGTGTTTAATTTCCTTTCCTTCAGAAAAAAATGGATAACTTTAAATATAGAGATATACAAGAATTTGCCACAGATGTTAGGTTAATGTTCATGGATTACTACAAACGTAATTCTCCAGACCATGAAGCAGTTGCTATGGCAAGAAAACTTCAGGTGAGTTATTGTTTAAGTCAGATTTGAAACAAAATAGGAGTAAAGATTCCCTTGGTCATCTTAAGTCCTGAAGTAGCATCTACTAATGTTACTAATTACTATGGTGTGTAGTTCTAGAAAACAAGCAGCAGCTTCACAATGCTTTGAGAAATGAGCTGTTTGTTTCTAAACTTAACTCTTTAGGATGTTTTTGAGATGCACTTTGCCAAAATCCCTGATGAACTTGCTGCAAGTGTTTCTTTCCCACTACACACAAGAGAAATGAGAAAAGTTTATTCTAGTGACAGCAGTAGTGATGACTCCTTGGAAGAGAAATCATCTGAAGATTCTGAAAAGGAGAGAAGAGCACATCTTGCAAAGCTTCAGAAGCAAGTAAGCATTAGAACTCAGTGTGTGGTTGCTGAGTGTAATCTCTCTGATAGTGCTCTTACAATTGTCCATCCGAAGGCTTAGCATTATGAATCAGTATTTACAAAATTCTACAGTCATCTTGATTTCTTAATACTAAACTTTACCTGTGTTTGAAAACACTTGCAAAGATTTTTAATCTGGAAGTGAATAGTGCCTCAGCAAATACAAACTATTTTTACTAAAGCATGAGTCTAGTGTTCTTGCCTAGTGTCTTTTCAGATGAGATTTCTTTTGAACAAAAATAAGACTGTTGCCATGATACCATGGATGAGAGCATCCAGATACTCTGTATGCAGCTTAGTGGCATGTGATTCTAAATGTCATTTGCTTTGTGGTTGAAGAGCTCTGGTATTATGTTTAGTGTTTCAAGGTGTACTAGTTCCTTTAGGTAGTCATGAATATGCTTTTAAACCTCTTAAAAGCAAGTCATTAAATTCTACTTGAGAAAGCTCACTATGAAATAAAACAAAGGAATTTCATGCTGATGCCAATACCATAGCTTTGTTTCACTGGCTAATAGCGGTCTTGTTTTTGCATGAGCATATCACTCTAAACTACTGCTGTATCTACAATCCAGGGAGAAAATTAGCATTTGTCCTGCTAGTTAAGTTTTCATTATTTACCAGAGTAGTGCATATCCTATGAATTTGTGAAATGTAGGCCTGAAGGTAAATACTATTGAGAAGGCTCTCTTTTAGAATTTTATTTGAGTGGGATTAAATTCTAGTTCTCATTCTTTATTCATCTTTCTAATCCCTATAAGACTTAAACAAACTTGCTAGGTTTAGGTCTTTCTCTAAAGCTTAGTTATTTTGTGACATGATATGGCTAGCTGGAGCAATAGCTGATGTTTACAGATTGAAGAAGCCCAAGCCCAACTCAAGTTAGCAAATACAGGTATTTGGGAAACACATGAATGCTTAAATTAAAGAGAAGCTGCTGCATTACTCCTGCAGTGTTTCTTTTTTTTTTTTTTTTTCTGCTCTTCTTCATAGTATACTGGAAGACATGCTCTTAGAAATGCATCCATAAAATAAGTAGCTTCTTCTAAATACTTAGTCTGTGACTTTGTTTAAAGAGTAAGATGTTTGTGGGGGGGGAAAAACATTAGAAAGTAAATACTATTAATATCCATTTGGATGCCACAAGCCTCCTGTGATTTATAGGAACAGATAATAGTTTTCTACTATGTTACTTAAGACTCAACTTTTTATTTTGGTTTCGGTAGCTTAAAGCTATTCACCAGCAGCTACGGGCTTTGACCAGAGCATCCTTACCTGGACTGAAAAGGAAAAAAGGGAAAGCTAAAAGGGAAAAAAGGAAGAACAAGGCAAAATCTGAAATAAAAAGCCATATTCAAAAGAAGAAAGACCTAAAACACAAGTGGAAGAAAAAGCAGTCTTTAAACATGTAAGTGTGGGGGACTTGTGTGGGTGTTAAATTATTTTAAACTGCTGTTACTGTGGTATACTTCTTGTTACAGACAACCAAAGAAAACCACGCAGCAGATCTTGTTGGCACATAAGTCAGAAGATGATGGTGCCAAGCCTATGAATTATGATGAAAAAAGGCAGCTGAGTTTGGACATAAATAAACTCCCTGGAGACAGACTGGGGAAAGTAGTCCATATAATACAGTCAAGAGAACCTTCTCTGAGGAACTCTAACCCTGATGAGATAGAAATAGACTTTGAAACTTTAAAAGCTTCAACACTCAGAGAACTAGAGAAATATGTGGCAACCTGTTTGAAGAAGAGACCAAGAAAGCAGCATGGTATGTAGCATAAATAATGCTTTAAAAATGTCTTATTAGACCAGTTCTCTGTTTTGCTGCAATGTTAACTTCTGTTTCATGTACAGCTAAAAAATCAGAGAAGTCAAAAGAACAATGTAATTCTGAGAGGAAACGAGAGCTGGAGAAGAGACTACTGGATGTCAATGGTCAGCTGAACCTGAAGAAAGGAAACTGCAAATGTAATGTGACTTTCATTCACAACAAATAGCTTAAAGTGTTGTGCCTGTGTACTCTTATGCTGTTGGGGATTTTCTCTTCAGAATATTTGGGTCTTAAGCTTCCCTTCGTCAGTCTGAAGATTGTTCCTAGGGTGTCACAGCAGCAAATTAGACAGGACAAGTAACTCATTGGAAATATCTGCCTTATTTCTTGTACCTAATCCTTTATTAAGGTAAAGATGGTAGATCTTGCTTCTGCAGTAGAAGACAAGATACAACAATGGGGCTGGTGAAGTTGATGTCAGGCATGCTATAGCTGATGGCCAATGGTAAACTGAGAAATCCAACTAAAGACTGTTATCTCTACCCCTAATCCTATTCTTCTGGATTAGATGGCCAAAGCCTAGCCCAGTGCATTCATGTGCCTTAAAAGGCTAGTATGGGTTGAATAAATTTAGTACCAGAGCTGTTTCTTTAAAGAAATAAGCAATACCTGTCACTCCAGTGCTTTGACATGAATCTTACAGTGGTCTGGTTTTGATCCCTTCACAGTGTAAGGAACACTGAACAAATCCTTTACCCTGACATATGAAAACAAAGAGGAGGAAAAAAGCCCTGCAATTTTACTTGTTTATAATTCACTTTGTCTTGCAGAGATCCAAGAATAACAAACTTATACTGGTTTGCCTGCAGACTCACTATTGCCATTGTGCTAGCAGAACTTCTGTATCGACAGCTGTCTTTAGGCCTACAGAATTGCCTTAGGAGACTCAATTCAGTTTTTCAGGCAATAATGCATTTCAATATCAAAAGCCAGAAATTCAGTACATCCTTGACCATATTGACAGTAACTGATGGATCTCATGCAAGGAATGAGAACAAATCAATGTGGCCGTTACTATTATAGATCAAGTTGCTCCTCATTAAACTAGTGAGTACTACTATTGCCCTTTATTGGATAGCTATTAAGCTCCTATGTGAAAACACTTTTCTGAAGTGATAGAAGCAGTCTTGCAAGGCATAGGCTTGTGTTCAACATAAGCTCAGGCAACGATTTTCCTGTCTGGTAATACACAATGGCTTGAAAACATCCTAGAAAGAACAACTGTAAGAAGCAGCTAAAATCAGTTGCTAAGACCCTTGGGAAAAGGGTGGAAACAGGCTAGATGATCTTTAAAAGTGACACTTGGCTTCTTTAAAAGGAAGAGCTTAAGCAGGCATTTAGCAAAGACATGTGTCCAAGGAAACAGGTATGTGGCTTCTTTTTGTTAAAACTTCTGTTGGAGCAACACACTTAAAAAAAAAAAATATATATATATATATATAATATATATATATTTTTTTTGACTATAAAATATAAACTAAGTTAAATCAACCCTGTAGATGCAAAACAATTAGATGGTGGTGAGGTGGCAAAAGATACAATATGATGATTTGGGGGTACATATGGCTTGGGAAAGAAGAGTTATCTATTGATAAAGGCCTCAGTGTGCAAGTTTGGCAGTGGCAACAAACAGAAACAGACTTTCCAGCAGGAAAACTTCTGGGGAAAATTCTACTTGAACTGGCTTAGCAGAGGCTATAACCTAGGATTACAAGTTGTGTGGTTACAGCTCCTCAACTTAATCTCGTTGATATAACTAGCTTGCTGCTGGTAAATATCCCTCTTCTATAAAGATTTAAAATCTACTGCTAAGCTGACAGGGAAATGGTAGAAGACCAGTGGGAGCACAGACCTGCTAAGGTGGTTCCTAGTCTTGTATGTGAAGACTGATTGCAGGGTTCTGAATTCTTCCTTTTTGTCCTTCAGTTGAAAGCAATGCTGAGTCTGGTATTGGACCAAGCCGACTGAGTGACAGCAGCAACAGTAGCAGCTCCTTGGACTCTGGCAGCAGTACCAGCAGTGATACCAGCAGTGATTCTAGCTCCTCAGATAGCAGCAACTCTGAATTAGGTCAGAAAGATTCCTTTTGTTTCTGTTCAGGCAGAATATCTGCCTCTGGACTTAGTACCTACTGTTCCAAATGCTTACCAAGAATCTGTCATTCTTGTTTACTTGTTCCATGTTGAAGGCTTAATTCTAGTGCTATTAAATGAATGTCTTTAAACTGAGTTTAAAAAAAAATGAAACTTATCAATGAAGAATTCTAGATTAAAAATCAATGAAGAATTTTAGATTCTTTTGCTAGTAAGAGGTCTGTATATCTAACTCGGGCATCTGGCTATCAGGCTATAACTTGATTGTTATTTTACTCATTTTTTGAAAGTGTGATTTATGTTCATTGTTCAGTATGCCACACAAAGAGAGCCTTACCTTGTTGGTGAAGTTTAGTCCTTAAGCCTAGGGACAAAAGTACTAATACTACCAACTGTAGAGCCAAACTCTACCCTGCTGCTTAAGTTGTCTCAAGCTTGTTCAAGGGACACTAGCACTGCAGCATCAAAGCATTGCAGTGATGCTTCTAGGATGCTTTGTCTGTTTGGGACAGAATAGACTTCCTGAATGTGAGGTGTAGATACCTGTACGTGGTAACAGTCTAAGGCTGGATGAATCCCGTGCAGGCTTCTTCAGCATGGAGAAGCAAATGCAGTGTAACTGTTGTAGCAAAGATCTTGCTTAACTTTATCAAGTTCAAGTATTCAAGATAACGTTTCTTTCCATGTGAGGTTTGGCTCTCTGGGTACGATTGCAACTTATATCTTGTATGTGTGAATAATGCAATGTATGTGGATGACTGACTTTCTTTTCCTTCCCACTCTTTCTGCCCTCACTGTGTTTACTGTTACAGAAACATGCTCAAAACAGATTAAAACCAGGCAGAACTGTCCAATTTCTATGGAGCAACCTCAGGTAAACTGACTGAAATGTATATAATGTTTTTGCTCTAAGCAGTTACTTGTTACATACAATGTTATTGGAAATCACATTTCCCAAGCTCTACTCTTTATTTCCTGTTAAATTTATGAGTATAGCTTGAATACTACTTGTTACATAGGACTGACTGAAGTAGATTAAAAACTTGTTTGTTTAAAGTAGTTTGTTTAGCTGTACAGAAGCTGAGGTACTGGGAGAACTTTTGTTTTACTCCTTACAAACACAAACATTGTGGTAGCTCACTGTTGGATGAAGGAGAAGGGAAAACATAAGGAGAAAATGCTTTGCCCCTACTTTCCCACCTACCAAAAAAAGCCTTTCCAGCTTAGTCTTTGAGTATAAAATTGACTACTGTGCAAACCTTGCTTATTTTTCCCTGCTTATTTTTTATATATGAATAACCTCACTTCTACACACCTTAATTGCATGAGTATCCTAGGTATTTTCTGCTATATTTCTGTGGTATCATTTTGAGCAACAGCAAAGTTGTATGAAGAAACACTTGATGCCTCTAAGATTGAATTGCTCTATTCCTGTATATGCAGTGGGTGTTAATTCCTGTCAGGGTTGTCTCTGCCTTTCACAGCTTCCTTTAAAGCTTCCAGAGATGGAGACCTCAAATTTCAAAGCAAGAAGGATGAAGGCTTTGCAATGATCTTATGACAGACTTGCTTTCGTATAAAGTACTTAGTTTGATATAGGAATCCAGCCTGTGAATTTGCAAGGATGAAGAAGCATCAGCTGAATAATAGTCAAAGACTTGAGGGGAGGAATTATGCAACGCTTTTTTGTTCTATAAAGCTCAGTCTCTGCAAAAGCAAAATGACGACAAAAAAATGGAGAAAACAGGATACAGGAATTAAGTTGCAGTTTGGTCAGTTACAACAATGCCAAACTGACTTAGAATAACAGCAGACATAATACTTCACAACAAAACGCAGTGTGATCATTTGGTGATTTTCTGTATCTATCAAACAAAGGTAGGGCAGTTTATTTCATAGGGCTTTGTCACCTAAACTCCTTAGTAACACCGAACTACAAATACAAGGGCTATTAGATCCTATAAATAGTTGAAATGAGGAAAGGGGTCAAATAGTTACTAAAAATTAAGATTTGACTTAGTAATTACTTCAATCTCCTTCCAGAAAATACCACTGGGCTTACAGAAGATGCCCTGTGATGCTGTTCTGCAAGTACAGCCCTCATCTTCTACCAGTAGCTTGCAAACTTCTGGATCATCTGAATTGCACCAGCCATCTCCAAGTGTGCTACAGAGGCTTCAGACCTTACAGACTAGATCTCTTAAACCACCAGAACAAAATGCCCAGTCTCCCTCAGGTAATATCTTTATGCAAGAACCATGCTATTTGATTAAACCCTGAAGAAGCAAGGGGTGGCAGAACTGATGTTCTTACTGGCCAATAGGCTTATCTTAAAGTTTTGGAGGCATCAAGTGAGTAATAACACAAGTTCTTGCAGAGTGTAGATTATAAGGAGCATGATGTAAATAAAAGTATGATCAGATAGAATTTGACATTACTCTGGCACTTATGCTGGGGCAGAAGAGCATTAAAGCAGGGAGATGTGTTCCCTCCCTCAATAAAGAGAAGCAGCAATTGGAGACAAAATGGCAAAGGATGCCTTAATGAATCTAAGGTTACAAAAAGTATTCAACTTCCTAGGGCAGGAATTAAATGCTTAAACCCACCACCACTGAAGTTAACGTCAAATTCAATATTAACCAAATTTGAGAGCCTCAGGTACTCTGAACTGGTTATTGCTTGCTATCCAGATATATCAAATGGAAGTTGCTTAAACTTGATTAAGTAGCTGTTCTTTTTCCCTCCATCACATCAAAAGGTCTACTAACTTTGACAGTTCTGAGGGTTTGAGTAAAAGACAGTTTGAGCTAGTTGCTGATAATTTGAAAAATGAATTTAAAAACTAAAAAAAAATAAATAATAGAAATAACTGTCTTACAGTACAACTAGGATACACAGCTTCACAGCTAGTTAATCCATGACTGTAAACAGTGACCTAATTTTGAGATGTAGGATTATACTTTGCAAGATATGGGGAATCAGTCACCTTTATTTTCTTGGGTATTATCACAACTATGTGCTCTGCACGATGTTCCAGGCACCCAAATGTCCGAGTGCTCCTAGGACAAACTAGCCTTTTGTCACTCAATATACATCCTCTTCCAGAGGTGAATGTATCTCTCCATCACATTCACTTCAAATAGCTTTTTTTAAAGCACATGCTTACTCCTTTAAATAAGATCTGATGTAACACTCTAGGCTTGAGCATGATGCAATGAGGTTGCTTTAGATCTATAACAAAGCCCTTACCTCTAAAAGACTACTAAATAAGTAGTTCTCATCCTGTAATAAGAACCTGAATTCATGGGCTGCAACATAAAGGGAAAGTTGGCACTATCAACTTCAAAATGTACTATAAGGCTTCCTTTATTTCTCTTCAGTGCTACAGGCTAAACTCAAGTAGCCCTGGTAGACATAGTCAAAAACCTACCCTGTAAACCTGCAGTTGTGCAAAAGAAATGAGCAATTAATACTATGTTCTCGCTCTCTAGAAATATCAATCCCTGTAAGTTCAACAAAACTCTGACTTAGGAGGATAGCTCCTGTGTAAATGTTGCTTTTCTTCCTGCTCCTAAAGGCATAGGAATTGGGGCTTTCAGGATTATAGATCAGATGGTGAAAAATTCAGTCGATGTCTGTCTCAATACATACTTGGAGAATATTCTGGTTAGAAGGCCTCTGCGTATGTTGGACTCTACATAAGGAAGCTATTGTTATTGTAGCAACATGATCTCTTCAATCTTTGGGTATTAAATTATTTCTCAATATGGTCTCAAACAAAGCTGCTTTAGCCAGGTTTTAATACCTTTATTTTTATTCCATGGGTTGAAATTAACTCTTCTCTTGGAGCTATGAGTACAAGAATGTTTTGTCCCTTCTTGCAAGAAACAACTACCCATTATAATTTGCATCCACTATCTAAGGTCTCAGTAATATTGCAGTTTCAATATCTTCTATTGTTCAATGGCTACTCTCCTATGCACTCCTGCACAGAGAAAAGGTACCACTGAACTAAAGTAATAGAGCTGTTCTCTATTCTGATTTGTAGAGGAGGGGCAAACAGCTTTACAAATGTAAGAGCTGCCTTCTGTCACCTCCTATCACATCATACCATGTTAAGGGTTAGGAGCTTATATCAGTTTATATTTTACTTTGTATGTTGCTTAGAATCTGAGCAGTTCATGTTATAAATCCAAAGTGTTAATTTAAGAACACACTTTGACTCCCATAACATGAATTAAATCTACTTCTACCCTAGTGTTTACAGAAGCTAGAGGGGCAACAGCTTACTGCTCTGATTCCCTATCCTTCATATTGTTACTGTATAATAACCCATATATTAAGCAATCCAGGGTATATTTTGAAGTCTAATTTCCTCTTCCAGGTATGCAATATAACTTCCCAGGTTGCCAATGCTGATTGAGTAAAGCTGAGAAAACAGCTACTATACACAAATCAAATAAACTTCAAAAAAAGGACAGTGAGAGAACCACTGATCTGCTATCCTTAAGTCAAGAGCAAAGTATGTACTATAATAACTAATTGATAACCAAGGCTATCACCTTAAATGTACAGAACCTGGCTTAAAGAAATAAAACTTCAAATGTCTGTACACCACTCTGTTTACAAAATAATGGGATGCTGTGCAGTTCTCACTTCTGTTGACTTGCTCCTTTTTAAAAGGAAGTTAAAGGGATGCTATGTTCTTGTTCTGTATTTGAAATATATAAAGCACTTGACTTTGATTAAAGGACTTAACTTTCTGACTTCAGTACAAGGGATAAGTAACTCAGTATTCCAGGAACTTTGAGAGCACTGATCCTCCTCTTGCTGCAGAACTCCGGCCTTTGAATTGTGTTCTGCAGAAGCTCTTTAGAGCTCTTTGCCCTGTGCCTTTGGATTGAGAGTAATGTGCTTAACTCTTCACCCTGGGACAAACTTGCACTTCTTACAAGAGAAGGGGTTCACTAAAAACTGCAAAAGACTGCATTGGGCTTTGTGCATATTTCATACTGAAGACTGAGCTGGACACTGAATCTCAAAGCTGAGAACCAACTGTTACAGACATTATTTTTGTTCCTTCTTCAGTCTTCCCTCTCCTAACAACTTGTATACCCTTGAACAGGGCAGGGAACAAGCTTCTGAAAACCTGATGAAAGTAAAAGGCACAGCCTTATCACTGAGCTCTTTAACCCTGGCCAAAGAATAGTTCTTGAGTTACATTTAACAAACAAACAAAAAAAAAAAAAAAAAAAAAAACAACTTGATAGTCCCTGATCTACACATCATCCATATACATACTAATCCATTTTTTTTAAACACTTGTAACAGCTCAAGCAAATAATCATTCCTTAAGTTTCTAGGCCTTCTAAGACTTGAATTCTACCATGAGACTATCAAGATCCTGCTTTTCTATTTTGTATGTAAAAGGACTGGGAAAACAAGCAGGAATAAAGCTTGTGGGAAGGGTAGGGGAACGTAAACATAGCCCAAAATTGACCTTTGCATACTTAACTGTTTATTGCTTAGTCTTTATTCCTCTTAATTTTTATTCCTAACCTTCACATAATTTCTCCTGCACCACTCTCTCTTTTTCCATTCCTTGCTATTTCAATTTTGCATGTGTATAGTTGTAGAGGGACTCCTGTGTTTAATATATAAGTACTCAATGAGGAGACTTTGCCTTTGAGTACATATGAAGTTCAGCATTTTGTTGCACAGCAGACCTTTTAACAGTGTTGAGTGAGTGGTTACGTGCTATCTACCCCTTCCATAACAGTGGTGCCTTCTATAATAGTGTTGGTTTGACTGTTCCTGCAATTATACATGCCCCAGATGTTCTCAGCTTTATCTAAGAAAAACCTTTCCATTATTAACACCTCGTAACAAAGACCAGAAGCACTGGGTGGGGAGGGGATGACACATTGAATTTTGGCTGGTATTTGTTTTTTAAACAACAAAAGCTTTGTCAATCTGGAACTGTGAATCTAATCTATTTTTCTATCTATTGATGCAAAGGGTAGAGTGCGCATAGGTCAAATAGATTTTTAGGATGGGTTACTTAAAACACTTACTGAATTTTGTAGATGATCCTACTGTCAAGCATTTCTGTAAGGCTACCTGCCTATGAAATGATCTCTTGAATTTAGACTTGTTATGATTCTGGTGCTGTGTATCGCTGAATTCAGTGGTGGTTTATTAAAAAGATTTACTTGTGAAACTGTTATCTATAATCTTTCCTTAGATTAAGGGTTTGTCAGTGAGAGGTTCTGTAAAGGCTGGTATGGCTGTAAGCAGCTTCACAATGCTTCAAAATCCACGGTTGTAGATGCTTTGATGCAAAGCTTCAGATTCCTGCATTATTTCTAGAGCTTTAACAGACATGACTGTGAATTAAAATGCATTTTAAGTTTGCTTCAGGTAGGTTTTCTTGGTAGGTATAACAGCTCAACTGAAATTTGTTAGAACCAAGAGTTAATTTCATATCTGTAGTTGAACTGAATCGTTCTTTTCTCTAATCCAAACTGGAGCAAAGTGGTCCAAGCCAACTTAAAGGCGAAGAAACATACCTGGATCTGGTAGCGTTTCTGTAATTTTGAACCAAATGGGAAGAAAAACCTACACTATGAATCAAGTCACTTTATAGAATGACTTAATGTATTATCTTTTAAATTTGAGGTAGCATAGTCTGTAAAATCAACATAAGTGAAAGCCCTTTTTTATTTTTTTCATCAGGTTATTGTAACACACATAATGGTCAAAATGTTCTAGAGACAAAATTCCAATTTTCTCCAGGAAAGGTAGGTGAAGTCTTGTGAATTCATGTTTTCTGGAATTAAAAAATGGAGAGGTGGGCATAAGAGATTGGATAAGAATAGCTATAAATGCTTTAAATGATAAATGACTTTTGAAGTATTTTGCTACAAAATCTCAAAAATTGATGTGTAAATGTTTAGACTACTGTATTTACATAAACATTCTAGACAAGCAAGGATGTTTTGTTGCAGATGGTCCCAAATAAGTCCTTCAAAACAATATTGTGCTAATGTAAGATCTAAGCAGATAATGAACGACAGAGTAAAAATAAAAACACCCTAGTATCTGTATTATTGCTTCTTCTATATCTTCCTTTTCTGTTTATCTTGGTTTTCCTTTTAAATAACTTCAGGATACAGGAATTAGGAATATAGATTCCTGGGTAAGCTTATGTAAAACGATGATGCTTCCAGCTCCAATAAAAACATCCGCTGAGAGTTTCAAACAATTCAGGAAAGTGGCATTAGAGAAAAAGGATGGGCAAGACCAGGAATTAAAAAGGCCTCTGGTGCAAGCTGAGAGGGAACTGCAAAACCTTCCTCAAGAAAAAGAGAGGTTTGTAACCACATGTTTAAAAGTTATTTTTTGCTTATGTGTTACCTATGCACAGGTTCTACCATCTGGATAGCTGAATAATTTTGTGGACTCTCTAAGAAACATAAATCCAGCCTCAGGCTGCTTAGTTGATGCAATATGTGTCTCGCATCATGAATAAAGATACAAAAGTGTTGAAGAACCAAAGCTTTATAAACGGTACCATTATTTAAAATTCTATAATAAATACTGTTAGAGTGGGCGCTGTTACAGTTAAATAAACTGGCTAGTGACACTAACTAGTGGAGCATTGGCCTGATGCTCCACAATTGCACTTAGAATATAAGAAAATAAGTGTACTAATGCAGTTCAGCAATTCACTAATGACTGGTTAGAACCTTTATGGAATCCATTAGGTATTTATGTATTACTCGATTAGTCAGAGGAGAGAAAATTAGCAGCTTTTGAGTTAATAAAGGCCATAGGCATGTGTATCTTGCTGTCCAAAACTTTGATCCTGGGTGGCTTGGCTATTCAGGAGTAAGTGGTTCAGATTAGGCAGCTGCCAAGTGTCAGGTAACCACCCAGTACTTCAGGTAGTTGTACCACTCTGAGCACAATGGCATGTCCAAAATGCACAAAGTTGTTTGTTTTTATTTTTCTCGAAACGTAGTCAAGAAGCTACTGTTGTAGTATTCAACACTAATTATTGGCAGCCACTGTTTTAGTGAGTGCCACGTAAGTATCCCAGCCTGTGGTCTATTATTAGGTCTATTATTAAGTTCAGGGGGATAAGTGACTGCCTACTAACTACGACACTGCAGTAATACTGTAAATAGCTATGTGCTATGTTATTGAAACTTGCTGTAGAACTTTCCTCTTTGATACTCTTTTTTTTTTTTTTTTCCTTGTCTGTTTTTCCCTGTTCTAGAGTCAGTGCCTCATGCTACTGTCCATCACTGGCTGTCTTAGGATCATTTGTTTAGAGTGTGTTGGATCTCGCTTGAAGTCCTCCTTCTCCTTACATTAGCACTACTGCTTTAGCAGGACTTGTTAGAGATAATAGTGCAGCCTATACCTAACAGCTACAAGAGCAACTGTTTTAGTTGGCAGTGACGGTTCTTTCCCTCCTCACTGACATGTAGCATAACCATTGTCAGTTCCAGGTAGTTGCCAGAGCTACTGAATCTTTTCTTTTTCAATTTTTTTTTTTTCCCAAAGACCTGACAGTTCCTCTTTGCACTTTTTTGTACCTTCTATAAATAATTCTTTGCAAGTCTTTAGGATGATAAAGATTCCCTGGTGTATGATACTGCTTTTTGTCCAACTACACCATTTTTAATGCAAGAGAAGTATCTATGGAATGACATCAGAGATGCTTGCCTGAAGTTAGTGAAATCAAACTCAAATAGCTAGTTGAAAAGGAAGAAGTTGGAAGAATAACATCGCTGGCCAAGAAAGCAACAGAAAATTAAGTTTGTATGTTTTTCAAAGAATGTGACTTAAACTAAAGTTTTGTGTAGCATATATATTTAAATCCTGTGCACATATAGATGGGAAATGTACCATGGGCAGCCTTATCACACAGCATAAAAATTGTGTGTGCTGTATATCTTGGGAAGAGAAATTATGAATTAACATGTAAAATGGAACCACACCAAATGCCATTCACTGATTTATGTGCAGATTCTGTTCAGTAGCACAGGCTTGCTATGACGAAAATAAGTGACTTCTAGCATATGTTTGTCCCTTCTCCTTTCTCTAAAGGAGCCATGAAGGCACAGGATTGAATGTCATAGCAATAAAAGACTGCGAGTCCCCAAAAGAAGAGGATAAGACCAAACAGCTGCCAGAAGCTCAACCATACACTCTCAGTCAAGACCGTAACTTGGCTAGAAAAATGGAACAAGAACGCAGAAGGAGAGAAGCAGTAAGTTGCTGACTCTTAAAAAATAACATAAAATAAAGATAGATCAGGCCTTATTTTAAAGGACCTGGGCAATTGAAACTAACAGAACTATGCTACCTGAAGAGTTAGTCCAGAAAATGAAACTGAAGACTCAAATAAATCTTCAAGTGGCATTACGTGAAAAGCTTGGTCTTGTTACTCCTATAAGTTTACAATAATTAATTGCACAGTAACATCAAAATGCAAAGGGAAATCCCTGCCCTATTAATAACTTCAAACCTCAGGTCTTGCAGGTTGTCAGTCCTTGTCAACATCAAACATACAACATGTCAACAAAAGCGCTAGCCGTTCTGTTCTCTGAAATATCAAAACTGAGCCTTTATTTAAACTGATTGCATTTACTGGTATAGGTAATGAATGGTTTTTATTTGCTATGTTTAATTTTTTTCATAGTGTTGTACCACTGAATTTAAGAACTACAGTGTGATGAAGATCATACTAGATTCAGAAAAGGTCTTCTGAAGCTTTCATCCTGTTCAATGCTTTTCAGAGAGGACTTCAGCAATGTGCTTATGCAAACTTGTAGTAACAGGAAGCATACGCTTTTTTGGAAACAAGTTTTGTGGGTTGTTTTTAGATCTTTATATTTGGCCTGCATAGTATTCGTTACTAACTGGTCTGAAAAATACACCACTTTGCTTTCTTGCAGATGGCTTGCACAATTGATATGAACTTGCAGAGTGACGTTATGGCAAGTTTTGAAGAAAGTCTTGAATGAAAGCTGTAGTTAACGTAGAACTTGACTTTGACAATACTACCAACCACACAGCTTCGAAAATGTACTAGTCATGAGTTTAAACATTGTCTATTTTAAAGCGCTTTTAAGCTCTTGTAAAATGCTTAATATTAAAAGCTTGTTCATCGGCACAAGCATCATAAGATTTTTTTTTTTCTTGTTTACAATATACAGCAATCTAGCCCACTGTGTAATGGAATGTAGTTGTTTTTTTGATTAATGTTACATGTTTTGAGTGCATACATGAGAAAATATCAGCTTCTTGATTTTTTTCTCTTTTGCTTGAATCAATTTTTCAGAAACAATTGAGAATGTTACACTATGCATGGCCAAATTCTCATGTTTGTATTAAGTCAGTGTACTCAATATGCACCTACAGAAACTACTGTAAATCAGTCTTGTCAATTATGTGATTTCCATTAGAAGAATCACTTACTATGATGTATTTGCACAGAATCTGGGCTGTGACAAAAGACATAATGAAAATTTCTGCAGGGTGTGCAATGCTACTCATAATCATAAAACAATATTTCCTGGAAATCTGTAATTTCAGCAGCAAATCTAACTCACAAATCCTGTATATTCGCAGGATATGTATATGTATTCGCATGTATATGTATTGAGGCACAGACATGCTGATCTTTTGTTGAATGTATTTTATGCTAACATAACGTTTGGATAAGTGTGCAAGCATGTTTGCCAGGTGGTTCTGATTCTTCATGGGAAGAAATTAAAATACTCTACTTCTCTCTCCATTTTGAAAGGCTTTCTGATTAATGCAAGATTCTAATAATGTTGGGATGCTTATCTGAAGTGGGAACTAGTCTAAAAGACCTATTTTCTTCTTGGTTACGTATAGCTTTATCAGTAAACCAAATATAGGGCTGACTTGAAGAATTAATACCAAAATATAATGTGTACTGTAGAAAAGCTGGGGAAGAAGAGCCCCCATCAAGACACTCTAGTTCAACAGTTTGCAAACTTTTTTGTTCATCAATAAAATAAATGAAAAAATAAAGCATGCATCAACCAGTATATGTATACTTTATTTATAAATTATATACATGCACTATTCTACAACTATATTACATACATTATAACACACAAATGATGTAAATAGACACTACTTTTTTTGTTGTTTAATAACAATACAAAATATTATCTTCTTGTACCCCAGTGGATTGTCTTGTGCTCCACACATTCACATATGAGCTGTGTTGACATCGAGGCCTGGCTGAATCTCCACCTCAAATCTCCTGGGGAGAGCCCCAGGGAGACCTCTGGTCTATCACATTCCTGGATCAAAGCTGGAAGTGAAGGTAACGCTGGCAATGGTGTAATGTGGACCTGTCACAGACCACCCAAACAAATAACTGGATAAGAGTTTCTACAGACAGCTGAAAGCTGAGTTTTCATATACAGGAAATAAACTGCATTTAAATACATAAATGACAGTGAAGGTATGCATAAAAATGATAGCCTTATATTTCAGGCAGCTCGGTGAAAAGGTAGTGCTAGCTCCAAAATACACACATGTATTTCATCCTAAAAAGCTGCTTTGTATCTTCCGTTGCTATTGGTTGCACACTGGAACAGGCTCCCCAAGGATGTAGTCACTGCACAAAGCCTGTCTGAATTTAAGAAGCAGTTGGACTGTGCACTTGGTCATGTGGTCTAAACTTTTGGGTAGACCTGTGCAGTGCCAGGAGTTGGACTTGATGATCCTTATGGGTCCCTTCCAACTTGGGATATTCTATGATTCTATGATTGGAATAGTAGTAGTTGATTAATTTGTAGAAAGACTGTATATTGACAAATGCTCAGATTAGGGTATTGCTCCTTGAAGTATCTGAGGATGTCCTCATACATGAGCTCCATGTGGATGTACACTCATGTCCGCTGTTTGGGAGATTTGAGCACTTGGCTAGGAAAGGGACTCTGGGTGACAAGATGGGTTATGACAGAGTGGTGCTCTTAAGATGTCTTGTTTGCTATTCGCATTAAAAGTGATTTACCCCTACCTTCATTTCTTAATACATTGTTAATAACTATTTGTCCTACTATAAAATATTACAGTTCGCATTCAGGACTCCCTGCCTTGCCGCTGTCTGGGTTAATGCAAGTTCAAACCATCCTGCTTTGGAAATAGGAAGTGATGGAAGGGGAGGTGAGAATTTATTCTTTGCATTTCATCCATTCTATATAGCCACATGTGTAATAGAAATGGTATGAGCTGGTACTTTTGCCTATTCAAAAAATAATTCTAGCTTCTATGACAGTTTCTCTGGTCACAGCATCACCTGCTCACCAAGAGCTATAAATGAAATTAGCCTTCTCTTATTGTGATGCATGGGGGGAAAAACACACTATTATTTTGTACTGCTTTAGATTGTCATGATGACTTGAAGTCATAACATCAGTGGTGCTATTAGTAATCTGATAAACTTTTTATCTGCATCCTACAAGTCACTTGAAAGATAATGGGTTCCTACCTACAGACAGGCTGAGTTCAGCAGAAAGGGAGATGGCCTCCAAATGTAAGCAGCAGGCCGATAATGGCTGCATTTTCCCAGAGCTCTCACCACTCTTGATGCCAGCAAGTATCCCATTTGTGCAGATATAGCCTGTATCCAAATACTGCTTAAGCAGACATTGCTTAAAGTATACAAATTACCTAACTATTAAAATGTGAACAAAGTTCTGATATTCCATTAAGTTACCTTGAACATTTGTGAAAATACCTGCACAAACACACCATTTTTATATTAGCCTCTACCCTAGTAGATAGTATCTACGCTTAAGTGAAAAGTAAGTTAAAAGCTTTGATGTTCTGTTGCTTTTCAATGGAACAAGTTAACTTTTTGTACTATCAGCTGGAGGGGAGGATGAGATTAGTTGAACTGACAGCAGATAAGTAGGTAGATGGCACATCATGGAGGGCAAAGCACACTGACAGAGCTTGTAAAACAATCTGCCCTTGGGTTTGTTTGGCTTGGAACCTGTTAGAAAAACAATTTAGAGCAGAAAACAGAAAACTCAAAATACAAGGACTCCAGAGAAATAATTGTTGTGTTTCTCAATTTTGCTTATTCATCTTCGCCATTAGTTGGCATGAGATATACAGATGATTCTGCTATTCTGGAGAATGTGTGGAAAAGATTTGATGTGCAAACAGGCCTGCCACAGGTGTGTAGGCACCATGGTCTTGGAATACAAAGGAAGCATTCCTCAGTGGAAGAGGAATTCTACTGCTTTTTGGCAGAGGACAGCTAAAGCAGCTCAGCTGGAGGTCCCTGAAGACACTGAGCCCAGGGTGGCCTGAAGGCAGCAACAGTCTCACTGTACAGAAGCTGCTTTGAACTTCCAGGTCTCCAGTGGTATCATCTTCCCAACTCTGATACTGGATCTGTATCTGAAGATTGCATAGCTAAACTCTATAAGCTTTTGCAAAAGTTGTGTGTCATTTTAAAGTTTTAAAATAAAGCTACCTAGGTAGTTAGATGTATAAGCTAGAAATAGATTTGGTTCTATCCTTGTGGGGAGAAAAAAAATAAAAAAAAAAAAAAAGCTGAGTTTTGTACAATAAATATGGCTTAGTTTGGCCAAGTATCTGCTTATAAGAATGCACATCACTGTTCCATTCTTAATCCCTCTTGTATTCAAGGTGCCTAATCTATGGGCTTTCATCAACCTTTCTTTGGAAGCAGGTGGAAGCTTGTGGTCAACTCCAGGATTTCCAACCTTGTTTCTCCAATTATTCTTAGGGGAGGTTTTCTGCTAATTCATTCTGGTGGCTTGTTTGTTAGGGAGCTCATTGACTACTGTGACACAAAAATATTGGCTGTTTTCCCTCTGCCAGACTTTCTAACTTATCTAACTGGATCGCCGGTCTACTCAGGTACACTATGGGAAAATCCTTAGTCTTAAAAAAAAAAAAACTGCAAAAACCTTCTTCCCTACAAAAAAGGTTATCAGCACAAAGGCTGATGTATAAAAAATCAGTTATGTGCTATTCCTGGGGTTCATGGTATGAGTAATTGGAGTATGAACGGAAGGCTCAGGCTTGGTAGGAACGATTCATATCATCCTGCTGGAGTCTGCAGAGGTTAGTTTCTTAACTGAATCATACCAGCTTCTGATGTTATTCCTTTTCTTCTTGCCTAAAACAAGGAAGGGAGCCTTAAATAGCCCAGCATTTTTTCCCCAGCAGCCTGATAAAGCTCCCAACCTCAAATCTGGGGGTCTTGCATGCAGCCAATAAGCACGGACAGTGAGCAGCGTGACTCACAGCATTTTCTACATACGTAAACCAACAACTGTTGTCAGCTGCTCTGGGCTACTGAGATTTCATTTCTTATTGATAAAAAGAAGTCAGGCAGTTTTTTACCACTGCTTGAAGATCTTATCTGTATCAGTAAAAGATTAATTTCAGATACCTGTTTTGTATTTTTTAAGATTAAAAATGCATGAAACTGGGCAATCATTTATAACATGCCTTTCTGCTGCTTATCTGATTTAAAACAAACAAACAAAAAAATTGAACATGTTGAAATCAGCATTAATTCTGCCACAGTTTTCAAAGGGAAAGGTTTCAACATCAGTGTCTATATTTGTAAGTCTGAATTTAGAACAAGTAGGAGAAAGCATTTGGTATGTTAGAGACAAAAATTGTCTGCAAGCTGTGTTCTATGTGCAGTTTAAAATTATATATATTCTTTCCGTATGTATGTATATCCATTTTTTTTAATAACTCATTAAATTACATGTGTTAGTTAACAAACACATGGTGTCTTTGCACCAGCTTCTACATGCACTGTTTGAAGGAGCATAAAACACCTTTTGGAAGATCTAATCCTCTGAACTCAGCTGGATCAAGCACAAATTCTGGTCTTGGTCAAATCACAGAATCACAGAATTTCTAGGTTGGAAGAGACCTCAAGGTCATCGAGTCCAACCTCCAACCTAACGCTAACAGCCCTCCACTAAACCATATCCCTAAGCTCTACATCTAAACGTCTTTTGAAGACTTCCAGGGATGGTGACTCCACCACTTCCCTGGGCAGCCTGTTCCAATGTCTAACAACCCTTTCAGTGAAGAAATTCTTCCTAACATCTAACCTAAAACTCCCCTGGCTCAACTTAAGCCCATTCCCCCTCGTCCTGTCACCAGGCACGTGGGAGAACAGGCCAACCCCCACCTCGCTACAGCCTCCCTTGAGGTACCTATAGAGAGCGATAAGGTCACCCCTGAGCCTCCTCTTCTCCAGGCTGAACAAGCCCAGCTCCCTCAGCCGCTCCTCGTAGGACTTGTTCTCCAGGCCCCTCACCAGCTTCGTCGCCCTTCTCTGCACCCGCTCAAGCACCTCGATGTCCTTCTTGTAGCGAGGGGCCCAAAACTGAACACAGTACTCGAGGTGCGGCCTCACCAGAGCTGAGTACAGGGGGACGATCACCTCCCTCGCCCTGCTGGTCACGCTGTTCCTGATACAAGCCAGGATGCCGTTGGCCTTCTTGGCCACCTGAGCACACTGCTGGCTCATATTCAGCTGACTATCCACCATCACTCCCAGGTCCTTCTCTGCCTGGCAGCTCTCCAACCATTCCTCTCCCAGTCTGTAGCTCTGCTTGGGGTTATTGCGCCCCAGGTGCAGGACCCGGCACTTGGCTTTGTTGAACTTCATGCAGTTGACCTCAGCCCATCGGTGCAGCCTATCCAGATCCTCCTGCAGAGCTTTCCTACCCTCGAGCAGATCGACACACGCACCTAACTTGGTGTCATCTGCGAACTTACTGAGGGTGCACTCAATGCCCTCGTCCAGATCATCAATGAAGATATTAAAGAGGACCGGCCCCAGCACCGAGCCCTGGGGGACGCCACTAGTGACTGGCCTCCAACTGGACTTGGCTCCATTCACCACGACTCTTTGGGCCCGGCTATCCAGCCAGTTTCTAACCCAGCGAAGCGTGCGCCAGTCCAAGCCAAGAGCAGCCAGTTTCTTGAGGAGAATGCTGTGGGAGACGGTGTCAAAAGCCTTGCTGAAGTCAAGGTAGACCACATCCACAGCCTTTCCCTCATCTACCCAGCGCGTCACTCTGTCATAGAAGGAGATCAGGTTCGTCAGGCATGACCTGCCTTTCATAAAGCCATGCTGACTGGGCCTGATCGCCTGCTTCCCCTGCAATTGCTGCATGATGACTCTCAGGAGGATCTGCTCCATGAGCTTTCCTGGCACTGAGGTCAAACTGACAGGCCTGTAGTTTCCCGGGTCTGCCCTCCGGCCCTTCTTGTAGATGGGCGTCACGTTTGCTAGCCGCCAGTCGATTGGAACCTCCCCTGATAGCCAGGACTGTTGATAAATGATGGAAAGTGGCTTGGCCAGCTCCTCTGCCAGTTCCCTCAGTACCCTTGGGTGGATCCCATCCGGCCCCATCGACTTGTGCACATCCAAGTGCCGTAGCAGGTCACCAACCAGTTCTTCATGGATAATGAGGGCCACATCCTGCTCCCCATCGCCTTCCACCAGCTCAGGGTACTGAGTATCCAGAGAACATCCGGTATTGCCGCTAAAGACTGAGGCAAAGAAGGCATTGAGCACCTCCGCCTTTTCCTCATCTCTTGTAACTAAGTTTCCCCCCGCATCCAGTAAAGGATGGAGATTCTCCTTAGTCCTCCTTTTTGTGTTGATGTATTTATAGAAACGTTTTTTGTTATCTTTAACGGCAGTAGCCAGATTGAGCTCCAGATGAGCTTTGGCCTTCCTAATTTTGTCCCTGCACAGCCTCGCTACTTCTTTAAAGTCCTCCTTAGTGGCCTGCCCACTTTTCCAAAGCTTATAAACCCTCTTTTTCCTCCTAAGATCAAGCCACAATTCTCTGTTGAGCCAGGCCGGTCTTCTTCCCCGCCAGCTCGTCTTTGGGCACGTGGGGACAGACCGTTCCTGCGCCATTAAGACTTCCCTCTTGAAGAGCGCCCAGCCTTCCTGGACCCCTCTGCCCTTCAGAACCACCTCCCAAGGGACTCCACCAACCAGTGTCCTGAGCAGCTCAAAGTCAGCCCTTCGACTTCGAATTCAAGTAAAATTTGGCTAAATCCCCAGAAGCCCTGCTGGCAGTTGTGCACAGGTCTGCCTTATTGGCAGTGACTCTCCCACATGGCCTCTACAAGCAATGGACCAGCCTGTACCCTGAGAAACACCATGGAGCGGAGGTGAGCAGGCTCTGCAATGAGTTGGATCAGGACTTAACGTGCAAGCTCAGTGCTGCTTTTCTTGCACTCAGCAACTACTCAGCCCATGCTTCTTCGTCTTGCAGAACTAACCAACTGCAGCATGTACCTGTATTTTGATAACCTGTAGGATCAATGGCTTAATATAGTCATGCTTTTTCTTGTAATTTTGGATTACATAAATTGTTCTAATCCTGAATAACTCTTTACCTATCAGTAGGTTCACACCTGATATGTGCTGACTGGGGCTGTTCTTTCTATCTCAGTATCTGCGGCCTCATATGTGACATCTGCAGCTAGTGGACGGGCATCGGCTTGGCTAATGTCCGCCTTGTATGGCTGAGATCTCAGTAGCACGTTGATCTCTGCTGGAGCCGAGCTGGTAAGAATGATCCAATTTCCTCTGCTAGCAAATTTCTTGATTAGAATAAATTGTATTTTTATAAATGCCCGTGCCGGAGCTCCATATCAGTGTGTTTTCCAGAAACGTGCACGCTGATGGCATGCACTTCAGGTTGCAATGTATTACAGGCTGACCTTTCAGAGGCCAACTGTTAAGGCCAGAAGGCAGCTTTACAACCAGGGGGCTGCAAGCGCGCAGCCACCTCCCCGAGCTTCACCCCCCGCGCAAGGGAGGTGAGCGCGCCCCAACCCTCCGGCGGAGCGGCGGCGCCCCGGCCCCTCGCGGGGCATGGCAGGCGAGGCTGCCCCGCGCGGCCCAGCGCCGGGGGGAAGCCGCTCGGCAGCGCCGGGGCCGGGCCGGGCCGCTACGGCCGGGGCGGCGGCGGGAGGGCGGCGCGGCGCTGTGCCCGGCGGCGGCAGGGCGAGGGCCGCGGGGGGCCGCGGGGCGGGCGCGCCGCTGCCGGTGCCTCAGCTCGGGCGGCTCCTGGCGGCGGCGGCGCTCGCAGCCCCTCCCGGGCGGCGGCGGCGGGGCCCGATGGCGAGACCCGGCGCTGCGTGCCCGCCGCCCGCCCGCCGGCTGCTGGCGGCCGCCCGGGCGCTGCTCTTCTGGGCGCTGGTGTACGGCTACTGCGGGCTGTGCGCCTGCATCGCCGGGCTGCGGCTGCTCTGGAGCATCGGCCGGCGGCCGGGCGAGACGTTCCGCCGGACGGTGCGGGAGAACCCCCCCGCCTGCCTCAACGACCCCTCGCTGGGCACCCACTGCTACGTCCGGATCAAGGTGAAGGCTCGGGGCAGGGCGGGAAAGGCCCGAGCGCGCCCCCGCGAGCGCGCCCCCGCCCCGTGCGCGCGGCTACCCTGCGCGCTCCCCGTGCCCGCGCGTCCCTGCCCCTGCCCCTGCCCCTGTCCCCCCGGCCCGTCATCGCGGGGTCCCCGCCGTGCGCCGCGGCCGCAGGGAGGAAGGGCCCCGGTCCGGGCCCCCCGGGAGCGGCGCCTCGCGGAGCCGGGGAGCTCCCGGGGCCGCAGAAGGCGTCGCGGATGTCCTAGAGCCGTGTTTGGGGTGAAACGAGTGGCGAGCCCTTAGTTCTGTGGGGTCCGGGCAGGTGCTTTTTGGCAGGTGGCACTGATCTGAACTAGCGAGGCTCCCCGCTGCTCGTGATCCGCCTGCTTTCTTTTTCCAGCATCACCGGGAGGCACGCACATGCTTCTTCAATCCTGTGCTGCATTCTTCTTCCCTACAGCGCCAAACTGCAAGTGGCTGGGTGCTGGGGAGTGGGGGCTGTGGCAGGACGGAGAGAGCTCTGGGGTCAAAGCGAACTCTGTCGATGTGACGGTCGGTCACTCTTTTCAGGCAATATGAAACCTGCTTGCCATTGGCTGCTGTATGGCTTTCCTACATGTATCGTACAGACCTGGACAGATTTCAGCAAAACAAAGACCAAAGCATGTTTCAGATAAGATAGCAATGTCCTACATGTGTCTTGGGGGACCGCAAGGACTGTTGCAATAACAGAAAAAAGGGAGCTGAAAGGAGCACCCGAAAAGGTAGAGGGTGGGCTTAGTTTGGGGCGTGTGACATTTAAACTGCTGCTGTGCAAGTGACGATCAAATCTGTATGGGTAAAGGCGATGTCCTTAAAAGCAATAAATAGATTAAAGTAAAAGCACTGAGGGCAAATCCCTAAAGGACACTAACTGAAAGAATCGGAATGGAGGAGGGAAAACCAACTACCTATGAAATGAGAATCTCTGGAAGAGAACTGAGAAACTTCTGTTATTTTAAAGGGGTCAAAGGCAGGGGGTGATACAGGGAATGGTGAAGATGATGTACTGGACCTAAAACGTAGTGAGAAGGTATCAGCAAGTGCTTAGAAATGTACAGCCATTTGTACTTCTAGGGACTCCAAATTCACTGCCATCCCAAAAGAGGAAAAATTGGTGTAACTTTGGGCAGAACTGAGCCAAAAGTTCCTACTATATCGATAGTGAATATGAAGATAAGAAAGCAATTATTTCCATTCCAGAGCTCTTTCCAAAACCAAGATGTAAGTTCATGTTTTTTTTAGTTGGTTGGTGAGTTAGCAGTGCCGAGGTATTTCAGAGAATCTGAAGCATCTCAGGCAAGAAAAACCTGTGCAGTTGCGATCCTCAACATGACATGAGATCTTGATCTACAGCAAAGGCAGGGATTTTTTCTTCCCTTTTTAAAATAGCAGCGATGGTGCAGGCTCTGACATTTGTTCAGCAGCTGTATGACCTTTCTTCCTGCAGTTTCTTTCACATGACTGCTAAACAGCACATTGTATTTTGTGAGTTAAGTCTTTGCTGACTTGTGTAACCACCCCGTGCCAGAATTCAGTAGCCTAGTAGGCTTAATTTCAGCTCAAGGACTTGACCTTGAGTTAGTGTAAGCTTGCATTTATTCACTTCAGTGGCATTTCAGTGTTCAGCAGCTGGACTGCTAACAGTGAGTTACTTGCCTGCTGGTAATTCTTGTAAGATCCATTTTCTTAAATGGTGCATCATAAATAGTGGCTAGGGTAGAAAGAAGATGATTACATTAAGGCTTTATTTTCTGAAGCAAGTCTGAAGCCTTGAACAGTAAAGGAAACAAGCAAAAAGTACTTGCTTTGTAGTTGCTTAACTTCGATTGCTTTATGTTTTTAAGAACGCATGGCATCCTTTATTGTGCCACACTGCAATGTGATGGTTTTAAATAGTTTTTAAATAGTTGCACAATCTTAGAAACTAAGTGAAAGTTTGAAAGTGCATTTAAAGTATACTATGTCTTAAAGTCTTTCCACAAAGCACATGCCCTGTCTGTGTGCAGAAAGGTCCTAGCTCCTGCGATGATCTTCACTGCCTAGCGTCCATGCCAGGTGTGTGCTCTTTCAGACCCATGAGTGTGCTCATGGCTGAATTGACACGCAGTCAACACAGCTTGGCACGCAGCAAGGACACCCTGCCCAGGACTGTAGCAGCTGGGGTGTGGGATGCTCAATTGGGGCAGTGGTACCTGATCTCAGGAACGCATTAGACTTCAGCTTTGAGAACGGACAATTTGATTTTTTTTTCAGGGACAATATGTTATTCCTTAGAGTATTGTCTAAAGCCATTTTCATTTTCAAATTCCAGTACAGCAGTTCTATGCCGCACTAAAAACACAATACTTCTTCTTTCGTTCTAGGATTCAGGGTTAAGATTCCACTATGTGGCTGCTGGAGAAAGGGGTAAACCACTCATGCTGCTGCTTCATGGCTTTCCAGAATTCTGGTAAAACTCCCTACAAGCTTTTCTTTTACAAATGAGGCTGCTTAAGATACCTGAGAGTGATGATCAAGCTTAAATATCCTCAGAGTGAACTTTTTTGTATATCTATGAATACTAAAAGCATTAAGTTCTAGTAGGAAACAAGCCATTGAAATTTTTAACTGCAGCAACCACAAAAAAAAAAAAATCCTGTAGTCTGACTTAATCCAACTATCTTTTTTTACATTGCCTGTACACTTTCATTCAAATTTTGGGGAGGAACTACTCATTTTTAATGAACTTCCCACTTGGAAAACACATAACATTTACACTGACATGGCTAAACTTAGGAATTACAGTTAAAATTAGGAATTATAGTAGAGGGTGCTAAAATGAGGATTCAAGATATGTGTGCAGTATGGATGGCTTTGTTAAAAATACTACATGTAAGTTTTAACTAGGGGAGGGGGAGAAGAACTGTGAGCTCTATAGGCTACTTTGCAGCCTAATTTCAGAGTGCTACTCAGGGAAGGAGGCTCTATTTTTAGTTCATCATAAGATGAATGATGAATCACAACCAACCCAAAATGTTTGTTTGTAACAAAGAAAAGCGGTCATGTGTCCAGCATTTGAACAGAATTTCTTGAGCTGTCACTGGCAGATTTGCCTAGTGAGGCATGGCATGCAGAACTTACACCTAAAAACAGTAAGTGAATAGAGGAAGTGGTGATGCCTGTAATTCAGCAAGTTAAATGATCCTTTTCCTTCCTAAACTCAGATATGGAGCTAGGCTCCAGTGTTGGAATTGTGATCTTTCAAGCTGGACTCAGGTCATGCCATGATAAAGTGACCCAGATGAAACAGAGGTCAGTTGTCTTCCCTTAGAAATTTCCTGGAGATACTAAAGGCATTGAGGATGACGGTAGAAAGTCATATTTATTACTTTACAATACATTTTCAAAGAAGCAGATTACTCTAATAATAAATTTCTAATTAAAAGTCTAAAAGCTGTAAACGTTGATTAGAAAGTCAGTTAGACGGAGGGGAGTTGCATATTCTATGCAAGGATTATGCATATCTTGCATAATATGTATTTAACGTGTATTCTAACACAATAAGACAGCTGAGACTAGAGCTAATTTCCCCTACAGTGGGAATAATATGCAAAATTCAGCATTTTACGTATTTATTCTATTGAGATCCAGTGTATTGTTTTCAAAATTCAGAGCTGTTTTCATGGTTTGCAATGGTAAATGATAATTAGTCTATAAATTAGTCACACTACAAATACTGATGTTGGTTTGTAAATTCAGTTAGTGCAGAATTTTAATGCAAGAACAGAGATTGTTCTGAGACCATGTGATAAAATAACCACAAGAGATTTTAAAGCAGCATCAGCTTTGTACTGTTTGACTAGCAAAAAAAAAAAAAAAAAAAGGATAAGATTCACAGTTGCAATTCTTAATTGTAACAAATCCTCTGCCTTCAAATGTCTCAAGGTTATAAGTAGGACAACTATAACCAGACAACACTGGCCTTAGCAAGTGACTGAGTACGTCTGAAGATGATGAAAGATCACTAAAGAATATAATGCAGCAAAGCCATTAAGTGCTTTAGATGTACAGGAACTTGAAAATCAATACCAATTTTGTGGAAAGACAATATTCAAATATTTGAAAATGAGCATGATGTATTGAGACAGCTGAGTACCTATAAAGATATGTGCTAGCTCCTAAATTTTATGCAAGCTACCCTTCAGAAATAATGTGATCAGAAAGTCACAGAATAATTTCCATTATTCAGCCTTATGAAAATGAAGGCATCCACCAGCTTTTCCAAATTATGCCTGCAGAACAATTGTCCAGTAGTTACATTTCAGATAGGGTTAAAGGATTTCTTTGGATATAAAGCCCAGTCAGCCAGACGTTTGGTGACTGATGGACTGTTGTGAAAACAGGAGATGAGGATAGCAACGAGACATGTCTAAAACAAACACAGTTTATTTATTTATTTATGGGCTTTGTTGATTCTTCTTACTCAAGGATATATGATAGCTACAACAGTTACCATGGCAAATTCAGCTTCCAAGTTATTGTATAATGCCTTTAAAAATTTAATTCCTAGAGATCTGTGCTAAGTATTGCATTTGCATTATACAGCACTGACATGAAAAGATTCTGACTGTTCTGTTTACATGAATACAAATTTCTATAATTAATGGGTATTATTGTAATATTACTTACGGTATGTTCAAAATCCCTACTGGGCTGGAGGCAAAGCTAAAGTGGAACAGCCAATGGACTGATACAGACGCTGTTTGAATTAAGGTAGAATTCTGTGCTTCTCTCATGATACCTGATGATTCAAATTCTTTGTATCATTTATCTGAGACTGTTGAAATGAGAGCAGAAATAAAACCTAGATCCTAGCAAAGAAGGATTCAGCCATTGTTACATAGACCTAGAAGGATCATGTTTTTTGTGTACCTTTCTATTGCAATGTAAGATAAGGCCATGTGTTTCTTGGTAGTGGCTATTCTGAAATTTATTTGGTTTTAATTAACAATTGAAGGCAAGTAGTTCTTGTAGGATCAAGCCTTCCATTTTCTTATTGTTTTTGCTTTTATAATGCAGTCATCCCCTCACTATGTACTAATACAGAATGAGGAATAGCCCAGGACTTATTAAGTTATTTACTTTGTATGTCTTTAAAGTACATAATGCTATCACTCTTTTCCATAGAAATGCAAACAATACAATACTTTATGCAGTACCAACACACTGTGAGATTGCTCTGGAACAATTCTGGTAGTATAGCAATACAGAGGTGTACATAATATAAATCATATGGAAGTCACCAAGTTTATTTGTTATTCATTGTATTTCTTTGGTTAATTTAGCATATGAATTATCTGACATTCCTTTTCTGAAGAGAAAAAAAAAAAAATCTGTCTCTTGAGGCATATTTCCCTAGTCTTAACAAAATTTGCATGTGAACAAGCCAGGGAGGAAAGAAAGCTTGTCAGACCTTTCTTTTTGGATGATATTATGGTTACAAAGATAAAACAGAATACTTCTCTCTGTGCTCTGCTTGCCTGCTTTGCCAGCAACAAAGGGACCATGACAGACTCTAGACACTTGAAATATCCAGGCTCTGGCCATGCCCCCTCTCTAGCAGCTGCATTTCCTTACTGGTGAATTCAAGAAGGGAGCACAAAATTGCTATAGCCACAAACAACTATCAGCATACCACAGAAAGAAAAAAGAATCTCATTGCAAACAAAGCCATGATAACTTACGTTCAGCTATCTGGGAGCAAAAGCATTGACTGCATTTTGGTATCATACTGCTTGACCTTATAACTCTGACTTTTTTTTTTCTCCTTTGTTAGGTATTCTTGGCGCCATCAATTGCGGGAATTTAAAAGTGAATATCGAGTGGTGGCCCTGGATTTGAGAGGTTATGGAGAAACAGATGCTCCTTCTCACAAAGAAAATTACAAGTTAGATTGCCTGATAACAGATATAAAGGATATTTTGGAATCTCTGGGTGCGTTAAAAGAGAAACTTCTCAGATCATAGACAATTTAATTTTCTGGGGAAAGAAAACACATTAATATCTATAATTGATTTCAAAAAAATGCATTCTGTTTAATATATACCCTTCATAGATGTGTATGGATATAAAGCTAAGGATACTCGTATTTTATGGACTATTATCAATACTAGCAGAAAAAAATTGTTTTCCGATTGTGACATGTATGTCGGTGTAAACAATATGTAAAGATGATTTTCCATCATAGTTTAAAATGCTGTGAAATCCAGCAGGACAAACCTATGGTCTTTTCCCCTAACTAAACAGACTTTCACTTACTCCTCCTACCCATTGCACTCAATGGGTACTGTTGTAGATTAGTCTAATAGCACTTGCAGACAAGAGAACTGGTATCAGGTGAAATTCTTCTAGCACAAACAAGATAGAATAAATGTTGTGGGCTTTCCAAATATGGTGACAGTGCATCTGCTGTATTAAAAAAAAAAAAATCCCAAAATACTACTCCTGCATGGTAGTCAGTGTACAAGAGCTGAATCACTGTGTCTTATGCAACAGTGAAAGCAACAGAACACGGAATACATTGCTCTCTGTGGCAAATACATGGTGTGATGATCTTGAACTAAAGCAAGTCTGCAAACTTTGTTCCTCCAGTTCAGCAGGAAATATAGCTGTTCTGGCAATAAACTAACACCTACTGAAGGGTATTTCTCCTCCATACCAATAAAAGGATGAGATTAGACCCATTCTCTGAACCATTAATTCCTTGGATACTCTAGGGATACAGTACTAGGGATAAGTACAACTTCCTGCATTTCACATGAAGAAATAGCAGAGCAGTGATGCCAGTCTTAAGGTTTGAATTTAGGATTTGTTTTGATTGTGATATTTGAATAGTGTCAAAAGATTGGGCAGGCTGTCCCCACACTGTGTTTACATTTTCCAACTTTCACTGGTTGTGTTAATCTCCATGGTAATGCCATGGTTATGCTTGTGAAGTACTCTCATCATAATGCAATTTCATAGGGATTTAAATATTTATGGGGGGAAAAAAAAAGTATTTCTGAGGCTTCCTATCATAGTTTGTTCTAACCCCAAGGTAAATTCTTTTGGAGAATAGCCATATTATATATATGGCTATTAAGTGTAATTCCCCCTTTTTGCATAATGGTGGTGTTTAATCCTTAGACAACCTCCCATATTCAAAGCAATTCATAAAGATTAATTTTGTTCAGGAAGGGCTCAGGACATCTCAGTCTTTCCGTTTGTGGTTTCAAACTCCAAACTCCCTAAACACAGTAACTGTACATGCATTATAACGACTGCAACTTAAATCATGTATTTGACCCTGAATTGGCTCATATGTGAACAGTGTGGCTATTTGGATGCCAAATTACTTCAGCTTCACATTTACACTTCAAGTGTGATTGAAGCTAAATTAAATAATTTTAATTATGTGCTAAATTTTTAGCTATAATAGTGCACTTTTTTTTTGCCTTTAGTAATGGAAGCAATAATGTAACTATGAATATAGTTACATTAATACATGTGCTGGACCACCTATTTTACCCAGAAATTGCAATATTATTTATGGACACAAATTTCACTGAAATAAAAGCACAAATCTGTGTTTATGTGGTAGGATACAACAAGTGCGTGTTGATTGGCCACGACTGGGGAGGAATGATCGCTTGGTTAGTGGCTATATGTTACCCTGAAATGGTGACAAAGCTGATTGTGGTTAATTTCCCTCATCCTTCTGTGTTTACAGGTGAGTTTTATAATAGTTATAATGTTACATATGTATATGTGTTAACCCAGACTATTTGCATTTTCATTAAGATTGTGTTTGCTTTGAGGTTGCTTAAAGAAGAACCAACTGCTTGCTCTTTTAGATGTTCAGTGGTTAAGTTACCAGAACTCAGTCCTCCTCACAATCTGGACTGTATTTTACGAAGCAGTAAAGTATTAGGTATTTTACTTTGGGAAATAATTTACTGTAGGAAGTGGGAGTGTTTGCAAGCAAATTTACTGATCTTTTTTCTTAATCCTGGAAGGTTCACAAAAACATAATTTTCATGTACATGAACCTGGCAGGATAAAGTTCCCTGAACATGAATGTGTATTGCATTATGCCTAGGTTAAGGTCTCACTGCATTATAAAAACTGTACAAAACAGCCTTTGTATAAGTGACAATCAGACTTTTAGTGTTTAATCCTGATTTAGGTGACAAATGAAACACTATGATCCTGTACAATATTCATTGCAACAAGACAACTTCTTCAGTCTGCATACGAGAGGAATGTGCTAGTTCAAAAAGAGTGCACTAGCAGAATTTGTTCTGTGATAGGCTTTGAGCTTGTCTGCTATCCAGAATGACAAAATATTTCATAGGTATTAGATCTGTGTTCAGTAGTTACAATGACAGTAGTATCTCACTGATTTTAACTTCTTAAATTGCAGGCTTTATACTGTTTCCATTCTGTAATCACCCCACTTGCCCAGAAATAGTTGAGAAAACTCAGTGAAGCTTTAATTTTCATCTCAGAACCGTTCATACCTATTGTTCTCACAGTGTTCTTGGCCACCTTTCTATGGTATTAAAGAATGTTTTGCCAGGTAGTTAAGCTTCACTTACCCAACAAAATGTCTGTACCACCACTGGAGCAATCAGGAGTTTTTGCAGCATTTTCACTAAGATTGGGAGCCAGGCTGTACAGAAGCAAAATACATATTACTATAGCTTTTCTTAGTATTTGTTTGCATATTTTTAGAAGTACAAAGCATGTTATGTAGCTTGATAAAGTCTCCCTGGAACAAATTTGTTTGACTGTGGATTAAATGAAAATGGCTTATAAATGGAGTATTCTCCATTGCCTTTAATATCGTAATCTTTACTATGATAAAAGTCTGGGGGTTAATTCTTTTTTTATTTACACAATTAATTCTGTAATAGCTGTTAACATCCTCCCAACCACTCCTAAGGGATTATTGTATTCATGCATTTGAAATCACTTGATCTTTGTTACATATCACTACTTTGGGCATACCTTAATGACTTAGTTACTTAATGCATGCCATTTCTCATTGCTAACTGATAGCAATTATGATACCAGATTTTTTGAGAGTTCCTTCCTTAGAATTTCCATCTCAGGATTTTTTGACTTACCACTACATTCACATATCCTAACATCAATGGACTGGTAACAGTGCTGTATTTGTTAGGTTAAGCAATGAGGTGGGGAAGTCTCCCTATTAGAAAATGGTGATTTATCCTTTCCCAATATTGACAAAATCTCTATAATCCTCTTAGTAAAATTAAATATTTAAACAAAATATTTGTACGTCACTCAATAGTGGAAATATTTTAGTTTAATAACATATTTGGAAACATAACAGTAACATATTAGCACAGAAAAGTCAAGTAAGCATTATTGATGATGGTCCATTAATGGCAAAATGCAGTTTAGGAGTGTGTAAGATATGAGTGCTTAGAAGGTAGCTGAGGCTCCAATTTACTTTTTTTTTTTTTTTAAACCCATTTTTATTCACTACTAGAATGGGAGTGCAACTTTGCTTTTCTGAATTTGCATTTCTAAAGGGTAGGTTCTAGACCTCCTGGTATCGCATACATTCTGTGCTTGCTTTTAGAAGTTAGACACCTGAATGTGAGTGTTGGCTTTTGCAATTTATCAGAGACACAAAATTTCAGTTTCAAAAAGGAGACTGCAAATTTGGCTATATCACTCTTCCGTTATATATTCTTCAATGTCTTTCAAAAGTGGCAATGTAATCTTGATTGTGGTTCTTGAAATTGCCAAGAAAGAAGACTTAGAAAAATTCTGTCCTTTCATGACCAGGATTGATGCTTCCTTTATAATGTGAGTGGATTATCATCTACAGATTTCTGTACATCACATCTTTGATGACAGAAATACATTAAGACAGAAGTAATACTTGCATTTATGCCTCTTATTCTACACCTGAAAGAATGCCTTAGACTCGCTACACAAATAGATCTCTAAGTGAAAATCTTACCATGCAATTAAACTCTCAAATGTCAGTGCTCTCACCTAATCTGTGGCAGGCTTTGCTGTCTGTTTCTATTACCACTTATAAAACAAGAAGTATATTTTAATGGCCACATCATATACTTACTCCTGAAACAGTAATCATCTTATGTAACATAGCATACTTGAATGTAGTATTTTTAAAGCATTCCTTTAAGTTTAAAAAATAGTGATATTAACAGTAATTTGCTTTGAGTCATCAGTTTTCATTTTTAATTCATGGGCATTTTTGTTTCAGAATACATTCTACGACATCCATCACAATTGATTAAATCTGCTTACTACTTCTTTTTCCAAATGCCATGGTTTCCTGAATTCATGTTTACACTAAATGATTTCAAGGTGAGCAAACTGAGTGCTCTTCTTTATATATTTAACTGTCAGCAATGGAAGAATTGCCTACCTATGTTGGTGCCTTCTGATGTAATGATAATTACTGGAAAAAATACAGAGCTTTCTGATTTTTCTTTGGTTGTATATATTTATACAAAGTAGAATATAAGTATATACCATCTGTGGGATTCACAATTGCTTTTGCATTTCTGGCAGGTACATCCTTTTAACCTCCATCTCTACAGTGTGTTGCTCCACCTCAGTAGTCAGCTGGTAATATTTTACTTGTGCCCATGCCATGGGACACATTTGGTGCCTGGAGAACTCCTGCTGGCTTAGGCAAGGCTTCCTGTGAGTGGTGGGCTATCCTCTCATCCCTCACTGCCTGCTTCAGGGCAAGCAGGCTGGGAGTCTGGCTAGCACATTCTTCCAGGTGATTAACTATGCCCAAGAAAACAGTAAGGCCAACACCTTACATAACATTAAACAATCAATACAAACATGTAGAAGTGGAAAAAGCAGCTGAAGGCATGCATCCTCCCAGACGCATGCAGCCCAGTACCGTGCTCCTGGTGCTGCATGCCTATGGGACTGCGAGCTGGGGAGCTCCCATCTCCTCCCTCTCACCCTCTCAGCTGCTGGGGCCCATTCCTGAAAAAATTGTGTGCCTGCAGCCTGCCTCTGCCTCTCACGTCGCAGTGCAGAACTGAGTAAATTGGTGATACTCATGTTTGCCTATACTTTAATTATTCTGGAGTAAGTTACACCAGAAATAAGTTTAGTGTGTGCGTTACAGATAGCTCTCCAATAAAAACATTTGAACCATTAATTCTATTCCCAACAACGTATAAATGGATTTTAGAAAGATGTGTCCTCTTGAATGAGAAAAATAACATTTCTTAGATATCTTGGGCTTTTTATTCTTCCTGTGTAGGTTCTGAAAAGTTTATTTACCAGCCAAACCACTGGAATTGGACGGAAAGGCTGCAGATTAACAGGAGAGGATATTGAAGCTTATCTGTATGTCTTTTCACAACCTGGAGCATTAACTGGACCCATCAACCACTACAGAAATATTTTCAGGTCAGTGTAACAAGAAATATTTTCTTGAAATATTTTATACAGAAATATTTTCAGGTCAGTTACCTTCCGCAACAAGGTAAAATATTCTAGAGACCTCTAGAGGCCAAAAACGTTATCGTGTCTTCTGCCACCAACATAGAAGAGAAAAAAGACAATTGTTTTTAAAGGTTCAACAAGTGATGAATGCGTTGAGTGTCAAGCAGCCTGATGCAAAGTTAATTTTATAATGTATCCACACAAAACAGTGAAACAACCAGAGTGCTGGTAAGGAAAATCTTTGTTCACAATCTGATAAAGTGAAGCCTCTTCCTCACTGACAGAACTCATGGTAATCACAAAAATTCATCTCTAAACGATACTTGCAAACAAATATTTGATGTTAATTTGTATTATAGCTCCAAGTAAGTTACCCTTACTTTTCCTTATAACTTTACAAAACTGTGTCTGGTTTCAATTTTATTGTGCTTGGGCTGTTTTTTATTAAAACATTAGTTAGTTTGTTTAGTAACTAACCCTTTTTGTTAACCCCTCTTTTTTTTTTGTTCTTACATAGATTTCATATTGCTCACTGGCACCAGTGAGCATGTATAGCAGGGAGCAGGCATAGACTAAGACTGAAAGCCAGCATCATAGGAAAGATTTTTGCAAGCTTAATATTTTCTCAAACAATTTTCTGATGGTTTTAACTTTTGTGGAAGTCACTGGCTTAGTGGCTGACACTCCGTGGTTATCTACCAAAAGCTTAACAGGGCCAGAGCATCTTTGATTCTGCTTATTCTCTATTTGTGACTTGCAGCCTCATAGCTAGCTACAAGGAATATACCAAGAGGAGTGGGTTTGAACTCTTTAGTCCCTTCCTGCCACCAGGCTTCAGCAGTGCTAAACCTCCTGCGTGCCTCTCTAGCTTCCCTAAACCCAGCAAAGTCTCTGCAGTAGATGAACCTTTCATTTTCCCTAGACCAAGCTTAGTGCCACCCTTACTGCTCTTCCTGTGCCTTCCATGCTGACCGTGGAACTACACAGCAGGGCCCCAGCATAGGGCTAACGAGGAGCTAGGGAGGCAGGAGCACCCTAAGCCTTGCTCGTCATATTTGCTGTAGCACCTCGCACCTGTGAGCACACATGGACCAGCTGCTTCTCTGACAGTGACAGGGAAGGAGCTGTGGCAGCCGGCAGCTGGATTGCTGTGGGATTCTGATGGGATGAGAAGAGTTGCACATGTCAACTATTGTTTCAGGCTTTTTGCAGGCTCAAGAAAGAAAGCTTAGTATCAGTTATTAATCAGAATGGATTTTCACAGATATTAATTACTGTTGATCACTATTAATTACTGTTAATCACTACCAATTCCTGTGTGTGTGTGTGCTTATGCACTGTTTGGTTTATTTTTTTGATGAAAGTGGGCTGGTACTGGTCACCTACATGTGAAAGGTTTCCAATCCATTGCTATTCATCTGGAGTTTCAGCTCTTCAGGGACTATTTTTTCTAGGAAGTTATTTCAAAAGAGATGATTGAAATTACCTAGTTCCATCCATCATGAGCACATTCTTGTATAAATAGCACAGCGGTCCTTCCATTCACTGTACTTTAGATACAGGCCCAGGAGAGTTTTCCCAAGGGAACAAATCTTGCAAGGCACTTGGCACAAAGGAATAATAATGAACTGTACAGTAGTGAAAAATATACATAAAAATAGTAAAGGTATCCAGAATAGTTTGAAACTTAAAGAGATTAATGTAAATGTACTGAACCAGATCATCAGATAAACAATTAAAAAAAATGATACTATGAATGAGCTATGGTTCAGTGGGTTGGGTCAGTTTGATTTGAAAAATGAGACCTAAATCCACTGCTACAGAAGTCATTTTAAGAATTTTCCAAGTTCATCCATCAAAATGAAATTAAATAATTATGTGCAATTAAATAATAATGTGACATTTTATTAATAATTCTTGATGTTATATATAAGTAGAGAGGAGGAATGTCTTCGAAGTCTCCAGTTTTGTCTGACATTAAACTAATGCATGCCATCTTTGTTCTTTGTCTTTCCTTTCTTACAGAGTGTAGTTTCTTAACTAACTGCTAGGTTTCAACCTAGCACTCTATCTGTCATAACAATTCATTCAGAATATCATTTTTATACATTATTGGTTTAAAATTGTTGTTTGAGCATCAGCATTGTAATGATTTGTATCTGATCACAGAATCTATTCTAAATTGTTGTATATTATGTTGCACGTTGCTTGTTATATTCTAAATGTTGCAACCAGCAACAATATCAGACACATAACTTTAGCATCCTTAAAAACAGTTAGAGTACTTTGAGTCACATTAATATTTTATTGGTGTTGTAGAAGATAATACAGAACCTGGAAAGCTTGCAATAAGATTATATGTGTTTATTTCAAAAGCTAAGTTGATTGAAACCTGTCTTGGTGATTTCTATAAAACAAGACTAAACTAAGTGTATTTTATTTTTAAAGCTGCCTACCTCTGCAGCACCATGAAGTCACCATGCCAACCCTGCTGTTATGGGGAGAAAGAGATGCCTTTATGGAAGTTGATATGGCAGAAATTACACGGATTTATGTTAAAAATCATTTCAGATTAACTATTTTGTCTGAGGCCAGTCATTGGCTCCAACAGGATCAACCTGACATAGTGAACAAGTTGATATGGACCTTTCTAAAGGAAGAGACAAGAAAAAGAGAATGACTGTTTGTACATGTTTTAAGGGGTCTACATAAAAGTTCTTCAGATTTAAAAAGTAATTGTTATCAGGGCCATATTTCCAGCCTGCCTTCTATTTTGAGCTCTGTTAGAGAAAAGTGTTTTCAATGTACTGTACATTTGGACACCAACGTTACTGCTAAAAGAAGAAGTGAGTATGAGAATATCTGATACCAACATTGGTTTTACCTGTATACTTGTATTTTGCACATGAAAACACCTGCCTTAAGATATATGTGTTTGTACAGAAAGAAAATCACAGAAAGTTGCTTGGTTTTGTTTTCTCCCTTGCTTTACAGTCTCAATGTGTGGTGCCTTTTACAAATTTATAATGAAACAATGGAGCGGTGCCATACAGAGGGAAGTCATGGGTTGTCATTCTCAATTTGCCTGATTTTTTAATGTATTTTACCAGTAAACAGTTACTAACTCTTTTTATTATCTGTATTTTAGCATATTGAATGACTGAAAACTTTCTGGGCACATTTCTAGTCTTCAAGTGAATAATGACACGGATCTTGTTGTGTTGTTGGATGCAGCTGCTTTGTGTGATGCATTTTTTTCCTTTTGGACTGAAAAATGGGAACCTGTACACTCAACATACCTGACCAAGAAGAATGGAAAATTACGATCTAATGTGTATCGAGTCCACCTCTGTCCAATAAAATGCACCTGACCCTACTCCCTGTACCTGGCTTCCTGCGCAGCGCTTCCTCAGCGCAGCTTCCAGCTGGGGAGCCCGGGCGCGGAGCAGCCGCGCTCCCGCTACCGGCGAAGGGGCCGGGGCCGGGCTGCGAGGCCGCGCCCCCTCCCGCCCCGCCCCTGTGCCTTGCCACGCCCTTCTGTGCCCCGGGGAGGGCGGGGCCAGGCGGGCCCTGCGGCCTCCCATTGGCCGCGGGCTCCCCCCGCTCGCTGCGCGGCGGCCCCGGCGGGCGCGGGTCCGGTTCCGCCTTCGCGAGTAGCGCGGGGCGCGCAGCCGAGGCACCGCGCGCCACCGCCCCGCCTGCGGCACAGCGGCACATGGCGCGCTGCGGCGGCGGCGGCTCCGCGCCGAGGGGCCCCGGCCCGGGGGCGGCGGAGCGACAGCGGCTGCGGGAGGCGTTGGCCGAGCAGCTGCGGCGGGACGTCGGCAGGTGGGCGCGGGGCGAGGCGAGGCGAGGCGAGGCGGCGGGGAGGCGGCGGGGAGGCGGTAGCGGCGCCGGTAACGGTACGGGTGTGCTCCCGCAGGCTGCTGGCGGAGGGGACGCGCTGCGACGTGACGCTGCGGGCGGGAGGCGCGGAGCTGCGGGCGCACCGGGCCGTGCTGCTGGCCAGGGCGCCGCGGCTCTTCGCCCCGCTGGGCAGCCCCCGAGAGGCGCTGCGGCTGCGCGGCGTGGGACCGGCCGAGCTCCGGCGCTTCTTGTGGTGAGTGCGCGGCCGCGGCGGGCCGGGCTCCCCGCGCTGCCTGCTGCCCAGCAGCCTGCGGGTGCCCTCCCGGAGCTGCCCGCTTCGGCACGGGTCTGGAAAGTGCGGGCGGGCTTCGGAATGGGACCGGGGGGGAAATTGCACAAACCTGGAATGTGTCCTTTAAACCGACTGCGGCTGCTGGCACCGCCGAGAACAGCACTGCCTGCTGGAAACCGCGAAGGAAGCGCTGCCGAGGGGTGCCCGGCCCGGCACAGCGCGCTGGGACGCCAGAGCCGGGAGTACCGCGGCGGGCGGCTGCTGGTGCGAGGGCCGGTGTGCGGCCCTGTGCCAGCTGTTGGCAGCGATGGGGCATCTCACCGGGCTGCTAAACCCTGGGCAGGTACCTCTGGGGTGCTGGTGCTGCTGCACTGAGCACAGCCGTAGGCACTGTCAGACTGTAGAAGCCATCAGGATGTGCCTAGAAAATGCGCGTGCTTCTAGGCTTTAGAGAGTTGGAAGAGGAAGGGGAAAGTGTTGCAGTTGTAGAGTTTGGTCATCAAAAACGGCGTAGGCTGACCTCTCCCTGTGGGTGTCATCCATCCTTTCCTTAAAGGTGTAAAGGCAGCTAATGGCTAAAATATGTATTCAGGATATTAAAACTGCAGTAAGTATGAAAGAATGCTTTGCTTTCAACTTTGTCTGCATTTGCTGAAAGGGATATAATGATCTCCAGAGTATTGCAGGTTCTCCAGATGTTCTCCATGGTTCTCCATGCTTTTAAGTCTTGAAAAACATATGTTGATTCAAAACAGTTCACCTAAATTTAAATGTTTTTTAGTTTTTAACAACTCTTCTTTTTTGAAAAGAGTTCTCAAACCTTTCAAGCCTTAAAGTCAACCTCCACACGTATTCTGAAGGACATACAAAGTGCATTTTGCAAGATGGTTGATTTTTCTTCATCTTCAATGCTGTTTGACATTTCAGCTTTTGAAATCTCTAAGCTAGCACACTGTGGAAATGTGTGCCACAGAAAGCACTGAAGTTGGACGGACGTAAATGACTTTGGACCAAGGAAAAGAAGCAGCACTGGTTGAAAAGAGCCTAGCTTCATTGTTGGACTGATGACTTCTGCTTGTAGCGATGGTACTTACAGCTAAGATATAAATGACTTTGATCTCAGCAAATCCAAAATAGTGCCTTGATTTACAGCTTGAGGTTGAGAGGAATCTAGCCTACTTCATCTCCATGCTGAGTTGTAACAAAGACCTTCATAAAGACCCATTGTTGTGGTTGAGCTCCTGAGAGAAAGTTGTAGTCTACAAAAATTGTAGATTTTATGGTTATAAATAGTGTTCTCCTATCAAACAGAAGTGGAAGGCTAGTGTAGTATTGAAGCATTCATCAAAGCTGTAGAAAAAATCTCATTCCCACTTCCTGTTTGCATTTAGCTTTTTTTTTTTTTTTTTTTTTTTTTTTTTTTTTTTTTTTAGCTTTCCTTTGGAATTTAGGGATATTTTTTTTCCCACAAGCTATATTTGGCTCGCATCTCAGCGTGACATACTTCTTTGTGCCCCTGTCCCTCTTAATCAGGAAGGACACAGCTTACAAGTTACTTGCATGCTGAAGGCTGTGCAGCTCATATTGCCAAACTTCTGAGCACTTTTGAGCAGGGAGGAGGATGTGGTGAACTTCATGCTCTTTCTGCACAGCCTCAGCATGAAGTAGGTGAGCAGCTGAGCACTGTTTTGTTTGCGTCCCTACGCTTCACTGTCTGAGGACACCAGGAAGAAACTGTTGATCACCAGAAGTACAGCATCTCTATTATAGACACTGCTCACCCCCCATTTTGTCAATATGACAGTAATGTAGTATTGACTCTGCCCTCCAATAGCTTTCTGTCCAATCTTCAAAAATGCAACCAGAAAAGGTCAACAACTGCAAGCACATCACTGTCAGGAGTTTACTGCTCCAGCAGGGTTCTGCAGTCTGCCTTGAGAGGCGAACAACTTAGCATACCTGAAGGACAGCAGTTTGTCACGTGTCATTAGATTATTAATATAATAATCTGTCATCTAAGAGGCAATCTGCTTTTTACCCTTTGTCCCATGAAGGGTAAAAAAGTACATGAAGTTACATAGAATCTGTATTTGAGTTGACTACTTGCTGTGGTAAAGATAATCTGTTGAACTAAAGCATGTTAGGGGAATTTGTTCCTTAAGATTGCTAAGGTATGAGAAAGGAAAGAATTCTTTATAGGTTTGGAACCTACATTTTATTACTTCATACCACTTAAAAATGCAGAAAAGCACAGGTATGCAAAATATGTATGTTACGTGGTCAAATAGTAGCTAGATGAGAGATTAAATTCTATAGATCATCAAGCAGGTGTATGCAGAACATATACATGTATAGTATATACGCACACATGCGTGTATGCACACACAAACATCTACCTATGTGCAAATTAACAGAATGTTTGGTCTTGGCTATGCAGTGCTTTTTTAGCAAGTCTACAGCCTTAACTGAAAATCACCTCAACTCATTGTAATGCCACCATGCTTTTAGGTACTTTAACTAAAATACAGGTAGAATGGCTTCCAGTAGAGTTCTAGTGGGTAGTTGATTTTTTTTTTCTGTGTTTGTTACCAAGGCAAAATGAATACTTCTAATAAATAAAGGGGGGTATAAGTTGTATTTATGGACACGTGGGGGCTGGGGGCTGTTTTCTTAAATGTTTTTGGTTGTCTTAGTTTGTATTCTCCAGTAAATACTTTGGTGATCTGTGCAGATCTGTGGTGATCATGAGTACAGGTCTGAAACTGAGCATCAAGATGTTATTAATGTCAGGGCCTGCTGTCATCCAGCTGAGGAGAATCTGCCCAAATGTAGGTAAGATTCAAAATGAGCACCTCCTCGGCTGATAGACTAGGTAGAAGTTTAGGCTGTTTTGTGCCTGAGCTAGATGTTTTTCCCTGTAGTTGCAGTCTTGATTTGGTAAGTGTTTTAATTTTTAACTGCTGTATTTTTAAATATTCACCTGCATGCTGTTTTAGACCAGTATTAGAAACGTTATGGGTAGGATAATTGTATATCATAACAAATATCCCTATTACACCATATAACCAAAGGAAAAGTTTCTTTACTGGTGTGTGTTACTTTAAAGTGTGCGATTTGTGTTTTTTTCCTTTCATACACTTATGTTTATTTGAAATTTCGAATGGCTTAATAATGTCACAGTGTTTCAGTACTGGTTTAAATAAATAAATAAAAATGGCAATATGGCATTTCAGTATGGAAAAGATAGCTTTAGAAATCAAAGTCTAGTTAGTACTCTCATTATCTCCCAGTATTTGTATTAAAGGGATGTGATTTAAGGAAGGCCAGAAGAGGACCTAATGACAGGATGATAAAGTTAAAAAGCAATAAATATGGATTAAATACAAAGGAATACAGTTGTCATTGTGACATTTACAGCCACAGGGATCAATGCGCAGCACCAGCAGTTGATTCAGAGTAGACCAGCCAAGGCTTTGACCTTGTTATGTTTGTATAGTTGTGTATCAGGCAGTAGAAGGATGCTACATCTAGTATAAGTACAGAGAAAAACATTCTTGAAGGTGAGCTACCAGATGGCATGATGACAATAATCTTTCTGTAGACTCACCTTTCCTTTATAGAATAAATTTTAGGCTGTAACTACTTACAATTAGTACAACAAATGCCCAACAGCATTGTTCCAGTTTCATCCGTCTTGCAATCTCCCTGTTGTCATGTCTGTCAGAATCTTTCACGTGTGCAGGGAATGGCAAACAAGCCAGAAGGTTGGGGTACCTGCTAAAATTACATGACCTCAAGCCAACACCACAGAGGGTGATGGTTTAGCTCTATTTTTAGATTGACCTTCTCTTGCATGTGAGGTTTCCATAAAACAGTTGTACCAAATACAACACAATTTGTTTGTGCATATTTGTTCTTTAAATACAACTAATTCACAGTTAAAGTTTGTTTGCTGTAGTTATAAACAGGAGCTAAGCTAGTCACTAAGAATAATCACTTTGCTAAAGCAAGGAAGGTGGGAGGAAAGGAAATACCTAAGATACTACGTGAAGCTTGTAGACTTTATACTATATCTTGTTGTGTGAGTCCTGGGGGGGGGGAACCAGAAGAAAACCTTCACCATGCTGACATGCCTCTTTTACTTAAAAAGAGGCTTTCAATGCATGCCAGACAGTCATAATGATAATCTTATCTCCACCTACACAGAAACAATGAGTTTGTTTTATTATTTTTTTTTGATCCATGTTTAAATGTAATCTCAACTTCTTAGGGAAATTTGAGAAGTTAAATTGTCAAGTAGCAGTATATTCAGTATATGTGACATTGATATCTTGCTTTGGAAAATAAAATATTTTAATGCCATGGATGTACACATCACTCACTAGGGAAAAAAAATCAATTTATGAGAAATGGGCAGAAACCTTTCACTGGGACAATGCTTGCTTAAAGGCCATATTCTTCTTCTGCTAAAATTATTAGCTTTAATATAGAACTGCAAAATTGAAATGGCATCTGCACGAGGCACTGAAGCAGCAGATGTATCTCATGAGAAGAAAGTTACTGAAATACTTGTCACAATAAATCAATTCAATTAAAATAACCATCTTGGCTACAAAAAGCTGAGAGCTGTCAAGCAGATGGTTGTGTTTTTTTTGTTTCCCTTTAGATTTGCTAAGAATCTTGATGTGATTCAGGTAGGCTGAGGTTGCACACATGACATGCCTAACTTACGATCACAAGGACTCACCACTATAGTGGATTGCTGAAGTATTTTTGCAAGCCCTCCAAGGTTAAATGCAGTGCATGAAAATGTTTGCTGGAGATTTCAATACATTAAACCCTGGGTAGGAAACTGTTCAGAGATCTCCTACTTTTAGTGTTATTTTATTGAAAATAGGTAACAGATCTTGTTTATTTTGGCATTTCATTGTGATGATACATAGCTTTACTGTTTGAGTAAAACTGCATGATATAGTATTTTACACAGCTACAGAAGATATTTCGTGCTAATCTAGGTACTACTTGAAGTTCTAGTAGTATGTGCTATACCAAGTTCTACTGAAAATGGCACACAACATCTGTAAAAGTTGGAATAAAAGAAAAAAATGCTTTGTTTTATCTGTGTCCATTTATTGCATTATCCCCCACATTAAAAGCAAGTATCCTGTTTGGGGCATCTGCTTGTTTTGTCCCTTTATTCTAAAGTTACTGCAGTATTTTTATTTTATTTTTTTTTTCCCTTCCCAGGACAATTAAACTGATGTGCTGCCAAACAGTAGAATTACCCCTTTTCATACAGGTCAGACTTGTGTGCTGACGGCTTCATGCTATCTTTAGTATTTCTGATCAAGAATTTTCTGATGGACTTTAGCATTAACAGTTTGTACTGCTAGCTGAACTTAAGATAAGAAAAAAAAAAATCAAGATAGAAAAGTGACCCTCTCTCCTAGCGTTAATGACTTGTTCAAGCCTGCTTTGTCATCTCTTTACTAATGCTCTACAAATCTCAGCATATATACAACATGTACAAGATCCTGTCTGTTTAAACACTGATCATTTAAGAACTCGAAAAAAGCACTTATCTAGTGACATGGATGATGTGTATTCATATATAAATATGTATGCGTACATACATATGTACACATATATATAAATAAGGAGAATGTGGGTAAGGAGAAGAAGGCTGGTAACTGTTTTCCCAGATGGGCTTTAAGTGAAGGACTCTCTCTTAGAAAGTAGAACCTGCAGTAGGGAGGATTTAAAAGGCTGCTGCCTAACTAGTAGAGAATATGCTTTTAGATTTGGATAACATTTAAATCCAGTGTTCTTTCATGCTGGTTTACAACTAGGCTGGGACAGTAAGAGTGGCTGTCCTAGCAGGTTTCTATAAAGTGTGGTGGTGGTAGTATTAATTCCAGTGACTACATATTCTTGGAAATAAGAAAAATGTATTTCTCATAATTTTAACTATTGCATCTCTTTTAAAATAAAGCCTTTTCCCACCTCTCTGCTTTTTGGTGTTGTCTCCATGGTCATTAGTGGTTTGGAACGCGTCAGTTTGGGATTTTGTTACACAGTAAGGAAAGGTACTTAACTCAAAGGACCAAAGAAGTGGACTGTAGAATGATTTTTCAGATCTAGAAACCAGTTATTTGGTTTTGGTTTAACAGCATGTAGACTTCCTTGTTGTACTAACCGGTGCCATTTTTATCAATTTAAGCTTACTGATAACAGAATCACATTTCTAAGGTTTCTTATGTATATTATCTGAAAATACTCTGAGGATTCCATAGAGGTTTTTGCCTTATTGCCTAGCTTATTATATTGCCTATGAGTGTGTTTTTGAGTTACTGGCAGAAAGAAAGCAAGAACATAACAACAATTATTGTAATGGCAAAGCAGTGTACCTATTATAACCAATTTTCTTTCTCCCTCAAAGTCAATTTGTACCATCCTTACATGGCAAGACATGGCAAGTATGCAACAGCAACAGAAAGGTGAAAAAAAATAAATTCTGGAACAAATTTAACCTAATATGTTAAGAACAAGAAGCTGTATCATGAAGAGAAAAAAAAAAAAAAACCCTCTACCTAATCCAATCCTTTACATACAGGAATTACAGAAGATGATTTCTTGATTTCTATTTATCTCTTCTCTGCCCTTTTACAGCAGTGTTCAAACAGCATCTTCAAATTACTGTTCCCAGTATAAACAATAAATCCTTTTTGCCATGGAATGAGTGACTAGAGGCAGATCTGCAAGTATATATCTACTGAATCCAAAGTAACTGTAGCCCTTTTGTTAAACTTTGCTAACTTCATCTGTCTGGTATAAAACCACTGATAAAACATGTTATCTGTTCACATTGACTTTTTAAAGCTCCATTAAGTTGCTGAAGAAGAGCATCTTTTCATAAATATGAGATCTCTGCAATCACAGACTGCAGGCTTTGTTAGCCGTTCCAGATCTTGAGCCTAAAATAAGCTGGTAAAACAGATGGGAAAGTGGGAAGCTGGAATTACTGTATGGGCAAAGTAAAATCCTTTGGGTAATCTTAACTGTTAACATTTTCATGCTTTCAAGCACTTCCTCTGAAATTAAAACATATATCTCTAAAACTTGCTATGGTTCTGTACTTGTAGCCTTGATGTTAGAAGATCTTTATATTTTGATTTTTTAAATTGATTTTAAAAGGACAATCAAATATCAAATGCCTTTTCTTAGTCATGCTAAGATTTATAAAATCAGTGATCTATTATTACTAACACAATTTGCTTCTGCTTTTGCTTGTAGTAGATGATTATAGTAGATGGGGTACGAAGAGCAGATGAAAATTTTGTTAATTGAAAAAGTTGATGGAGATAAACCTTTGTTCCCTGTAACCTGGCAATACATTTTATTTGTAATGCTTGTTTATGCTTTTTGAAGCATTACAGAAATGCGTTTGTTTTCAGAGAGAGGTATTGTTGTGATGATTTAGTGCTGTACAATCCAGCTTTTTTCTGTTCCTGAACTTTGTTAGTTCATGAAATGAACTATGTCATTTTAGACTTTTTGTGTTGGTCAATTAAAACATTACATGAGTAAACTCAGTGTCATCTTTTAGGCTTGTATATTCATCTGATAAAAATCTTCAAGAATCAGAGGAACTGGCTATGATGAAAAAAGTACTGGAACCCAAATTAATAGAAGAAAACAACATCGCTGCTCTTCAGAACACTCAAACAGATGTAAATTGTCTTGGGGATGACGAAAGCACAGCAGCTGAACAGAATGCTCCAAGCGGAGCTGTGCAGGAAGAAGTGGCTTATGTATCTTTTATTGAAGAGGAAATTTCAGAAGTAGCCATTGATGCAGAAAGCAACAAAGCCATGGCAGGTAGGTTTGGTATATTTTTCTTAACTTTATTGTTGTTTTGTTTTTTTTTCCTTTGAAGTAATTATCCAAAGATTTATACGGATGTAAAAATGAGGGAAGAAGTTAAAGCTATTGTTGTAACACAACCTACATGGATATTCTTTGCTATACCTCAGTCTCTCACACTTTGAAAAAATGAATTGCTGGAGAAGTTTGGCAGAAACAGTTCCCTACCAATATCTAGCAGAAATCTGAAAGGATGTGCCAGGCATTGGGCGTGTATGTCGTCATTGCGTCCTGTCTTTTCTCTATAATGCAGCAAACTCGAGTCCTGAGCATGTGGGACTTGCACAGAACACAATCTCTCCATTCCTTTCCTTTTCTAACAAATTATACAAGTTCCACTGTGCTTTATTTCGTGAGGAATATGGAATCTTTCAGAGCCTTTCCTACTACAACTGTGAACTAAGTCTGTAACTCCAGGAAACACGTGACTGTATCCACACTAGAGGTGTTGGCTGCTGCAGCTGTGACATTAGGGTAGGATCAAGCAGCTAATCTGGTAGCACTACATGATCCTACCCTTCTTCAAAGTCAACTTTTCTTGAACACCAAGGTAACAGATCTTTGCAGAAGAAATGAACTGGGTACATAATCTTACAAAAGAGTCCCTGTAACACTCTTATGCTATAGATATCAAAGTGAAGCACCAGTTAATTTCCTGAATCTCTGCTCACAATGACAAGTAAAACGCATGTTCCTTTGCTGGGTATGAAAAACCTCACAAGGAAAAATTCATCTACCTTGAATGTGTAGTGTTAGAATCTGACATCATGCAAATTTCTTTCTCACTAATACTTCCAGTTGTATCCTAAGAATAGTCTAGTATATACTGAACGAGTGAAAATAGCCACTTCTCCCCACCTCCAGGTGATTCCAAGCTAGAAGCTGCATCTGTATTAGGAGAAGACTTAATGAAGCTCTACAAGAAGCGTTGTTGTCCAGATATTAATATTTGTGTAGAAGGCCACAACTTCCAAGCTCACAGGTATATAAACAACTCTTCTTCTAAGATTGCCATTGTAAAGAGTATATTCTATTGTATAAATACTATGTAAGCTTTCTTTGCTAACTTTTTAAAAATCATCTGTACTCTAAAGAAAATGAAAAATCTATTCATAAACTTCAGCTATTTTATTCAGCTACTAGTGCTGAATAAAACTACCATACAGGTAGAAGTTTTCTGGAGTTGAAATTACTTCATTTTTTTCTGCTTTCCAGAATCTGTGCATCATAATCTGATTTTACTTTCATTACTTCAGTCATGTGGATGTAAAGACAGTTGAGCTGTCTTCAGGAAGTCAGCAGCCTTTATTGGGTGTAAAGTCCAAGACCATTTAACAACTTTGGCTCATTGGACTTCTGTAGGTTGGGAAAGCAAATTATAGGGGCAGTATCATTCTTGTCTTCCCTGTACATCTGGTATCAGTCTGTTTGCATTTACTGTTTGAATTTGAAGTAGCAAACTGGAGAGCCTGTATTTTGTTTACTTTATGTATATAAGTAACAGAGAAATGATCAAAAATCTCCACTATTTTTAGTATTTTCTCAACACAAAACCAGTGTGGGGTGTTGTATTACTGACATTATAAATATCTTTACAGAAGAAGTATCGTAACAGTGGTGGTGGAGTTACGTTTGTGTATTTTTAATAACAGAATCAGGATATATGTTAGACTCCCACAATAGAGTGTAGTTAGGCATGGTTTTAATTCTGGTCTATACTAATAAGAAGGCATGTTCTTAGAGCTGTAACTTTGAGAAACAAATACTCTATTGCAAAAGAAAACTCCACAAAGTATTCTGTTGTCAGAGCTTCTTTAATTTAGGCCACTTACTGCCTGGAGCAATGTACATGTATGTAGTCTAACTAGAAAAAAAATATGGCAGTAAATCGTAGAGGAAACAAGGAAGTTCTAAAACAGGCACAAAAGTTGCTTGTTTTAACGCCACAACACATGAATGGTAGGAGTGAATAACAAAAAGCTAATTTTGGATATAATTGTGGTGAAAGCACCAGTATGATCTATTTTGAAGTTGGTGGTTGTTTTTTTTTTTTTTTTTTTTTTTTTTGTTTTGTTTTGTTTTGTTTTTTAATTCTCAGACTGGAGACAGTTTAAGCTCCCACCCTCCCCCACGCAGTCACCTCCATATTCTTTACTTTCTCATGAAGTCTGATGACCTTCCTGTAGACTTTGCACAGTGTAAGGAGCAGTGCTCTGAGAGAGGTGCCGAGTTTTGTCTTACTGGTGCTGCACTGTATCATTACAGTTCTGTGTAGCAACACAACTTGTTCAGTAATAAACTTGTGGCACAAACCATGACAGCAGGAAAGTACAGATAAATTTACTTCAAGTTCATGTGATATCTTGATATATTTTATAAGTTAAATTTTTATCAATACCATATATTTAGGTAATACACATTTGTCAATATTTTGATAAGTAGCCATCTAATTTAAAATAAATCCTGTAAATCACCACTTAACTATGTCTTTATAGTTGATTGAGCCCTGTTTATTACTAAAAATTATTTGGAATAGAATGACAAACATCCCTATGATACTGTATTGTAACTTTCAAAAACAAGATAGCATGGTATGTGTTTTTGAATTTCACATACTCAGAGCTGTGAGATAATACCCATTTAAGTGTGGCCATATTAAACCGTGATGTGAAGCATTCTGTAAAAGCTTCGTTATTATTATTTCTGGGTGAATCACTAGAGGAATGTGCAAGAAGTTCCTAATTTTAAATACTGAGAGACTCTAGAAGAGGAAGGAGTAGAAAGATACGAGAGATTCCAGAATATAGAACAACTAGAAAAGAGAGCATAAATAGCATCCTTCTTACTTCTTCCTATGCACATATAAAAGTGCTCTGAAACATTTCAAGAGCCAACAAATACGCATGAAAGAATGTATTCTCATGCCAAACAAAATACTTTGCTTTTTCTGCCGCAGGAAATACATGACAAACAGTAATTTTAGCTTAGTAGGTGTCAAGAAAAGAACTGTATGTATAAGGATATCATCTACAGCTAACATAGCCCAGATTAGATGTGTAAGAGCTAACACTGTAACTGGTGTATAAATCTGGAAGGCTGAAATCACAAAGCAGTTCTCATCTACTAGCTTTCTTTTGGCCCTTTCACTTCCACCTTAAGAAACTCTTGTTGCAAAGGTTTTCTCATCTGTTTTGTGAACGCTCTGATACTGGTAGAAATACTACTGGTCAGGGTTTTTTTTATTGTCTTTGAAGGAAGTAGAAGGAAATTGGATGAGCCCCTTTCTTATGAAGTTAGGCTTTTTGAATATAAAATACAAAACAGTAAGTCTGAACAGAACTGATAGCTCTTCTCAAATAGTGCTGGAAACGCACATCAAGTTGTTGGATTATTTTGTTATTAAGTTTGTTTGATTTTTTTAGTACGTGCTGGTAGGTAGCCAGCCAATTTTGAGTAAGAGAAGCTTTATACTTCTCTCTTCATTTTAATAAATAGACATTTTGCAATATAAAGAGAAATTGATATGGAGGTTCAGGATATAACTATTTGGCCAAACTGGTGCTGTGAAAACACAGTAACTTACTGTTACTTGGTAAATAAAACAGAAGAAATACATCTGCAATTTCATGTTATATAAAAGGAAAATGCTTGTGACAATAGATTTACTTTATGTGAATGTCAAAGTCATGCTAGAAAAAATCTGTAGCTGAGAAAAATTTGGAGTACTGCCTTTGTTTTTTCTTTAGTGTATTTTAAAATTTCAAACATACTGGAAGAAAAGGCATGCAGTATACAGATGACACCTTAATGCATAAAGGGCAAAGATTTAAGTCAATGTTATCAAAGAGTCTCATAATAAATATTTGTATCTAGTGGAATCGTGTTTACTTTTTCTCTCTCAGGGCTATTTTATGTGCCAGATCTAGTTACTTTGCTGCTATGCTGAGTGGAAGTTGGGCTGAAAGCTCTAAAAAGCACATCACTCTTCAAGGGTAAGTGTTGTCTTTTCAAGTTGTGCAGGAGCAAAGGTAGGCAATATGCAGCAAGTGTGCTGTGTATAGAGCACTGGAGATTAATCTGCCTTGACATTTTTGTTCAGCCTGATACATTTCCTGACTACCGTTTTGACTTCAGTATGAAACAGTGTATGTAATATGTTTGTTAATGCTGTCAGATGGCTCAGGGAAGAAGTCTGTATCATCAACAAAAGGGTACTAATCCTTTTTGTTTGTTTGATTGATTGTTTTTGGAGAGTATATCTTAGTATTCACAATCTATTTAATATCTCTTCTACTGACTTCAAGTTGTGGATGTCATGAAAAGCATCAGAAATGGATAAAGTGTAATACGTTTTCATAGTTATTTGCACAGTACTTTTATAATGTAAAGACAAACAATTGTATTTCCTATATAATGTTTAATAATGATAATTCAGGATCATACACTAAGATCATTTTGACTAGTGTGCTTGTTCACAATGGCTTTCTGTGTAAGTGCTGAAAATAACAGAGCTGTCAGCGCAGGATAAATAATTAAGACTTTGTAGATAACCTGGGGACTGCCATGTTATTTCTTTTTAGTATCAGAAAAAAACATTTGCAATAGTTTAAACTGCCTTTAAAAGCAAACTAATAGTGCTACTTCTACATGTTAGCTTTTTTAATTTAAATGTGGTGTTGGCTGACTCAGCTTTCTTCAGAAAGAACTGTATACCTTACAGTGCCACAAAGTATAATTACTTTGTGTTAATATAAAATTGCTTCACCAAGTGATGCTTTCTTGTATTTTCATCATTTTAATTTTCTGTCTGTGCAATAATACTGCTGCAAAATCAGTGAGGTTTTCTGTTCGTTTGGTTATAACTTTAATGCTCATAAAAACAACACAGTTTTACTTAACTGTTTGGCTTTTATACTGTACTTAGAATGATGTAGAGGCTGATCGTCAACAATTGCTCTGGTACTTACAATTCTCTCCCTGCAATTGATATCTTTATATGTTAAATTCCGGTTAAGAAACTGTAACCCTCATTTTTTAGTAAAGAATTTCTCCTGAGAGGTACTTAATCTTTTTATTAGTATGTTCTCATTGCCCTTGTCTCTTAATTTCTGGTATTAAGAATCATGTGAATTTATTTTACCTTTTCTGATTCATTTTTCTGCTAGGTACAGATTTCTGTGCTGTCTTTTTAAACATTTATAAATAAAGTACATATGGCATGTTCTGAAATAATGAAAAATCTGCATAAGATAACAGCTGTCAAGACTGAGGAAAATTTCTTACTGATTTTATGGCTATCATGTGCTAACACAGAGAGAGATAACTGTGTTGATTTTGCTTCTTAGTGTGTTGCAACATTTTTTTTCTTTTGTTTTTATTCATCAATGTCTGTTGCTTAAGCATGTTGAATGTTTTAACTCAATCTGCATGCCTAATTTCTACTTCTGTACATAGCACTTGTGGGCTCTAAAAATTGCACATGGAGTTGTACGTATGTAAGTAGATTAATGTATTTTTCAGAATATTGTGTACACCACTTCAAATAGACATTCCATGCCTTTCCGCATAATGGTGCTGGGAAGATGGAAGGATGCAAATGCAACTCTGTGAAGGACTTCCAGATTTCTCTATCTGAATCTAGCCATAAAGAATTTTTCTAAATATTCTGAAATGCAACGTTCCTACCTAGCATTGTCATAAAACTACTAAGTCTATTTTTATTGCAGGAAAAGCTTAAATAGATTTGTAAAAGTAATGAATTAAAAATATTATAAAACAATTTTGAAATACATACTTAGTAATTGACTTACTAGTAGTAAAGGGCTTAGAGAAGATTTATTTTTTTAAATCCTTTCTGCATATTATCAGCATAAGTAATCTAGATACTTAGGTAATTATATCAAATCTTACTAGTAGATGGTAATAGTCTTCTTATGACTAATTTCAAAGATTTAAAGTACTGCAAAATTTCAGCAAGACAGCGAGAGTATCAAAGTTCAGCCAAAATGTTGATAGTTCAGATAATTTTACATTGCAGTGATCATTAGGATTAATAGGTCATTAGCTTCCATTGGTAAGGCTGGATGATGTTTTCTGATTAATGTATTTTGGCTAAGAAATGTGGTAGTTGTTCCGAACTTGTCTCTATTTGTATTTCTTTCTTGCTTTTTTTTTCAGCATAAGCCATATAGAAATGAGTGTCATCTTGCATTTTATATATGGAGCTATTCTGGACTTCCCAGATGAAGTTGATGTTGGGTATATGTCAACTTATATTACTTTTAATTGCAGTTTCTGCTTGTTCTATATTTTCTCAGTTAAGAGTCTAAAGGAAAAAATTTCTTGTAGAATATAAATAAGACAAAGATGTCAAATATAATGATCATTACACCTAATCATACTTGAGGAAAATCCAAAAATAGGGTTGTTGAAAAAATACTGTTTATTCAGCAGCTACTGGAAAAGATGGGGCAAAGGCTTTTGGAATATTATGAGGACAGTGAAAAACATGAGGGAGTTTTATACCATAATAATGTACATTTTGCTTGTACATTCCTTTTAGCTTTCAGAACAACATCCACGGCATGTAAAATGTGTAGGAGTTATTATTTGGAATGTATTTTGAAACAAGCATTTGATGCAAAGGCTAAGTAATTAGTCTTAGATCCATAAACGATAATATATATATAGCAACTAATGTAATTGTTGGCATTTTATTCTGCTAAAGTTTTTAACCCCAGTTTTATGTTGCTATTGTACAATAATCCTGTATTAGTGAAATAAGATCTAAAATGTGTGAATTGTTTTCTGAAATAATTTATATAGTAGCTTTTGGACTCTGGGGAAAAAAAAAAAAACTACATCTGAAAAACTACAACTTCTCAATGCTAGAAATTGTTGGTCAAAGTTTACATCTAAATTAAAAATGTAGAACTGTTCACAATATGCTCCCCAATGTCAACTTATTATATAATGAATTTATATAATAAACAATACCTTATTTTCTATATAAATTATTAATAGTTTATTCACTGTGCTTTCTAGTATATGGAAGGGGCACAATTCTTATACACTATGTCATTGCTAACATTTTACGTAACCCTTCGAAAAATTACAGAACAACAAAACTCGCACAAATATCTTTTTCACTTGATACTCTTGAAGTAGAGGAACTGAGAGTCTTTTAAACTCAGCCTGTAGCTGAGCCTTACTTTTATATAGAAATGTGGTACCACTCTCAGTGTTGGGAGATTATTTTTTCTGTACATGCTTCTGTTTGAAGATTATTCTTTGGCAAGTTTCAAATTTAGTTATCAATTCATTTTCTGCAGTAGCTTCTGACTGAATAAAGAGGTGAAAATAGTGTGTAAATTGTAAGCAAAGTGTATATATCAAAATGATTTCTAATTTTTGTTTCTGCTTTCTCTTTAGTCGCATGTTGGGCATTGCAGATATGTATGGGCTAGATGGGTTGAAAGAAGTAGCTATCTACATTTTGAAGAGAGATTACTGCAATTTTTTCCAAAAGGTATGTCAGTTCTCATGCTACTTTGTGAATTGTAAAGCCTAGAGAAAGAATTTTGATTCTATTACTAACAGATCGTATTGATGAGATACTTAACGACCATGTGGTCCAAGGGTTACCTCAAGTCACCAGAACCTGTTCATATGTGTAAATCTGTTAAATTCAGTAGCATTGATGATGGGAGTAAGGCCTTCGGTATCATCCACCTATTTATAGAAACTTGTAAACCATAACTGATGAAAAGCAGCATTCCATCCCATGAATTAAACATACTAAATTACATCAAGTATTATTTAATATGTTCCATGGCATATGTAATTGTTCTTAACAGAAGTAGGAATATGGAAATACTATATATGTGCATAACAGATTTCATGGGCATATAGTTCAAATTTATTTCTCTCCAATAAAAAATAGTTTAAAAACAAACAACAGCTTGGAGACAAGCATTTTTATGCATTAGGCTCATTAGGCTGAATGCTACTTTGTCGACCTGTGAAGAAACAGATGACTTCCCTATTCCATATTAAGGCAAACAAACTTCAATACTGTGGTGGCTAACAGTAGCTCTGTTTGAACTGTAGATTTTCTACTTCTGTACAGTTTCTCTATCTCAGAATGTGTAATAATTGTGGTGATTTTATAACAATTCCAGCCTATTCCTGGAAAACAACAAGCTGTACTAGAATGCATGGCTATTGCTCATTCACTGGGAGTGGAAAGCCTATATGCTGCCTGCATGAAGTAAGTAAAACAACACTAAGTTATGGTTTGTTTTTAATTTCTCTACTTTCTGTTGAAATGATTTTCCTTTGAGAGATTGGGTTTATTCTGACATTAAAAGTTCACGTTTAAAACATTTTTCCTCACAATACATTACAGGGATCACATAAACTAACAAGTGAAGATGGAACATTTTTCATCTTTCTTATTTAGGACTCTTTTTTTTTTTTTTTTTTCCAACAGATGGGTGGGAAAGCATTTTGCAAAATGTTTGTCAGAGAGAAGCTTTGCCAGTTTACCTCCTGAACTTCAGAACAACTGTCTTGTTATGTTGATCAAGTCTTTGGTAAGTAGTATATAGTGTATTTTATATAAAAACAGTGGCATAAATTTTTTGCTTATTTAGCTGTAGAGTGCAATTTAAGAAATAATAATGGCAGTATTTTAGATCTGTAGTACATATATACTGCATAAAAGTTCCCATTAAAATAACAATTTAAGAAACAGATTTTGATGTGCAGATGTAGTTGCTTCATGGAAAACAGTCTAGTGAAAATCACAGCATAGTGAAAGTCCAGCATAATACAAAAGGAGTTTATGAAACACAGCTCTGACGTCACAGCATTCATTACATATTCAAAGAGCGAGGAGCAGCAAATTACTGCATCAAATTTAATGTTAGGTAGCGGCGCGCGTTATTTGTGATTGTCTCCTCCTCTTTACATAAGTTCTAATTTGGAAAATAATATCTTTCTTTTTCCCAGACTTCAGGTGATCACTGGCTATCAGTGAGCACAAACCATCCATTTAAATGCCCGCTATCTTTAAAAAGAAAGTAACAGTATTGTATACGTATCTTCAACTTCACAGATGACAGTACTGAATTGGTTCCGTCACAGTTCAGAATTCATTGTTTGTAGCATGTATTTACATTGTTCAAATTTTGATCTGCCTAAATGTAAATATTTTAATTTTCTTTGTGTATAAAACTATTGTCAGTGCTGATTTCATAGACCTAGCTCAGATCAGTTATTTTAACAGGAATTTGGCCCAGTAATTAGCCTAGAAATAGAGTGAATTGCTGTAGAAATAAAAAGATCAGGTAAAGGAGCTAAAGATATATCTGTACAGCTGTTGTCAGGCATGACTGTGTGTGTGTGTATATAAATACAACTAATGGATTGGCATGCACAAAGTTTAATCTAACTAGCTCAGCTAATGTTCACAGGACAATTTTTGTTCTAGCATACACTAGACAGCTGAGTATGTACGGTCTCCAGAATGATTGTGTATCTCATGCGGAAGTTGTTCTTGTGTCTTGTTACTCTTATCCAAGGTAACGAGCTTAGGTATGGCTACCAAACATACCCCTTAGCTCAACACTGTCAAATAATTCTGTCCAAGAACTGCCCCTTGCTGAAAGTGCTGTGAAGGCTTCTTGGGGCCTTTCTGGATGATTTATTGAGAGAGTACTTACCCCATCAAGTGCTGAGGCCAGTAGGTCAGCTGTAAGTGGTGGCTGCTAGTCTGTATTCAGGTGAAGGCCTGAAAAACAAGAGATTTCAGATCTATGTGGCTGTACCAGGAGAAGCTTGTGAGTATCCAAAGCTATAATAACCAGTCCTTCTACCAGCATGCATCAACTTTTAACAGAATGTAGCAGCTATGGCTTTTAAGATAGTGGGAGTGTTTTGCCATTGTATTAATTCAGTACACTCATTTGTTCCCAGAATATGTGTGTAGCTTTGTGGTATTGATTTTGTGATGAAATATATGAGCTATCTTGAAGCTACCAGCTTTCACAGAACCTGTAGTACTTGGTACTGCTCCAGCTGTGTACCTAGCCTCTCCAGAACATTTTGGAGTGCAGACTAAAGTGTATTTTGGTTCCCACTTTACTGAGTTAGGATTTTTGTTCGTGGGTCTTTGCAAGACTCACCAATATTTTATAGACTGAAGCCTAGAAAACTTTTCTAATTGCAATTCTAAAAAGTAAAGCATAAACCTCATCTGCCCACAGAACAGTTTTGATGAGTAATCACTTAATTCCGAGCTCTTAAGACACCCAGTCCACTTGTGGAATTCCCACTGGAATTTTTAAAACTAAGAATCTGCAAAAATGCTTCAAGTTGCTTGACGGAGAAAGAAGAAAAGTGTAACATTCATTTTGCAGGAGCTGCCCAATGTTTTGCAATCCTTTAAGTTCTCTGTTGTAGAACTTTTTAACAGTTAAACAGTTTGACTCTTGAGTCTTAAACAGTATGACTCTTAAACAGAATGACTCTTGAGCCTGCCGTTTATCAATCTTGCAAATGTCGAAGCTTATAAATACAGGCAACCCTTAGAGGACAAAAAGGGACAAAGAAAAGGAGACTACTGACTAGAAAATCTCTGGGCAGCCACAGTGATAAGCACAGCAATGTTAAAAGGGGAGTGCAGCTTAAAACACCATCCAGGTACTACCCCGGAGTCTCAATGAGGTGTCAGAGATTTACACTTTTATAGGCGAGTGAAGTGGACACCATTTTAGAATGATTAGGAGAAACATTATAACAAGAGAAGTAAAACTCAGATAGGGCCCCTCCTGCCAAGGGCTGGTTTTAGCTAGATGTCAATGACAGCATTTTGTGTTTCACTGGACGTGTCTGAAGGGGGTTAATGCTTATTGCCTTACAAGCAGGGGTGACTCCTGGACAATTTCAAAAGCTTGCAAGTGAGTCCAGTGGGAGCAAGATCAAACCATAAGCACTTGCTTAATCTTTAGTTTACCTTAAATGCATATAAACAAACTTGTTTTACCTGCAGCTGAGTAAAATAATAAAACACAGTTGAACAGTGGCTGTTCAACAGCATAACAGATGTTATGCTTTAACTGCAATATGCATGAAGAAAATCCTCACTGATTTTTAATTGTATGGTCCAAACGTGGTTATAATATGAATTTACAGTGTTGTGTGTTTTTTTGTGTGTGTGTGTCAAATATTTATCTGAATTGCTTCTTTCTCCACTGTTACTGATCTTACCACATCATTTATTAGTGACCTGCTAGGTTATGTTGAGTAGAGCTGTCAATCCATCCTAATGTGGATCCATCCTAATAAATTGCAAGTTCATTGTAAGTCACATATCAGCCAGTAGAAGTTGTTCTTGGTTACTGGGTTGGTGAGACAATGCAAATGCTTAGCCAAGTATGAAAGAAGCAAAAGAATTGACCTGGGGGGTAGATATTAGGAATTTGGTTTTCTTTTCTTTCAAATTTACCTATAAACATAACAGTTGTGCTTCTTAGAGAAATGTCAGTTAAAAAGAAGGTAAGTTCTCCATATATGAAGACAGATACTTGATGTTTCTATTAAATAAGGCAAAAGGATTCATAGCTATGAAAATACTTGGATATTTATGTATTCCAAATGCTGGACCATCCACAATCACCTAAAACATTCACTTACGCATTTTATTAAGTAATTTATTGTATCTTGCAGTGACCTAGAATGATTTTCTCTGTTCAGTAATATCGTATCAGATTAGATTCTGTTAAGGACTACAGTATGTATGTAATGACAGTTGGAAAATACAATAAAAGCTACTGAAAACTTTACTGCCTAACTTCAGTAGACAAAGCAGCAACAGATTTTTTTTTTTCCTCTTTTAGTTTCAAAGGTACCTATAATGTTCAGAATTATCAAAAGCCAAATTTATTTTTTAAAAGGGAAATGAATATATCGTTGGATCATTGGATCCTTGTATAAATACTCAGGAACTGAACAGAAGCTATTTTATAAGCAGCAATTCTTTAGGCAACAGCCTAATCTCTGTTTTTATTTTCTAAGAACCATAAGAATGCTGCTTTCCTTTTGATGGAAAGTGACCAGCTGATCAACAGTCTTCCCCAAGTGAAGTGGACGGAGGCAGCTGTGGCAGTGGCATCTAGGCTACAAGAAGAATGCATAACATTTATTGTGGCAAACTTCCTACATGTAGTACAGAGTGAAGCCTTCTATACTTTATTGCAGGTAAAAGTGCCCTCAAGTTACTCTGTGTTTCCAAGTAAACTGAATCATATCAGGCTTTGGATAGTTCAGGCTGTTAAATAACTGCAATAGTTTCAACTTTTACTTTAAATTACAGTAATATGGGAAAAAAAAGGCAGCGCTAAATTTAAGTGTTATAAAGCATTATTAAGGTTTAATACCGCATTTGGGTATGTGCCTCAGCTAAGACAAGTGTTCACACAAGAATTTAGTGGGACAATTTCTACGTCGCAAAGAGATAGTAAGTATGTACATAAAATTCCAAAAAACTTTCCTATCTTTGGACCCGCAGATTACAACAGGTATTTAAAGGAACGTTTATAACTATTAACAGTATACTCAAATTTTCACTGATCTTTGTTGCAAGTTACTGGCAATGCTGCAAGTCCTAGTTAGAAAATACCTGTTTATAAAGGGAGTTCACTTCTCCCATAAAAAGCTTTGTTTGTTTAATGTGTAGAGGATTTTAAATATTGAGATTTTAGAACATTTTGTCTTTGAACTTAAGAGTTGCATGTGGCTGTAAATTCATGTTTATTCCTAAAATTTGGATTAGCAAGAGTTCTCAAGATTATTTGTTAGAGGCCTGGAGTGGGATGTGCGTGAAAGGAATACACAGGAATGGATACTCAGCTTTTGGAAGGCTTCCTGCACCAGCATGATAGCAGACCCTTTCTGTTCAGTAATACTTTTGTATAGTGCACGCTCTTTTATTTTAAATGGTTGCCTTTTGTTGTTTCCTCAGGCTCAGGCAATGAGCAGCAAACCTGACCTTCTCGAACTAATCTTTAATGCAATTGAAAAAAGTATTAATAACGAAAACAGCTGCTTTCTTCTTGTAGCTGTGGATACATTGCTGGACTCCACAAATGTGAAGGAGATGGTAGGTTTTGCCACGTGCAGTGTCTGTAGGACAAACTATTCTAGTCTTTTCACTTGAGTTCAAATCATGTGATGTACTTTGAGCTCAGGTTGGAAGTGCCCAAGACATTGGCATTTTTTACTGGATATTAACATTTTTCTTTTAAAGAGAAACCCCACATATGGCCATAAAAAAAAAAAAAAAGTATTACTGAGAATGTAAGTCCCATGGGCACCATTTGCTCTGTTGATCTTTACTATCACTTTAAATTTGTGATGAGGAAAAACTTACCAAAATGTTTAATTACCTGAAACCTAAAGGGGAAGAGCGTTTAATTCTCTATTTCTCTATATATCTAACCCCCTTCCACATTTTCTAAAAGTCACAGCTACATCTGGGTTTAAGACTCTCCTCTGAAGCAAGGGCTGCCCAATCTAGTGAGCGTGTGTTGGACTGGTGGGAAGTATCAGTCTGCGTGTATGTAACATGGCATGTATCCCACAGTCTAAATAATGAATAAAGATATTTAAGCTGTGGTTGACTGTAATGCTGGGGATAATTCATGAATAATATGACATACTGATTAAAATCTGGAATGATGCTACAAGCAAAGAATGAAAAATAAATGCAAAATGAATTACTGCAATCTGGTGCTATTGTAGGTCTTCTTGGTAAAAGCAATGAAAATTTAATCAGATACATTATTTTTCCCTAGAGTATTTGACCTTGCTGTGACACAGCTGACAGTGAAGAGCTATTAAGGGGTTCATTTAAAAAAAAAAAAAAAATAGGAAAAAGGAGGAGGAAAAAAAAAGGAATGCAGTGTTTTCTAGTGCTTTAGTATGCCTTGGAGTGATTTGATATCAAAGCATTATAAAAATTACCATGGTGGGCAATAATCTTTCAAAAACAGCATCCCCATCTACCAGGCCATTATAAAATATAAGTGATGACATCATTGATCTAGCTTAGGGAGTAAGTAGATTCTGCAAGGAATAATGACTGGTTGCTATGACAATCTGCCTCTCGCCAGCTGCTGATTTGTTACTTGAACACAGGGTTTTACGTGCAAGATCCAGGCTCTGCGTGATAAGCTCTGGGTCTTCCTGGTTCAGTCTTTTTATGCTGTTCGTCACACAGAAAGCTGGAAGCTGATGAGACCAGACCATCAACAGAAAATACAAGCAGGTATGCCTGGCATCAATTTTAGAATTAGAATTTAGCATTAGAATTTTTTAGCAATCTGTTTAGCAGATAAAATGTAGGTGGTACTGTAGAGCCAGATACAAATTAAAGCACAATTTGTAGGTTTCTGAAACAGTAGGTTTCTGAAATGGTATTTTAGAATAGATGCATGCTTAGCTAGTTTCAAACGTGGAAATCAGTAAGTCTTTTTCTACGAAGTCTCCCCTCCTTTTATTTTTAGGAGAGCATGTCACAGAAACCAGAGGTGGGTATGCTGATTCTCCCCTTGTTTACAGCTACTCTAAGTCATTTGAAATACTGCAGTAGGATTAATAGACCTTTTCTGTCTCATTTTTAAGGAGATAAGCACTGTGGAAATGTTAAATTTACATAAAGTAGATTACCCATTCTATGAATTCAGTTTCTATCCTTTATCATTTTCTACATAATGTATAAATAGTTTGTCTCTTGTGTAATGCTTATCTCAGGCTCCGTGAGTAAATGCAGCTAGCTTGACTTCACAGTTGATTGGTATTGTGATCCTGTGTATGCTACTGCAGAAAGCCCCTAAGGAGCTGCACTGTGCTCTAAAAATGTGGACAGGCAGCCCTTCCAACAAAAAGGAGTTTTTGTTCTGAGCCTTTCTTTGTGCTGAAGTACACAAGTATTCTGCGGCTGCGAACTGATGATGGAGTTGTGGCTGAATACTGGCTGTGACAGTACAGTGTAAGACTTGTATAAAATGAAAGCATTTTGATTCAAAGAAGGTAAACGTTTCAGTGTTCTTTTTGTTAAGGACATTTGGGGTTAGACCATGCTAGTTACAGAGCTGTTCATGCCTGTAGGCTGATGATAATTTTATTCTAGAATTGCACGCTGAGGTAAAGATGCGGTGTCAGTCTTTATAAGCATGATTTAAGGGTGTAGCCCACTAACATCTCGCTGCTAAATCTGCATGAAACAGGTTTGTGATTATTTTCTGGACCGTGAAGTTTTTCAGAGGCTAAGGAGCTGGCTTCAGAAACCAGAGGATTTTTGTTTGTTTGTTGGGGAGGTGTTTTTAGTATGCTTATCTCCTTATTGTACATAATGTTTGGGCTGTTTTGCACCAGTGCTTTCAATACAAAAATGAATACTTAAGACTGAGGTGTGCCTTAGTTGTCCAAACTGCATCATGACAGACATTGTTTTGTTTTTCTCTAAATTAAACCCTAAGTCAGAGTTAGCATACAGTTTATTTGTAAACAACCAGTCTGAAATGTTCCCATGCATTATCTGTTTTTAATTACAGGCAAAGCAATCACACAATACTGGTAGACAAATTTTAATCTTCAGGTGAAATTTGTCTTAGATCATTTAAATCAACTTTCATCTTAAAAGATTTCGGGGGGGGGAAGGGGCATCTTTTAGAGATTTAGCCTATCTAGAATTGGAACACTGTAACAGAAGGAAGAGGAAAAATGCCAAAAGAAGAAATGATATGGTGTGCCTTTTTTTTTTTTTTTTTTTTTCAATCGCAGCATGTCATGTGTTTTTTTAGGCTCAAGTTTAAATAGCTTTTATCTTAATATGTACTATTGTGCAGAGTCATTGCTGCAAAAAGGGATAGGTCCCTGGTGTGCCATTTCCAGTATATCTTTTCTTGTTTGATTTTTACAGAAATATATTTAAGAAATCTTCAATAAGAATTCAGCAGATTTTTTGTTTCATTGTTATAAATAGATACATTTTTATATATGTACAAATACTGTCAGAACAAGAGGAACTGAATGCTTAATTTTAAGTACATTTTTTGTAAAACCTCTTTCTCAGTTGAAACATTAATTAAAAAAAAAAAAAAGAAACCTTATTGATTCTATGTCTGTGTAGTGTCTATACATATTTTTTTATATTCTACAAGCACAATTAATTCAAAAGCTTCATTGAAAAATGCTTCTCTACCAGAGTAGAACAGTCCAAAAAAAAAAAAAAAGAGGCATTCACTGCCTGAAAATTTCACATGACAATCACAGGGATAACTCTCATGATGTTAAGCTGCATGCTGTCTAAAGAGGCACTGTGCAGTACATTTAGATATTTTGGCTTTACCATGTTTGAAAACTAATTTAATTTACCTTTCTGTAATCAACCTCCTGTTTAAATATTATAAGAACTTAATCTATAAATTACAGTATGTCACATTAAAGTCATTAGTACTCTAAATCTGAAGGTCTGTCTTTTTTTGTAAATTTTTGTATACACTTTCCAAAGTCTCAGTGTATTTCAAGCTTTAAGTAAGGTAAGCTTGGATCAACAAAAGTGTCTTACTATGAAAATGGGGAAATGAGTTAAAGTAAGAGTTTAAAAAAAAAAAAAAACTTGCTTGTGGCCATGTGACCTCATAACAAATATCACAATTTTTATTCCAAATATAAAGCTGTTTCTCCTCTTAACATTTGCCACATCACCAAAATTAGCCTTCTTAAAAAAATTAAAGGACTCAAAGAATCACTTCCTGATTTCAAAAGATGCTAATTGAGTAGGCTGACTTTTTTTTTTCTGTCTCCCTTCTTATCTGCTAAATGTTAAAGAAAGTGCTTTTCCTCTTTACAGCTGCATTTGACAAGGGTGATGACCGAAGACTTGGCAAAAAACCTGTATTCACTAGTTCTCAGGTAAACCTTCATATCTGAGCATTAAAAGTATTCGAAAGCTTGTGAACATAATTATTTTTGTCATTCGTCTTATATTCAATGTTAATTTGTCACATTAATTAATGCAACTTCCTTTTGAAAAATTTGTATTCTCTTGAACTCTTATTTCTGCAGAATCAGTGATGTCCCTTACTGGAAATATTTTAGGACTCATCCTATGCTCTACTACATTTTCAAACAGATGAGCTCAAATAAAAGATTGGAATTTGTGTTCAGAATCTCACATTCCCCTGTTGCTACGTAATGAAACAGATCTGTTTCCCAGAGCAAATGGTTTGCTACTGAGCTAACGAATCTCTACTATTATCACAAGCCATGGCAGTAGTGAGTCTGTTATGCTCCCTGCCATCAAAATTATGTTTTAATGCCCTGAACAGCAACACCTCTGTTGAAATTCATGCTCAAAATTAGGTTACTATTTAGTAGAAAACTAGTGTGGGTTTCATATGATTTGATGGTCATGGATACATTGCAATTACACAAAGATTCCATTTTATGTACTTAATTCTCCATATTTCAGAATATCTTTACCTAAGAGAGAGAATAGTTATCATCACTTATCTGATGGATATACTTTGGTAATGGCTTTAAAAAAACAACACATTTCAAATTAATTTTTATGTTTCTAATAATTCAGAGTCTTTATTTCTCATTGGAAAATAGGCATATGTAGCTCAAAAAAAAGTTTCCTTCCCTCAGCGGACACTAGCTATACATAACAGAAAAAAATGTCTAAAGTAAAAGTGTGACTCTGCTTATATATTTCTATATCCTCTATATAGAGCAGCGTTTTGCAAGACAAAAAAATAAACTGGGCACTCTAGATTTTTTTCTGGTACTTTTGTAAGCCAGCAATCTGAGCTGAAAATAAAATTTTTAAAAATTATATCAATGCTGAAACTTGATGTTTTAGATTCATGTACTACCTAATAAATAGCTGTGTTTCAGAAGTTACAGATTGTGTGTGTGTGTGTGTATATATATATATACACATACACATATACATGCACGTATACTATATATATGGTCTTCTGTTTTCTTTTTCTGATTTTCTTTTCTAGCTAAATAAATCTGGTACTGAATCTGTTGGTGTAAGGAATACTTCTTGGACAGAACACAGCAAGAAAGATTGTGGAAGAGATTCTTCCACTAATCAGGATAAAATGAAATCTGATGGATTAGGAGCATCTGGACATGCATCAAGCACCAACAGAAACACTGCCAACAAGACTTCAAAGCATGAGGATACAAAGGGAAAAGATAGCAAAAAAACTGTTTCCAAAATTACTAAAGATTCAAAAACTGGGGAAAAAACTGCTTCACCAAAGGCTAGAGCTGTCATCAAAACAAAAATAGAAAATAACGGAAATACAAAGGCTGAAAGCATGCCTACCAAGCAAGATGCTGAAAAGACATCTGCAAGTGGCAAAGGATTAAAGAACCACGAAGGAAAAATCACAGGTGCCAGACCTAAAGTGCTGACTGTAACTGCAAGTGTGCAAATCAAAACTAAACCATTGAAAAAATACACAGGGAAGGAATCTCCATCCATAGTGACTGTGGCAGGAACATCCAGCAAGTTAACAAACTCGAGCACAGATATCCAGACTGCCAGCAAACAGGCAGAAGAACCCAAAGAGGATAAATTGGTAGAAGAAGGAAAAAAACGTGCTGGTAATTTACTTATTTATTTTTAAAAAGTCTATCATCAATGAGAGTCATATGTTAAAAATTTTTACATGTTTAGCAGCTATGCAGTATGCAGTTTTCATAGCTGACCGTCACGTAGTAGAATTTTTCAGTACTTTATATGCAATGCATTTTCCCTTATAATTAACTTTGAATTTATTTCACAGCAGTAATAACAAAGTCTTCTTTGAAGACCTCAGATGGAGTCACCAACAAAAAAAAAAAGACTGAGCTTGAGGCTAATGCCACAACAAGCAGGTATGTCAATAATATGCTTTTTTAGTTTCTACGGATGCATGCTTGTGAAATCTTTTTTTCAGTTTAACTATTAAATTTACTGTTAAACCAACATGTTACTTCTAACCTGAGTATCTTTCATAATGATTGTCTATTACATGTTATTCTAAAAAAAAAAAAAAAATTGTTACTGGAAACACTTTGGATTTCATGTTGGATTGTTTCATGCTAATCATTTGAACATTGTTGTAGGTCATTCAGAACGCTGCACGCTTGGAACGGTTAATGACTGCACAAGGTGTTGTAAACTTAGTATTTCTGGGATCGCTTAGAGTGAGCTGCAAAAACAATGCACAGAAAGACAGTTGAAACCCTGTGAAAATATGACAGCGGTCACTTATATAGGGGTGTGTGTGCACCTATATACATACATAGGTGTATATTTTCTTTCCACAAAAGTACATGGTTTAGGTTGGATTTTCAATGTTTATATATATGTTTGTACATTAAAACAGATATATTGCTTGTTCAAATGTAATCAAATATTGCTAGGTCTTACGCTTGAAAATAATGCATATAATAATTTCTTTGCAGTCTAACAAAAAAGTCAACTGGAAAAGGGTGCAATGAACAAAATGCACAAGCTGTTCTAAAGAAAAAAGGGCATGTGAGTAGCCCTACACAGCAAAAGGCTCAGAACACACCTACCAATTCCCCCAAAAATCAAGGTAAAGTTTCCAGTGGTAATGAAACAGTCCTGCATTGTTTTTGCAAAAACTTGATGGGTGGGTTTTTTTGGTTTTGTTTGTTTGGCTGGTTGTTTTTTTGTTTGATTGTGTGTTTTTTTTGATTTGTGCAAGCATTGGCAAAATCTTCTGAACAATTTTATTTTCCATATTTCACTATTGGTGACAACACTAAACTGTAAAATGTAAATGAATAGCTATTTCAAAATATTTAGAGATGGCCTTCTCTGCCAATTGGCGTTTTCTTCTGTTATCTGCTTCACCGACTCTTTTATTTGCTAATAGCTCACGTTTCTGCACTTAAAACTATGACTGAGTTCAATAGAAATCCTGTAGGTCAAGCGCTTACAATATACATCAAAGATCCGGACTGCAGACTGTTTCAAGAACTTTCAAGAACAAAGCAAACTTTATGCCTTCCTTTTTTGTTGATTGCCTCCCTAGCAGTTGTTCTGCTGATGCTGACCTACCCCCATGAACTAATATTCAATTTTGACAGCTGTTCAGAGGAATTGTGGGAAATGACATCATAGAGCACAGAGAGGAAAAAGCTTTATGAAAACATGACATGTTAAGGATGGAGCTCTTTCTAATCCCTTTTGGATCTAGCACTTACTGAGGGTGGGGTGGGAAAGAACGTTCCAGTTGCTTTATCTTATATGCATTATGATACAGAAACCACTGGTCCTGTCAATTTATGGTCATTAGAGATCTTGCAGTATGATCAGACAGAGCAGTGATGTTCATTCTGGTATTCTAATCACATTACTAGTAATGCAATTAGTTTGTACCTCCTGTCATTTCCTCTACAATATAAATTGAATACAGTACCCATCACTTCCTGTGCTAACTGCTGTGCGGTGTTTTTATGCACTACTACATAGCTGCTGCTTTCTACTCCACTGATGACTACTTTGGTGACAGGTCAAATTCCTTCAGGTATAGTCTACAAGGTGCTTTCGTTCCAAAGATGGTATGTAAATGCAGGATGGCATTTTCATCTTGTTTGTATTTAAGATCTCAACTTTTGATTCTTTAACAAGCTTTAAATCCCGTAGTTGAATGAAAAGTTGAGTAATCTGTTTCTCAATACAAATGCACACTAACCTAAATTCAGTGCATATACATAGACTAAAATCTATAGTCTTTATGTCTGTTTGTTCACTGTTTGTTAGGACCTATGGTGGAATCACCAAAGTCATTGAAATCAGGAATGTCTCCAAAACATAATGAAGAAAAAAATGTGGTACAGCACCTGGTTCAGACAGCACTCCCAGAAAAACTTCCTTCGGCCAAGAAGAAGAGTGTTAAGCAGTCTCAAACACCTGTAACAAAAGCTGCTGCAAAAACACTAACACCCAAAACCCAGACTCCATCAAAGCATGGTGAGATTATGAATAATAAAGACCCAAAACTGAAAACAGCTGGGCAATCTGTATTAAAATCTCAGTCCTCTACCCCAAAACATTCAAGGAGTGAATCTCCTGTTGTCCAGAAGAATATGCACGCCTCAGAGCACAGAAGTCCTGGACAGAAACTTGAAAAAAATATGGCCGATGTTGTGGCAGTTCAGCTTCATGAAAATAATGAATGCAGTTCTGCAAAGCAAAGTGAATTTCTAAAAGCTATGATGGAAGGTAGCAGAGAAGATCAATCCTGCCAACCTGATAAACAAAAACTATTGGATCCTCCTGAAAATGAGGAATACAAATCACAATCTAAATCTTTGCCTCTGATTATAGAAGAAACTCTTTCTAAATTGCATGTTTCAGTGCAAAATGAAACGGAAGTAAGACAAATCTGTGGAGATCAGGCTGCAATTCAACAGAATAAAGACAGAAAGACAGATGATAATACTGCTGAATTTCACTGTCAAGCGCAGTCTACCAGTGATGGATACTCAGACTTTTTCAAGGAAACCAATCAAAAGGCTACTGCTTCAGGAAAACTGGTAGAACATTCAAAAGAAACAACAGTCTGTATCAAACAAAGTGATAAATTAAGCAGCGATATGGGTCTCAACTGTGGTGAAAATACTTCACTGAGCTTTTCCGAAAGGATAACCAATAAAGATGTAACACCATCTCCTCAGGTTCATATGGAGGGATTTCTTTCAGCTGATGAGTTGTGTGATACACCAGCCCTGACTGAATACAAGTCAGTTACAGTAGCTTTAGATGATGTTTCCAAATGTTCCACAGAAGGAGTAAGGGACAAATGCGCACATCATTACACAGAAGGTATTGATCCAATGGAAATGCCGGAAAACCAAGAAAATGCAGAAATTCCCTTTGTGGACCATTGGAGTACTGGCGTGCTAGATCCAAAAGAGAGTCCCGAATCAGATACTGGCAGTGCCACCACATCCTCTGATGATATAAAACCAAGATCAGAAGATTATGATGCTGGAGGCTCTCAGGATGATGAAGGATCCAATGAAAGAGGGATTTCTAAATGCAGCACTATGTTATGCCATGATTTTCTTGGAAGAAGCAGCAGTGACACTAGCACACCTGAAGAATTAAAAATTTATGACAGCAGCCTAAGAATAGAAGTAAAAATGAAAAAAGAAGGTTCTGATCTCTTCCGTGTTAATTCAACAAGTGATGATGAAATACCAAGAAAAAAAAATGAAATTTGGTCCCATCAGGGAAGCGCAAGGACCAATACTAAAGAAACTGAAAATTCTGCTTTTGGCAATGCACAGTTTACTCAGGAAGCAGACCAAGTTTCTTCTTCTGCTGATGAAACAGAAGATGACAGATCTGAAGCAGAAAATGCTGCAGAAAACATTCCTCCATCAAATGTTCCCACTCAACAGTTCCAAGGAATTGATAATTTAGCTTTTGAAGATGCAACAGAAAATGATAATGCAAGACAAGAGTTTTCTAAAACTAAAAATTTCAAGCGATCTGTTTTACTTTCAGTAGATGAATGTGAAGAACTGGGATCTGATGATAGAGCAGAAACTCATCCTTCACATCAGCATTCAATAGATTTTCTTACTCCTTCAGATGTATTTGACAGTGTTTCTCAAGAGCACCATGAAAAGACTTTTTATTCAAGATACTCATTGGAAATTGAAGATGGATTCCTGGATTGCAAACAGCCTAAGGATAGAGACAACAGACTGGAAAAAAGTGAAAGTTGTCTCCTACCTCTTCATGGCACTGAAGTGCCAGGAAAGGAGAATCAAGGTACATCAATGACTGAACAAAATTGCCCAGAGAAAGTATATTCAGAGGCTAGTCCATGTCCAGGGGAAAATCAAAAAATAAATATAAAGAATGAGGTGGCTATTGAGTTTCAGCAGTGCAATAAATACCTAGACAATGATGCAAAATCTCAAGAAAGACCATGTCATTTGGATCTTCATCAAAGAGAAACAAATGCTGATATGCAAAAGAGCAACTCTGCAAAACCTGTAGAAGCCAGTAAGAATCAGGTACTGACTCAGGAAGGTCAAGTGAGAGACAGTCAACCAGCACCTACTGAATTCGCTAATACTGATTTACTTCCAGGTAATGTACAGAAATAGAAACGTTCAGTCATTCAAGAGCAAATTACTAGGGAAAGCTTTGGCAATTTGCCTGGGATTGAATACTAAACTGAAGTAATTTTGGCGGAAATTATATTAAATTTAAGTATTTTTAAGTATTTCACTATGGTAAAGAATGATTGTCTGATATATCCATAAATACCATGCTGTTCAATGAGAAATTTAACTACTACAGGAAAAGATTTAAATGTAATGCTAGAATAAAGATTGGATGCAGTTTTTTGTACCTAAGTTATTTTTGATCCAATCTAACACTGACAGCATCAACTTTTGATGGAAACTTAGTATTTGTTTTGTCTGCTTGACAACATATAGTGTGTCTGAATGGGATGTGCAATAACTACAGTAATCACCTTAACTAAAGCACACTGAACCGTTTACCTGAACAGCTATATGTATTACCGTTGTTATTTATTTATTTATTTATTTATTATACACAAACTTGGGGCCTTCTCCTATTGAATATAACTGAATATTTGCCATATACGTCAGTGGGAGCAGGTTTGAACTCTGATTTAGAGGTTGTGAGATGTATAAAATTCTAAATTTTACCAGTAAAAACTTATTTCCTAAAAGAGAGATTATACTTAGAACTAATGCTTATTCACAGAAGAGTTCTAACTTCTTTGATGTGGCTAGATGAATACTTGTCTAGTTGTTTTGTGTTTTGTCTTTATACCAATAATTCAGTCTGTTTTTCCCATCAAAAATATACAATAGTGTTATCAACTATTGTGTATTCAAGAGCAATGAAATGCTGATGACGATCTATGTTCAACCAAACCATATAACACAAAGACAACAAAAGTTGTACTATTTTATTTTTTAAGTTTTGTTTGCCCTTGCCTGCAGCTGCCATTGCATGTGCAGCGTAGAAATAAGCCTGTGGATGAAGTATTTTGTCTTTAATTCTTTTCTAAGCTGACATGGCTTAAGTCACCATACAGAAATCATTCTCTATTAATTCCCTCCATGCACCTCCTGGTCTAAATTTAATTTATGTAGTAAATGAGAAATTTCATGTGCATTAAATGTGTATTTACATTGTCGTTTTCTGTATCAGAAACTTAATTATGGAGGTTATTGTTAATTACCAGTGGTGATTGCTGCTTTAACTTGATTTATAAACCATACTTCGTTTTTTATATAGGAAATAAATGCCTAAAATTTTGTCAATTTTGTATAACCCTCCATCATCCCCTTTTTAACCTGGTTGGATTATCTTTCCTGAATGATTTAAATTTGTTCTACACAGCCCTGAGGGGAGGATCACCTGCAATTTTTACATTGTACAGTATTGTGAATTATTTCAGGAGACATAGATGATTATGACACAATGGCACAAACCTGCGTGTTTGAGCACCGGCCTTCAAAAACCCTTTCTCCAATATATGAGATGGATGTTGGAGAAGCAATTGAGCAGAGGATGGATTCAGAAACAGCAGTTCTAGATGTGGATCTTGAAGATCAGCAGTTTGCAGAACAGGATTGGACTCTTCTCAGGCAACTGTTATCTGAGCAGGACTCAAATATAGGTTTCAAAAACTCTGTTCCTGAAGACCTTAACTTAGCACAATGTCTCATCAATCAGACACTGTTTCTGGCACGAGATGGTTCGAATCCTCAGGGTACATCACAAGTCGACACATTCAGTAGGTGGACTGAACTTATGTCTCCACTTGATGACTCTTCAGCAAGCATTACAGTGGCAAGCTTTTCATCTGAAGACTGTTCTTCCCCTCAAGGGGAATGGACAATTCTTGAACTGGAAACTCATCATTAAGGTGATCAAATGTTTGCAACTCACTCCAATCCATTCCCCAAATCTATTTTTGATGCGTTGTTTCCATACAATAATGAAATACTGCATCAGTCAAGAACAAGCAATTCTTGGTACTGAGGCAATCTTTCTGATATAATGAGGTAAATATGTTAATTTATAATCTAGATTTAATTGCAAGTACAATTATTTTTCAAGACTTAAATGTATGTCTTTTCTAAAAATGAATTTTGAGCATGTATTTTCTGGAACTGTTAGAAAAATTAGATGACCTGAAAGGAAGATCTCAGTTTCCTCTCTCCTTTTATCTTCCTTTTGCCATTTAATAGTCCCATTGAGCAAGAATTTAAAGATGACTGCACAATTAGTAGAGTTATTCCCTCCTTTTTTTCTCTCTTTCTCTATATGGTGACTCAATTTTACAACAATAAAGATTCAGAATGGTTGTGTCGAAAGGTCATGTCTGCCCGAAATTTGTGTTCACAGGAAAGGTTCCAATCTGAATCCCCTTTGGGCTTTATTAATATGAGCAGCTTGTTTCATCTGTTTCATCCACATTTGATTTTTTTTTTGTATTTTTTTTGTTTACAAGTTTTCAATAAATTTTTTAAATATAAGTCTTAAGAGGCTCTGTGCTCTAGGAAGGGCATTGTTTCTTGAAAATGCACGTATTTAAGTAAATATTTTTAATGGCATAGTACGTTAATTCAGAAGAGTTAGGAGAATGCTGCTCCTGTTTTAAAAGAGTATGTCTGATATTTCTAAAAGTGTATCTCAGTCTGAAGTTCTGGTAGAAATAATCTAGTCACTCATATCAGAAGTCTGACTTTGTCTAGAACTAGCTTTGTGTTTCACTTCCTTACAGTTGCACCCTGTAACTTCTGACACTACCTGAGGCATAGCTAGATTCTCAGAGATTCAGTTTTGTTTATTCTCATAAATACTACATTTTTTTTTTTTGGGGGGGGGGGGATAACAAAATTATTGTATCTCTCTACTGTAGCTTCTATCCAGAGACTAAATGCCAACATAACCATTCTTCTGTGAGCAGAATGAGATAGGACATCCTTCTCAGTACTGCTCATTCTGTTGCTTCTAGATATGAATTTGGGCATAGAGGGGACGGTTTATTGTCTCTTCTGATTTGATAGGGGAAGAGGGGAGTGAGAAATTATTCATTGTTCTTACAAAGACAGAATTCTTCCTGAAGCACAGAGGGTTTTTTTCCCTGCAGGGGTTACCCCATCTAAAATTCCTGCAGTAAGGAAATGATAGGGCTTGTCATTCACGCAGTTCAAAATCTAAAGAAGTATTCTACCTGCTCTTAGTCATTAACAGCCTTTTACTGCCATACAGCACTTCTAACTTTTTCTGTTTTTTAACTATAAAGCAGAAATTTAGCTGACTTTAACAATGATAATACAGTCAGTTTTGCAGACTTTTGCAGAACTCTGGCAGGGCACCTTAATTTTCTGTAGGAACTTCATTTATTTTTTATCAATAGTCAGAAACTCTCATTGTGTTGAAATATGAAGTTGCCCTAACACATTACTAAAGTTGTCATAAAGTCATAACTTGTGTTTGGACTTGACAAAATAAAGGGCTCTAAGGCAAAACATTTACTCAAGAAAGCCACTTTTTTGAACTTCTGTTACAGAAGTAAAAGTGACATTTTATTTTCCCCAAAGTAAATTGAGGAGGAATTGTATTACTTTCTTTAATATCAAGAAAGGGGGGAAAAAAAAATAAAACCCTCCTCTCTCTTCCTGTCAATGAAGGACTCAGAACCCATGCAAGAAAGGTATTCAATCTTATAGTAACTTTTCTTGTAGTCTTCTTAGCTTTTATCAGCATTAATATTCTGTGATATTAAAATTCATAATATTTTAAATATAATATGTTGTATATAGCCAAGCCTTTATTATTGAAGGAGTTACGAGAACCTTTAGATGTGCAAGTCATCAAGAAAACAGCTTTTACTTTCAAGGTCACAAGCAAGGGCATTAACTTCTGAATCAAAAAAAAAAAAAAAAAAAACTAGAAGTGTGTTTTTTTTTCTCAACTTCTGTGCAAAATGTGGTCATAAAAGATGACTAAAATACCATTTAATCAACTTTAAAATCCTGGTTGATGCCCCTGGTGGACATTCAAATGTTAAATGAAATGATGGAAAGAAGATAAAGGATTAGGAAAAGTGACAAAGTGAAAGAAAGGTTCCCCTTGTCTATTTTTTGCTTTACCCATATTTTTAACTTACGGAATTAAAAAAATAACTGAAAACCAGCACACAAAGTTTCACACTTTGCATATTGAGATATAATCATGTTACTGAGCTGTATTTTTATTTACTTTTCCAGCTGTTGTATAACAATTAAATCAGATTCTCTCTTCAAATACCCACTGATGTTATAATTCCTGTAATAGTTTTGCAGCAGACCAATGATTAGGATTTGGTGTATTGTTCAATTGATGCATATGTAACAATAGAATTCAGCTTCCCACAGCCACAGACTCTCTGTAGAAGTAGCAAGAACAAAAAGCGGTATTGTTTTTAATTCACATTACCAGACTGCCTGTGAGTCTTAATCAGACCAGCATCCCACTGGCTAGACACTGTACAAACACAGAACAAAAACGAAGGCTTCCCAGTGTGGCTATAATCCAAGTTAAGGCAAAAGATTTTTTTTTTTTTTTTTTTTTTTTTTTAAAAAAAAGGATGCAAAAGTAAAATGAGAGTCAATATTAGTTCAGCCGATCAGCAATAGTTTCAGTGCACCATCAGTTTAAATGGTTGTGTTTTTTTTTTTCTCTGTATGCATTATGGGAAGGGAAAATTGGAGGAAGCTGTAAGGATCTATATTCCTGACCAATCCTGCTTGTCTGCTTGTGCTCAATGTTGTTTAATAGTCCCTCCTCATTTAGGAGGCTGTGCAAGCTTTAGGCAGGTATAGGTGGCTATCTGTTTAATAGCATCAGTTGCTTGAGTTCTCTGGAACCTGCTCGCATCTCCTGACAATCATTCTGCCAATGTACTGGCCTCTCTCCAAAGCATGAGAGAACGGACAAAGGTTTGTTTGAAAACTTAATATGCAGGTAGCCAAAGCTAGTATCATGGGCCCCGAATGAACAGGGCGTAAGAGGTCCTGAATGACCTCTGATGTAAAGACAAGGTATGTACACCCACTGAAACAAGACGGCATAGTCAAAGTAATGGTTAAGAATTTATCTTGGCAGTAGTATTTTGAATGAGTAACAGCAGTAAAATTGTTTTTGTCAGTCTAGAAGAGAAACTCGCAGTCAAAAGGTAATACTGACAGCTTCCATGAGATCTGCTTATGTGAGTGGATAAAGTTGCCTGTATCCTACAGGGAACAAAGAATCAGAAATTTAGAAGGGAGGACTTGGAAATCAGACTTTAAGACGACGACCCTGTTTTGTTTATCCTGAATGACGTTTTATGGAAGTAAAAAACAGGAAGGATGTTTAACAGGTATAGATGTATTACGTTCAAAATAGGCTAGACCTCCAGATGGTGATGTCATATCAGCATAATTAACTGTTTTTGTCTGGAAAGGAAGAGTCTGAATTGCATTGGAGAAGCGGCCTTGCCAGTTTTTCACGTGCTAGCTAAAATTGTATTTGTGGAATAAATCACATATTGCAGACAAGAAAAGAGAAAGAACTTGAGGCCTGAACACTTGGACCCCTACAGGAAATTGAGGTTCTTTCAGAGGATTTGGTTGAAAAATAATCAGGGAAGCTAAGAAAATAAACAAACGTGGAGACAGGAGTCAAATGAGGAAGGCAGAATATAAGAAAAGAAAAAAAAAATTGAAAATGGACCCGGAGATAGATGATGTGAATAAAACAGCAATTTTGAGGCTGGTTAAGAAAATGTTCTTAGGTGCAATCAAAATGAGATTCTAGCTTCCTTCGAATGGAGGAGCTTGGAAGAATATGAGAGAAAGGTAGGAAGGAAACTGAAGCTAGCAAGTAAGAGAGAGGCATCAGTTAACAAAACACATCAGTTAATATGTTTAATTTTGATTTTAAATGCATAAGATGCCATATTTATACAGCATAGCACAAGAAATCAGGAGACTAAGACCTAAAATGAAGATCAGGAGAGATGAGTAAGTATGCGTGAAATTAGATCAGCATGCAGTCGGGGCTGTTACTGTAAGTGATCGGATGAGAGTGCAAGAGATGAATGTGTGCTTTTGTGGTATGGGTAGTGGAAAAGATGCATCATAAATATATCATTTTTCTCTTGGAAAAAAATTGCTATAGAATCATAGAATGAATAGAAACAGAAAAATCACAGAATTACAGAAGAATTCAGGCCTGAATGGACCTCTGAAGGTCTCTAGGCTAACCTCCGGCTAAAAGCAGGGGTAACTTCAAAGTTAGTTGAGGTTGCTGGGCTTTATGAAGGTCTGTAGCGTGTCAAATTGGAATAAAGTCAGTAGACAGGAACACAATGCACACTGGAAATAGTTACTTGAGATACAAATGTTCGCATTATAATAAAACTATTTGAAAATATTTTGAAAAAGATTAGTCAATAAGTGTAAGAAATACGCCTTGCTTGCAATATTTTTACTTTCTGGCTAATACATGATTTGACTGTATGTATTGAATAATCTTATTCCACATTTTACTTTTTAAGGTTTTAAATCTATTTCAAAACTACACTGAATTGTCAAACCTACGAATTTTAATATTGCTTCAGAGGAGCTAGTGGGCAAGAAATCATCCCATTTTCCTCACACAAAGTTTGTCCATAATAAGAATTCCCCTAACATCATCTATCTATCTTTCTTTCAGGGAATATACACACAAAAAATAACATACCTGTTCTAATCACAGATCACAGAAGACTATTTTAAAACTCTGAATATATATTACAGCCATCTGCAAAATAATTACTAGCATGTTCATACTACTTTGTTGCAGAAAAGCTAAACCTTTGCATGAAGGAATTAAGAACTGCTCATATGTTGATCATCTGTTGCTCAAATCCAAGACATTTAAGTAGGCATAATTTTGCTTCCACTAATATCAAAGGCAAAACTCTTGTTGACCTCTGCTAAAATAGGTTCAAGGCTTAGCTATATTAAATGCATGTACTAGAAATGCTATTTTTCCAATATCTGTATTTCTTACTATTCTAGTTTTATTCTAACCTATAATACTGTACAATTGGAATGGTGACAAATTGCAGCTAGAAAGACTTCAATTTAGGAGTCATAATTGTATGTATTCTGTTAATATTTCATGCCTGGAGTGATTTAACATTCATACTATGATAGATGACATTCTTGCCAGGACTACACAGGAACTAAAGACAAAAGAGAATCAGAAGCAGCAGCTTTGCTACAATAGATGGTTCCATGGAAAGAGGCTTTTACATTTGAAATCCAATATAATTAGAAGTTTTAATCTCTTGCAGAAAATCCATAGTGGTTTTCACCTGTATCTCTTGAACACTATAGCTATAAGCTATATATGCTGTTTTTCAAAAATAAGCTTTAATGTATATTGTTTTGGAAAAATTACAGCTCAAATTCATTCTTTGCTCATTTAACACCAAGCTTTCTATTGGCAACTACTACATGTGTTTAAGGAAACTAAACATGGAAGAAAATGATTTATATAAAACGCAGATATCAGTTGAGGAAAAATTGTGATTTCAGTGTGTGTGTATATATATATATATATACACATATTTTTTACCTTTGATAACTAATAGGTGAATAAGCTAAACAATGCGTGCATGCACATGCACACCTATTCTTGCATTTAACCTTTCTTTTTTACTTGCTATACATCATCTACACTGTACAGTGAATTAGGCTACAGTTCTGCAAACATGAGTAAATCTGCTCAAACATTTGCAGACTGGCTTTCAGGTTAACATTCACTTCTCAGAAAGGGTAATGGAACTGGCACTGGGGGCAAGCACTATGCATACTCGTGTTTTTAGATGGTACTCTCAACTTAATGAGATTCTAATCTTGATGAACCATCTGGATGAAGCTAAAGTATGTGATAATTAATAATGGAATTCCATTAGGTTGCTTCCCTAATCTCTTTGACTTAGTACTGAAATTCCCAGCTCAGAAGACTGTTCCATTAGGGAAATCAAAATCCTGAGAAATGTAACTTTCTGCATTACGTGGAACAAATATTCTTTTGCTATTGCACTGTAAAATATGAATGCTGATCAGATCTCCAAAACCAGAAGCCTCAGTATCTGGGGGGAGGTGACTATACCTCAGTAATTAGATACAGTTAACAAGGACATCAATGGCCAAAATATTTTTTTCAAAATGTTAACTGAAGACAACTGAAATGGACATAACTGAATGCTCTGGTGAATCTGAACACTTGCATGCACAAATGTGGGGACTGACCCTATTACCCAGACAATTCACCACATTTTATAATTATGTACTGGAGTAAAAGTGACTCTGACTTTTTCTCAGCTCCCTCTGAAGTTACTGTGAGTGGTATCAGATCCATATTTATAAAACTAGGGATATTTTAAAACATTTGAACAGAAGGATTGGTAACCTGAATAAAAATTTTAGCTTGTATAACCAAATTAAGACTGAGCTTAGTAAGGCTGTAACAAATTACTTAAATTGAAGAGCATCCTCATTTCTGCAACCCTTGTACCTTGGGTTTACTGTGATCAAACAAATGTGTGATTTTCTTAAACTTGTGTTTAGTGAGATCATTTTAATTTCTTGCTTCTTTTTTATAACCCTCCTTTGAATGCAGCATGGCATCCTGCCTTTCAGTAGAATTATATCAATATGCTTAGGACAAAACATACATACATGCCAGATTCAGCGTTGGTAGCATAAAAACTTTTAGTTACCTTCATAGAATGAGGTAATTTTAATGCTCGTGAACATAAGACCCACCTCTAAGTGAAATTTTGTACCTGTAACAAGAGGTCTGCCTGTATCTTTGTGGTAGAGCAAGAAACTTAAATCCCTATTTTCTGGATTGTCGTGCTCTAGTAATTGAGATTAATCCTAAATATGCATAATGGAGTGCATTTGGAGAAAAGTCTGAGTCACTAGCTGTAATCCATGCCTTAATGGATCCTATAATATTTTGACCATTCAGTCTTTGGGAGAGTAAGGAGCATGTTAAGCTCTCAAGCTGAATGCTTGCATGTTTTCAACCTACTTGTTTTCCAGACATTAATAATTAGAATCACAGCTGGGGTCTAAGTAACCATATTTCCAAATGATTCCTTGTGAACCTAGTCTTTTGCTTTCAGAATCACTGTATGGTTGCATAGTCCCACAAGCTTTTTTCCCCATGCTACATATTGAAGATTCTTTATTGATTTGTGTATGACAGATGGAAATAATAAATTCTATGTGTAACTTAAAAGCTGTGTCATTGTACTTCATTGAATGTGTGGACAGCTGCCATCAATTTTAATTTGTGTTCTGTAAATTGAAAAAAAGTGACTTTCTTTTTCCATTCATTTAGTGGACCTTCAGTCCAACTTTCTCTCCTCTAATGTGAAAAAAAGTACTTTTTATTGGATCATGTTGTCAGAGAACAGGACAGGTGATGTGTGTGAAGATGAAAAATTAGTTTTCTCATAGGAATCCATAGAAAATATAAGTAGCTGTGGGACTGCCCTGAAAAATCAGATATCAAAGTAGGTGCTGATTCAGAACATTCAGGATATGATCTAGGAGAGCAGAGAAAAAATAATTTTGGGAGAGAGAATGTCTTGTCATAAATTAGTTATTAATCCAAATGTTTAAACCATTATCTTCATCATATGAAAGTTCTAATCCCAAGATCTTTCTATTCCTGCCTAAGAGGAGTTCTTCACTCTGTGCCCAGGCCTTACTTGGTATGCTGCCAGACACAGCCCTATTTCTCCTCTCTGCTGCAGCTTCACCCTGTCTTTTATCGTTTAAAAAAAAAAAAAAAAAAAAAATCTTTTCATTTAAAGCTCTTTTGCTTTCTTCTTGATTCATTATTAGAACTCTAACAATCAGTCTCTTGATGCACTGGTCAAATCCTCAAGACTGAAAGAGTCCAAACTTGTAGAAGAACTGAAGGTCATTCAGTAACATCAGTTGTACATCTACATACTTCCTTTCAACCTAACCCAAAACAATTCTTCCTACACATTTTTTACATTCTTGCAGAACACTTGAGTAGGTCTACAAAACTTAGTAATAATTGGATACTTAATCTCCATACATTTACAACTGAGTTTTTACTGTAGTCCCAAGTAGCAAAATGTTGCCTCCTATGTTGGCCTCAATTGCCTCTTAGGTCAAAATCACTGCGAATAACACAGGTTCCAGGAATTTTGTGTGCGGCTCTGTGTGCATGTCCCCAAAAGGACAAAGAACTGGGTTAACAGCTGTAAGAAGTCATAGACTTGAACCTTTGCTGAAAACTTAAATCTCAATGTTGCAAGGGTCAATTGTAGTCTCAAGGCTACAGCATTGATCCAAGTGGTTCAGTAGGGAAGCAGAAGGACGGACACTCACATCAAGCACAGAATTAGTGCAGATATGGTAGTGAAGTAGTACTTAGCTCTTAACATCAGTCAGCACAGGATCCCTCAAAGTCACTTTTTGAAAGGGAGAACACTTAGGGGGAAGAATACTCTAAAGAATACGTTACTGAAAAAGTATACATCTTTTTTTAGTCCAAGCTCTATTTAAATGGCCTTCTACTTAGATGGCAGGAACCAACTATAATTATAATTCGACATTATGCAAATACCTTATTTCAAAACTAAAACCTAGTCAGTCAGTATATAAATACTACTGTTTCTCATGTAAAAACAGTCTTAATAAGATATAATGACACACTTCTGAAGACTAGGAGGTTTAATAAAATCATTTTTAAAAGTCCTTCACTTTTTAGTATGTTGAATGACGACTTGAACATCTTTGCATTTCTTGAAACCATGCCTGTTTTTATATTCAAGCAGACTGGCTGGAAGCAAGATTCTTGTCGATGTCATAAAATGCACTGCTTCTACTACCCTACTGCATGAAGCAAATGAATATACTGCAAGTGCTGAGGACAGCCTTGATATTCCTAGCAATTCTCCACCTCGTCAGAAAACTTTCCAGATGTGGATTGAAAATTATTTTCAGTTTCAGATTCAACATGCTTCATTTGCCCACTTGACCTCCAAACAGTAACAAATACTATTTTAAAAATATATTTCAGAGATGGAGTCAGTAACAAGAAACCATACTGCTCAAAAGTGAGAGTAGGACTGTCAAATATGTATTTTTGCTTGCTTGTTTTTGTATAGTTACTGTACTAAGTTACCTTAAGCTAATGATGGATATCCTGGTGGTAAAATGTTAAAATTTCTTGAAATGGTTAATTTTCAGTATGTGCAAACCTCATACAGCCCAGATACAGCATTAAGGTTAGAAATCCAGCTTGAAGAAAGGCACTGCTGAGACAGAAAGACATTGAGAACAGACTCGTAAACTGTGAAGAGGCAACTCCTTCATATTTAGTAAATGGCTATAGCAGAAAAAGACATCTGCTGGTATCCCAGGAGCCTAAATCCAGTATTTATATTTTTCCATATTTTTTAAAATGTAGTAATTTATTCTTGTACTGTACATTTCTAACAATATTACACAGAATGAAACAAAATCTACTCACCTGTTAAGTATATTTATATTGTGAATTGTCATTTTATTCCAACCTATTCCATCAGAATTGATGTAATTCACTTAATGCTCATTCATATTAAACATATTCCAAAATATTAATTCAAAGGCACTATAGTGTTATAAAAACAAGTACAACTACTTCAGCAACAGTTCCTACTCCATAGCCCAGAATTCCTCTGTACTGAAAGTACTGAAACACAAACTCATTCACAGTGTGCATGAATTCAAACATCACATCAGCAGATGTCAGTTGGATCATCAACCCTCATCATAAAACTGCCTTATTATTTTATAATTGTATTTTTAAAGAATTCCTGATGTTCTCAACACTCTGATTTTTGTATGCAGTCAGAGCAGTCAAAAAAGGTAATGGCTCCACTGTGTTACAGGAAATGGCTTCACAGTTCATTGGTCCTGTCACAGCCATCCAGAAAAACATTGGAGCCTGGATACCTCGTGGATTTATTTTTCTTTAATATACTGACTCCTACATTTACACTTCACAGAAGTTTAAGAATTAGGAATTAGACGTATTTGACTTACTTTCAATAGTTGTGTGACATTTCCATACTCTTCCAGTGAGGGGTAACTCAAACTCTCTGGTGGATTTGACCAACAAAAGGTAAACATCAGGTGTGAATCTGCTTATTATTCACCTGAAAGAAGAAGGTGGAAAGTCATTTTTAAATCACTAAGATGTCTAACTCTCTCTTCCTAAGCAAGCCAGACAACTTGCTATTTGATTTTGTTTTTTAAATATATACTTAAAGTCACTTTCTTCTATGTAAAAATGCTCTAAAAAGTTTTAAAAGGAAATGTTTTCACTATCATCTCAGATTTTCAGTAAAAATACAGTTTTCAATACATAACCACAAGTCTACATACAGATACAGTGCAACAAACAGAGATGGAAATCAATGTTCTATTTTTTACTACTTTTAATGGCTCTTTGCTGTATAAAAGAAACATTGTTTCCTCATATATAATGGAAAAAAGAAGCATCAGTACTCTGGAATTCCTCTTTCTCTCAGAGTGGTGCTGGGTTTACATTTGTATAGTAACTTCTATATTTAGAACACCAAAGAAAACAGCTGCATAATTAGCTGTCCGTTAAAAACATTCCCTCAAGATTTTTCCTATGCTGAAGTAAACTTACTGCCGTTATTGTTTATGGCACCTACTTGTTCTGCCTGGGATCTTCCCATGGTTTTTGTCTTTTCTGTCCTTTTTATCATGTAAATACGTCACACAATCATAATTGTATGGCAGCAGTCTCTCTCACTGACCTAGATGACTTTTAGTGGGACACTGACTAGGTGTCCAGGCTCCCACCTGTACCTCAGCAGAGGCCAATGGCCCTGCGGACTCCAGGGCAACACAGAGCCCGTGGCAGGAGCCAGAGGGCAGCAACCGGCTTCAGTGTTTCCTCAGTTGCCAAGAAGTTCCCTCTTTCCTAGTGGTAAATTAAGTGCTCGTCATCTGTTTGCTGGGAGATGTTGGTTACTTTCTCTTCATTCCTGAGAAGCTGTGAGGGAAAGCTGGTTGGGCGACCGCACGTCGCCAGCATGGAGCTGCCACGGCTCCTCCCGAGGGCCACAGGAAGGAGTTGGGGCCCTGGGAGAGGCCGGGCCACCACCCGCCCCATGTTCTGCAGTGCCCCTTCATGTCAGAGGTCCCCTTGCCCAGCTGCAAGGCCGAGAAGCGCCGTGCACGGGACTGCTGTGGGAGAGCAGGGAGCCCTCAAGGCAGGAAGCACGAGCCACAGCTCCCCCCGCCCCACCTTCCCTGCAGCCTCGCCGGGCCCGGGGCCTACATCACTGCCAAATACCCATTTTTTTCAAGCGAGGAGAAGCTCCGTTAGAATGTAAATTGGGAACCGAGTGGCAGAAGGGGTTGTGCAAACCAGCTCTCCTGGCGCCTAAGGTGGCGTGCCCCAGGTGGGAACATCAGGGGGGCCAGGCCCTGCATGGGGCTTGGGCTGCCTCAGGCGCGTCCCCACTGCCCCGAGCACTCCTCAGCCAGGTAGAAAATGGGCTCCAACCTGGGCGTGGGGAGTGCTTGCAGAAGAGTGAAACGCAGCCACCCACGGAAAGAGCTGCTGAACCGAGCTGGGCAGGAGGCGTGGGGAAGACTGCCTAAAAATACTTTCCTGTAAAAGGAGCAGAGTAACAGCTGTGCCCTTTGAAAACAGAGCAAAAGTTCCTTAGACATCAAATAAGTTATAGAAATTTCTAGAAATGTATTCTTGAAGTCATTTATGGTGCTCACTCCCTGTTAACACCTCTAGATGCAAATTTTGTGAAAAGCCATTTAGATAGGTAACTGCCATTTTATATAGATCAGTTTGGTGGTGATGGGTACCTGTAAACATCTTGGAGAACTGGGTAGTGCCCTGGTTGTTAATCATACCTTCAATGGATCCCTGTGCCTTAAATACTGTATCTCTTTAATTAAGATATTTGTTATCTCTATTTTCTTGTTTTGTTTTGTTTTTCAGAGAGGCAGCTGAGATTTCATTGCAAAGCCATTAAAACCACAAAAAATGACAGAGAGTGGTGGGCAGGAACAGTCAAGATGGATAACAACAGTTATTATGAGTACAGGCCTGCAGGTACAAAACTATTTGTCAAGAGCAGCATGTGACTCACTAAGAAGCAGTGAAAGAAGTATTTTCTACTTTATATACATGGAAATATATTTTTCAATATCAATTAATATACCTTTTAGATGATTAAACAGCAACGTTATTTGAAGTTTGGACTGGCGCACGCTTCGTTGGGTTAGAAACTGGCTGGATAGCTGGGCCCAAAGAGTCGTGGTGAATGGAGTCAAGTCCAGTTGGAGGCCAGTCACTAGTGGCGTCCCCCAGGGCTCGGTGCTGGGGCCGGTCCTCTTTAATATCTTCATCAAGGATCTGGACGAGGGCATTGAGTGCACCCTCAGTAAGTTCGCAGATGACACCAAGTTAGGTGCGTGTGTCGATCTGCTCGAGGGTAGGAAAGCTCTGCAGGAGGATCTGGATAGGCTGCACCGATGGGCTGAGGTCAACTGCATGAAGTTCAACAAGGCCAAGTGCCGGGTACTGCACCTGGGGTGCAATAACCCCAAGCAGAGCTACAGGCTGGGAGAGGAATGGTTGGAGAGCTGCCAGGCAGAGAAGGACCTGGGTGTGATGATGGATAGTCAGCTGAATATGAGCCAGCAGTGTGCTCAGGTGGCCAAGAAGGCCAACAGCATCCTGGCTTGTATAAGAAGCAGTGTGACCAGCAGGGATAGGGAGGTGATCATCCCCCTGTACTCAGCTCTGGTGAGGCCGCACCTCGAGTACTGTGTTCAGTTTTGGGCCCCTCGCTACAAGAAGGACATCAAGGTGCTTGAGCGGGTGCAGAGAAGGGCGACGAAGCTGGTGAGGGGCCTGGAGAACAAGTCCTACGAGGAGCGGCTGAGGGAGCTGGGCTTGTTCAGCCTGGAGAAGAGGAGGCTCAGGGGCGACCTTATCGCTCTCTATAGGTACCTCAAAGGAGGCTGTAGCGAGGTGGGGGTTGGTCTGTTCTCCCACGTGCCTGGTGACAGGACGAGGGGAAATGGGCTTAAGTTGCGCCAGGGGAGTTTTACGTTAGATGTTAGGAAGAACTTCGTTACCGAAAGGGTTGTTAGGCATTGGAATGGGCTGCCCAGGGAAGTGGTGGAGTCACCATCCCTGGAAGTCTTTAAAAGACGTTTAGATGTAGAGCTTAGGGATATGGTTTAGTGGGGACTGTTAGTGTTAGCTCGGAGGTTGGACTCGATGATCTTGAGGTCTCTTCCAACCTAGAAATTCTGTGATTCTGTGATTCTGTGAAGTTGCTTCCACCATAGCACTGGTCGTTGTCTTTTTTATTTTTATTTTTCCCTACGTACTTCTGTACATATTTAGTATTCTAGCCATCTGCTATTCTGAGTTGTACTGCTTTAGGCCTGTTCTCCTGACTCATCACTTCTGCACTGTGCTGATGCTGCTTTCAATTAGTCGTATAAATAATTCTTCCAGGAATGTTTTTAATTGTCTGAATTTCTCCCTAAACACTTTATTTTCTACTGTACAGTATCAACAATGGATTAGGTTATTACTTAGTAAGTGTGCAATTAAGCTTAAAATAGTCGTACAGATAGTGATGTATATTTATAACTGTTAATATCAATTCCCCAGTAAAATGAAAGGGGCTGTCAAGGAGCTGATAATTAGTGCCTGCAGCTGAGGCCAATTTCATGCTAGCTTGAAAGAATTTAGAGGCTGAGGGCTTTGACTTACAATCAGGGATAGCTTACATTAGTTTTGCTAATGAGGTTATTGCTCTATCTTTGCTGTGCAAATAGGTGAATGGTTTTGAATTAATTTCTGAGTCATTTCACTTTAAAGCCTATTCTTATTTGTCTGCTTGCGCTGGGAGGATAGCTGGTAAACTGTTCCAGGTTGGTAAAAGTTTCAAGAGAAACTTAATCTGTAATATGGTGAGAGGTATCAGAGTGTGATGATTGCATCGGCTATACTTTTTAAGTATGTAAACAGGAAAAGGAAGACTAGGCATAACATGGGTCCCTTGCTGAACGAGAGGGGTGTCCTGGTAACGGGAGATGCCGAGAAGGCTAAGATACTGAATTCTTTCTTCACTTCAGTCTTTGCTTCAAGGACTCCCCCTGGGGACTCCTTGCCCATGGTGGGAGGAGAAAGGGTCTGGGAAATGGAGGGCTCCCCCATGGTTGACAAGAGAGTGGTTCGGGAGCATCTGAGTGGGCTCAATGCATACAAATCCATGGGTCCCAATGGGATGCATCCACGTGTGCTGAGGGAGTTGGCAGAGGTGATTGCCAAACCGCTCTCTATCATCTTTGAAAGGTCCTGGAGAACAGGAGAGGTGCCTGAGGATTAGAGGATAGCCAATGTCACTCCGGTCTTCAAGAAGGGCAAGAAGGAGGATCTGGAAAACTACAGGCCAGTCAGTCTCACCTCTGTCCCTGGAAAGGTGTTGGAACAGCTTGTTCTGGATGCCATCTCCAAGCAATTAGAAGAGAAGAAGGTTATGAGGAGTAGTCAGCATGGATTCACCAAGGGGAAGATGTGCTCGACCAACCTCATTGCCTTCTATGATGGCATCACCAGCTGGGTAGATGAGGGGAGAGCAGTGGATGTCATCTACCTTGACTTTAGCAAGGCTTACGATACTGTCTACCATGACATCCTAACAGCAAAGCTGAGGAAGTGTGGGATAGAGGAGTGGACAGTAAGGTGGGTTGAGAACTGGCTGAGTGGCCGAGCTCAGAGGGTGGTGATCGGCAGCGCAGAGTCCAGCTGGAGACCTGTGACTAGCGGTGTTCCCCAGGGGTCGGTGCTGGGTCCGGTCTTGTTCAACATCTTCATCGACAACCTTAACGAGGGAATAGTGTCTGCCCTCAGCAAGTATGCTGATGACACAAAGCTGGGAGGAGTGGCTGACATGCCAGAAGGCTGTGCTGCCATTCAGTGAGACCTGGACCGGCTGGAGAGATGGGCAGGAAGAAACCAGGTGAGGTTTAACAAGAGCAAGTGTAGAGTCCTGCACCTGGGAAGGAACAACCACATGTATCAGTACAGGCTGGGGGACGACCTGCTGGAGCGGAGCTCTGAGGAGAAGGACCTGGGGGTCCTGGTGGACGACAGGTTGGCCATGAGCCATCAGTGTGCCCTGGTAGCTAGGAGGGCCAATGGGATCCTGGCATGCATGAAAAGGAGCATGGCCAGCAGGTCAAGGCAGGTCAAAGGAGGTCCTCCCCCTCTACTCTGCCATGGTCAGGCCTCACCTGGAGTACTGTGTCCAGTTCTGGGCTCCCCAGTACAAAAAAGACAGAGATCTGCTGGAAAGAGTCCAGCTGGTTGCTGTCTCCTTCAGGGTACACTTGCCATCCTGACTGTATTTTGTACTCTTTTATTAGGTCATGACACCTCCTTGCATGGCACGTTGGCTACATTTTAAAAGGGTAACCTAAAAATCATGTTAGTTAAAAAGGATTCAGTGGTCTAATCTTTAAAATGTGTGGGCTTGAGCAGCTTTTATGTACTGCAGAAATGCTTTTTGTAGGCTGAAAACTATATCCAAACCCACTCCATTCTGCAGATGATTATGTTGGATACTGCAGTGTGTTAGTTTGCCTGATTGGATTGCATACTGTCAAAAAGCTTTAATGAAAATCATTTCCCATACAGATTTTCTGATTTATCTTCCAAATGAAATGCTGATATCCATGAAAATAATAACAGTCTAATTAACTGGAGTCTTAGAAACACACAACTATATGTTCCTCACTTCTGCAAATCTTCTTTTAGTATATCTTACAAAAATAGGATATAAAATGTTTGAGCTTCTTTATGCTTTATGCAAGTTTCCTGTGGCAAACTGAATGTATGCATACAAAATTGCTGTTCAATGATTTCATATCTTTCAATATAAATATTCCAAAACTTAATTAACTGAAAAAGTTTAATTAATGCTTTACTACTTTTATTGCAAGTAGAATAAATATTTTTAAAGCAACAATGCTAAAGTTCCATCTAAAACCTTCAATGTTTTAAAAATCTTTGTATTTAATTTGTTGGCTGAAAACGTAAAAATAACATGTTACAATTTATTTAGAATCATGAAATCTCTACAGTTCTACAGAGGCAGCAACACCGAGTTCGCTATTCAGAATCAGTGGAAATTGGATCTGTGATTTTTTCTCTTTCTGGTACGGTACTTTGAAGTTTGTTTTTAAATTCCTAATCTCTAATGATGCACCAAGTCAGGCTCTGTTGTAGGCTGCAGTGAACTGAATAAAAGCTTCTGTGTTGGGGTGTCATGCAGTCGTGCAAGGAGCTGTGATTTCGTAGCACTTTTAAGTCAGAGGATGGAATGTTTCCATCATCAGCTGGACTGTTTAGTATAGTTTTGTTAAAACTGAGTAACCTTGTCGAGTGCCATTTAAACCTAAGATAGCCATTGAGATTTTTAGTATACATGGCTGTAAATGTAAGAGTGAACTGAGATCTTTGGCTTTAATTATTCCAGTTGCATTTGCAGTCCTGGTGGTAACAAGGGGGTTAATGAGCGTATTTGTTGTTTGAACAGGTTTGATTAGGAAATCACTGAAACTGCAAACATGAAACACCTGTCCATCCTTTTTAGAGCAGTGGATGCTTTAGACAGGTAGACAAGATCTTTAGTCTAAAGCTTCCCTGAACTATAAGGATTAAAGGCATAGATTGGTCCAGTCTTTTGTATCTCCTTGTTAAACCTACTAAATTTACAACATAACTTTCCCTTTCAGAGTAACTTAGTTGATGGGGTTATAATTTCATTTTTCATGGTAGACATTTTAGCTTAATCTTAAAGTAAAGGGTATTTGTTTAGCAAATCTTATTTCTAAATAAGATAAACTCTTCAATCTGTCTTTGTACTAGTCCTAAATACATTCCATCTTAGCAATTTCTTGTTCCTGAAGCATTTGCATGCAAAGGCATTCAGATGTCTATACCTTGAGTGTACTGAATGCTTTTTTGATGTTATGGTAGAAAATAACCTCTGAGTTTTCTGTAGTTTTATCTTAAAATTACTAGCTAAATCTCATGATTGCATTTCACCATCAAGATTTGTGAATTCATTCACACATTTTGTTCCATTGACTTTTAAACTAATACTGAAATAACAATTCTACTTATTGATCTAGGTTTTTGTAGTGAGAAGGCTTAATCACGTTATTTCCATGACATATATTAATTTCTTCAATAGGTGTTGCATTTATACTGGCAGACACTCAAGACATAGTTATGAGAGGGGAAGAACAGTTTTTAGAAAGAATTCAGAAGTTCATAAACATACATCGGAATAGTTTTTTGGTTTTGTCAGCTGCTCTTCATGGACCACAAGAATGGAATATAATGTTTAGGATTCAGAGAAGGTATGATTTTGACATCAAACCAATCTTTTTATTACTAGGAAGAAATGAAATAACTGTTTACTCAGCAGTCCTAAACTCAGATGAATTTTATTTTCCCCCAGCAAAAAAAAAAAAAAAGTTTATTAATGGAAAATGAAAAAAATGCTGAGTGAATCAATCCAACATGTCATAGTTAACAAAAAGGGATCTTCCTCAAAACAGCAAATAATCTTCCTTTCGATCACTTTATGGCTTTGTAATCCTTTTTCAAGTTTTTCTCTTGCACTGGAAAATTAGGCAATTTTCATAAACTTTTTTTTTTTTTAGTTCTGTCAGCATCTTTTCTTGGTCATTTTCAAAACAGAACAGGTAAGTTTTCTTCATGTGAAAAGGCTTTATTGTAAAGTACAGATTCTTTACCAGGTGTTAAAATCTGTTCACTTTGAACGGTGTCTACTATGCACAGCTAAACAATGGAAATAATGTTATTCTACGCTAGGAGTATAAAACTAGACATTAAAACTGGTGTATTTAAAATATTATCTGTGATTTCTAATGAAGCCTGAAAACTTACATGTTTCAGTATGCACCTGCTGAGAACAGTTATAAGATTCTGTTCCATACATTTAATCAAAACTATTTTCAGGTAGGTACAGTAGTCTTAACTGCAGTTGATTTTCACTCTTGACATCAAAGAAGTAACTATTCCAATGGAGTCTTTGATCTTTACCTCCTTGAAACTAGCGCCACGTTCATTAAATCCAGGGCACGTTGCCAAAATGCTGATGAGTAGCAGAGTGTATGGGATGAAATGTAGGAATCCATTATCCTTGTATGAAAATTGCAATAAATTTTCATGAGAGCTCTTAGAAGCTCTGCCACCATTCAGCAAGAACGTATTATTCAGCTGATGGCAATGCTAATTCTCAATCTACTTTTGTGCCTATTCAGAAGTGAGTTGATCACTAACAAATGTGACATTTTGAAAATATATTCCCTTTGGCAAGTCAGTAATTTTATTAAAATAAAAAAATAGTTTTCTCATTTCAGGCCACGCCAAATTGATAGTGACAAGACAATTGTATTTTAGATATTTATATTTTTAGATTAAATTATATTTTCTACAACAGAAAATGACAGCAATGCTAACTTTATTGTCACTGTTACAACATACTTAGGCTAAAAGTCTAAAGAGAGAAGCTCTGTGCTTGCCTAAGCTTTGATACCTCTCTTCTATGACTGCCTTGAATGACAACTGGCACTAGTTATTTTAATCTTCAGATTCCATTCTCAAGCATGAATGCATATGAATAACTTTATTTATATAGAGGGAATGAATTTCAGGTTAAATTATTGGAATAAAGTTAAATTATTGGTCCAAGTCTTTACGTGAAATTCTTAGAATTATCTCAAAATCTTAATCACATCTAATTAACATACGGATTGCTATATTTAGACAGCACACTACAAAGATATAGTTCAAGTTCTGTATTTTTTTAGCAGCTGAACAAATGGTTTAGAAATGGTACAGATACTTATACAAACAACATGAATTTTCCTGTTACTGTTAAAGATAAAAGCAATCTTCTTCATCTAAAAATAAAAACTATTTGTGGTGCAGACATAGAAGTTGTTTAGATTGTGTGGGAGTGATTTCTGAGTTTTATGGCATAATAATTCAAGTGCATTCAGAAAATAACCTAAATTTATTTTGATGTGCAGATTCCTGGGCAGCAATTTACGTATAATACCAGTTCATAATACTGCTGAAACGGTTAAGTTAATGCTAACTATAGCTAAGGTAAGTCTAGTTACATATACTTAAAATTGTTAGCTTCTCAGAACTTCAAGTACTTCAGAAGTATATTAACCAGGAAAAATAAAATAAAATAAAATAAATAAATTAGAAAATACTTAGTTTTCCTTACTGGAACTTTGTGTCATATTGACCACAATCCATGTAATAACCTTGAGGTAAAACTGTTGCTCAGTTCTTTAAGCAAATATTTAAACTATTGTTAAAGGTAACTTTAAAAGCTTCTAATAGCATGTATGAAAAATGAGATACTTAAGAGCTAATTCAGCTCTTACTTACCACAGTTACGTTAGGGTGTCTTGATTTCATCAATTAGATCTAAGTATGTAATGGCTTCTTCAAGTAAAATCACTATCTGAAAAATCTGGTTACCTGTAGATTTTTAAATGATGCACATAATAATGTTATTCTTATAGCTTAACAAGTGTAATTTGTCTGTAACAGCAACACATCCTGTACACATACACATTATTAGAGTATGTTCACTAATCTGGTTTTAAGAACATTTTTTTCCACAAGAATTTTAACTTGCACACTAACTATAACAATATGAGAAGCATCTCATGTACCAAAACTTAAAAAGTAGGTTCGATAGCATGTTAGAAATCAAATATGAATTTGTTTTATCCTTTCCTGAATTTATCTAAAAATAGTTAGTATTAACCTGTTTGGAGTATTCATCATTTTAAGTGTGTAACCTACATCTCATTTATTATATGTGAAGAGTTGCTAAACACTTATTACAAGGTTGAATGTTGTACTTTTCTAACTTTTTATGGACTCTATTGTGGTCTCATCTCTTAATGAAGCATTAATTTAAAAGCTTTTAAGATTACTGTTGATCCTATAAACTTGAATGTGCTTTTCTGCTTGTTCAGAATGAGTACGCCAGATTTCAACAGGACAGCCCTGTAAGAAGTGACATAGTACATACTACAAATTGTAGGGACATAGTACATATTACAAGTTGCCACTACATTATTTCTTGTGAATGCAGTATAGAGCCAACTTAATGACCTCTTGCATGAGAGTCACTAATTGTCATAGGACCTAAAAAATATTTTTTTATTGTTCTAACATAGGCCAAGGGAACAATACCATCCAACTAGTCTAGTCCTGAGCTATCACATCAACTTCTCTTGAAATAGTATCAAGATAATCAGAAGCAATGCTGATGGAACCAGTTACTTCAGGACTGGTCTTGCAGCTAAAGGAATACATCCCATCATTATTTCTAAACATTTACTTCAGAAAACAGGATTAAAATTTCTTTATGATAAATACATTTGTACTATTTGAAAATTAAGATATTGAACATTTGTTTATCTAAAAAGAATTGTTACCTACTTGTAATGTTTTTCTTTCCTCTAAGATGACTTCCAAGCCGTGTGCAGATGCTATTCGTTACAAAATGGCAATGACAAAAGCCCACATAATGGAAAACAGTCCAGTTTGGAAGATGCTTCAGGAATACCAGTTGCATTGTAATTAATTCACTGGTGTTTTTATTCATAAATATAGCAGCTACATTTTGAACAAAATATAGAATGTTCTTAAAATATACCATTGCATTTAAAAGACTGTATATAGAACTTATGCATTTGGAACAAAGAATTGTATTAAAATACCATACAGTGAAAAACAGCATACATTATACCCAATGTATGTTCTAACAAAAAATTTAAAATGCGGTTTAACTGCACTAATAGAAAAACCATCCTGATATTTGATTCAGTTCTGAACTTATACATTCATATTTTTATCATAACTTCCCAAAATATGTAATGTATCTTAAAGAAAACGTTATCATTAGAAACAACAATGATCAAAACAATTCCAAAATACATTTTCTTGTGCATAAATAGTTGTGTACGAAGCCTGAAGCCTTACAGAGTACATTTTTAAACACAAGTTATCTGTTCTGTTACCAAGTTTTAATGTCTTATTTGGCTCAAGGTTGATGTGTTTTTCTTTAAACCTTGTATAGTTTGCCATAGTCTATTATCTATAGCTTCCAGTTCAGTTTGTAAATATAGAAGCTTGTTTGTCAAAAAGTGCTAATAAAAATAGCTACTGCTTAAACAAGGTTTTTTAATTCACGTCTCTCCAAGTTAATTTATAAAAATCTTCATAATTCAGAACACCAGTCAGCAACTATTACCTAAAGTATTTCGAAAATGAACAGAACAAGAAATGCACAATCATACCTCCCTTTACACAGCATAACAACAACAACAAAAAACCCTTGTAGACGTACTTTCTAATCTTTGAAAAAAGCACCAAATTCTGAAGAGGAGTACTTTAACAAATAGGCCATCTCTGTGAATCACAGATAAAAATAGCTGAAGACTTTTTAATAAAAATAAAAAAAAAGCAACAAGACAAAGAGCAGGATTTACAATTTTTCTAGAGGCTACTCTACACTACTCCTTAAAGGTTGGTAGCCTCCTTTTCAACTAAAGTCTAATAGTCAACATTATCTTCCAAGAAGGATGCTAATTCAAGTCTTTCAGTTGACCTAAATGTTTTCAGCCATTACAGCTTTTACTTTCACTTCAATGAGTTCTTCTACTCGAGCTAGAACACTTTCTATTAAATCAAATGTGAAGAGTGCTGAGTGCAAAACCTGAAATGACAGAAGAGATTTAAGTTATTTTTATTACAACATAGATTTTCTTATCTACTGTACCTGTCCATTTGTCTCTAGATTGAAAACTATTCAATACTTCTGAACAGCTTGGTAAGAACTACCAACTCACCTGAAGCTGCATTTCAGTAGTCATGGCAGGCATCTTTTCCTCGCTGACAGTTAAAGAACAAACTGTGTTAGATTTATTTGCCTCTGTAGAAAAAAAGTACCAGAGATCAAGTTCCTGTTCCACATAACTTTTAGAATATTCAAAAAATACGTATTTAATATATTAGCATTTATAGGCAGCAGTTGTTAAAAGCAGACACCTAAAGACTGACAAAACAGTGAGGAGAGAAGGTACTGAATTTTAAGAGGACAGGTTGAGCTGGATGCTCTCTTTGCACTTACTATATGATTTATGACTACATTACTAAACAGGTAATATCTGTAACTTGAAACAATTTTCTATAGCTAAACTTTTCCTTAAAAGGAAAAAAAAAAAAATATATATATATATATATATACACAGAACCTGGTCAGTTTTTGGACACATTTTTAATACTTTCACATTCAGAGATAGCAGGAGATCCTTGAGCTTCAAGCAACAAATCCAGACATGAAATGCTTATTTAAATAAGAAAAGGCTTCAGGTGTCTGTTTCTGACAGACTACTTACCACTGATAAAACTACAAAGATAGTTTGAAAACTAAGTGGAAAATTCCAACATTCAAATCATGTACTTGAAATTTAATGTAATGCTTACAAAGATTATACATTGGGGAGAAAGACTAAACCGTTTATTTTTCATGAGTTAGATGTTCTCTTCTGAACTCAGATCTCATTGCTTTGTCAAAGACTAGAGAAACGTAAGAGACAAAAATGAATTAGGAAGCTTCTTCTTTAAAAGAAAGGTTCTCTTTAGAAAGATATCCACAGGTTACCTTCAGAAAAAATCCCCTCACTCTGCCTTGTACTTATATAGTTTATAACAACACAAGAGGATAAGACTAGGGGCAAAAGACTGTACTGACTTTTCTGGCAGCAGAAGCAATTTCCTTAGGCTCTCTTAATTATACTGGAGACCACAAAGGAACAGAGGATCAGACATACACTGCAATGGCCTAAAGCAGCTATAGCTCTCATTCCCTATGGGATGTATCTGCTTAACCCTGAGCAGAATCTGATTCTGTGTGTCAGATTAAAAAAATAAAAATAAAAATCAGTGTAATCCTTCAGGCTTTAAGAGAGTACCTATTTGCTGTCTGAATTATTTCTGCTCTTGTTAGCCTCTCCACACCCAGTATGAAACCTAAGGGCTGTATATTCACAGAGAGACTTAGATGCTCCTGACTAACCTTAAAATCAAAAGTATAAATGCAGAACAAGGTTTGAATGTCTTCAAGTGACGTTTCTGTCAGGATTCCATAAGGTTTACAAATGTGATGAGAGAGAAACAAGTTCAGATTTTTCTGACTAACCATGAAAAGTATTAATATCACATATAGCAACTCCTGAATTATTAATTGAAACCTGGAATAGCATGAACAGTTAAATAAAAATGTAATCTATACATCAGTTACCAATTCTTTGTTTCCAATGGATTTCCAAAGGTTCTGAATATGAACAAAGCTGAGAAGAAAACAACTAACCTCTTCTGTTTTCTTTCTTATTCTTTATTTCTGCTTCATAGTGTGCTTTTGACATATTGAGTCCTACATGCAGTGGTTTTAAAAAATTTTTCTCAATCTTAGCAAGTATGGTCCATACACCAGTCTATTCAAAAAGAAAAGAACAGAGAAGATCGGAAATTATTTTTGAAGCATCACAATGCTAAGTTTTCAAGCAGAAATTTTGACTAGTCTTTATAACATACACTGCTGTGCTGGAAAGAAAGAAAAAGAATTTAGACTTAACCACTTATTCTTAAGGAAGAATAGCATGGTGACAGATATTTAAGCTCCTTACTTTCTACTCTCCTGCATTTTCAAAATTATTTTTTGAAAATTAGAGGATGAAGAAGTCAAGAAAAGGGGTAAATGTAGTATGTACAAGAATAACTACAGCAATGGAAATGCACATTTTCAACTCATTCTTGTAAATAAAGCTGAAAGGAGCTTGATATGTTGGTACAGTGGCAAAATAGCACAAATATTTGAATTAACATTCCTAAATTGCCATTATATCGAGATAACAAATGAAAGCTGTGGTAAATGTCATGCTCCTCACATATAAGGTTCTTGTTGCAATTAGTTTAAGAAGCATTGGAGGAGCGTTACTGGATATGCTGCTACTTCAGCTTTTGTATTCTGAACTGTCATGGTGAATTACACTATGCCAGCATATAGGAACTATATGTACTTATTTTTAAGGTCTTTTTATCTATTGTTTTTAGAACATATACCAAACATGCACCATGTTCCAATCTACCTTAAAACATATACAAAAAATTAGATATTTGCTTACTGCAGAATCAAATTTTGCTTTAAGCTGTACCAATGTTGCTACTATACACATACAACCACACTAGTAAGAGTTCAGACTTGTTACTGGTTCTGCTGCGCTGATAACTCCGAATTTGCCGGCAAGTAACATTGCCCCCCAAGCTTTACAATCTAGTTACACAGTTTTTCCTTGTTAACTTCACTATATACATGTATATATATATATATATATATATATACATACAGGGGTGTGTATATATATATATGTATATATATATACACATATATATATACACATATATATATATATACACACCCCTGTATATATATATATACACACACACACACATATATATATATGTATATATATATATATATATATACATATACCTGTATATATGTATATATATATATACCTGTACATATATATATAGAGAGAGAGAGAGAGAGTGATATATATAGTGATATATATAGTGATATAGATATAGATACACACACACATAAAAAATTTGATATGAAGTGTGTATATACATAAAACCACAAAAAGCATTCAGTGTTCTACTACCGTTAAGATTTTAATAAAATCCCTAGTGAATCACACAAAAAATAAATACTATATCGTTATGCTCTGTATTCATTTATGCCCTTAGGCACTGTAGCCGAAATGACACACAAACCTCCTCCCCAGTTTCGGATGGGTGAAAGGAGTATATAAATGGTATTCATGAAGCAAGAGATGTGACAAAAAGATGCTCAAAAGCAAGGCTGTTCAAAGTTATATGCCATGAGAGGAAAACTACACTGTTTTGGCACCTTCTAAGCTTGTAGTTACAAAACTTCTGTAGAAAAAAAAAAAAAAGAAACAAAAACAAAAACATAAAGCAGTCTTTGTGTCTTTAGATACAGGAGCTATTTATATGACTCCTTTCCTCAGGCAGTATCATCAAAGGGCAGGGTAAAGATGAAAAAAAAAATAAGAATTCTTGATGTTAAATCAAGAATTGTTGATTACAGGGGATAATTCACCAAATTTGAATGCTAAGTGACACAAAGTTAACTAATCAAATAAGAAGACCAGTAATAACTTCCACATGAATGGTGCTGAAATGAAAAAATAACTATTCAGAAAAATCTCATTTTTATACTTGATTAGTGAAAGTGCTTGTTACGCAGCAATCAAAACATCCAAACTAACATGAAAGGAAGCATTTTCTTTGCATCCCACCTGTGCTGTATGAAGGGAGAGGGGGGTGGAAGTCAAGAAGAAGTGGCAGCACTTAGATTTATTTTAGGGAAAACTTCAGAAGCGGTGAAGTTTTTTTCTCCTCAAACTATAAGGATATTCCTTATGACAGACAATAGACATAAATGTTACAGCAATTGTGTACTATTATATATAGATTTTTAATAAAAATAAAAGAGGAACGTTTTTTTCTTACAAAGCTATGCATTTACATGAAATAGAGTAGGCCATAATGAGTACTTAAATTGAAATTACACCATAAATCTGAGTCTACAGTCTATCAGTGCTAACTAATAAAATAATAAATTAGAAATGCACCAATTGAAAGCTATTTTTACTGTTCATTTTTAAAACTGTTTTAGTAACCACTACCAATCATGATATTATCATTCTATTTAAATAACATCATTAGGCACTTAAGAAGCTGGTATTCATAGAACCCACAAGTGCTCTAAAAGTGGATCAGAATTTTTTCTGTATTTTAAAAGCAGAAAAAGAGATGCCAAAGTCAATTACTCCAAACCATAAAGAAAGTAGAGGAACTGGGTGATAAACAACAAAATATCTTAGTATACATATCTGCTGGTTGGAATGTTTGTCTGGCTATGATACTGCTTATTGATGTCAGGAAAGGCTTTACTGTACTTTAAAACTGAAAAGTAATTTATCTTTACACTGTCACTAATTTTAAGAAGTATTTTAACGCAAAATGAAAACATTTAGTACTAAGGAGATAGGTGATATACTGCAAGATATAGCAGATAAAAAGCTACTGAATTGCATAAGTTAGAGGAACATTGGAACATAATGATTTGAAAGGAGTCAAGAGAAGTTGCAATTATTATTAGAGTAAGTAGTCATTTGGTAACAGAATGTAATCAGAAAACTAAACCACACATAATTCCACTGGCTCTTCAATGCTGTAGTGACACAATGAAAGTCAGAGCATTTATAAATCATCTGCAGGAATATGAAGTCTGAATATCAACCCAGCTGTGAAAATTAAAATTTCTGACTACCCAGAAACACACGTGCCTCATCTGCAGATGAACAGGAGTGACTACACACACAAAAAAGACACAGATCCATCCTAATATACTACCTTGAAAAGCCAAACAGCACTTGAATAACAAACAGCACTGATTTACTAACAGATATAACTGACTGTTTCAGACAGAAAAGAGCTAAACAAAACAGAGAAGAAAGATGTAGGTATTACAAAGCAATAAAATCCCAGTTAAAAGTGAGGCAGCATAACATTATATGGATAAAATACATAAGGGCAGTTTCATTTAAAATATACTGTGAAGTATATACAGACTATTCCTAAAATATCTACATTCAAACATCCACACACAGGAGAAATGAAGGTAAAAAGATATAGGTATAATAAATACATAGGTAAACTGCATCGGTGGGCAGTTTAGCCTGGCAAGTTGCCTTTGCATAAAACAGGCTATACCTGATAAAGCAATGGAACAGAAACCTGGACAGGCCTATCAATTCCTTTCATTACTTCAGAAGATGGATCTCACAGACAAAACGTTTTTCTATGTTAATACCCAGAGAAGCTGTTAATATGTAAATACAGAATACATATTTGCACAGTTAAAAACTATTTAAATAAGATAATTAAATATTTTCTGAGAAATCTTAATGCTAATAGCTTTAAGCATGTCGCACAGAAAACAAATTTTACCTAAAGATGAATAAATGGGATCTTTTGAATTGCAAAGGCTAGTAAAGAAACCCATTAAGATATTCACTTGGAGGCTTATCAGTGAATAAATAATCAAGACTAATTTTTTTTTTTTCTTATGGGAATCCTTGATAGAGACGTTATTTTATGGTGACACACTAGACAGTGACCAGATCTCATTAGGCAGAGTAAAAGAATTAGCTTGTTTATGGTAACAGTTAAATATGAATGCAACCATATTTCATCGGGATAAAATAATACATTGTACATTTCTAAATACAGCCAAGTAAAATATCACTTCTGGATTGCTGAGCATTTGGGAGAAAAATGCAAAAAACATGTTTTTGACTTGAGGAAACTCTCAGTCCTCTGCTAATCAGAAATCAATCAGTTTCAAATCAGTTACTACTTACTTGATTGTCACTTTCACAATCCTTAATGACTAAGTATCTCAGCAGATTTAGTGATGCCATAATCCTGTGAATGAGAAACACTACTGATCATTTAAAGTGCAGACATTTATTACAGGGCTGATAACTTAAATTGGCCATTAGCCAGGCATCCTAAAAATATCCCTTTGTACAACATGAAACCACTTCTCTGTTGAGTAATATAGCTTAATCGAGAGCACCAGTGTGCACTTCCCTGTTACAACAGAAGCTGACACTTTACAAGTAAGATTAAAACCAGCAATAGATTAGACAAGGTCAGTGATTGCGAGGAAAAGAGTTTTCTAAAAAGAGAGAACTATATTACAGAATTTCTAATATATATCACCGCTGAGATCCACAGCTGATTTGAAACTAGTCTAGCAGTTTTCTTTTTTACTGTATTGATTTTTTCCTTTTGTATGCTTTTTAAATGTGTATTTTGCTTTTGTTTTACTTTTTTTTTTCTTTTAGCAAAAAAAAAAATTATTGTTTTTTTCCAGATAAACAGTAGCACTGTCTCCAAGTACGGATTTTACATCTGGGTTTTTAAGCAGTTGTGTCCATCTGGACACCATCATCCTGCGGATTTACAAGCTCAATTTTTATTCATCACATAGGAACCAACTTGTCCTGTACAGGAGATTTTCAGAGGCATTTCCAATTATTTTTATATTATTTAATGCAAGTATTGTTGAGATACCTCTGTATCTGAGCGGAAACTCATGACATACAGGGCTCTCAGCAGAAATCTGTGCAAGAACCTTGACAAGGCTGCGTGCTTTAAGTTACATCAGATAATTTTTATACCCCTGTATTAAGTAAGGCAACACACCACATTTCTTCTGTTCTGCCAATTGCTGAAGTTATTCTTCTGTTTCCACAGAAAAATGACAAACCATGCATTCCTGAAGGAATAATGCTTTACCAATTAGTTCTGTAGTCTGACATAAGGTCTTATATTTTTGAGGAATGCAGGAAGAATTCACTTATTGTTAACACATATAAGAGCACTGTAACATTCTTCTATGCACAGTTAGTTGAAATGATGATAAATGATCATTTGCACCTCTGTTTCAAAATAAATCTGAAATACATTAATGTTGTCACTTCATTAATTATGTAGTAAGGTAGTCTGACTTTTTTTTAAGCAATTAAAAACAAACAAAAACAAACAAGCAAACAAACCAAAAAAGAGAAAAGCCTCTAATTGTAACTACAACTCACCTATCTGAGTTTTGGAGAAGATCTGTCTCAGCGCCTTCAGGAAGGAAAAGCACTAAATCTAGAAGGGAGATCAGGTGATGTCCTGTAAACCAGACATTGTCATGTGCCTTCTGAAAAATGATAAAGTTTATCTGAGTACAAAATTTAAACCTTAAATAAAGATAATTAAATCTTAAATAATTTAACATAAACAATATAATGGCAAAGGGTCTAAAATGGAAGACATATGAGGAGCAGCTGAGGTCACTCAGTTTCGTCAGCTCACAGCAGAGGAAGCTGAGGGGAGGTCTTGTGGCAGCCTGCATCTTCTTCACAAGGGGAGAAGAGAGGCAGGCGCTAAGCTCTGCTTTCTGGGGAGCTCTGCTCTCAGCAACAGGTCCCGAGCAAATGGCATGGAGCTGGGACAGGGGAGGGTCAGGCTGGGTGTTAGGGTAAGGTTCTTCACTGAGAAGGTAGTTGGACACTACAACGGGCTCCCCAGGAAAGCATCAAGCCTGGCGGAGTTCAAAAAGTATTTGGACTTCACCCTCAGAAATATGTTTCTTGGGTGGCCCTCTGTGGAGCCAGGAGCTGGACTCAATGATCCTTGTGGGTCCCTTCCAACTCAGGATATTTTATGATTAACAAGAATAATTTGGGGAAAACGGAAAGCTAATAAATACACAAATCAAATGCCAGAGGAAATATTTTCTAATTACTACATGTGATCAAAGTATATAAATTAGTCTTTTCATAATCTTCTCTATCTGTATACTGATGTTAGATGAGACAAGAAGGGTACCTGTCAGCGTTAAGTTAGATCAGATGAGAAACCTAAAAAGATAAAGACTACCTAGGCAGTAAAAAATGTTATCCACTTATTTCATGATGTCTATAGCAGAATTATTTGCAACAAATATAGAATATTCAAATCCGTATGATAAAATTTTAAAATTATTAGACTTTTAGACAGTTTGTTCTACACAGCAGTTCTGTATTGACAGAATTCTGAAGCTGCACAGTCAACAAATTCAGCAGTAAAAAAAAATTCAGAATGTATTTTACCTATTCAATTTTAGTGCAAGCTTCTTTTGGGAGAATTTTCATAGTATTAATTTCTTCACCCCCTGCTGATTCCATATACAGGACAGACTATGATCTGATAAATAGTAATTCCCTGTTCTCTAACACAGTCCTGCTCTTATATTATAATTGTGTTACATTTCATAAACGCTAGCATGAAATATGTGCAAGTTTACTATGTTGTCCTATTTGACAAAATGAAGACCTTTCAGATGAAATCTGCTTTGAAAAAGGCCTTAAGAAGTAAAAAGGGGAGAAGACAGGAAAAGAAAAAAAAAAAAAAAAACAAGGAAAAAAAGGGATAATCATTTATTTATTACGTTTTCCAATTTCCTGGTATAAATTATCATAAAATATGAGATTTAAATGGCTTTGATCTGGCTCAACCCTTTCTGATGAGTATAACATTTGTGAAGCACTCATAATATAATGCTGACTGTCATAATAAAACCCAAGAGAAAAATCTATAGTCTAGACTGTAGTATTTGAATTATATTCAGGAAATGCGAGAATAAAAAAAAATACCAAGCAGCTCCCCCTTAAGGAATATGCTTTTCAAGCACAGAGAAGGTGGTAATAACCTGTAAAATACTGTAAATTGTGTAATTAAAACTGCACATATGTAAAATTATAATGTAAAAATACATACACAGAAAAAAGCCAAATCAGTATTTTTTAATTATTTCCCAATCTTATGTTTCTTTTCAATGTATAGTTGTTTGTTTCTGTTTTTGTTTTAAATGCATCACTCAAATCTTAAGTTACATGTATTTGCTCAACATTTGAGATGACAATTTGTTGTTTTTTTTTTTTTAAAGGCAATAGGCTTACCGTTAATGATAAGTGAATCTGATCTTTTATTTTTTGAATAATGTATCCCTGTACACCAGCATGGTTGCTTGTCTTCAGTAAACACCTTCAAACAAAAATAAAGATATTATCATTTAAAAGCTGCCTATAGTTAGCTCAAGACTTGGATGATATTATGGCCTTATTAACTAAGTGGGACTTCTACCTCAGAAAAAGAAAATATCCAACCGTTATACACTGGGTTACATAAGACGGATGATTTTGTGAAAGGCAACTGAAATTCATTATTTATCCACAATTTAACATAGTGAACATAGTGTGGCTTACCAGATAGATAAAAATGATTTCTGACTGAGTTTCTAAGCAATTAAGTTGCAACAAGGCTTATATTATGCAATCTACACTCATTTGAATGCATACCTGAATAACGTGTACTTTCCTTCTGCATCAAATTTGTCTATGAACAACTGCAACATATTTAAACTCTTCTTTCTCTAAAAATAATAATAAAAAGTTATCTGATAATTTTCTAATAAAAAAAAAAAATCACATAATTCATTCTGTGTGTTCTGTTACATACCAGGTGCTCTATGGGACAAAGGGTCATAACTTTCACCAAATCCTGCAGTTGGACAAAAAAAAAAAAAAAAACAACATGAATTGTAATTACATGCAGATTATTAGACTACCTCACACTGAATAAAATCTGTTCAAGGTATTAACAAACAAACAACCAAAAACAACCAAAAAAACCTCAGCCCACTAACAACTGTGTCCAAATAAGAATGCGATCAAGCAACGCACTTCCAAGGAAGAAGCAAAAATTAGCAAGTGCTCTCTTTCAGCTAGGATCAGTGCCTAGCTGCCTCGGTGGCCTGTACATGCACTTAGTGTATTTTAGTTGTCACAGTAACTTCATACTGCTGCACACAGAAGACAAACAATTCTGTATAGCATGACACTACAGGTTTCAATTTGACAACACGATTGTATTCAAGTTCAGTAGTATATTTGCTCTCGAACACGTAGAAAACTGGTAGGTATTATTTATAATCAACTACAGAGACTTCTGTACATTGCTTCTTATTACCTGAGGCACGTTAATAAAATCTCTGAATTCTAAATACTGATGGCTAAGGCTATTATCTTCCATCCTCAATAAACAGCTCTCAAACAGGTCCTGTGAGTGAGAAAGAAAAAAAAAAAAAAAGAGGCAAACAAACAAAAAACAACTACCAACACCTTATAAATTAATGTCCTGTATATGTACATGTTTCACATTTAATGGCTACAACTGCCTTTACCATAAACCCTCTTTTGCATATCCAAAGCTCCTAGGAGCTACAAATTTAAGTTGTAATGGTAACTTAAAGGTATATGAATGTGTGTAATGTTCAATAAATTTAAATGTTTGTAAGACTGAAGAAAATATTATCTGAACTATTATTTGTATACCTTTCTAAGAAAGGGAAATGGAAGTTTTACTGTTTCTCAAATCAGAAAGAGTAAGCATTCTAATAATGAAAATTTGATTAAACGAAAAATAAACTTACAAGTCCTTTAGATAACATAGATTCTTCTGTTCTAGAAAGAAAAAGACATTAAAATTATTGTAAGTTAAAGAGATGCTGATGATGTTTCAGATGAAATTGTAGAACAGATGTCAAAAAGAAACTTGGCCCTCAACAATTTTCATTCTGCTTTCCAAATGATACCTTCATAACATCTCTCAAAGATTTTCAGAATATATTGACTGATAAAAAGTAGCAAACTGGACACTTCTCTTTAGGGTCAACTTTTTCCCCCTCTCAATATCTGTAAATACTCAAAGGCAGTAGCTCATATCCCACAGGTATTAATCAATTAAAAAATGAAGCTTCACAGATGATTTCATATGCATAATCCTGCAAGCCAAAGAAAAATATGACAAATCCTAAGATTTTTCTTGGCCTTGGAAGAGGACAAGAAATTTCATTTAAATTTTACCACAAAATGATAACCAGTGATAATGAGAAACTTCCCTTCTACAGCAATGCTAGAAATTGTTTGGTCAACGCTGCTTCTTACGGAAGACAAAATAAACACAATATGCAGAAAGTCTGGTTTCCTCTAGAAAGCATAACTTCTAATTAGATTGAGTATCATACCGGAATACATTCAAGTAAGTACTATCATCATAGTCTCTGTTAGTAGTAAACTGTTACAGTTACAAATAAATATACATTCTAAATATTCTTCATGGGTATAAATGGCCTTAATGTTGCATTTTCAGAATAAAGTTTCTCAAAACAATAAATGAATGTTTTAGGCAACTTTTTATAACTCTGAGAAGACTATCTTATCATGGAGCTTGCCATTTTAACCTTGAGACTTAAAAACCTCTCTGAATTTATTTGGTTTTCATTTATATGAATTACAATAAAAGATCAGAAATAAACCATAGGACAAACACCTGACACACATTATCTAGAAATCCAAATATCACATAACCTACCTATTCAGCAGCACTTCAATATGTGTCATATTGCACTGCAGAAGGTATGATGGACTAGAAGAGAAAGTTAGGTTTATATTAAACTGCATAAAGATACATACATTGTTACAGTTAATGTATTTGACTGATTTAGTCTCTTTTGAAAAATCTACAAAATTATCTTTACAAAATTTATAATTTTGAAATAGACATACAGCAGTAAGTCAAATTTCTGTTCATAATTTGCAGTTGACATCTGCCTATAAATAATTGAAGTTTTCATATATGTTCATTTTCAGAATGAGACAAATCCTATCGGTTTCTTTAAAAGGTCAGCTCATCTACAATTAAGCAGTAATAAAGTAATCTGAAAGACTGAAGTACGTTCTTAAGCTACATAAATGATAAATGTTAGCAAAAAAATAAATACTAGGGAAATCCACAGCTTTCATTAAAGCTATTCAAAATAAAATGTTTTCTTCTGCTCAGAAACAAACTTCAAAGTACAAACTTACAGTAAGTCCTCACTAAGAATAGCTCTTACCTAAATACCATTGGAAAGCAATTGATACCGAAATGCTGAACAAACATCAGATATGACAGACATGCCAAAGAATCTGCAGAATTCTTTCGCTCTATGTCCTCAAACTCCTGATTCTCCCAGTATGATCTTCTGCCTTTATGATGTAAAAATACTAGTGGCATCAATTCCCTTATATCCTGCAAAATGTCCTAAAAAAGAAAGTTAGATTTCATTCAGTTGCCTTTAGAAAACTGCATACCAAATGCTTTCAAAAGTGTAAGCTGTATTTGCAGTAAAATCTCTTATGTAGTATATGTATAAGTTACTAGACATATATTGTGAATATTTATGACACATACATACACAAAAATGCCTTCCAGGAAAAATAACCACTGTCAGAAGAATGTTACTAAGATAGCAAAGTCAAGCACTCAAAAGTTAGCAAAAGACAAAATTAAAGTCACCCTGCAAAACCCAATTTGGCTCCCTTATCCACAAAAGCTATGAATAATAGCTTCATGATCACATTATGCCACAGGACCCATGTGTTTTTCACTGAACATTTACTTAGTATTGCTTTTTGATCACTGGTCATATGCAATGCAATGTTTACCTACTAAAGGCAAGCCCTGTTTTAAAGTTAGAATCATTTTGTATGGCCTTTCTTTCCAGCAATTCACTACACAATGACACCTGAGTACTTCACAAATATTAAGTGCTTTTTTCCACACATTTTTGTAATTCTTATTGTATGGATTATGAAGAGGCAGAGAGATCAGGGTTAACTCATTCTTCCAGGGTTATCCATACCAAACATTCAGGATCTGACATTTTGGAGAATTAGGATTATACAAAATGTCACATAGTCAAAGTATGTCATTACTGACCTTAGCTGCAGCTCTCATTACCCAATTCCACAAACATCAGAAGTGAATTTCTTGAGAAAATGAAGAAAAGGTAATTCATAATTAGTGTAATAAACATGGTTTCAGACTGTGCCCAACAGGAGAGGCAGGGACAAAAGATCGTTTTTCAGAGTAGACTTCAACTATATTAACCATTAGATGATCTTCTGGTAATCCCTGCCTCCATCACTGCACATCTTAAAAGTTCTGCAATAAAAGAAGCAAAGATCTCACAGACAGATTCTCTTGCATTGCACAACCCTGACTGATCCGCATAGCAGTTCTATCCTATGGTGATCGAGACTTGCTGTGGAAAAAAGTTGATGTGATCGCAATAGAAAACCCAGTTATGGTGGAAAACAACCAGAAGTTTTGCTAACTGTTTAGTGTGCTTCACTTTACAATCTTAATAAAATTTTGTGTGCTTAAATTTTTATTTTTAAAAACAAATTGGAGAAGAAACAATTGTATCACATGACAACTTCCCAACTTTCTTCGTGTGCATGCAAACACATACATGTATTTATACATGCTTTCCTCATCCCAGTTGGCTCCCAGTCTTTAGAGATCTACCACACCTTCTCATGCCATTCCCTCCCCACAAAATGACAACCTGACCCAGTCTCTCCACTTTTCCAGGACTAGTTCCTCCCCGTATAAAAAGCTGCCTCTTTTCTAACTCCCTGGTTCATAGTTCACATAGTTTCAGCCTTCTTCCTCAGGTAGTTGGATTTCCTCAGTTCCTCAGTCAGCTCTTATTCTACCTTTTGTAAAACTTCCATTTCCCTCCATGCGTTCTTCAACTTTTTCTCTTCTGTATTTGACTTGTGAGTTTTCCTGGTCTAACCAAACAAGGTAGAAAAAATTCCAAAGCTCAAACTTAGTAACAATTCCATGAAATAATAGAGTTAAGATGAGAAACAAGTGTATCCATAGCTATTGAAACAACGTAATCTTGCTCTAATAAAACAGAGATGCTAGGCAAAACATTCAAAACCAGAATAACAGCATTGGTAGCATGGAGTGGGCATGTTCACACTGAATTTCCAGCTATAGCATCAGCAGCAGTCAAGAATCAACTTACATTTCTTAACAGGCAGCTGGCACTGCACCTTAGGCACATTAGAGATTTCTCTGTGTGCAAAACTTGGATTAATACTTGGATTTTTACTTTCATCTAATACTGCAACATAAACAATCCTTTAGATATTTCAAAAAATTAAAAACAATACATCACCAAGAAAAAGAATCAGTTACAACAAAGTAGCAACTGCTGATTCAGACAAATTGGCTTATCAAACAGGCTTATCAAGGAGCAAAACTGTGTCTGCAAGATTTATAATTTCTAATACCTTTAACTATTCCAAACCTTTATCTACCTGCATTATCTTACAGGACCTGGTAAGCCATCACACACCAGTACCAGAAGCAAAATGAGCTCCACAACTAATTCTTGAGAATCCTGAACCATAACACTGCTTTTGCAAACACTGTAATTCATTTTGACTACACTTACTATAATTTCAGTTGCAAAATGCCTGAAGGGATGTTCTTCAATGCCTTCAAGCTGTTCGAGCTGAGCGGTCAATAATGGGTATTTCAGGCTTTTCATACAGCTGAAATAAGAAGGGGTGAAACATAAAATCACCAATAAGGTCACAAATAGAGACTATACTAATGTCATTAATGACCAAAAGCAAAGTCTACACTCATATTAGCTGCTGCCATTCCCAATATTCCAAGAATGAAAATAAGAATGTTTCTCAGAGAAGCATTCCTTAGAATTAGCCTCTAAAATATGATTATCCTCAGTTATACCTTTGAGTAGAAACACAGACCACCAAATTAGCTCTGTATCACAGAGCCTAACATTTCTTTACCATTTCCTTGTACTAAAAAATTTTTGCCTTTCTTCTCTCACTTCATAAAAACGTAAAGGACTTTTTTTCCATTTTTGAAATACAGCATTAGTTTATATGCTGACAGCACTATAAAAACACTAATAAGATGATTTATTGCCTATGCAATAAATGCCTACTGTTCATCTTGTTACTTTATAGAATACAATAAGTTGACAAAAAGTGCTCACAACTTTAATAATTCTTCTTTCAGCTCCATGTTATTGTATTCTGATGACTTTTCCATGTTTTTAACAACTTCATTCACAAAAGGTTTAGCAAAGTCCACCACTGCATTACAACATCGGCAGAGACCAAGTTTATCTTCCTGTATTTGTTGTTTTGTATAAGGCACAGGCAAAGGAGTAAGCTGATTCATAATCATAGCCAAAGATAAGCCCACTGAGTAGGCCTTTTTGTTCTGAAGTTTCAAAAGCACTGAAACAAAGAGAACATTTTGAGACATTAAGTTATTACTTGCAGGAAGAAAGTGTGAAGACACTTTCAACAATGTGACTGCATAACAAAGCCTTTCGTTTCAGGGGAGGAAAGAGACTAATACCTGAACTCATATGACTAAGTACAGCAAGACTAAACAATATCACCAGCTAGTCTAACACACTGTAGTTAACATGACCATATAGCTGAGAATGACGTAATAAAGCAGTCCCACATTTCCACACATTCTTCCTTTCTCTGTAGCACAGACATGTTAACTATTTAGTTGGTATCCAAAACCAACGCTTTTCATCTTTTTATGCAAATCAGAAGAATGTGTCTTTCATCTCAAATATTTCAATTGCTTCAATTACAAAAATAAGTTTTATACCATAAAAATATGGAAATGTACGTTTTAAAAGTTAATTACTGAAAAATTCCCCGTTTATATTTTCCAGAATATAAAAAAAACTGTAAAGACTATCAGGACAGCAATATTCTGAAACTATTCTAGCAAAGGTTAAACTAATTTGATAAATAAGATTTTTTTTTCTTCAGAAACCACATGAGCAAGTGAATGTTACCTGTCTGCAAAGGCTGAAGTAGTAGCATGACAGTTGGGCACACTTGCTCTCCCGACGTCTGCTCTATCTGTTCAAGTAAACCAAGAAAAAGTTCCTTCGGATTGCACAGCTGCAAGAGAGGAACAACATACATGTTTTAACCACTATGGTCATAAAATATTAAAACAAACAAACAAACAACAAAAAAAAAAAACCACACACACACCACAAACAAACTGCAATTCAGAAGTTCCTGAACATTAAGAAAGCAGATCATAACATCCAAAATAATCTTTAAGGAAATAAATATGAAACAATAAGTACTTCCCTAAAGTTAATGTCTTCTGTAACACGTATATGCAATTACACTTTCATGTAAGCTAAAACATAGCAAATCTAATGGCACATAACTTGATTTCTACGTTCTATAAACACCTCATGGTACCATAGCAAGAAATTCCTTCGGAGCAGAGAGAAAAGAAAAACTTCAGTGTGAATTCCACTCAATTTGCAAGTTGTTCTCTAAGTGGTGAATGAAAGGGAACTGATTTCCTATAGAATAAATGTTATTTCCCTGTTACTCCCCCAGAATCAGCAGATACTCACTGTCATACTGCAACTACTGAAGACAAGAGGCAGCACTGCTGTGGCTACACTGACTGCAGAAGCTGGCCATTAAAAACTTTGTATCAGATGAGGCCTAGCTACTTTTTCCTGAGAAATTCTCTGTCTCTATGCTTTGTCTAATTAATAAATTCTCCAAATTTGTTAAAAGGTTGAATACTTCTGAGAATGCTAATCCTTTGTCTACTTCAGGTAAAACTGGCCTGTGAGCTTAAAAGTTATGCGGAATGGGCAAAAGAACACAGAAGTATTCATGCCCCGTTTTTTTTTTTGTAAATCAGAAGTAGAAAAGGACATCTCCCTTTCCCTTCCCTACAATTATTTTATTATAACTATGTATTTCAAAGCCATACCTGTACCAACTGATCTAGTATCTTCAGGCAGTGTTCTTGCTTATCATCTTCCTGTTTATATGCTAAAATGCACCTAACAAGAGGAGAAATGAGATTCCAACCCATATTCTTGATGATAACCTACAAAACAGATTTTCAGACAATAAACAAAAACCTGACATCTTCTAAACACAGAAAAATTGTATATATGAAGGTCAAAAAAAGACAACAGATCAATGTCCTGGTTGCAACCAATACCATAATAATGTCATTGGAAACGTAACATCTATTACTATGAAGTTTTGTACTTGACATACATGGTATTCTCTCCCCATATCTATCATTATAGATTCATATTTTGTCTAGCTTTCTTTAATGTATTATTTCTAACACGTATATAGTTCCAAGAATTTACATGGCAATAAATGTCAAACAGGACTAGGTAGAGGGGTTTTGTTGGATTAAGCAAAGCAGAGAAAGAAAGTTTAGAAAAAATAAGTTTAAAGTGAGGGGATCAGGATTTCCAATTGTTACCCCAAACTCACAGAATTCGTGACTAGATGGGGACCCCCAGTAACAATGGGCAAAAATTCCATCACCAATGCCCAACCAGTCTCTGAGCAACAGCTACCTTGGGAAGACTGCCCCCCTTTTCACTGAGGAGCATGATATTATCTGGTATGGAATACCAGATAATACCTTTGATCAAATAGGGTCAGCTGTCCCAGCTGCGTCCCCTTCCAATCTCTTGCAACCTCCCAGTGTGTTTGCCAAGGGGGCAGAGTGAAAAGTAGAAAAGGCCTTGATGCTGTGCATGCGCTGCTCAGTAACAGCTGTGACACCAGTGTGTTATCAACCCTGTCTTGGCCACAAAGCTAAAGCAGCACCATGCAGGCTGCCATGAAGAAAATGCCATTCAGTGCCTCATCTGAAATTCTGTCCTGCAACAGAGGGCCAAGGGCATTTTCTCGTAGTTATGTTTTCGGCATCTCTTTTCTATTTCCTTAACTCACTAGAAAGTAGTTATCAATGGTTTTCTTAAATTACCGTGACTTGACTTCTGTAAACTACCTGAAGTTGCACAAGAATGTGCACTTAACAGACAGCAACTGATTAACTGTTCAAATGCTCCACAATGAAAGTAGCTTTCCCTTTTTAATAGTTTTATCTATAAGTGTGCTTAAACTAATATATAGTGCAAACTTCAACTCACCTTGTTTTTCTCATTTTGAATTACTTCTAACAACTGAGCAGCATATCCATCTTCTAAACATTTCTGACCTGCTACCTGAAACAGATTAAAATCTTCTCCTCTGAAATCAGATTCTTCCAGAATTTGCTAGAAAGAAAATATACATGCTTAACTCCATATTTATAAAAATCAAATGAAAAATAGGTAAATCCAAGTTTTCATTTCAAAATTAGATGTACTGTCACTGTAACTTATCATTTCTTACTAACATCCTTTACATATTAAAAGGAGTTACCAAGAGCTACCACAGAAGACAAAGCACTATTTCAGTAGCGTTTTCTAACTCTAAACTACAGCACAATATATAAAAGATGTATTTTCTATAGCAGTCTGCTGGTGATTTTTTCCCTCAGACAGGTACCGTTGAGAGAAATAAGAACACTTCTTTCTCTGGGAGGCAGAACTTGGGATAAGCACCACGCAGAAGTCAATGAAACATGGAGACTGAACCTAGCTGCCCAATGAGTAAATCTGCTAATGAATGTCTCGTGTTTTGCAGTCATAAAGAAAAACTTGAACTGCTTACATTTGTCAGGTTTATGAAGAGAAAAGTACTTACACATCTTTGTATTATGGCTTGAAGTTCATCAACTGCCATTGTAATTTGACTTTGTTCTTCTGGCATTGAAAACTATTATAAATTAAGGAGCGCAGTATTAAAACACATGAAGTGAACATAGAGACTGAAAAATAATCACATTATCAAAAACAATGCCCAGTAGCGAAATGAGAACAATCTATATTAATAGATCTTATGAAGATTACATGATTTTAAGAAAGGCAAAAATATATTTTTAAGAAGTGTATACTGTATTATTCTACTCCCCATATTTGCTGGATTTCATAGAAAATAACCTGCATTCTATGTACAGAGAAGCAATTTCCAAGTGCCATCAGGATCATCTTAGGAAGTCAGGAGGCCATAGCTATGACACAGACAATGAAAATTGCAACTAATACAGCCTGGGGTCATTGCACACCAACCCTGGACTTCCAAAATACACTACATTTTCTATGCATATCTTCACCGGATAAGCTATCTGCTCAGCTCTGACTAGAACACTCTAACCTGATGCCCAGGACACGCACAGCTGATCCAGCCACTGTGCCAGTTTGTGTTAACAATGTTTTAGTCCAATCAAGACTACATATGCAATATCAATTCTTTCCTCCTATTGTCTAGGTTGGTTGTTCAGGGTCCTTTTACCTCTAGATGCAATTAAAAACTTCCTTGCTGAAAACTAAGTAAACATTTCAGTAAAGTTACCATGAGTAACACATAAAATCCAGCTCAATTATTGCATGATGTATCAGAGCAGCGGTCGTAATCTTTATAGTTTTGAGTAATTCCACGTGCCTAAACCTGGTTATATAATCGCTGTGTCTGTCAATTACCTCTGCACTTCTATAATTGGCGAACTATTCATCCAAGCACCCAAGATTCATATTTACACAGATATTTCAATGTAACATCCTCAATCTTTCCTCCTAAGTTTGACCTCAGCTACCTAACACAGCATCTAGGTAACTAAGCTATTTGGACATTTATAAAAAGCAGTCAACTCACAGCAGCTTAAAAAGCACATTTGCAAATTTTATTACTCAAAGATCACATAATTTTCTATTCTCAACTGCCTAATTTAACACTAACTTGCACTTTAACTTGCAATTTAACACTTTAACCTGCAATCTAGCAATGTTTTGAACCTGATCTTTCTGATTTTGTGATTATCATATACTTTATTAACGCATATTGTACCACTTATTTTTGGAGGATGTCACTAAGACACCCAAAACAATTTAAATGTACTTTTGAACGCTCGTATTTTGGGGTTTTCAGCCCTCAGAAATTTTACAGTGTACTTACAGACTTGAAATATGCCCTGGCAGGGATTTGCCAGTTAACCTCACAGACGGTCTCAGGGCCTAATACTTAATCCTATTTCTAATTATATCTTTTCACTGGTTCCCGCGGCAAGCGTACAGCATCTAAACAGCAAAAAAAAAATCCGCTTTTAACCCTCGGGAAGCTCCCTCCCCTACCAAACGCACCCCCAGCCCCCTCCCCGGGCAGGTACCACACGCAGGCCGCCCCCCAGGGCTGCAAACGAGCCCCTCGCACGCGGCGGGACCAAAGCCCCCGCCTCCGCTTCCTCACCCCTCGCCCCGCCGGCGGAGCCAGGCTCCCCCCGCAGCGCCTCAGCCCGCGGCCGGCCCCGCGCTCCCCTCAGCCGCCGCCGCTCCACCGCCTCCCGCCGGGCCGGGCCACACCGAGCCGGCTCCGCCTCCGGTGAGAGGTCAGGGGGAGGGAGCCGGCAGCCGCCACCCCCACCGCGATGGCGGCCAGGAGGCCGCAAGGCAGCGCCAAGGGGAAGCCCGGCCGGCGGCGCGCAGGTAAGCTCCGAAAGCCGCTCCCCCCCGCCCCGCGCTGCGGACTCTCCCTTGTGCCCTCGGGCCAGCGCAGCGGCTCGCCCAACTCGCTGTTGGGGGATGCGGAGCGGCGGGGCGGCCGGCGCTGCGCTGCGGAGACGCGACCGCCAGCGCCCTGCGGCTGGGGCCGGGCCCCGGGCGCTCCGTCCGCCCCCTCAGGCCCCGGGGGCTGCAGCGCCGGGAGCCCGCCCTCGGCCGTCCGGCTACGGGGGGAGCCGCGGCTCCGGTATTTGCTGCTGGGTAATGAAGAAAATAAACTCACGGATTTCCGTATTCTTGATTTCTAGGAAATAAACGTTCAGCTGCTCTGGAAAACGAAGATGTTGCTCAGAGGTATAGTTTCTGACTAACAATACGTGGTCGTCATGTTGTTTTGCTTCACTTTGCAACTGTATTATTTGCCTGGTATGGGCTTTTTTGGCTTTCTTAGAGATAGCCAGTACCCCCTTCAGGCAGACTTGTTTGGGACAACGCTATGTATCTTTCAATTGCGTTCCCACAGTAGTTACTGTAAAGATATCTCATCCAAACATTTACAAGAAAAAACACACATGCATTTCTCTATTCAAGGTAAAAGGGGCGACCGTGGGATGCTACCACAGTAGTGAGTGACACAAGTTTATGAATCTGAACTCCACAGTTGTATTTCCTTACTCTGTACTGCCTGTTTTTTGCCAGTTTAATTTCCTTGCATACTTTCTAGTCTTCTTTGTTCACTTTAAAAACCAAATCTGAAAGATTTGGCCATAACAGATTTTTTTTTTTGCCATGGGCAGTTACCTAAAAATCCATTTGACTGCATAGAAGACTTTCAGATGAATATCCTGAGATATATTCAGATGAATATCTTTTCAGTGATTTGCAGGGACAGGACAAGGGGTAATGGCCACAAGATAGAGCACAGGAAGTTCTACACCAACACGTGAATGAACTTCTTCATGGTGAGGGTGACAGAGCACTGGGACAGGCTGCCCAGGGAGGCTGTGGAGTCTCCTTCTCTGGAGGTATTCAAGGATGCCTACATGGGCAGCTTGCTCTAAGGAACCTGCTTTGGCAGGGGGGTTGGACCTGATGATCTTTCGAGGTCCTTCCAACCCCTACAGTTCTGTGATTCTGTGGTATCATTGATACTTGGTAAAGATACAGCTGGAGAACTGTATATGGAAGCTACTCTCTGTGTCATTCAATATCCTTTATGTTACAGGAAAGCAGCCCTGGAGGCTGCTACTAGAAAGAAGATTGAATTTGAGAAAAAAGCACTGCATATTGTTGAACAGCTCTTGGAAGAGAACATTACTGAAGAGTTCCTTCTGAATTCTGTATGTGCTGCAAATTTTTACACTATTTTATATCTCAATGTTCAACTTTTTAAGTTCTTGGACTGATTTGCTGAAGTTTAAAGTAGACAATGTTATCCTCTCTCGTCAGCACTGATTGCCTTATTTTCAGGGGTTTTGTAGTGAAAATATGCTGTAGTTTTGTAGAACTGTATGTATTTTTGAATCCTCACTTTATTACCTTTGTTTATATCCCCATGTTGTGGACTCAGAGGTGAAGTATAAAAAGTTAGGTCCATATCATGTCCTCTGTGAATTTAGACAACGTTACTCTTTACCCCACAGTTCATCCTGGCAGCACAGTTTTTGTAATACCACTGGTATGAGGATTGATATGAGGATTATTCCTGTTAAAGTTGTAAATGCACTGGTAGATAGGTTTACATAACATATAAAGAGAGGAAAATTGTGAGAATAGGTACCATACTAGAGGCAAAATGAGGCTGTTGTATATATAAGAAGTATCCGTGTCTTTCTTTTCCTATGAGTATTTATCTTGTTACTGATTTTAGTTTGGAGGTTCTGAATGCTGTTTATTAAACTTACTTGATACTATTATAAAATGAAATGTATTTATTTACTTATTAGAAGTTTTGAGCATGAAAAATGACCTTCCAATATCTGTTGTTGAACTGTTATCATTTCAGGGAAAAAATATTACTCCATCTCACTATAAAGACGTTGTTGATGAACGGTCTATCATCAAATTATGTGGTTATCCTATATGTCAAAATAAACTGGAAAATGTAAGTTGTTTTTTATTAATGCTGTTAACATAAGAACGTCTTAGTGGTTTTTATATTCTTGCATTTTTTTTTTCATATTAAAGTTAAAATATTAAACATAAATAAAAATACTGTTAAGTAATGGGCCAGATATCCTGTTGTTCCATTCCAGTTTAAGACTTCTGAAGTAAAAAGTTAAACCTGACCTGTTGACAATCATTGCTGAACCAGTTAGCATATTAAAATACGTGCATTAAGAATCAAGTTTTATGTAAAGACATGACAGAGGTGACAGTCTTGCTGATGAAAGTATATCGTTTCAGGTGCCAAAACAGAAGTACAGAATTTCAACAAAAACTAACAGAGTTTATGATATTACTGAAAGAAAGGTATGGTACCAAGCTATTTCTATACTGTATTTAGTATTGTTTCTACATTAGAAATGCATTTTGTAGAAGTATTCATATCGTGGCTTGATTCAGAACCAGCATGTTCGGATCTGCTCTTTGAACTTTTTTGATTATGTAGAACCCAACACAGGCTTGTTTCGGATAATGAAAGTGCAAAAAGGAGCAGGGGGGTGTGGAGGAAAAGAAAAAACTAAAAGTGATTTGTGGGGAATGGGATAGACCTGTTTGGTAGGTTTGGTTTCTCACATAAATTAAAAGCTTGATTATAAGCTGAAAAAGAAATATGAATTGGTACTTAAATTTCACAAGTATGAAAAACAATTGATTTTGTCAATTTCTTTGAGTATTAAAGATGTTTTTAGTCATATTTTACATACTGCTTTGTTTCCAGTGCTTTTGCAGCAACTTCTGCTACAGAGCATCTAAATATTTTGAAGCTCAAGTTTCCAGAAGTCCAGTATGGATGCGAGAAGAAGAAATGTAAGTGTAACCTTATATATTTGTAGTTCATTCTGAGGATGCTATTTTCTCTATCCAAACTGTGATGGTAATTAATTAGTTGCAATACATCCAAATGGTTAGGCTGAAGCAAAGGTAACTGATGTTAACATGTTAGCTGAGTATGGTGTCAATTTCAGAAGTGTTGTTGCAGTATGGATTACTGCAATTGACATGACTCAGTTCTGCTCATGACTACTCAACAGACACAACTGTGTTAGTTTAGAGGGCAGGCTAGTCATATATAATAATGATGTCCTGGTAACTTTAAAATTTCTTGTGATTGGATTCTTAAAAGACACATAATATAATGTAAAGAATTAATTGATCTTATGTTGGTACAAAAGATTTTCTAATTCTAGCAGAGCATTTGCATTGGGCTTAAAGTTAGACTGTGAAGGCTTACACCTGAAAGCAGATTATAAATGAAGAGGTTCTTTATCCTGCATAAAACTATAATTTCAGATTGCTCATTTCCTGCTGTTAACTGCAATACATACTTTGGAAGACTGTAATGTGGTTCACGTTTTAATATGTTGACTGGTTCAAGAAACATAGGCTTGCAAATAATGAATTGAGCCATTGGGTGTCACTGTTCAACAATAAATACTTGCCTAGAGAACGTTCAGGTAAATTTATTCATTTTTTCATTCTCCAAGACACTACTTTTCATAGTACCCTGGTTTTCAACAGAATAACCAAGCTGAAATTATATATCTGAGCTCAGTTTCACAGATCTGATCAATCATGTGAAATATCTGATCAATAAGAGTAGTGGTTTAGAACAGCCTGATACGGTAGGTAAAACTGTTTTCTTTGTGAAATATTTAAATAAACTTACCAGTATTATTGTGGTATTGTTATTTGCTCTCACTAAAGAAAGTGTTTATTGTTAACATTAAAAGCACACAGTTCTGATATGCCTGACATACTTAATTATTTATGCTGGGGTGGGTGTATTTTCCAAAACAAACAAGCAAAACAAAAATGCAAAAAACAGGTATTGCATGGCTAGTTATGTCTGTTTGCATAATCACATACATTTGCACACATTGTATGTTTACACATGAGAATATCTGAAATTCTTGTGAAAGAAAAATCTAAAAACCTTAATTTTAAACTCTGAAGAGTAAGTTTTTGGAATTAATAATTTAAATCATTTTATGGTATCGTCTTTAGTTTCCAGACTCAGTTCACTCATATGACTGGTGCAGCTTTCATCTTTTTTAAACCTATTGGTTTTTATATATATATTGACTGAGTTTAAGGTTTTATTGCATTGACTTTATTCAGTGCATGCTATAAAGGTTTCCTTTCATTCATAATGCAGGTGAGAATTTCAACATTCGGTGTTAGATAAGATAAATAGCGTTATGGTGTTACCTTATAACTGAATAGAAGAAGATGAACTGCAGTTAGAATTTTGGGAAGAAACCCATCATAATCTGTTTTGTAACAGGTCTTCGAGCTTCTGGAAATGTTTTGAACTCAATTTTCCTAAAGCAGTATAACTGTAATAGCCTAATTTTGAGTGAATAAAATTTCAAATTAAAAAAAAAAAAAAAAAAAGATATCCTGAATAATCGTATTTTTTTCATGAATTTGGAACATTTTTGTACAAACTGCACAGAACCCTTTTTACTACAGGGACTCTTGTGACCAGTCGAGGATATGAGTATGTTTAGCTTCATGAAGAAGAAACCAAGGGGTGATCTGAAAGCAGTCTACTTGGGCGGGGCGGCAAGGAATGCAAAGATTACAGACCCAAATTGTTCTTGGTTGGTATCAGAAATCTTAACAAGGGTGACTATTAAGCTTACTGTGCTTTGAACAGAGGATGTTAGACTAGAACACCCTTAGAGGTCCCTTCCAGCCTTAACTGTATCTTCTGTGTGTATGTGTATTTCAAGAGCATTGATTTAGCAGAAAACTCTTCATTCTTTTTCTTTTTGCAGACCACCAGATATAGAGCTGCTGAAGGAGGGGCAGAGGTACACTGAACAATACTTTATGTGCATTTATAGTTACAAGTATTAGCATCATATAAGATAAAGGGAGAATATTTGATTTCATGTGTTATAGAAAAGGCCTTATTAGAGACTACACAAAGAATTATTTGTCTCTTTTTTTTTCCTTTTTAATCTTTGTGATGCTAAGCCTGCATGTTTGACCTGTATGATTTAGTGTACAGCTGTTCTTGGCCTGTATGTTGTAATTGAGTCTGTTGAAATCTGAAACAAATACACTGTTTGTACTTTGCATATTTTATACCATCTATTCTTTAAAAAGAAAGTGGTACCAATTATATGTGATGAAAGCTTCTGTACTTCCTATTTTGTAACATTGATATCTGCTAGATTAAAACCATGTTACTCTGTCATCTCTCTGTACCTTGCTGTGTGTATTATCGTTTTGTTTGTTTTCTCTTGCCATTTCACGGCCATTAGATGGCAAACTTATATATGTTAAAAGAGCTCTGCTGGCCTACTGTGTTCATAGCTATGTTGAGATGCTGATCTTAATTTGGAATTGCAATTTTTTTTTTAATTCATTATGCTAAGTTTAACCTCATTTTGTTGTCTTTAATAATAACTTACTATTCTAATTGCCAATGAGCAACTGGGAATTTATTTCTCTAAACAATGTCTGTACTTGCCATCTTGATTGCAGAATGTCAAAACTCCTTGCATTTAAAGGCGCATTTAAAGACTTTTGGAAGATAAATGATTTATAGAGCAAGAAAGTACACTTACTCTATAAGGGAAAATGCTTTGTTTATCTTACATGAGAAAGAAAAGCTATTATAGGTAACACCCATTTCTTACTTCATTGATGGCTTATGTTTTCTGTTACAGTGGCAAGTCTGGAGAAGAGGTGAAACTACGTGATGAAGCAATTAAAGCTTCTGACATTGAAAATCCTAGGCTATCTTCAAAACCATGTGAATCTACTTCTCATGACACAGCCAGCGACAGCAGTAGTGATACTGAACAAGAATTTGTTTCTTCTGTTCTACCAGGAAATCAGTCAAGTTCAGCTAATCTTGAACAGCAATTGCACAGCAACAGCATCCTCAAAAAGAAACATATTCAGAAAGCCAATTCCAGCCCTAAAGCTGAAGACTTGGATGTCGTAGAAGCCACTGAACAACTATCTAATTGTAAATTAGATGTTCAGGATGAAACGCATGCTTGCTCTGTTCAAAATAACGTAACTGCAACACCTTCAAAAAAAACTACTCCAGGAACATCAGATGCTTCAGAAAACTATGAAAACACCTATAGCGGATCACAGATAGTTTTTCTAGGTGTGAGCAAAAAAGGGGCAGAACGTCTTACAAGAATACTAGCTAACTCAAAACAATATAAAGAAACTGAACAGCGGGATCCAATTAATTCCTTGGCTGCTAAAGGCAGTTTATTAGAAGTCCTTAAGCAAACACTTACTGAATGGAGAACTGAGGAAACTTTAAAATTTCTCTATGGTCCGAACTACATGTCTTTATGCTCATCAGAATGCAAATCATCTGCCAACCGAGAAAGTGAAGAACTTGATGAGGATGACTTAGATGCAGCTGATGATGTTGACACTGTTGCAGCAGGGGAGTCTGAAAACAGTTTGAACTATTCCTTACCTTATACAGGCTCAGGTGGAGTAGCTAAGCCTGTGCCTAGTTACGAAAAGTTAAAAGAAGAAACGGAATTCCTAGAACTCCGAGTAAAAGAGTTCTATAAAGGGAAGTGCATCTTGGCTGAAGAGGCAGCGACACATGCACAAACAGAGGAACTTCCAAGCAAAGACAAAGTAAGTGCCCATGGGATAGTGTCCACGCTATTTAAAGCCTGCTTTCAAGCAGTTATTACAAGCTTTTTGTCTCTGTAAGTGGATATGGCCAAGGTACCATCAAACTATTAATGTGAACTAGTAAAAGGAAGGTTGACTAGACTCAAAACAATCCCATCAGGTTGAGGAAACATATTTTAGGTTGAAAAAGAATGACTTTGACTGTTTGGGATACATTCAGTTCTGACAGCAGCCTTTCAGTTTGTGAAGCCTGAGAGATTAATCCATTTGCTCAAGCAGAGTTTGATCATGGACTGAGGCAAGCAGAGGAGGTACTGGTAAGCTGGGATGGGAGAGGAGTTAACTGTCTGAGCCCTGTGTAGTTTTTGCAAGAGAATGGGTCAAGGAGCTATAGCTGTTGTAATCTCAGCAGAAAGGTCAACTACAACTGCTGTCATCACTTCCAAGGCCTGTCCTTGCCAGCACCTCTACATCTTATAAAGACTGTACAATTGTTGTGTTGCATAATTGCAGTGAGGTGAAGCTGTTAAAGAATCAATGTAAGAATAGTTTATTGGCAAGAAAAACTGGTGATTAAAGAGAAAGAAGGACTAGGGCTTTTAAGAGTTTTTATAGCGAAGGCTTTCTCTAAAACTTTGCCTTGGAGGGCAAGTAAGGAAGGTTTATGTAGAAGAAACAGATCTGTCATAAGACAGAATAGGCCTTGGCTGAAGGAAGAATGATATTTTTCTCTTCCCCTTTGATTCATTAGATAAAATTTATATCTATATTTTTGCCTTTAATTCACGACAAGGATTGGATTTCTTTCTTTTTAGACTAGATCTCTGGCATTATCTATTGTTAAAATTCTCTGAGTTGGAGCCTGCTGATTTGTTTACATATGTTGCTGTAACCTATACATTTTTATTTTTTTTTTGGGGGGGGAAGGGGTCTGGAGGGTTGTAGACCTAAAGAAGTATAGACTCTATAGACCTATAGAAGTATAAACTCTGAGGTTTCTCTCTGACCCTTCCAGTTCAGGCAGGCCAGCTGTTAGCAATAAGGTGGTCTTGTCAGTACTGTAAAACACTGCACTAACTGTGCTAGGTACGTTGTACAGTTTGTAATAGCATCTGAAGCTGCTTTTGCCTTTAAATATATGCATCAGAGGGCTTTCACAATGCTGCTTCCTGTAAAATAAAACTATTGCATTGCTTCTTGTAAAAAGTTTAAACATATAATTTTGAAGGAATTTACCATTGAATTAAAGTATCTAGCATACTGCTTTGCAAGAAAAGAGGAAAAGTAGGCTAGCTGCAAACTGTATATGGGGTCAAGTCAACCAACGTTCTGTTGATAACTCATTGTTTTTTTTCTCTTTCTTTGTTCAGAGATGAGTTTTCCTATGTTTAAACATTTATTGATAATCTGTAACTATTTTGATGCATAGCCTGTAATTAAGTATTAGGTTATAATTGTTAAAGGTTTTAATGTTGTAATACAGGATGATGAACAGCAAGATCTCACGTTCCCACTTGTTGATTCAAATGCACAAATGCAGATTAGAAAGCGAATCGTCCTTGAAAAACTAAGAAAAGCGTAAGTATTCTTTACTTCAGTAAATAATCAAACTGAAGTTGGTGCTCATTCATCAGCATTTTAAGTAATAAACACACTGTGCAAGGATATTCTGGCCTTTTTCTGAGTGGCATTACTCATAATTTATAATCATTATTGCCCTAAAGAACTTATTTCTAAAACATTTCTAAGTCATCTCTGATAAAGCAGCAGATGTCGGTTTGCACAGCCTTCTGAGGTGGATGTCAGAATCTCACTGCTAAGGTGTTGTCTAACAGAACCTTCTCTCTTCCTGCATGCACCAGAACTTGTAGTTGACAGCATTCATGGCTGGCAGGACAGCATGGTCCCAGTCTTTAGCACTTGGCAGAAGGCATGTTGTTGTGCTGTTACATGGGAAACTTCTGTGCTTTCTCAATCGAAATGTTGGTGCAATTCATGAAGCTTAAAATAAGAATGTGCTTTAAAAAAAAAATAATCCACAGCACCCTTTTTTTATCAGTCTCTTTCTTTTCACATATCTGGAAACACCCAAACTATCTAATTTCTTGCAAGTTGTTTAGAAACAGATTCTGATGAACTTAAAATAGGAACTGTAAATCAATATTATCTGAACATATAAATATGGAATATGTATACATAAAGTAATAAATTATTTTAAAATAGCTGTGTATACTGTATGTAATTTTTGTATGCACTACACGTAGTTTTCATTGTGGTAAAGCATTTATTTCTTGGCATGTTCAGATGAAGCCAGTGGGAATATGAACGTGCACAGCAGAGTTACTGTAAAACATGCAGTGATATAGAGGCAAATAGAAATCTTGATTCTTCCATCAGTATCAACACACTACATGCACATGTAAATATTCAAATGCAAGAGGATATTAACTATTAAATAAGTAAATAGAGGCAAAAGTTTCTTCTTAAATCCACCTCTGAAATGTGAAGAGTACATGTATAAAGTACATTTCCAGCACTTGTGGATATGGAGACCTAGTTAAACAGTGTGTGTGTTTTGTGATGTGCTATATCAAGTTTTACATGCAGTCAAGTAGAGAGGCAATCTGTTTTTGAAAATTTCTGATTGCCTGTTAACATCATGGTTCTAGTTACCAGGCTTACAATGGAGTGCTGTATCCTCTTTATGTAGTATAAGAGCCTACAGTTAGCAGATAGATTCTCTGTGTAAACCTCATTTAGGCGTGCAGTTTTTGTACTGTTATTTCTGTTATTTTTCAACCACATGAATATAAACATGGAAAGCATTTATGAGGCCTGGAATTGTAATCCTCATAACACAAAACTTTTTTTTTTTTTTTTTTTAAAGAATGTCGTATCAGAACTGATACGGAAGTTAATAGAGTATGCATGTAAAATACAGTTAATTTCTAATTCACTTTCACACTAAACTTGTTATAAGCAAGCTGTTTTAAAGTGAAGGTATTGCCCAAACACCACTGAGAGAAATATGAAATATAAACATCATGCCAGATCTATTGCACAAAAATAACCCCTTTTTTTCTATTTACTTTAATAAGCTCTGGTAGAGAAGAAATTAAAAACTTGAGGAAAAAATTAAAAACTGGAAAACATATATTAACCAGTGTCTTTTGCCTTCTAGATTACCTGCAGTTTTGGGCCCTCTTCAGATTACTCTAGGGGATGTTTACACAGAGCTAAAAAATCTTGTGAAAACTTTCCAGTAAGTATTGGTTTTTAATTCGAGATTCTTCTTGATTGATTGATTAAATAATTCTGTTGAATGATTTGTGATTTGGTCTCAGAGAAGTTCCCCCTGCAGATTTTTCCCTTTTATGGCTGTGTGTTCATGTAGGTAATGCCACATTCCCTGTGGACTACTGAGCCCTTCCTTGTTCCTGACAGTGGCTGGGTCACCAGGAGTATTTGCAGATTTTTAAAAACTAGGCCAGTGGTCTCTGGAGGATGGTGGTGAGTCTTTTAAAGGTTCTGCTACCTCATCACTTCCTATTAAGCGTGAGTTTGTGAGATCTGTCACTTTCTTTTGCTCTGGCTCCTTGTAGCTGGACTAACTGGTTTTAATGTGATTAATAATTGTTACCACTAACTTCTACAGCTGGGAAGGCCCAGCTTGAGCCATCTTGCCCATTTCAAGGGGAAGTAGACATAGTGTACACGCCATTACCACAATTAGCAGCACTGAACAGGGTATTTGGAAACACTGGGACTAAAGAAAAGAGGGAAATCAGAATTGTGGTAACTTCTCTGAACGTTTTTAGGTTTTGTTTGGGCCACAACTCCTGCATCTTGACGCATTGTCAGGAAAAGGAGCAACAAGAGTTATTAACTCTGTGTATGCTATCACTCTTGGAACTTCCCCCCCACCCCCCCCACCCCCAGTAAACTGCATGATGTTTACATGTGAAATTACCAAAGCTCATTCTTATGGTATTTGCAACAAGAAATCTAGGCTTTGGTGAACAGAAACCCAACTCCACCTAATTCCTCATGATTTATCTGATATCTGGAAGAACGCCACAAAAACACAGATCTCTATATATGTTGGATATTTTTTTTACTATGGAAGATAATAATTTCCTTTTCCTTTCTGGTGATTCTGTGCATGATCTCTTATTTAAGAGCTCCTGGTGTTTGAACTTGATTATACAATTGCAGTCATTTAATTGTGATTTTATTTTAACAACACTGAAACTGGGAAGGATATGTCTGGTTATACTGGAGCAGCATCTATATGCTGTATATATACCAGTTCTTTGAATGAGGACTTTCTATCTTAAAACTTTGTGCATTTTATTTGCTCTGTGGTCTAAATGCTTAGTAGTGATAGAATTGGAAAAAACGATATTTGGTCTTTTTCAGTCTACTTCTTGTTTGTTTAAATTTAAAGGAGGAAGGTTACCTGGAGGTTCCCAAAAGCAGAACTTATATTTCAAATTACCTTTGAATAGCAAAAATAATGTGGCCTGATTACCAGGTTTTAAAAACAGTTTATAGCAAAGGAGCCTTGAAACCAAAACGGTCTTCTAAAAACATAGATATACACTTAAAAACATGTGGATTTACAAGATGGAGCCAAACCTAATTAATTTGGGTTTTGATCCAAAAATGTTATTGTTAGTATCTCTTAGTGGAAGTATGTGACCTGGCTAATGTAGCAATAATTTCGCTATTTTTTTTTATTCTCCACAGATCTATTTCTGATTCTTCAGATAACACTGAATGAGTTGATTTTTCAGTCTCTTTTGTTAAAGAGTAAGTTGAAGGGAATGGTAGTGAGTTCTTGGAGTTCTTTTACTGTGAAGATTCCAGACAAATTGCTTAGAAATTCAGCTTTTTGGGAGAAGGGTTGCTGACAACAATTGTGAGCCCTACACAAGAATTTTTATGTGCCTTTATGTACATCTCACAATAATTGGAGTGCTATTGTTGCTGATAGTAAAATAATATGAAAATACAGGAAATAAGTAATAACTTTTGAGCCCTTTTTCATTCTTGCATTTGTGATACAGAAGAGTCTGCTGACAAAACAGGAAAAAAAAAAGTTAGCTGTCTAGAAGAAGGCATAGGTTTGAATCTCCATTTCTATACTTAAATATAAATTTACTTAATGAGTGGTCTCTCTGATTTTAAGTTGAATGTATTAGCAGGGATTCTGAGATTTTTTTTTTTTAATTGATATTTGTTTGAAAGGTTTAGAAATTTAAAAGTTACTTTCTTTGTTAATATGGTTAAAATGCTTAATGACTATGGAGGCAGCCCTGACAAATGCTGGTGCTTTTCATACTAGAAATGTTTCAGGCTGAAGAGCTTGCTGAAGAGGGAAGGAGATAAAAACACATGGCAATAGTAGAGCTTAGCTGAAGAAGGGTAAAAGAGCATGTGGTGAACTAAGCAACAACAATTTTCAGCTCCATTGGTTTTTAAAGGAACACTTGCAGTTCAGCCTCCTTTGGGCAACATTTTAGTCAATCAGCACTGCTGGGAAACACACTAGAGGGATCTCAGGAGACATTTTAGAATGGTTAGAGCTCTTCCCAAACAGAGTCCCTCAGTGCCTGTAAGCTTTTGTTACGAAAACTGAGATGTCAAATAATTCTCCAGAGTGTATAAGGGCACTTTGTTAAAAGATCAAGACAAAATTAGCTAAGAATTGAGGCTAACTTACTATGTTCGTGAATGTGTGATTTATTTTATTTTTTAAAGCTTAATGTTGTATATTAAAAATAGAATTTCTGCTGTATCTTATGGTTGTAAATATTTTAATTTATTTTATGGAGCTTGTTATTGACAATGAACTCTCGCAATGCCAGTGATATAGCTGTTTCTTAAAGATGTGTTCATGATTTTCTATTACAGGTTTTGTCTTGTTTACAAGACAGTATTTTACCTTTTAAAATATGTATAATAAGTGTATGTTATCTAGCCTATACTCACTAATAGGCTTTTGCTTATTACCCTTTATTAAGTGGAATTTAAATTCTGAGTTTCAACTCAGCAATAGTTCATTGTAGTCAGGTTTTTCTGTGGAAATGTGGAAGTACCAGATGGTCGATGACCTTTTCTCTTCAACACAGCAGATTATGGGTTTCCACAGCTGAAGTGCCAGTGCAGCACACCATTATAGCCAGATAGGATGGGATGTAACAGTGTTTGTTAACACATCTAGAGTATTTATTCTGTGTTAAACCTGAGCTAACTTGTGTTAAATCTTGATCAGTCAGAGTAATTAGTGCAGAGCTGTTTCTAAAGCGGCAGATAAAAATTAAATGGGCTTCTTTTAAAGAAAATTTAAACTTAAAATAGCAGGCCATTTTTGCTCAGGATCAACAAACTGAATTATGCTTCAGCATGGAAATGTGCTGTTCTTTTTAAGGGGGTAGAGGAGAGCTGGTTTTTATGTTTAAATTTTTCTAGGTGAAGCTTGAAGCATAGATTATGTTTGTTTCATATTTGCCTGTGCTAACCTGAGTTAGTTAAATAACAACTTTGCCCATATTAGTGCAAGTTTTTGAAAAATTATAGGTAGCTGAGCTTCTCTAAAGTTACAACTTGAACATCTTCATCCATGAAGCCTGTCTCACAGAACAGGTAAATGGCCAAACTAGGAGGTCAGGTTCTTGAACTGACATTAATAATATATTCCTACATCTAGGAATATAGATATGTGAGTGAAAAGGCTGCTTTGTTTGCGAAGATGCTGACAGCTTTACCTTGCTACAAAGTTCAGTTGTATAAACAAATGTTTAGAAAAGGAAAGAATACTCAGGATTAGTTTATAAATGGTTATAAAGAAAATACATTTAGCAAAGTTTATTTTATACATGTATTAACCAGTTGCTTTTTTTTTTTTTTTTTTTTTGCATCTTTTTTGTAATATCTGATGCTGTGGACCTCGTCAAGGGGAGGAGGGGAGGTGTTAATTACTCTGCACAATAATCTTTTTGTCTATCTGCCATTTCCTGTTGGACTGTGTTCCTGTTATCAAATTGTTTCCTAGAAGTCTCAGAAAATGTAATCCTGCTGAGGTGCTGAGCACCTGCATTGCTGAGAGTTTCCTTCCTATAAAGTCAAGTTTCTTGAAGTACCTGTCAAATTCTAGTGTTGGGCTTTTATGGATGTGTTTAAATTTGCTGCCACTGCAAGTACTGGTTACAGATCAGGCCATCGTTGCTAGTGGAGTTCTGCTAGCAAAATCAGCAGCTGACAGAAATTGAATGGGAAGCCAACCAAAGGAAAAGAAGTAGGACCAACTTGCGTGCTCTTTGTGTGTCATTTTTGGGTTTACTTTTTTGTTTACTGCTTACTTCAACCTTGGACTCCTCTGTACTCCCAAAGCTTCCATATCAGAGTTGACTTTCTTTGCAGGCTGGGTTCCAGTCAGGTTCTGGGAGGAGATTCGAAAGGGAATTTGTCTTCATCTTACTTTTTAGTCCTTTATTTGTCAATTCCTGCCTCTTTTTGATTCATCTGCTCAGTCTGAGCTTCTTCATACAGCATTAGAACTGCTTTGTGGGTCCTGTTGCCTAATGGATGAGGGAAGCAGTTAAGTTCAGCTGTAGTGCATCTTCCGACAAGCAGTGCAGGGGCGAAATACAACACTCATAAACTACCCACACAGCTATTTGGGAGCATCCAGGATTCTTGGCTTACCTGTCCATTACTACAAAGCCTAAGAAAGTAGAGATGTTCTCTTCTGAAAAGTTGTATATTGTTTTCTTTCTTCGGGTAGCTGTGGGAAAATTTTGTAGTGTTTTAACATTTCCATAGTATGTGTATGACAGAAATCTAGTGACCTTTTTCTCCCGTCTTTCAAGGATCGTTCTGAAGTAACAATTTTGGCCAGAGGCAAGACAAAGAATTAATGAACCATTTTTACAGAGGACTCGCGCTTTCCTGTTTTCTGAAAGCTTTGCTCTTCAGAGGCCTTGGTGTTGACACACAGCTTGTTCTTGAAAGTGACTGCCCTTCCTCTGCTCTGTATTATTTAAGGGTTCGCACCTGTAGGTTGCCAGCTTTAGTCTGATCTGCCTAAAATCTGTTTGTTTTTGTTTTGTTTTGTTTTGTGTTTTGTTTTTTTTTTTTTTTTCAGTTGCACAAGACAGGTGTTGTATTGAAAGGCTGTGGAAGCCTCACTTCATCCAGTCCAGTGACAGGTGCATCAGCAGATCCGTACCACCACATGCTGCTGGCTATCTGTGTCTTAGGACTACCTCCTTCATAAATAGCATATTGGTGGCAATGACTAGTGTTGAGACCTGGCCAATCAATACTAACATTGAATAAGAGTTAATTGACACAAATAGCTGCATCTCTCAGTTTGTGTATGAGAATGACACCTTCCAATGCTCTAATCAATAATAACTCCATGTAGAGCATTGAAATAAAGCTGCTTTCTCTATTTGACAGAGTTTTCCCTGGTGATTTGGATCTGTCTCTTCCATTGTGTCTTATCATAGCAGATTAACTGGAATGTTACATATGAATTGCCTGTCAAGATGATTCCATCAGGCATTTCTTGGTAGTGTTTATCACTGTCATCAATATTGAGTCAAGACCTTCAGCCTTTGTTTGTTTTCCTTTTCTATAACCAGAAAAATGAAACAACTTTGTTGCCAGCTACTGCCATTAGCTATTTCAAATAGTAATTGGTAAACATGCATCTTCTAATAGCAAAAATAATCTGTATTTGTCAAAATTATTGGTTCTAGTTTGACATGATAATTCCTATACATGTAGTATAATACACTGCTTTTCCTTTCATCATTTAACAAAACTAGGGCAGTTAAGGTACTATTTGAGTAATCGTTGCTTCAAAATCTTACTTTGGTTGGAAGGCTTGGAGATTTGAGGAGGAAAACAGGATAATATTGCTTTGTTCATTACTATTCTTAAAAATATTTTTTGAATATATTTCTGAAAAAAGGAAATGATCCTTTAAAACACCTTCATAACTATTTTTAATGATTATTTTGAATATAACTGGGTAGAATTTTTAAAAAAAAAAAGAAAAGAAAAGTTGAATTTTAACAATGACAAATCTTACTGAGGGAAGAATACCCTGGAATTGAATTTGTTGTGAGGTATTTCATTTTATAACTCGTGTTTGGAGTAAGGACTAAAAAAAAATAAATAAAAAAAAAAGACTTAAGTTCCTACTCTAGAAATCTAAATGTCTAAATGATCACCTTTGTTATTTCTGTGCTTTGGGATCCCTTGAGTACAGTAGCATTCTGGTCTGCTTCTGAAGCTGAATTTATCATACACCACCAGGAGAAGGAATGTGCTGACACTCTGAATGCAGCCGTGTCCTAGTAAGGAACTAGAGGCACAGTTAATGTTTGATTTTTTTTATTACTATTTTTTCTTTTTGGAGCTAGTATAAGCTGTGTCATGAGCATGTGTCTTGCTACCATAATGATCCCTGGTAAGGGATCTGGTGATAAAGCCCCTATGGCTAGGCTGCCAACTTTTACAGATAATGCTGCCACGTAGCTTTCCATATGTGACTTCTAAAAGCATGTATTTCTGCCAGTTGCCACAGTTTGCTGAAAACTTTAAGGAATCATGTCTTCCTTTGAAATGTCTAAGACAATGTCTCTTCTCCTAAACTGAACCTTGAACATCTTATAGAAACGTATTCTCCTACCTCTGCAGTGGGTTATGTTCTCAGCCCTCACTGTGTCGCCTCTCATAATGAACACTGGTAAACAGCCCCTGATGGAGCAGGTGAAATACCAATTTTTAGGAAAGTGGTTTACTCACAGACCTTTTAGCAGCCTCCCAGCTTCACCAGTGTCTGTAGACCTGTGTTAATGACAGGGCTGCTTCTTCCTGTGTCTGAATTTATGCAAGTCTATGGAGAGGAGAAGCGGAGAGCAAGAAGGAAGCAAACATATTGAGGCACTTACCCATCAGTATTTCTGCTATGTGGCAGCACCTGTGTGAATAAAATTAATGCTGCCAGCTTTTTTTGGATGCCTACATAGCCACAGCTTCTTTTTGAGATGTGACTTTTCCATAAATTGCTCATATCAAACACATGCCTAAATTCAGCTGTAACAATTGACACATTAATTGTTTTAAGTCAAATTAACATTTGAGTTAAAGAAAATGTCTTACTACGAAATTATACAATGTGAGTCAGTGGGTATGAAATGTAGTGGTCTTGTTGTTGAGCATCTGTGTGGTTCTTGATTCACACCTTTTCTTGCTCTTTTATCTCCCTGGCTCCCATTGCATAAGTTAGAATTCTAGATTTTCATTTTAATAACAAGGATCATCAGAGTACTGTCCCCCACTATCTTAAAATCCAGTCTATTTCCGCAACGCTAGCTTTTACAGCAAATCTGGATCTGAAACTAACAGGGGAAACAGTGTAGGAAGGCCCATCTTCACATAAAGTGTATGTGTGGTTCCTGAGAACATCCCTTTGGGTGTCAGGGACAGTTGAGCCCTCACAGCGGCCAAGACTGTGAATTCAAAGAACTAGCTTCTGTTCAATCTTCCCCATCCAGCTTTCACGTGGAACAAAGACAGATATTGGGACTTCTACAAATCCTTCGTTACAGGATATGAAGAAACATATCCTGAAAGTTGGTACCTTGATCAGATAGAGCTGTAATTTCCACATCTCTGCATACTAATTCTTTTCACAGATAGACTTCTAATTCAGCAATTAAAATTTGTTTACTTTCACTTTGAAATGTGCTGATTTTTTTTTTTTAATTATTATAGGTTAACAAACAGAAACATTATTCACAAAATGCCTGAATGGACTCTAATTGCTATCGTTCTGTTATCTGTGTAAGTATCTTTTAATGTCAAATATTCTTATACACAGCTGTCTTAACTGGCCTGTTAAGATGAGATTTAATTTTCAGATAAAAGAGAGAAAATATTTCTTGTAACTGACTGGGGGAATCAACAGAAATATTTTTTTATGCAAATTAAATGAATTATCTGGAACACCAAGTTAACAGTGGACAAGCTTAATGTTATTTAAATATATATATGTATGTATATATACATATGTATATATGTGTTTTTAAAGAAGAAGGGTGGGAGGAAGGAAGAGGGTATTTCACTTTCTTCTATTCAATAATGCCGGGCTTTCTTCCCTTGTCTGACAGTAGGATATAATGACACGCATTATTTGGATGCAGCATAGTTGTTATACTTTCTCATTTTACTTCTAATTCCTTAAAAGATTTCATTTTCATAATTAAAGTCCAATTACAAAGTCCAAGATATGACATGCTTCTACTTGTGTTTATTTAAATAATCTAGCAAATTTGTTTAGCAGGGGAAAGCTTTTTAATCAGCTCTGACTTCCTGAAAGCAATGTTGGGGCACAGTATTTTATTTTATGTGGATTAGTTTTATTGCTTAAGATTATGATACTGAAGTTCCTAAAGTCCTCCTCAGCTTTGTTCTACTTGCTTTCCAAGGGTTAAATGCTTTCCAAAGGTTTTACTCACTGGAAGTTTGTTTTTATTATAGTGTATTTCAGTGAACTTGTATGCTCAGGCATGAATTATAAAAGCTGTAGTCATATGCTTCAAATATGTTTCTTAATTTCTGTTTTCCAAATTAATGTACCTTTCTGAGGTTAAAGATATAAACTCTGCAGTGTATAAAACAGTTATCTCAGAAATTCGTATTAAACATTTAACATTAGCTCACCTTTTAAGAAATCACTGGTGGTTTCACATAGTGTCAGGCCCTGCCTTTCAGTAGGGTTAAACCATCAAGCAAGCCTTGTATGTCTTTCAGCATGAATTACAAGATTGCAGAAATCTTATTTCAGAGACTGTTTATCACCGTGCTGCTGCTGCTTCTGGGTTTCCTGGGTCACTGGAGCCAGTAGGACACAGAAGTACTTAGAGACATTCAGAGGTCAAGAAGTGTTGTGGGCCAACCTCATAGCGTCCCCAGTACTGCACTTACTTTCTTTGATATTACTTCAGTCTGACACATTGTTCTGGCTTCACTGTCCCAAGGAAGGCTGTACCAGTAGGCATTAGAGTAGGCTTCAGCGAGCCTTACATCTGTGTCACCCAGCCAGATACTGCTCAAATGATTCATTAAATCAGAACACAGAAAGTAACTTTACTTGAATGCTTTGGCATAAATATTTTATCAACTATAAGAACAAATCTTTTGTCATTTTTACTATATATTCTTATGGTTGAATTGGTAATTTGTGAAACAGATCTTATGAATTTTTCAAGTAGTTTCTGTACATTTAAGGAAATTGTGATTCTTTTGCTAAGAAGTTAAAATACATTGCTGATCTCTGCTGCAGATGATGAGCTCCAAATGTTTACATACATAATGATTGTTTTACAATTGTTTTAAGATGTTCTACAAGTAGAATGCAGTCTTGGTTGTAGAAGCAGAGAACCGAGTCTTGTTTTACCTTGGCTTTCTAAGGGCCCACCCCTAAACAAATGGGTTATATTTGATCCCAAATTAGAGTGGATTTTATCTCTAATATTATTCTAGTTAAATTTCTAATACTATTCTAGTTAAATCACAAATAAAACTGCATTTGATTTCAACTCACTGTAAGGTTCTTGCAAGGTCATATAATCTTCAGACTTCAAACCACTTCTCTTGGCCTCCTCTTAGGAGAGACTGGGAAAAATGTAGACAGGGTAGAATGAGCATTAGGTTTCTCTAAGATTAAATGTCCAGTTTTGACCGTTCCAGAAAGGATGCAACATACTTCATGACTTGGAAATGATAATCAAACTTCAGGATATAGTGGAAGATAAAAGTGTTAGGAGAAAAGCTACTGAGTACTTTTTCCAGAAACCTGGCCAAACTCCTCACAAACAGATCTTCAGATTGTGGCCCTTTGTCACCTCCTATAGTATGCTAGGGAATCAACCCTATTTTACGGATGGTGCTCATAAAAAGGATTATAGTCTGTTAAATCCTCTGCAGCCTCCCCATCGCTACACTGAATAATGATGCATGTTGCAACTGGTGTAATGTCACTCAGATTGAGGAGTTCTTTGGGGTCTGAGTCAGAGTGCCTCTTTACTAGCTTCTGTAGCTGGTGAGGAGAACCTTTGCAGGACACATGTTCACATGTCTTCATTGGGTCCCAGACACGGGATGGCCATTTTACTCTTAACGCTAAATAGTGGAGTAAATAAGCAAGACCCTGAAAGAAGGTAATACTTCCTCTTTCCATCAGGACAAAAGACCATATTACGCGTACCCTGTGGTGCAGGATGTTTGAGAACACAGACCAAAAAAGGCAGAGTGAGCATGGGATTTCATGGTCTACATCAAGAGAAACTATGAAGACCTCAAGTATTTTTGTTTGTTTGGAAGGGGCAGAGTTGTTTTGTTTCAAGTAGCAACTGTTGGACTTGCACCCCGTTCTGTGCATTGATATTGTGGCTCACCACTTCCTTCTCATGTATAGCCGAGGACTCGTATAGTGTACTTAACTTCATGGTGCAATTTCAGAGTGCCCTGACACTTTTCGTGGTATGCTACTGAGCAGAATCACTATTGTCATTACCATTGTAATCGACTTAAAGTGTCATCATGGCTTAGTACTTCGTATTATGTTATGATAGTGCTATCCTCTTTTCATTAAGAGCATGTGGATTAAATCTTTGTAGAATATGTAACAACATATCCTATAATATCCATGTGTAGGATTGTAACAACACCTAATTTCGGTGCTTAAATAAGACCTGGGCTCCCTTTAGAGTCTGCTGGCGTTCAAAATACCTTATTCTAAGTACTTGCACACCCTTGAGTCTATTGACTATTAAAAAAATCTGGGCTTCCAATTGTTCTAAAGGAAAGTACCTGAAACTAAACAGTGTGACTATATTTCTAAAATTATAAAATGATGGAGATCCCAACAGCAGTGCATTTATTCTTTCTAGTGAACAGCTGGATTTATTCAGTCGAACTATGGTATAAAATATGAACAGCCAGTCTGAGCCTCTGTTGAAAATCTAACCTGAGGCACTACTGTCTTTGTGACCAGCACACTCAGCAATGCTGCATTGATTTTCCTAGAGTATACTTCCACAGCCAGAGAGTTATGTTCAAATAATTGCATTCATACCTACCATGGAGTGGGTAACTCTTTAAAAATGATCTGTAAAACAGATTTCTTATTTATTTGCCAGTTGGCAGTAGTAGATTCCTGTGTCTTCCTGTTGTAATATTTAGTATGTTAAACGAAATTTTATGTTATAGTAACAACTTTGAAATGTGAACTAGAATACAGAAATTATATCTTTTTTCCCCCAAAGAATTTTGCAAGATAATAAATTGAAGCAGATAATAGGTACACATACAGTAGTCAAGAAAGAATGGAGAAAGCAGTGGGAAGATTGGTTGCTATACAAGCATGGGCACTTGCTGTTTTTAGTGTATACCCCTGGTACAGTCTAATGGAAAGCTTTCAAGATATTTTCAGGAAATGTCTGCTTTCATCTCACTTATCTGAACTGGCTGGTTCCAGTGAACTGTGGTCAGCTTCATCTACAAAGCCTATGCAAGAGGTTCCTCCTGCTAAAAGCTTTGAAACATTTCAGAACATTCTGGGATTAGTGTATATGCATTGGGCTGCAGTATTTAAAAAAACTCAAAATGAACATGATCACAAAACAAAAGCCATTGTTATATGTGTGCAGCCACTTTAGATAAATGTGTCATGTGGAGATGTACTCTAGAGGTTTACTCTCTTGGAGATAACAGTTCAGGAACTGGAGAATCTTGGGTTCAAGTACTCGTTTTTATTTCTTTGCCCACCAAGAGTATATGTATTGCTCAACACTGACATTTCTGCATTATTTTTAAGAGGAATTCAGATGTTTGTGATATCTCTACTGTGTTCTCATCTGAATGTCTGAAATGTACTAACACATATCGGATATGAATCAGATTTGCGGAGTGACTGTAAAAAGTGCATTTATAGATAGGCTTTTTCCTACAGAGACCACATACAGATCAGCTGGATAATGCTTTATTTGGCAAGTCTGACGATAGAAAATAGGTTCCAGCTGAAAAAAATCATTCCTCACTGAGCTAGAAATATAATTATTTCCCATTCTGAAACAGAGTTTGCAGGATCTGAAGTTCAAAAACCCTTTCTTTTTATAAAAGCATTTGAATTTTGTCCCAGACTTTGTCCCTACTCTTGGTCACAATCTGTAGAGTTATATTTCTGTGCGAAATAGAAAAAAGGCAAGTTTTTCTAACATGGTATAAATAAACAAATAAACAAATAACATTCTTCCCTTTTATTCTCTTTATAATTTTAGATTGTCATTTGGGTAAGTGTGAACTCAAATAGGTTTTCTGTTAAGCAGTTCTTACTTATCAGCACTTCCTAAGCAAACTCAATCTGCTTATTTGGCATGTTGTGCAGGAGATCAGTATTACTTTACTTCCTCCTAGCGTGTTGCAGTATTACTTGGGAAATATATATATAGAATGGTATTTTGAGGGATTTGCAGTGTTGCTCATTGGGATGTTAATAGTGCCAACATGAAAATTAATGAAATATCTTCTTCATTTGTAAGGGAGAAAATAGAAGAAGAAACATAAACAATTTGAAAGAGGTGTTTATCCCCATACAAAAAAGCATTGTGTTGCTAGCAGTGTTGTACAAGAAAGCAACCAGTTTTCTAAATTTCAGTGCAACATACATGTGCAACAACAGCTGCAGTCTTTTTCTGCTCTGGTATTTCTTGTGGTTAGCCTCTTGGATGGGATGTTTGGAAGTACTATACCCAGTGCAAACTGTCTGGGGTGAATCCAGTTCCAATTAGTTCCCCTTTACAGTTCTGGTCCTTGGTCTCATCAGCAGGAGTGGAGCCTTAGCATACCCTGTGTCCTAGACTTTTGCATGTCGCTAGCGGGTTTTAGAGCTTCTGCTTTAGTTACCCTTGGGAACTTTATATTCCAAATGTACTTGTGGTTTATAAATTAAAAGAATGATAGTAGGGAAAGTACTTTCTTCTGCCACTTCATTTTTGCCTTTTGTATGAGTAAACAAAAGATTTCTGTTGCAGCTTCTTTTTCAACCTTCTGACAGATAGCATGCCTGATTTTGGAAGACATTTTTATCGTGCTGACTCTTTGGGGAGCTACTCGGTCAGTGGAGTTCATGTCCTACTGAACTTCATGCCACAACTACGTGCTGATCAAGCAGATCAGAAAAAGTGTCCAGCCCTATTAGAGGCAGAACTGTCTTAAATTTGTTTCTTGAAAAGATATATATTCAGCAGATTTCTTTTGTAATGTCATATTTTCCCTCCTGTAATTGCTGCATACAGCTTTGTTTATTGGAAGTAATGTCATTGTAAATTATATAGTTACACTGTAATATAGGCAATTCTGAACAGATAATGCAAGTATGGCATTGTGAGTAATACAATACCATTAACAGCTGCCCTAAACTTAGTTTTAAACATATTTTAATTTCAATCACTGTGCAAACTGAGCTGTTAATTTTGCAACTGAGTCCTGAAGCTCTAGCCTTATGGAAATATACTTGCTTCCTTATTAATAATTAATCTTAATACATTCAATGCAAACACGTTTTTTTTAACTATGAAACATTACCCATCTGTTAGAAGAAAAACATGACTGACACACAAACACATCTTTTATTTTCAGAGTTTTAACTTTATCTTGGTAAACTTTCTGAAGTTACATTTGCTGGGGACATAATACACAGGTGATGTTTTTGACTTAGAAGAAACTTTGCATCATAAGATGCAAATCAATGTTTATTTGGCTTGTTGTTTCTGAACAACAAAGAAATAAATTTAGAGGGATACATCATTGAAAGGTTACTACTGCTTCTTAGAATGTGATCTCCTGTTACTCTGTACCAGCATAATTTCTAGTATGGATTCTAGATTAATTTGTTTTGTGCTGTGCAGAGTGTCATAACAATACCGCTGTTAGCCTAAGAGATGTGTCCTGTTGTTCTTTCAGGTCTGCAATAAATTGTGCCCAAAGTAGAAGTGTTGCATTACTTAACTCTTCTGGAACCACTGTAACAGAAAAACTTTGATTATAGGAAATCCCCAAACGAACAGTAGCTTTCAAAGATCTTACCAGTTTTCTCCTTATAGTACATGATGCAGATTATGAAATGTAAAACATTATAATGCAAGACAGAAAGATAAACTGTCCCTAAAAAGACAGTACTTCATTTTGGGGATGCTGGTTTCTGTTGTCATATTGCTGTTGAAAGTGTCAGACCTGACATGGCAGACAGTGTTTTTGTAAATAACATTTTTTTAAGGAGAAGGAATCCTGCAAATAATGGAAAAAATGAAGAAGAAAAGTGGCTTTATGAATGAATTACGTCTTGGAAAACAAAACTAGTTGACTAACCGAGCAAAGTTACAATTTCTTTGGATCAGAGCAGTAGTCCAAGTAACTTCTCAAAGACCCATGCATCAAAGATCTATGTCAGCTGGGGGAAATGAACAGAGGTGCATTTCATTAGCTTTTATGTGGATAATGTTATGCTGGAGAATGTTGGTGTTTCTATAATACTCTATAGTAACCAGAGTGAAAGTGAAAATTACTTACAGGCATGAAAAATTTGGAGGGAGGAAGAGGTTACAACTAATTAATTCAGAAAGGAAAGAAATGCGTTTTGATACGATAAATGATAGTGAGTAGTACACTGATGAACTGAAGGCTTGCTTTCATTCCCTACTAATGTAGGAAACGAGTACAAAGAAAATTTGTACTTCTTCTTAGTTTGTTACTTCTTGACACATAAAAGCATTTTGGCACCAAGTGTGCTGATTCACTCTGGCAATAAAGTCCTGGTCCTGATATAGAATGTAAAGACAGAAAGTGAAAAATGTACAGTATTTTCTGAAATGTGTTCCTTTCATATTCATGAAAACAAGCAGGAAATAGTCTCTTTGGGGAGTTCATTATGTTTAACTTTTGAAAGAAAAAAAAATGAACACAGTTGAAGCAAATCTATTCCTAGCATGTCTCTTTACTCAGCTGCATTATTCCAGGTGTTTGATTGGTATATTGGACTGAAAGGCAGATAATCAAGTTACAGTGTAAGAAAGTTCTGAAACTAAACTATGGTCAATTTTATGATCATTGTTTCCATGGTAACAGAGTACAGGTGAGTACATTTTACAAAGTCAAGTATTGGCAAATTTTTTACCTAAGCACATTACGTTGTAGCTGTTCCAACTGTATGACAGTATATTTCTGATTTAATCTTTATCGAAGTGTTTTTTTTTGGTTTGGTTTGGTTTGTTGGTTTTTTTTTCATAGCATTGAGATAACGACTTGATGGGAATAGACTTCCAGTGTGTGGTAGCAACAAAAACCCAGCAACTGCAAAAATGGAGGTACATGAAATAATACTGAATTCATAAAATGTGCCAGGTTGATACATTAATGCATCTTTTAGATATTAAATTGTCTCATTGTATGTTGTATTTGCCCAATAATATATACAAGAGTATATATTTTACAAAGCACTTAAAAGGTTCAGGCTCTCTAAAGCTTAGGTCTTAGTATTTGCTAATTTCACTGTGACTTATACCTGTGCTTAATTTAATGTAGCTAAGTAACCCAAGGGCTGCAATGGCATAGATTGCAGTATGTGGGAGGTGTCAAAGGAAAACTTTGTGGAACATAAAATGTAAGGAACAGAAGACTGAAAAGGATGAAAGGATCAATTTTAAAATAAATTTTAAATGTTTAAATTTTCGGCTAAGTTGAAAAAGAGGGAAAAACGGGAGCAAATGCTAGGACTGAGAAGTACTTTTGACCTGTCAGCTGGTTAGCAGGAAACAGACTTCACATAAATGGAGCTCTTTAAACAAGGCCTGTCCTTGAAATGTGTACCTAAGAAACTTAGATTTGTTAGAGGGAAACAGCTGATAGTGATTTCTTTTCTTCTGGGCTTATATTGTGAACATTCTATTGCTGTGGATTTATGCAGCTAAGTAAGCTAAATTGAAACCTTTCGGAACAATTCCTTGTATGAATGGTCTTTAAACGGTATTACTAAGTTCTGATTCTTTGTTTCTGTGAACTAGCACTGTAGTAATAACTTGGAATGTGGTGATGCAAAGGTGGGTACAATACTGGTTTAGGTATTTAAATAATCGTTCTGCAGTCATATCTGCTAATACAAAATGGTGAAACAGTCATTGATCCAGCTAAACTGAAAAGTACTTAGGATAAGAAACCAAGATCTCTGAGCCAGTTTTGGTGCTTCCCTTGTCTTCTTGTCTGGATAGAGGTTTTTCTAATCCACTGTTAAAGAAATTTTCTGGAAGGTCTGTCTTGTACAAGACTGCCCAAATAATTGTTGTGGTGTGGTTTTTTTTTGGTTTGTTTGTTTGTTTTCTGAACCTGATATGATATTTTGTGGTCGTAGTCACTTTAAAATAAGCAAACATTTGAAAATAGAGTTCCTAAAATCCTTAATACAGGATGCAAATAGAACCATTCTGTATTGTTATAGCTTTAAGGGAGTCCAGTCCTGTCCTTGATTTTTTGTCACTGGCATTGTATCATCAAAGTATTTCCAGAGCGGTGGTTGTCTTCTTTCCTGTTAGACAGGCTAAGCTTGGGTGTGAAAACCAGTGATCTCCTAGTACTTAATGAAGTCAACTACTTAATGTTCCAGGAACAGCATATATCTGGCAAATGCTGGCAGAGAACGTGACATCATTTTCCATCTGTTGAATATTCTGAGAAGTGTAGTTCCTTTCCAGGACACTTACCAAGGGAACTTTTTTTGTTTTGTGTCTGTATACATAGGGTCAGGAAACTTGTTCAGAAGGAACATTATAGGAGTGGATTCTGTGTTGATGCTTGCATTTCAAAGGTTAAAGTAATTGTCCAATGAGAAGACTTGTAAAGTTACTCTCATCTGCATAGAAATTGCTGTGGTCATGCTTATGTACTGCTGGTCACTCACACGGAATTGGAATATGGGAATAGTGAGAAATTCCACTTCCAAGTTGCTTTTGAGGACGAACCGTACTACACCATTACGTTGTGGCAGAATTGTATGTCCAAGCCAACCTGGTCCAAGTCCCCTGCTCAAGCTGGGCCACCCAGAGCAGGCTGCCCAGGACTATGTCCAGGCAGCTTCCGAATGTCTCCCAGGGGAGAGACCCCCCAGCCTCTCTGGGCAGTCCCTGCCGGTGCTCCGTCACCCGCACAGTAAAGGAGAGCTTCCTGTCTTCCAGTTTGTACCCACTGCCTCTTGTAGAAACTCCCATTACTGCAGGTATGCTTTCTGTTTGCTGTTAGTTGTATTCATTCTTCTGTGCCAGGAGTGACGTTTTGGTCCCACTCCCAGGGAATGGAAGTTGACTACTATTTGGTTACCAACTAAATGAAAAGTGTGTGGGAGGTGAACTTTGAAAGAAGAAAAATATAATTTACAATATAATTGTAAGTATATACATAAATATGGTTCAAAAAACAGTTTTGTAGAAGCTGCATATGAAAAAGTGAAGGTAGTGGAAACTGTGAACAAAGCCACCTCTTGAATGAACCCTAAGTTTTGTAGTATGTTTGGATTAAGTAGGAATTCCAGTCATTGATTTTGTTTGTAGCATTGATTTAAGTGTAGTGGACAAAAAAACAAACAAAAAAATGAATAATTTAGTTTCTGTTGCCATCAGAGGATTAAACTGTGCATGGATGCTGTGGACAAGTCAGTACACAGTAATGAAGGGAAAGTTAAATAATAAATAAAATATAAACTGCACTTTAGCTACAAAAGTCTTGTCTTTATGATGAGAATAGGATCTTTAGGCTATATTTAAAACTAGACCAGAAGTACCTTTTTTTTCCTGCAGTAAGAAAATTATCTATTTCTGTCAGTTGCTATCATTCAACATTGTGTGTTTTATCTTTCTTTGAAGAAAACAGAAACCACAAATAATAAATTTGTGGAGATGAAAGAAAAATACCTCTGAATACTGACTTTCCTCTTTGGCCAATAGGAAGTACTAACAAAGGGTCCCAAAGTAGGAGTTGCTTTTATTTCATAGTTGCAAATGATACTAACCATAATCACATTTTTTCCCACTAGTATAATTATTTAATTAAAAGGAAGACAACATGAGAGATATTTTTAAATACCACTGCATTATGTTTGTAAGTTAGATTCTTCCAGTTCAAGATTGTCTGTCAAATATTAATGTGTTCTAATGGAAAATTCACTTTAGGACAGTCTTTTGCTTTTAACAAGGTTTTCTGATTTATTTATTTATTTATTTTTAATGTTGAGCTTTTTAAATCATGCTCAAACTGAAGTAGTAAGAAATCAGTGTGGTTTTTTTTAATGGAACTGAGCATAATGGCTAAATTAAATAATGGGGATGTAATGTTTATAATTTCTGCACGGTATGACTGTGAAACTATTTAAATATCCCAAAGATTATAATTTTTGTAAGTTCCATAGTATCGCAGCTTTAAGCTACAACTACACACACACTGTGCTTCAGATCGATTTTCTGGCTAATACTAACTTGCCTGATGGACATGTTTTGCTTCAATGTCTGCGGAAATCCCTGCTGTGATTTGAGATACTGCACTAACAAAATTGCTGTCCCTAGACAAGTATACTGTGTGTAGTGATACGCTGGTGAATGAAGGACTCTACCTCAAATTGAGCAAGTAGGCAGTGTGTTGGGTAGAACATCCAGAATGACAGTGATGTATTGACTTACACTGTCAAAATGCCCCAGCACCTTTCAGTAGGGATTTATGCAGTGGATAAATGCAGAAAGTTTTTCAGTTCATCTCATCAACAGAAGCACTAATATTAAGGGATTGATACATTGGCCACCGTCCAGTTACATGGAGAGGCAAATGGTCTACAGGCCACAATGCCTGTCTATTTCAGTGAGTTTTACTGCTGATCTGTAACACTTGTTGTATTGACTCAGTCTAGTCATTTGTCTTAAACAAAACAGAAACTTACCGTTTAATCAGTTGCATTAGAGACTTCCGCCATAGGAATATAATTAAAATGGAATCTAAGAGTATATTCTGGAAAACTCTGCTATATTAAAAGAATGTCATTTCTGATTAGTAATATTTTTATTGCATTGCTAAGCCCATCAAATCTGTAACACAGGTTGTACAAATATGAAGTATTTGTTAAGGCACAAAAAAAAGAGTTCCTTGTGTGTTGACGGAGTAGAACAGATTCTAATGGAATGGTTGCACCAATTTAACATGGCTTTGTGTATTTCCAGAGGGTTTTTAACACATTATGAGATGAACTATTACTGAAAATGACGTGCAGCATGACACTGCTATTCAGGTTTTATAAACCTGTTCAAAAGCTTATTTACATCTACGGACAAGGTTTTGTGCTATCTCTTTTGGTTCAGTGCAAGGAGTGGGAAATTTACTGTAGATTGGTGCTGAAGGAGTCTTGGGCTGTTGATGAAATTAAAGTGCCTTGTATTACTGAAACAACTTTAGGGGTGCCTGTCAAGGTGACAGCAGCCTCCTTGGCACTGTCCTATGACCCACTGTTGATCCCAGAAGTGGTTCAACATGCTCAGCTTGGCCATCAGCCTGCCTTCTGCAGAAGGACTTGCTCTGGGATCCGCAGTAGCTTCTGCTTTGACCAGCCTTCCATGGGGTTGGTCTGAAGACAACACCCTCTCCTAGCACTTGCCAACCAGCACTGCTGCATATGGCACATTTTGAGCCACTCAGCACTGTGCTGATCCTCTACACCCTATAGAAGCAATCCAAGCAGAGATGATTTCACCTCGGAATGGTAGGTACAGATGTGGGAAAAGGTACTCTTCTTCTTAATGCTCCTTGTAACTCCCCAAAACAGAAGATATTTAGGTAATACTGTCCTAAACTGTATTTTTGACAAAAAGAATATGTAAGAAGAGAAAATCAGGAAATACTCTGTTCTTGTAACTTAGTTCCTCTAAGTATTAATTAATTATTCATAAAGATGATAACCGCTGTCCTACATTCATGACTTCATTTTTCTAGATATGTAAGTGACTTGTAAGAGTCTTGCACATGTGAGTTTTGAGTGGAAATTACCCAGACTTCCAAATTAACTCGTTATTTGTGACTCGCACGATGGTAGTAATTCCTGCTTTTGATTTAAAGACTTATGGCCACATGACAACAAACGTGGTTCACAGGCATGCAACTGTTAAGGCATTAAACTATATCTGATGCAGTAAGAAAACCAGCCGATACCCAGTTGTTGAGAACGAGTTTGCTTGTTTCGTGCAATAGTGTAAACTCTCAAATGTATTCCTATGTCTGCGTAGCAAGGGTAACTCAGCCCAATGGGGAAGAGTAGAAGTGATTATGGCCAGGAAAACATGAAGTGCAGAGAAGACAAAATGGTGTAGTTAGCTTTTAGCAGCCTGCTCAATGAGGAAGTCCTCAGCTAAAAATTTACATCAGCTGCTCTGCTTTCACAGCCATTTGATCACAGGCACGGAAGGAGCCATGATCCCTCACCAGTCTGTGCCAAACCCCAGCAACATGCTTCAATGTAAAGTTGTCACTGAAATATTTGTCATTTGTATCCAAATATTGGTGATAACCTTGAAAACTTTTAATATTCAAGGTTTTCCTGTTCAGACAGAGATCTGTTTGATGTTTTCTTGCAGCTGATGGGTAATGATAAATGGCACTCCGCGGTGTGGCACCTGCACAGTTACATTGCTTCATGTTTTTTAGCATCATGTCTCCTAAATCAGTCCTCGTTGACAATGTGATATGACTTTGTCATAGCGGTGGAGCAAATATGCGTTGGCTTTTTTAAGTGCTAATAGTATGTTGCTGGAATGGCTGCTTGATCTTTCAGGCCCTTTACTAGCTACATTAAATCACCTGAAGTGATGCTTGAGGCTTGCAAACATTTTTATTCTCTATCAGGTGTAAACAGTGTGTGATTCCAGACCATCAGCTAAAATGCTTGTGGGATAAGAGCTAGCCATGGTCCAGTTGGTGACTACCCAAAGACAGCAGAAAAATGCTTTGGACAGCAGAAAAATGCAGACTCTCCCTTAGTGAGAGTCTGCTGAAGGCACCTTAGTCAGAAGCTTATTGGCACCTTCCCTGAAGCACATATGTGGCAGTCTGTGACTGTTTGCTGGGGAAGGAAAAAAAAATGTGCTGCCGCTATTTGCCACCAGCTCTTGCTTCATTTCCATGTTCTGAAATGAGTGTTCAAGAAACTTTTGTGATCATTGTTGCAACTCTGTCATCCTGGTTATGATGAGTGTAAAAAATATAAGTGCCTGAAACAAAAGCTAGAAGAAAAATGAGAGAATTAAAAGGAAAAGAACTATGTTGTGATGAATGTGTTAGTCATTCATAGTGCTCAAACACCTATAGTTGGCAAAAATGTTTATATCCTACTTTCCAAAGCTTTCTGCAGAAAGACAGGCGGCACGTGCCTGTTCCTTCATTCTGCTTTAGAATTCTGTTCTTGCTCTACTGAGCATGTGAAACAAGGTAAAGTTTAAATAAGTGCTTCCGCCACGCGACTTGCTTTTATTTTTTAAGATTCTGCCTTTAGAAATAGAAAGACTGGCAATACTTAGATTTCTCTAAGAGGGTGTAATTATTAGTTATATTGAGAATAAGCATATGGCTTTTGTTCATGAGTGTACAACTGCTGTGCATGGTATCAAGTACACTTCTGTGTACCCCTATTCTCTGCACTTTTTCTGTAAGTTTAAGTGGCCAATTTTAGAGACTGGAAAGGAAAACAACTCTTAGGTGGTTGTGTTCTGACCGTTTTCAGGTGCATGTTCAGAGATCTCCAACTTGGAGATATCATACAGGTGGCTTCGAAATTTTAGCTTTTTCAAAGGGGATTGCAGAGTTCATATTAAACAAGAAGTCCAGGAAGTTTTTCTTGAAGTCCAGTGTGTGCAGGGGAGATGGTTTTGTAAGTATTGTAAAGTTTATTTAGACAGACTTTTTGCATCTTTGTTTACAAAGTGCCAACTAGTGTTTTATCACCGTACAAAAATTGCCACTCTGCCATCGTCTTTTCTGAATGTATTCTGTTGTATTGGTTAAGGTAGGTGTAGAGCTGTGAACAAATCCTTCACACAACGCTATCAATTTATTACGTTTACTCCATGAAATGTGACTGGCTTCTAGAAATGTTCTAATTTAGGTCAAACTTCAAAATGTACTTGTCAAATGTTTTTGTAAGGCGACTAATTCATAGAAAGCTTGGGGCTTGAGTAGAAGCACTGAAGCTATGTAAACATTCTGTAGTAGCCAGATGTCACTTAATGTAATACCTTGGTCTTCACGTGAATTTTTTTTGAACATGTAGCATATGTGGAATAGCCAGCAAATACAAATTTTATCACTCAGATATAGTTTGACATTCTTAACACTTTTTAAACTTTACAAAGACCTGTTTACCATATGGTGTAAGTGGGTGTGCAGGAAACGACACTGTTTCATGAAGCCTGATCTATACCGTACTACTTTTCCATGAAGTGAGCGTGAAAGTTTCCTCTTAACTGTGCTGAGGGCAATCCTTTGAAGCATAGGCATATAACTTTGGACAGTAACATCTGTGTGCACTTCTGTAGATGATAGTTGTTTGTTTTTAATCACTTAATCCTTTATACTCTCTTATTTGACTTTTTCACGACAGTTTGTTCCATGTTAATGTTGCAACATGTGAAAGAACTAACAGAAAAGCACCATTTATATTTTTCTTTTCGCTGCTGCAGTAACCAGTCATTATTGTCCAAGTATCTTCTGTCCTGTTTATATTCTGCCTTTTTTGAAGATGCTGAGAGTTTCAAGGCAATTCCACGATGCTTAAAGTTGAAATCCTATATATCATTTCATTGAATTATTCATGATAGTTTTTTTCAGAGCTATGGTCATTGTAGCTGGCAAGATAATGACTCCAAAGACTGTTCTGGTTTATTTGCATACTATTATGGTTTAATTCAGTTAGCATGCAAAGATGAGAGCACAGCCTTCAAGCTCTATTGTGCAGTACCACAAATATACGTTGGACCAGTGTTACTAAGACCATGAAACTTATTACTCAGTGCAAACTGGCAAGTTGTGCTTGCTCAAAAGACAAAAGATTCTGCTTCTGTTCAAACAGCCATTTAAAAGCAGAACAGTACCTGAGAACCACTGCTTTTCAAATGACAAGTCAGAGCATCACCTAAATGCCAAAAGGACACAGTTTTCCAAGACTAAAGTGTTTGTACACGTATTCATAAATGTATAATCCATTGCTTCATCTAGATGCCTTTTTTTTAATAATTGCTAGAAACTTCTGTGTGTCTCTGAACTTACTTCTTGATTTTGTCTCCTGCTTATCAGATGATTAATAGCTTAATGACTTTTTAAATGAAGGTCATGTAAGAAAAAAAAAAAAAAAAAACAACAGCTAAAACTTATTTTCATTTTTTAAGTTTGTTCCTCAATATTGAATGCCTGACAGTTTCTCTGACAATACGAATACTTTTTTCTTCCTTAGCATGGGCTATAATAGCTGCTCTGTATACAGGATGTCTTAAACAGGGTGCGGTAGTTAGGAAATATTTGTAATTTATGAAACTATGTAATTTCACAAACTGCAGTTCCAAAAATATATACATACAAATGCGCGCACACACACACACACATGCATGTATATATATGGGGGGAAGAGAGAGAGAGACTGTTTAGCCTGTGAGCTTTGTGGCATAAAGGTTTTGGTATGTTAGTATATTGCTTAAAACTGCATAAGATTTCTGCTCTTTTAGAGAAATTACTCTCCTAACCACAAGGTAGGAGAAAGAAAATTAAGTTAAAATGTATGTAGATCTACAATACTGCAGAGAGTGTTTTGCAGCCTCCTGGCACCAGCACTCAGGAAGTCATGACACCAGTTTATGCCACCAGTCTCTTCTCGTATACAGCCTCTTAAATCTGGAGAAGAGTGACTTGAAGAGTAGGGACAATGCATCTCCAGGTCTTTGACCCACTCACCTCATCTCCAGACCAACAACCTGAAGTGGTCACTCTGATCTTCTATCAGCAATTTCTGTTTCCCTGCTGATAAAGCATTATGATGCAAAAATCAACCTCCAGATTGTCAGCCCTGGTCAGAAGCACTCTGTTTTACCAGATTAAACAGTAACTACTGTAATTCTCACCAGGAAGGAGACAACTCAGTCATGTCTGTCAAATTACAGGAAAAAAAAAATAAAATAAGTAGCCTCAGTCAAAACATCACGAATCCCACTGTGAATATTTCACTTTTGTGGGAGGATTCATATAGCAGTGTTAGTGCATCAGTCTGTTTTGTGCCACACCGCGTCATTACTTTGAGCATCCCTTAAAATCCTACTCACCAAGTGTCAGTGCTAGGTAGTTATTTAGCATATGCATATTAGCATATACATATTGAAATAGAATCAAAAATAAATGAAAAAATTCTTAATTTTATTAATGAAAAAATTTTGGAAACTTTTTTGTGTTAAGGAACTGTTTTATTTAATTTAAGTCTTATTATCTTTTTTGTTAATAAGATTGTTTTTTATTATTTGTTATATTGTATGTTTGTTATTATTGATTATTATTTGTTATTATCTTAGTTGTTACTTGCAGGCTCTTTGAGCTGTGAAGTTTATAATAAGCTGTAGACTACCTTGAGCAACTTCTTAAAAGCATGTAATTTCCCAAACATTCTAAAATGTTCCTGTATGGTGTCTATTTATCTGTGGCACTAATCTGAATATAGTTTTTGTGACCACGTGACTTCATTTTGTGCCGACTGTGGGGGCAGTCCCCCACATAAGCGGACCAGACCCTCATGTATCTTACAAATTTAATGGTATGAAGCCTGACAGTGTGTGACTCTGCAGTTATGTACAACGTCTGCCAAGGTGCCCTGCTTAGAGTTTATGGTTAAAATATTCTTAGTTACTTTAAGGTGAATTTTATACCTCTTTTATATTTCATTCGTACAAGGAACCGTACAAGTTCTACGAGATTAACATTTAGGAGTTTTTTGGTAAAGATAAAAATATTGACATTTATATTTTTTCTTTTTTATATGTAATTTTGTATTTTGTTCTGAAATTTGCTTATGGTAGATAGCATCAGTATACAACCAATTAGAGGCATACAAACTACTAGCCCATTTATTTCTATTTAAACTTTATTTAGTTTCACTATATCTTAATAAGATTAAATATTTCAGTACAGCTCATACATATTGTATATAATGTATACAGTCTTATGTATTGTACTGTAACAAACCAAGTGTGACATTATAAATCACCTTTCTTCAGCACAGTGCTTTGAACTTTTACAAGCCTTGCTTTTTTACATCTAATACTGCAAAGTCTCTTTAATGTATCAAAAAAATATATTTATTTATTTATTTATTTCCCAGATTGTCACAAATTAATCCAGTTTTCAAGAACACTCAGACAAGCCCAACGTACACACAGTTCCTGACCACGCTGCTAGAAGAACTGCATTTCAAAAATGAAGATCTGGAAAGTTTAACAAGAATATTTAGGAAGGACAGCCTACATGGATGGTCAGTCACTTCTAAGCTATTCTGCATTTCATAAAACTAAGCAAATTGATTATTTTAATTTCCAGCATTTTGTAAGTATGCATAGTAACTATAGATCGTATCAGCCTTAGTAGAAAATGTGTAAAGTACATTTTAAAGTATAGAAATATATATGGTATGGAAATGAGTGTCATGGTTCTGTCACTTACAGTAAATGCCAGCTGCTTATTACTTATCATTTTAATCTTTTGAGAATATATACTTGTTTTATATGTAGTTGGCTCACTGCAATTTTGGAGGGAATTTTTACTCAAGTTCTCTTAGGATTTACAAAAAAAAAAAAAAAAAAAAAAGAAAAAGAGTGGCTACAATGGCTAAGTCTCAGCACAATGTAATTGTTTTATTTAGTCTGTGTGATACAAAGTTAAGCTAAAAGCTACGCATTTTTTGCAATAACGCTGAGACCACATTTTGCAGTCTGGATAGGTGGGGAAAAAATGAGAGCACATAGCTTATGTATGCTGACATTCAACAGATTCAATAAATCTAGCATCATAGTATTTAATGAAATAATTTGTGTGTTAATATTACTGATCTCAGTCCTTTGTTTCCCACAGAACAAAACAATCATCTTTACATCTCCCGCTATCTGAAATAAGGGCATGGAGAACAAAAACGCACTTTCAATTGTTGGATATTTTAAAATGAAAAATAAAATTAAGAATTCATTGTACTTCTTGCACTTTTGCTTTCTCATTTCTTTCTCATGAAGATCTTTGAAGTCATTTGCAGAAGCTGACTCAGTAACAGCAGTTCTTTAAGGTATGCATAAAAACTAGTTAAAATGTGGATGGTCTGAAGACTGTATTTAAAAACAGTAGAAAGGAACCAGGATTTTTTTGGTTTGGATTTTTGTTTGGGAAATTTTGACTCAAATTTGCCTACAGTAATTGGGAAAGAAAGAAAAAAATCTTGCAGGTTAAGAACACCACTGCCTTCTTTCCAGTTGACTGAGTGGAGGGAGCAGTATTCTTTAAGAATGATGGAGATGATACACATTGATGTTTGATCTATTGCCAGTTTATCTTGCTACTTCTAAAAAAAGGTGTGGTCCTTGAACTTGTGTAAAAGGTTTCTAAACATTCTCTAATCGTTACTAATTTTGACTTCAAAATAGGTTTATTTGAAATTTATTTTTTTAAGACTAATTTTTGTCTTTCTGTAGTAATTTCATTTAAGATAGCTGTGTTGTTTAGATTGAGTTCAAACTTGCTCCTATTATTAAGTGATTATGAAAGGCAATTTAAGAGTAATCCACTGGTAACTCTTAATGATGCAATATACCATCTAAAGGCATAGTGCTCAGTTCATAGGACGCTTTTTTGAGAGACTTGAAAATAAAGTTGTAACTTACTGTTTAGTCTGCAGCAAATGCAAGCAGTAGTTAAGACTGAAGCAAGACTTACCAGGACTACTGTATAGCAACTCTATTTAAAAAACAGAGTTTATTCCTTTGTCTGGCTTCCATAATTGGATGCTGAAAGTAAACTCTGCACCTCCTTTATTGCTTGGTAGTTACTTCACAATAATTGAGATAAATATGTTGATTCCCCCAACACACAGAAGCCCAGGCAGCTTTTTTCAGTGGCAGCTCAATTGTACAGTAGAGTTTATTTAGGTGATGCCTGAGTTTTGCTAACATACCTTGTAATGGGAAGTCTTGTTCAGTTTAGTTTGTAAAAGCACTGATTTAGAACGAAGTAAACCTTTAATGCAGAGTTATAGCTATGCATTTTTCTAAGTGTGCAATAGGAGGAAAAAATACCCATCATGATCAGAGCATCTGATGTTAAATTCATAAGAATGCATGCTGTAATTTAGTTAGAAGGTTTTTGTGTTTTGTTTTGTGTTTGTTTTTTTTTTTTGTACTGTGATGGAAAACTTTTTACTAGATACTTATGCAATAAAGGGACAAGACATCATCAAAAGATAAGCTTTTAGAAGACTGAGTAATAGGTAAGCTACACTGAGCAAAACTTTAATCTTTAATTTAATTCTATTCAATTCTGATTTAGCAAGGTATTTATTTATAGGTGTATAGATCTACATCCCTAGAATCTATATCCCTATAGATTCTGAGCCAGCCACTGTTCTGATCTGTGGCTGTTTACCTTGGGACGTAGAGATTATAACTGCCCCATGACAATGCTGCTATTTGGTGTGAAAAATGTACATCAAACTGGGAATATAAACATGTTTCATCAGGCTTGCTGTCTTTTCATTTGAAAAGTTTTTACATTTCCTGTCATTTTAGTGGTTTGGGTTTTTTTGTTTGTTTGTTTGTTTTGCTATTTTTAGTCCTGGTCTTCAGCACTTACTGCGTTGGAAACACATAAGTTTGTAATAAGACTGAAAAGGTCACATGTCCAAAGATCTTTTTGACAGGGTTCACTGTAACTGCTTTTACTTTCTGCCTTTGCAGCTCAAAAAAGTAAGCTACCAGGATTTTTGCATCTCCTCCCGAGCAGCTGGACAGTAAGCTCACTCATTCTTTTCTTTGTGTTAAGTGAACAGAATAACCTTTCTCCTTCCATGACCTTCTTACCCAGTCCAGAGGAAATACTTCTGTGATAAGCTGGAAATGCCCTGAAGGGATATTCTTCACTTACCTATAATGATCTTATCTCTCTTTAGCAAAACTTGTGTAAATAAATGCAGAAAGTGTGTATATACCCATTACTTTCAGTAGTGGGAAAGCTGTAGACTCATTTCAAGAGGATCTTTCATACTACCAGCCTTAACCAGTTGTGCAAAGAGCACAAACTCAAGCACCAAAAATTAAGTTCATTTATGTAGTTTTCTTATGAGCATGTTTTGTAACAGTTTAACTGCTTAGAAATGTTCAAATCTAGACCTTGTGAGCTTAAAGCTAGTTTCTGCTACAACTATCTGTCATTTAGCTGATCTAACTTTTTCAGCTCACTTTTTTTTTCCTTCTCATTTTGGTTCTGTTTTTAGGCAGATGGTTTCTTTGTGGCCTGGTTGCTATGCTTAATGTTTTTTCTTCCTATGTTTGTTGAACAGGTGAGAACAAGTGAGACTAGGCAGAAATGGTGCTTTTTAGCCTCATCTCAGATTTACTAAATTTAGTGGCTCACTTGTAAAAGCCTCCATTTCTGAATGAGCTAGGCAAAGCCATCAGTTACTTAGATCATAAGGATCATGAAGTCCTGGTAGTTCATTACAATAGCTATGTAAATTATCCAATTCTGTGTGCCCTGGGACCTGTGGCAAGGCAAATACAGTATGTGTTTTTGTTGTTGTTGTTTGCTTGTTGTTTTTTTTTAAGTTGGGGAGGTGTTTTACATCTCTTTATGTGACAAGTAATTTCTGAAAGAAAACAGTGTTAATATCCACATATTAAAGGAAACACATATACAAGGAAAATCAGTGGTTGTTCAAGGTTACGCAACAGTCTTTGTGTTGATAAAAGAGGATGGAGGAAAAGCTTTTGTCACGCAGCTCAGGCCACGGCCTTGTAAATGCTGTCACTGTAACTACTGCACTCCATAACACTGCATTTCCTAGTACAGAGATCAATCCCTTCACTGCTACAGTTCAGTTCTTTGAGCCTTTTGACCAACCTTAGTGATTCTTCATGGGAAAAAAAGGGGACTCTGGTTATTTAGATAGTCTCAGATGAGATGCATTTGGGGCCTCAAGGCTGCATCACGCAGCACCTAGATGGTCACCTGGATTTTCACTCTTCACACTCAGTGAGTAGTGTGATGCAGCTGTAGGTGTGTGGGGTTTGTTCAGTGGTGGTGGTGAATTCTGTATATCGTAGTGCTGAACCTGCGTGCCCTATCCACTTCTCCCTGAGTTGACGGAATCTGAATTCCACAAAATACAAGAGGGGCTGAGCAGCTCAGCTTGGCAGTGAGGCTTAGCTGACCCTTAACCACTGGAGAGAAAAGAACTGACACGCATCAGGAGAAGAAGAAAGAGAGAAGCGGAAAGTGGTATTCACACCTTCTAAATTTAGTTATCCACCCGTAGCTACCTGCCACTCTACTTCAGAGAGAACTGATGCGCTTAATTTACGTTCTCTAAGTCATACCTTACTGCACTGTATGAAACAGGTGCCTCTCCCCCTATTTCCTGGTGGCAGAAAGAAAGCAGATAGAAGTCAGCAGAGAGCTTCAACCATAGCTGACTCTCACTGGAGCCATTTGTTTAGTAATTAAAGGCCTGCCACTGCCAAGCAGGGTTTCTGAGCAGCCTGATCCTGTTCGGTTATTGTGATGGCTACCATTTCACACAGAATTATTTTTCTTGTACTGTAAGAGTTAAAACAAAAAGAATTGAAGAAGTGAATGACAGTCTTTTGGAAAAAAAATTAATGTCACTGTGTTGAAAGTACATCCAGGAGGTAACAGTCTCGTTCTGCAACTTGCCTGTACGCTTTCCCCACTTTCTGTTCATTTCTGCAATTGCGTACGAACATCCACTACTGTGGGTGGCATTTAGCTTGATCTCACTGCTGTAACGGGTAACGCTGCTGTCATTTCCAACGAGCATTAAATATTGAAAACCCAGAACCAGCCTCTCTTTGGCAAGTCTTAAGTTTCCATAAGTGGCAGATGGTATATAAGGCAGGGCTAGGCACTTGTAAAGCTCTCTGTTTCTCAACTGCACCTCTACCACCTGACAGCCCATCCTCTTCTGATTAGAGTCAGAGGAAGTAGGTGTGCCTGCCATTAGCAAAGACAAAGTAATAGTACTAGAGACGTTGCCTCCTGTGATCTTTCTTTTTGTGATACTTCATCTGAGAACCACTTCTCCACATAGACTGCAGGCAGCTTCAGGAGGTGGGCTGCCTGGAAGGTGCTCTAGGATGAACTGGGACATGTGTGGTGCTAGGCAGGATTTGGTTAGGTGGGGGGAGAGATCTGGAAACCTCAGCCTTCAAGCAGTCATCATTTAAGCACTCTGTCTTAAAAAAGCAAGTAAAAGCCTACACTGCCGCAGTAACTGATCTGGATGTATGTGATTCGTGTTAGTCATTCCCCCTTGGTTGCTAGAAACTACAGAGCAAGGCACAACAAAACAGAGCAAACTAGCACAAATGAGCAACAATTAGCAAGAAAAAAGGTGTGTGTAAGAAGCACAGGCCTTATCAATCAGAGGAATGCAATAATCATGGTCCTCACACCACTTGAGTTGTCCACTAACTGTTTTTTTGCTATGCTATCCTGCAGTACACCCAAGAGAAGGGCTGCCTAACCAGTCGCCTTTCCAAGCATGAGCTTGAGCTGATACCTTGGTGCTCATAAGGCAGCCACATCCCACCACTCCAAAACCTCCTCCCTCCAAAGTCAGTCCCTGGGATGCTTTGGTTGCCTTTGTTTTATAGCGAAAGTCTTCAGGACATTTTGCAAGCTGAGATTACCTGCAGGAGCTGCATGCAGAGATCAGAGAACAATGCCCGTGCATTGGTACATCCTACACCATTGCAAACCACATCAAATCAGTGCCATTTCTGGTGCTTCTTAGCCTCTTAAGATTCCTGGTATGTGTAACTGAATTGAACACGGAGTGGGACAGCAGCAGCTTCCTGAGAAGTCCGATGATTTGGTTAGAATTAGTCATCGCCACAGCGAGGCTGATTGACTTTGGATACAGCTTTAATCAGCTACAAACACAACAGGATTTACATCATAAATCTTGCCTTTCTGTTTTACTCAAATGGGAGTGTCTACAAATCAGGTTAGTATTATTTAACAGTCAAGTAGTTAAGTAACAAACAACAAAACAAAAAAAAGATGGTAAGTGGTGGTATTATCTAAGAAGCCAGAACAACCTTGCTTACAGCTGCCAGCTAAGATCTGACTCATCTAAGCTATTTTATAGCAACCATATGTTAGGCATGTGTATCTCACCTATTATGCAAAAAAAATGATAACGTTTCCTAATCAGGCTTTGCCACTGAGCAGGATTTTCCGTGAACTTCTCGATATTGCAAGCACTATCCACAGCATGTTCCAGACACTCCTGATTTGTTAATTTAACAAATCGAATAAATGGCTATAAATCTGGGGCTAGTACTGACTCAGCGGGGTCATTTTAAAACATCATTGCATGTTAAAAGGTAACTTCAGAATACATGCACTTCTTGTACAGAAAACGTGGGTGTTTCATGTTGGTCTGGAAGCAGGAGCTACCGCACGAGACGTTAAAAAAAAACTATCCAAGGCAATGCAAGCAGTCATACAGCACAGTCACTTGCATAGCCGGAAAAGAGAGGGTGAAGAATAATCATGGCGTTTTAACAAAGGCAGAAAACATTATAAACACCCTTGTCCATTACTTTTAGCCAGATTTACATACAGGTCACTTCTTCACAGAAAGCTGCCTCAGCCTACACAGCTCTGCAATTCCAACTTGCTCCATCTTGGCTGGATGTCTACGTGCACCGGTCAAACTTCCATCTGTCCTGACTATTCCCAGGCTCTTGCTGCAGCACCTGGGTACTCTAAAGGACGGGGGGATGAAGCCATGGTCCCAACGCTCCCTCCTGGTCTCTGAAGGGCAGTAATTTCACTGCTCAATGCCTTGACAACAAAGCTCCCATTGACACAAATGAGAGCGAGCTGTTGTCCTGGCAATTGTATCTCATTTAGAAATCATGATTTATTTATTTATTTATTTTATTAAGAAAAGTCCTTCACTTAAAAGCTTGTTTGAATGCATTTTTTTTTTCTAAACTGCAGGCGGTCACTAAATAAAAAATAAAAAACAAAGTGGATATTCTTGATGCTTAAGATCCTTGGCTTATTATAAAATGTCACAACTATAACTGTAAACTGTTTCTTATTATGATAATTTTCCAGAGGGCATTTGAAAGCTTGACAAATAAGTAATTTTACAGATAGCATGTTAGCCCTCAACAGCTCTGGGTCAAATGAATGTCATCTCTGCTAACTGTTTGTTTCTGAGATCCTCCCAAGCTCTGCTTCTTTGTGCACTGAACATTTGATGCTTCTTGTTTTTCTTCTATAACCACAGATGTGCCCTCTTCAAAAAAACTCACAATCTCAAAAAGCTAAACTGACAAGCTGAGTGTCAAACCACACACCCCAAGCAGCAAGCAGTGCTGAAGAAAAACAGAATCACGCTTGAAGAAAAACAGAAGAAATCACACAAATTGTTTCCAAAGAATGAATCTGAAACATTTTTGACTTGGCACAAGCCCTGTTTTTTTTATCTACACGAGGATTTCAAGCTTTTACATCCATTTACTGTATAAGCAGAGGCTGCTCTCTAAAAGAGGTGAAGCTGAACAACACTTTGCACTTTCCTGTTATGCTTAATTCTCTCTGAGCCAAACCGGGACCGAGATGGGGCTCCTGGTTTGCCAGCAAGCAGCCCGGGCACCTACGAGAGGCACAGGGCAAGCGAGGCCACGAGTGCGAGGTCCCTGTGTGCTGCGGAGGCTCTCTGCTTTGCTAGCACAAAGGTGACAAATATTTACAAGCTAGCTTGGCAGCAATACCTTCAGTCACCAACCAGGAGTCACAATGCTGCCACACAAAGGAGGACGTGGAGGAGCAGTGGGGAGATCATTTTCACACTGAAGAAATGCGTATGATCAGCTAGCTGGTTTCTTAATTATTCTGTCAAACAGATGTTGCAGCCTGCTGGCACCTCGTCTCTGCAGTTCAGAACTTGTCACAGCATTAAACACAATTTGAAAGCACAGCTACACGTGTGTACTTGGCTGCCTTGAAGGCCGTTAGTCTGCAACGGTAAGATGGCACTGCTGTGCAGGTTTCACTAGAAGAAGCACCTTTTTTTTTTTTTTTTTTTTTTTTTTCCTTTTTAAATCTGGTGATTCAAAGGTAAGACATCAATCTGCAGTTCTGGTATTTGACTGCTGATCTTCTGTAAGATCTGTAAAGCAAGAGCAATGCTGGATCCTGGGTTCCTTCAGATATATTTTAAGGGTCCGAATCAAAAGCACAGGATTTTTTCCTAGTTCATCTCTATCTGATAACCTTGCCTACAGAGGAGATGCCTGAAGCAAAGCTGATAAGGTCACCAGTACTAAGAAGTACAAGTGTCCGGGGGGCACAACAGCACAGATACATATCTTCACATTCCTGTTTCCTTTGCAAACAGGAGGAAGGAAGTTCGCTGCCTGAGAGCTAGCAAAATACAGTTTCCAAGAGCCACAGACTGTCAGAAGTACCAATTCCAGTATTTCACGAATGATGCACTTACTTCGTCAGGCTGTTCTATACCCAGCGCTACTGAAAGCCTTTTGCTAACAGTACACAACTACGTACTGCGGTGCTCAGAGCTGCACTCACCCCACCCCATTTCCTCTCTCAGCTTTGCTTGTCTCAGCCCTCCTCTTCCAAGCCTTCGGGGGTCTTCTCAACCCCATGCCTCACCAGCCCTCTCCCTGTGGGCTGTATCAGCCTCCTGGACAGCTCACGCCCAGCACCTCACCTCCCAGCTCCTCGTCCTTGGGGCACAGCCAGGTGGGCTCATCCCCTCTGCCCCTGAGCACCTGCAAGACACCCACCGCAGTGCTCGCCATCCCAAAAAAGGGACAACCGCCCCCTCTCTGCCTTTAGCCCTTACAGCAGACTTGCAAAGGCCATGTGCCCATCACACCCGTGGCCTCCAGCACCAGGAAGGCACTGCCACACTGCAGGTCACCTCCCCTCGGGCGTACGAGGGCTGCTGGACATGCAAAGAGGACTTCTGTAATGATTCGTACAGCAGCATCTATAGATTATTATGAAACTTGTTTATAAAACAGATATGAATCACCCAACAGCTAAAGCAGTGCTCCTGTGCGGGGCTGATTAAGATTTCTTTATGCAACTTCTTTAATCAGAAGAGGCCTACTTGGTTGAAAATGAAACTTCAGCAGGAAAAGGTTGGTTTTGATTAATTTCTCAACTTGAAAAAGTGTCGAAGTTGACAGTATGTTTCAGTTCAACATTTCTAAACACACGAAAAAGGGAAAAAAATAAAATCATGTTTAAAGTTACTTTTCATTTTAAGATGACATTAATTTCGCTATGATCAACTGGTTTCCAGCCATTTTAACAGATTTCACAGTATTTTTCCCCAAAATTTATATTTTCATTTCTCTAACCAAATTGTACAGGAAAAAATATTGTAAATACTTGTTGTAGGTTAGCCTCTATAAAGATTACATTTGAGTGTTTGCATAAATACAGTTTGTTCTTGTTTGGTTGGTTGTTTTTTGTTTTTTTTTTTTTGAAACTAACGTGATGAAAAGCAGCAATACCTTTGTTCAGAATTTAATTCCCATACCAGACTCCCCAAATAACACAGCCTTTATCCCTACAGGCTGCTGCCAACCATAAGCCATTCTCTTTCATAATGCAACCTCAGGGAAGATGTTATGCTCAAAGAAGAGATGCATTCCTACTTCTGTCTAATTGCTGTAAGAAGTTGTCAAGATGGATCAAATTGCAGGATTATGCTTATTTTTCGTTGCTTTTTTTTTTTGACAAAGTCAATTGTCTTACGACACATCTTTGTGCACTGGGGAGAGCTCTTTACCATCTGAGGCCTCACTTGTAAGGATTATCAATTAGCAGTTTCATCATCAATGTCAAGGCGCCTTCCAAAGATAGGTAACCCCTTTTCACAGAAAAGGAAAGTGAAAGGGGAGAGGAGTGACTCACCCAGGCACGTGGACTGCCAGACACAGAGCCAGAAATAGACTCGGGGCTCCTGGTACCCGCATGCATGGCCTGGGGACTAAGTCGGCCTTCACCGAAATCGATAGGAGGCATCCCACCATTCTGCAAAGGAAAAATCCCCTTCACACATATGCACATGCATCTGTAGTTCAAAATATATTTGTTTTTTTCTTGGTGATGTGTGCTGTAGTATTTCCCTTATGCTTCTGTCTAGCCGTACCCAGAGCTGAAAGAAAAATAAAGCTTAATTGAACACTTCTCTGTTACCTTGTCTTGATGTTGCTGATGCTATAAACTTGGCTCCATATCGAATAAAAAATTTACAGCCGAATTGGGTCAAATTTTCATAAGTATTCACCACCAGATGCGGGTCATATTTGTAGATATATCCACTGCAACCTTTAGACTCGATTTTCATGGTTAAATATGTTGAGGCCAGGCATGTCAAAATAAAAAGACACTAAGATCTTGTTATTTTGACGTGCCTGGCCTCAACATATTTAAACTAAAAACAGGCCATTTGCTCTGGCCTCAATTGTGAATGCCGAGGTTTTTGACAAATCTGGGCCACTTTGTCTGCCTTTTTGTCTATTTATAACCTTCCTGTCCATTGAAGAAGAAAGATGAGGCTACAGGCACAGGGGGGGCAGAGGGCTGGGACAGACCCGCATGGGAGGCACTTGGGCCCTGCAGAGTGCAGGACAGGAGCGTGCTGGGGATGGAGAGGTTGAGATCCTCTGCTCAGTACACTCAGTGGCCTAGCCCAGGGCCTTTAAACCGACCTCACGGAGAAGGTAGCATGGCTACTGCAGTACAGTGGGCTATTCTGGTCTATACGAGAAAGAAACCAGGATGACAGCGGCCTTTCCTGTCAGTCGGCACATGCACTAGACCAACTAATGTTAGGTTTTAGGAGTCTTGCAAAACTGGAGCAAGTTTGAAAGCAACACTGCATTTCAGTATGTTTCAAGTAGTAAAAGATGAAAGGGGATATGAGAGAGGCAGTCCATGGAAGCCTCAGTCAGGTGGTACAACCCCAGTTCTGGGCTGATCTGGTGCTCCGGCGAAGGAACAGATGCATGGGGACTGGGCAAGGGGGGAGCTGCTCACGAGAGCACGTAGTTTTGACAAAATAACCCTGACTTTTTCCCCTCCCAGTAAGACTGGGAATCTTGAGTTACTTCTACCAGACAATAAACCCTTCCATCAGGGAGAAAAAATAAGAATGGCACGCATCAAGTGCACTGATAAGGAAGGGCCAGCACCAGGTGCTGTGTGGGAGCCTCAGCAGTGCAAGGGTAAGAGGACAGATAGCATCAGCAGAGGTTTGGAAAGAGAAAAAGGGCAACAACAGGGGCTTGGTAGACAAGGGAGCAGCAGATCAACTCCAGGTGAGGAAGAGAAAGGGCTGGAAGAAGCAGTAATGATGCCAGAATGTCCAAAAGGGGAGCTGGCAGAGGACATCAGAGCACGCAGAGCAGTAAGGTGACGAGGGGGTAGGTCAGTGCCCCTGAGCGACCTGAATCACATGGTCACAATGGGTTTTTAATACAACCAGATGCAAGGGGACCCACATGGGGGAAAAGAAATCAAGTGCACGCAGTAGGATGAGAATCTGCCTCTGAAAGCAATGGTGGAAACTGGGGTACAGAGTCACTCTGAATAAACAGTTCCACTCAGCGCCCAGCATGAGGGCATAAATATGCTTTTAGCATCTGCATCTACATACCAGTGCTACATACCTCCTATCTCTGGACAGATGTTTCTTTCAGTGCAGCTGTAATAATAATAGGAGAATCACCAGGAAATCAGCGCAAGCATCGCAGCCCTGTGAAACTGTTGCGGATCCAAGCCACACTGCAGATGATGAAATACAGCGTTGCGTGGGAGTTACCTATTTCCACATGAACGTTATTCAATCACGGTGGCCCATTTTCACACAGCTCGCTGAACTTCAGAAAGTTTGCACAAAGGTTAAGGTTTGACATTTTGAGACACAATAGCTTAGACCTCTATCCTCTAGTGAGAGCTACAATAAATAATTAATAATACATGAGAAACATAGAACCTTACTTCATCCCTTTCCAGAGTGGAAGCACTGAAAACATGCTTTTTTTGACACAAAGGCTTATTCTGAGGCCTTCATTACCAGGATTTCCAGTAAAATAGCCATAGGCAAAAAAGCACTTCATCTGCCTGTTACATTAGGCTTCCTGAAACCACATGTATATGCAATTGTGAGTGCAGGCATAAGAACACATCCTCACTTCTCACAGCCTAACAGAACAATATTTCTATCAATACATAAGGTTGTGATGAGGTCCTGCACAAACGGTGGTCATTTCGTGTGTTAGGATTTATTTTAACTGCCATGGCTTCCCATGTTAGCTTATGCAAAGCATGCCTCTAAGAATGAAACAGGTTGAGACAGGGCCTTGTTCACAGCAGCGTAATTCACGACTGAACTCAGAAATCACTTCTCTATCTAGATTTAGGTATTACTTCAGGGATGCTTACTTCTAGAAACACTTGGTTCTGCGGATCCCCAGTTATATGTTTTGCTGATTTACTGCTGCGGTACTCCTTATTTCTGCAGTGCAGGATACATCTTCATGAGCATGCAGTACACATCTCAACACCTGCAGCATTATTACCATCTTGGAAACACCACTGGTGCTGCTTGTTTGTAGCACAGCTGCTCTTTAAGCTTTTCCACATTGGTGCAGTGGCACCCCACAGTTTCCTGCCTTTCCCAATCGAACACCTCTCAACCTTTGCAGCCAACAGGTTGGGGTTCACACAGAAAGCCTCCCTGGTTCATTACCCAGTCATAAGTCCTCCCTAAGCAGGTCAGCCCAGCCTGTCCTCTGGATAAAGAGCAGCCTGTGGTCCTGGAGCCAGAGCTCACACAGTGACAGATGTGCAAGGCAGCAGCGAAAACACTGGTATTTCCACAAGACACCTGCCTTTACAACCAAGCATATCCATTTACCAAGTTTTGCCCAAGTTTTGGTTGGGGAGAAACCCCAAAGCCCATTAGTATAAAAGCTGTTGTGCTGCAGCAAAGCTCCTTTTACAGCCTGAGTTCCAAGTTCCAGCCCTCAGCCATGCACATGTGGTGTCCCTGCGCATCTCCACCTCCAGGGCCCTTGTCCAAATTCCAAAGTCTCCTCAATTTAACCTGCCCTTGCTCCCTCTGCTCCAGGACCCCTCCACCTGTACTGGGTGGTTTTCTCCCCCGGAGCAGTGTGTCCTCATGCCCTGGGAGTAGATGAGGGAACCCAGAGACAGCCGGCCTGCTCTCCCCTCTGCCTCCTGGCTGCAGGGACCACTCCTCAGGGAATTCATCTGCAAAGAACTTGAGAGTCTTCACCAAGCCTGTGTGAATTGTGGGGTCACAGCCTGTAGAAAGTCTTGCAGGTTGGACAGAGGTAGAATCCTAGTACTAAGCCCAGCTATGGCCTTGGTCCCCACGTCCTGGAGCAATGCAAGAGCAGTGGAGGTACCAAACCGGGGCTTGCCACCAGCACGGCAGGGGTCAGAGCACCCTGGGCTCTATGCCAGCCCCTCATCCCGACACAGGGGCACTGAGGAAAAATGGAAACGGGACCGTGCAGCCAAGGAGTGGGCAGGCATCCCACCCAGCATGTCCTGAGAGGGAACTGCAGCTTCATGCAGAGACGGGCATGGAGCCAGAGTGACATTTCCCCAAGACCTTGTTCTCAGAGCACTGAACCACAGTGACTGCCTGTAACCCAGGCAGAGAGCAACATGAAAGTTGAGGCAGCGACCTAACAGAGTTCAGCCTACTTTGTCAGTCCGACAGTTACAGGCAAATGAGAACAGGGACCATACCACCAACTGCTAGGCATCTTTTAAGCACATGGTGTTTCCTATACTCACAACATACAGCAACCACAAGGAATAACTCCTCTCGGCATGCAGTGACTACTAAGTCACCCACAAGAAGAAGAAAAAAAAACCTGCACTGAGCAATTCTGCTTTTCAAATGCAACAAAGAGATCCAAGCAAGATGTTTGAAGTAACACCTGCTACAAAACAGGAGAGGATCATCAAATGCTGCCATGTGTGTTGTGCTAATTGGACCAACCTGCTCCATGGAGCACCGAGGCACAGCGTGACCCCACGCCAGGCAGGCTCCGGCCACAGTCGCCTCCCTGCTCCACTGAGGTTGGCTCCTGATTAGGAACGGGTTAACCATTCACCCTGGTTTCTGAGGACCAAGTATTCTGTGATAGCGTTGGGTACAGAATCACAGAATCAGTAGGGTTGGAAAAGACCTCCAGGATCATTTCGTCCAACCACCCCCCACCACCGATACCGACACCAGAGGCAGAGCAGGGTGAAAACCAGACACTGCCAAAAGCACAAACCCCAGCTGTGCTGAGCCATTCCGAACTGCAGTGGAAGTACTGTAGATAAGAGCAACACCTACTGAGCTGGCATTTCCAGTAGCCAGCAGTGACCAGGAAACAACCATTTTTCCCCTGGTGGACTGATCTTTGCTGAGTTTTGCCTGCAGAAACGCTCTGCCAGCATGAGGGAGATGCTCGCTATGGCAGTTAAATGTAGTCCACATATCATTGACCGGGCTACAGAGCTACAAGTCAGTTCAGTTCAGTTTAGAGCACAGTCCACTTCGGTTTACCCTAAATGTAATAGGTTAGATGTAGGTCATCCTACAGTCAAGCTCTTGCTGTTTGATTTCAGTTAGAGTAAGAAAAATCTGTTATAAGTGAGTCAGCTCCTGAATGCTCCCAAGGCAATGGGAGTTCGCCTAGATGCAATGCTATGTAAATACCAAAAAAGAAACTAAAGATTTGACCTTTATTTACCCAAGCAATTCTCTGTTGACCAAAAGGCAAGTCAGATTTTAATGTGATTTCTAGGGCTGATTCAACCCCGAATTAGGCCAACTTCCACAACTCAACTGCAAGCACAGCAAGTGTGTCGGCAGGAAGCCTACAGACAGGCTGCAATAGCACCAAGAACCCGAAAGTCACACGCAGTAAACAGTTTGGTGCAAACAGCTGGTAGAGGAGCACAACCAGGAGGGTCAAATACAGCAATTTACCCACTGCCTCCATCACGCACAGCTCTGCCACATCTCATCTGCCCAGGGGAATGGCTGGAAAAGGAGCAGGAGCAGCAGCAGTGGTGAAGAGCCAACCTTGCCCTCACCAGCATGTGGCCATGAGGGGTGACCTGAAACTGTCAGCAGCAGCAGCAGATAAGCCTGGTGGCATCAGGGATGCCCCATCACAAAACACTGGGTCCCCTTGTCCACACGTTGGTCCAAGAGCAGCCTTCAGCTAGGGCATTCTTCCCTTGAGTCAGAATTTAATGACCATCTTTGTAGTACCTTGGGCAAATATTGACTCTGGGATCCAACAGACTGAAAGTATTTGGTTTGTACCAGATGCGTTGCGTATATACCTTTGAAACATTAGCTAAAGGAGTGATTTGGGAAAATACATGTTCTAGGTGGATGTGTTTACTTTGCAAGGTTGTTTGCATCGTGCTCTGATCCCGAGAAGCGTGCCTGAAGCTCTTAACCACGGGAAGAAAGCCAACCGTAAGCACTCAGCACAACCATGTGCAGCCATGTGCATGTACACACGCATGTGCAGCCTGCCCGCAAGAGTGGGATGGCTGGGGATGGCTGGAAAGAAGCAAACCTACCCCACACAGACCCACACTCCTAGAGGAGCCTGTCGGGCCAAGAGCTCACCACCCAGCACTGGTCCTGCACAGAGTTCAGCACGGGGTGCTTTCTGCAAGGACTTGAGCGCTGGCTCCCCGGCTCCCAGATGACAGCAGCCGTGTGGGAACAGCTTTTGGGATCACTGGCACTGCTCCTGCAGGAAGGCGAGGTGGCTGCCCCCCTCCTCTCCCATTTATCTTGCTCCAGGTAATTAGAAGAGGTCATGCAAGAAGCACGCGTGCAGGCAGAGAAACAGCTTGTGTCAGGAGGCTGAAGGTTAGGGGTGGTTTGCGTGGTTTAAGTTGCTTTTCAATTTTTAGGTTCACCACCACCACCACCCCCCAAGCATCAGTTCCCCAGGTGTCTACTCTCACCTGCTAAAAATCATCATTCAGGTGTGGTTTTGACAGTTATAGAGCTTATAGGACTTGGGGGAGGGAGGGAAAACAACATGGGAACTAAAGCAAACACCGCAGCAGCACTCAGTCACCTTCGGGTATTCTTTTTGTCTAATGGTTTCACCGGGGAGTGGTGGGCTGCTCATCTGGGGGCCTTATAGAGCATCAGGGGCATCAGAAAAAGATCTTTTGCATATTTGCCAAATCCACACAGAAGTGGGAAAGGGAAATAATTGTGTTTGGTATATTTTCTCAAGAATTTTTCTTGTGAAAACTCAGAAATGGAGTTATCTGGACAACCTGGGGCCACACTCACTAGCTAGATGTTTGTGCAGAACAGAGTTGTTTGAGACTGTAAATGCATAGCAATCCTTTTTGACCACTTCTCCTAAAATAATCCTACTTGATTACGTATGCACTGCAACTGGGGCAGCACTTGAGACATACAAGAGTAAGATTTTGCTGAGTCTTTTTCCCCAAGTGCATCCCTGCACCAGATGTACAACAACACACTGGCAACTGGGGCTCTCCCGCCCTCTGAACAACCATCAGACGTTGCCCAGAGCAGCAAAAATGGGCAAGCCACACACCAATCTCCTCAAACACCTACCTCAGATGGACTCCCTCCCAGCCTCACTGAAAGTTCAGGGGTTTTGGAGCCTTCCTGGTCACAAAACCCCACTGCACAGGGCCACAGCAGCTAACCCGTCCCTCCAGGCGGGATACCTAAAGGCTTGCTGCGAATCCCTGCAGGAAACCAACCCTGAAAACTTCACTCAGACACTAAGCTTGCACTGAAATCAGTCTGATAACCTTTGGGAGCTGCAGGAACATCACGCCCCTCAAAAGAGCAGTTACAGATTGGTTTAATTATGGTGATCAGCACTGAAAAAAGAGATTCACACTTTGGCTACATGTTGCCTTGAAAATATTCCCTTGTGCCACAGGCTCACTGCTGGAGGCCTGTCTTCGAGTACCGCAGCTCCCAGCCATATCCGGGTCGTCTTTCCCTTCCAAGGCACCTGATGCCTTCCCGAGCAGGAATCAAATCCCTCCAGCACCACTTCGTGCAACCTAGCCCGAGCCTTCAGGCTACCACACACACACACACACACACGCATGCGCCTTCTCTCAACTACTCGTGTGGAGTTTCCTCCACCTCTTTGCCAATCCCTGTTACAACACAAAACCGACTGCTACCCTTAGCGAGATGTGCAATTACTCCCCTCAAAGTGTCTCTTCGGGTCTATAGGGCTGCAGACCCACATGGATTCCCAGCCTGGGGTCCTTGTGGGTCTCCTCACACCAAGGACTTGGGAGACAAACATGATCTTGTGTGGCCACAGCTTTTTGGCCTTCTCCCCATCCCTGAGCCCTCACTAGCCTTTACACAAAGGGTCATTTTCAGCTTGTTTTCGCTTTACAGAAGTGAATTTCAGTCCTCAGGGCAACAAATGAAGCTGTTAAGTCAGATTCTCAGTCATAGGAAGGCTGCTTTGTACTGAGCTAACAAAACCCAGGGTCTTTGAAAAGCCCTTGGCTGCTGCTGGGCTAGGAGGTAAGTCCCTTTCCCACTTACTGGAGCTGACAAAACACTTTGTTATGCTGTTAACAACAAGAAACCTCCCAGAAGCATGGCTGGGACAACTGCGGTGTCAATGCCATTGGAGCTCATGCCACGTCCCCTGGACACCCTGTCACGCCAAAGAGGGGCCTTAACTCCCTCCCGCAGCCTTCAGCCCGCTCTCCTGGTTTCAGCCAGCACCCTTCACTTGCAGCCAGCACAGGAACACCCCTTGGGGCAAAGAGGTGTCCAGCTCGCCCAGCTCCCACCTCCCAGAGGGGCAGCGAGGCCCTTTCTGGGTGGAGAACCACATCTCCTTATGTCTGTGTTTTGCAGAGCGCTCCTTGGGTCTCCAGCCACTGCTGAGACCTAAAACACCAGCAAAGAGAACGAGGCCATTCAGCTTGCCTGAGCATCAGCACGGAGGCTGCAGCAGCCTTCTCCATCCTGCACAGAGCCGCAAAAAATTGCTCAAACACGAGATTTCAGCAACTGAACATGCGGAGGAACAAAACGGACATCCAAATGGCAAGTGGAAAGAGACACAGTTAAAACCAAACCACAGCATTCGCAAAAGAGAGAAGTTAGAGTCGAGCATGTCCCCCTGCACAGCCACGCGATGCCCAGCAGTGACGCACTTCACACTTCAGCAGGCACATGCTGCCCTGTGCCCCATGCCCCTCTAAGTCCCGCTCGGAGCTGCATGGGAGGTTTCAGGCCAAGGTATTCAGAGCTCAGTGATGAACACAGAGGACGGAGGACATAAACCCCTTCCTCCCATAAATGCAACTGTTCTTTTCCATCCCCTGCAAGGGTCAGTGACGCAACCTTGGCTGGGGAAACCGGGAAGGAAGCACAGGCGGGAACATTGCCCCCCCTGCCCGGGATCAGGGAGAGGTGGCAAACGGCCTCACTGCCTCAACTGGCCACAAAAATCAGTCCAGAGATTGCCAAACCCCCATCGGAAACAGCATCAGGGAGTGCACCAGAGCTGGGCCCGGCTTGAAAAACAGGCAGTGAGTGGGGCTGGGTGGCTCCTGGGGTACATGAACTCTCAAGGAAAGTAACTCAGGGGAAAAAAATAAAAATCACGCAGGAGGAGACTTCTCAATTAATGATAATTTAAACTACTGAAAACACAAATAATTCCAAGATCAATTGAACACAGAAAAGGTCAGGCCCTTGCAGTACAAAGCCTCACGTGAGCACACAGAAAACCCAGCTCCTCACACCAAGAGCATGAGGCCAGCAACATGACTTACCCTGTTGCTGTTCCCTACCTGCAGGAACATCCTGCTCCAGTGGGTCTGAGCTCCCGACTGCCCAGCCTGCAATACGTGGGACGTCCGCGCCAACTGCTGACATGGCAGCTCAAAGCTGGAACCGCTGTGTGAAGTGGATCGTGAGCCCTTCTCACCTATTCCCTTTTCCTTTCTGGAAGACGGTGGTCCTCCTGCACCTACATGTATCTCCATGTTGCCATGTTTCAGAGAGGTGAAGGCAAAAGCACAGGCAGAGATGACAGTTTGTGAAGCTGGGAATTTAGCCAGTTCGGCAGATATCTTTAGGTCCCCTTTCTTAAATCAGGGTTAACTAGAACCGGCTACTGCAAGCAATTTAGGCTAAGTGAACATCTAATCTGTTCTAGCTAATCACTTAATGAAATACAACAATTTTTTTGCAGCTCTTCACTGCAATACTTAACATTTCCAATATGAAACACTGAAAACATCTGTTTTGGCAGCCCTCTTGTCAGATGAGAGTACTCTCCAACAATCCCAGGAGTTCAGCTTCCTGTCTCTTGCACCAATACCTCTTTTTGCCTTTTGAACTCACCTGCTGAGTCTATCAGCAATGTTTGGGAATACATTATTCATGGGGGGGGGGGAAAAAGTGTAAATCATAAGCAGATACATCATACTGAAATGTCCATCACCTCCGAGGATTTTATTTTCTCTTCACTGCCAGGTGGCTACATTACAGTAACCAAATCAGTGGAACATATCAGCCACCCTGAACGCACATGGTGCTGCCTCCCTGCCAGTGCCCTACACTAACCAGTGACCCTCAGACCGCCTGCTGAGGCGGGGGCTGGCAGGAGGAGCCGGGGGCCAGGAGCTATTCCACAATGACTGCTGCCAGTGCCTCAGCCAGCGGGGCTAAAGAGAGCTGGGGTGCACCCCATGTGCGGTGGCATCCAGCTACCTGGGAGCTTGAACACATCAGCAAGTTGGCGGGATGGTGTTTAAGAGAAGGAAAACAGTCCTTTCATTAGCCATCAGATTATTTTCTATATTTTTCTTATTCAGCATTGTTTTACCTAAAAGAAAAACATTGTATAGAGTAAGAAAGTTTAGAGTAAGTTTCTCTAAAAATGAAAACCAGGTATGTGAAGAAGCATCTTCTTTGGAACAAGCACACAAAAGTGATTTGCTTTCATCTTATTTGAGAGATTTATTATGCTCCTGTTTAATCTGTTAGGCAATATTATGCTAACAAGGTGTGGCCAGCATTTTTATAATGTATGAAGCATTTTATTCCAGATTTATATTCTCCCTTTATGTGTAGTCCATATGTTGTATATATTACAAATTGTAGCGATAAAGACTCGAGATATTTTCTGTGACTTCTTTTTTGTTATCTTCCTCCCCCCTCCCCCAACTAAACTGACAGTCAAAGCCATGACTAGATACCCATGCCCAATGCATATTCAGATGTGTCTGCAGATTTAGATGCATAAATACATTTCCAAATCTGTTTCCATTACTTTAAATGCTTTATAATGCATTATAGACATGTATATGCCTTAAATCCATTTAACTGCTTTATTATGCAGAGCAGAAAGCACTGGAAATAACCATTATCCTACTGACAATTTAAAAAAAAAAAGTTGCCCTTGGTGTTCTCACAAGTCACCTCGACTGCAGGTGCAAACAAGCCAGCCGTCCAGGATGTGGGTTTGCACTGGACCGAGATCTAGGATTCAGCTGGAAAAATCTCTAGAATGTTTACTCCAAGCAGGCATCTCATAAGCCAGGGCCCTGCTAGAGAAGCACTTCATCAACTTACGTGCATATTTCAGTGATTTTTTAAATCAGAATTCCCTTAAAGTGCTTCGCTATGAAGTTTAGAGTAAGACACGAATCATAAATAACAGCAAAATACACTCGTGATGTGAACTGGGGTTATGCTGGAGATGAATTTGATACAACTGACCTGTTTGGTTTTTCTCTCAAGGAAAAAAAATGCAGAGAACTGAGAACCAACACGCAACAGCAGCACAGCTTGCAAATACAGTTGCACGAGTCTCGCAATCTTTCACTCTGAGCTTATTCTAGAAACCTCTTCCTCCTCCCCCTATGATCAGCTGCAACAAAAGTTTTGCTTGGGGAAGGTGCAAGACCCAGAAGAGCTGATCTCTCCCTTCTGTTGCAATATCCAATCTGAGTGTTACTACCTGCTTTTGGAAACCGTGTATAGAAATTACAGATGATTCTTGCATATTTTAATTTTAAACGTCTCTGCTCACTATAAGGATGGAACCTAATAAATTGCTTTGTTTCTGCCTCATGAATTAATTCAGCCTGCTAACTGATTTGGATAAAGCACTTTGATTTCAACTGATAAACTTCTTTTCTGGGAAGGCAAAACAATTTTTGGAGGATTAGTAACAAGTTCATTAGCTTGCCAGAAGTACTTTTATAGTATCTATAAGGAATAGACTTTTTAACTCACTTGTTCCACCCATGTCTTTTAAATCAATCAGATAAATTCACCTTGTTTTTCAATGCCCTGAATCCTGATAGCTCTGCACACTTGATAGGTAATTTAATCATCATTGGCGTGGATGAACACAAGCTCAAATTAGCTTCTGAAAGGCTTAGTCGCCCTGTAGATAGCTCTGCCTTTCTACTTTTATGCAGGAACTGAGCTTCACCAACTGGTTAGCTAGAGGTGTTATTAAAAATTTACAGAAAGAAACAAAGGTGTGCTCCAGTGTCTCTCCTTACCCTTTCTACTGTTACTCTGGCAGACAAAAGGTATGGAACCTGCTTCATGAATAATGAGTCATGTAATATGCATAATGTATTTTTAATGGCACGCAGTAATAACACAGAGAGATATTTCCAATCTTCAGACTCGCACCTCAGCCTCTCAGTAGCCTGTTCTGATTCTCCCCAGATAGATGGTTTTTCCACGTCTGTTCATTTCCACAAGCCCACCTCCAGCCATGGCTGCAGCCCAGGCCCGCTGCCTTTCACCCCCCTCAGCAGCCGCCCCAGCCCTGCGCCGCACCGCAGGCACAGCAACGTGTCTCAGGTTTGGGCCTGAGGCATGGCTCAGTGCTGGGGCCTGAGGTTCACCACTAAGTTACAAGACTCTCCAAAGGAAGACGTGCTTAAACCATTAAAAATACCCTCTGAGATTTCTTTCCTTGAAAGACAACCCAGGCACGCTGGCCATGTCAGCAACACCGCGCCCTGCTTCCCTGACAGACCAACCTACACATTTGCACAAGGCTCAAACACCACAAGCTGTCCCATTTGAAAATGAGACACTTCTGGGGAACAAGGACACCTTGGTATCATATTAAGGGTAAGTGCTGGCAACTGAGGCTCCTCAGGCCCGCTGGATTTATACCTGCCTGCAGGTAGGGCCCAGGCTGGAAAACACGGTCCTGAGGGCAGAGCACCACAAGGCCAGCACTCCCTCCTTCCACAGCAGCAGCTTTCCCACAAAATTAAATATAAAACATTCCTCAGGGCAGCCCCAAACCTACCTGTGCCACCAATTGAGCAGCTCCACAGATCCTCCTGCAGCGTGCGCTGGGCCTGAGACACCACCAGGCCTTTCCAGGTAGCCACTTAGTCTCCTATGCCTATCTTCTGTGTTAATTACCCCAATATAATGGACCTAATGCAGTGCCAAGAGCACCTGGCAGCTCCATCAGAGCCTGCACCACACACAGCCCCTCATGGTGGCCGCGGCCATGGCGAGGGGTGGCCCTGTGGGTCCGGGTCCAGTGCTGCGAGTTGCGCCTGCAGAGGCGGCGGCAAAGAAAGCAGCTCCCGGAGGCACACCAGATTGTCACCCCCACAGCATAGCCCTGGGACCAAGGAGGGACCAGGGAGCTCAGGATTGAACCTCAGGAAACGCCAAGGCCCCTCACAGGAGCGGTCTCAAGCACCTGGCTGCCACTGAGGCCATGACAGGGCAGTCCTGCTCACTGCTGTTCGAGCTGCTCTCCGTTCTTGTGTGACAGAGTTAAATATTCTTCGCGTTAAAGAGGGAGAAAGCAAGCAACGCTAACCCTGTAACCCACTGCTTCAGGCACTCATTAGCCTGCAGTCCTATCCATGTGTAACAAGTTTTTATCCAGAATAAAGGTATAAACAAAGCCAGAAACAGAGCCTGTGTTCATGTGTGTGCCCAAGGTTATGTGCACACTTAAAAGCTCAGGCTGCCACGCTGTGCTCTGCTGGGAGAAGGACACAAGACTCCTACATCTTCCTCCTGTGTCTGCTTTGTATGGGCTGAAACTGCCAGCTGGAGCAAGCCCTGTTGATGCGACAGGCAGGCAAAAGGCCTTTCTGTAAGCCCACACAGGCTTCAGTATAAATGATGCACCTGACGTTCAGGGGTCCCTGCAAACTCCTGGCACAGCCATTCTATCTTAAGGAGGACATTCAAGTTCCTCCTGGGCTGAGCAGGGAATTCTGGCAGTCTGTGTTTCAAATGCAGACACTTAGAACTGCTTGCTGTTCCCCCTCTAAACCCTTTTATGGCAGTAGTCCTAAACATAACATACTCCAGTCAAGCGTTAAGTATTTAACTGAAATCAGTGGGAGCTGGACACATAAATAGGACGCTGGTGTTCTTTAATCACCAGAGCTCACCTGCATTCCCTCCTTGAATACCACCTCTGACCATCACCAGAAGTGGTTTAGCATCATAATGGTTGACATTCACAAACATGTTAAAGACGCATATTAAATAAAAAAATCGCACTTGATGATCCTCAATACTTTATTAATTTAAAACATTGTTCCAATAAATATGTACTAATAAACATAAGACACTCCATAAAACCTAAATAAAGACAATTACAAACCTGGCAATAAAGTAAAAACAGCATTTTTAACTGAGGTACATGCAGGGTCATTTAAGGCAAATTCAGTCAATTATACTTTTATAATGATTCCTGCCCACCTCAGGTGAGTTTTCCTTTAAAAACTAAAAAACAACAACAACAAAAAACAAATATACAAATGATGCTATTGAGTAGCTATTTTCCAGTTATTTATAACAAGCCCAGAGTGCAGAAGCCAACAATTGCTCTGGACAGAAAGTCTGTGCCTCACCTATGCTCCTGCTCTCTTAGTCAGGATCAGTTGCTGGGTGGTTTCTAGTTATAAGGCATAACTCTGTGCTTTGGTTTTTCCAGCTGTCTTTCACAAACTTCCTTTTCCCCAGTGGATGTAGCAAGACGTAACCCCCATACCTCAAACACACACTCACACAGCCAGGCCTTGCTTAGGCACAGATACAGCTTTGGGAGGAATAAAAAGGGCCTCCTCCTGTCAGCACAACTCCTGATTTACACCAGAATAACTAAGAGCAGGATGAGGCCCAAGCTAGTGCCTTAGCTTAAAAAACAACCAGATGTCAAACTGCACACTTCAGTTCAGATCCTCCAGGCTTTCCTGACAGGAAACCAAGAGTGAAGCCATTCAGCACTGAAACTCAACCAAGGCAAGCACTCCCTATGTCATTTGCTGACTTCTCTGTGATTACCTTGTAAACACTGTTATACCCATGTTTCCCTGCAAGGTAATTCAAGCTATTGAAAACATAAGGGTTTTCATCTTGGCTATGGGAGAAATACTTTCCAGCTTACAGATATTTGGTAGCTTATCTGTCTTTGGAGTATCAGGCTTCGTATCTAAAGGCTTATTTTCCAGTGTTATTTCAGAAAAAGAGAGGGGAAGAGAGAGAAACCTCAGCCTTTGATTTCCACTCTCAGTCATGCAGGTTGAGCTGCCACTGCCATGTCCCTGTCTTCTTTCGTCTCCAAGCTCCTGGTCAGAAAGGTAATGCCAGGGTTTGTGCTACAGACAAGGCTCAGGTCCAGCAGGGAAGCCGAAGGAGTCTGTTCTCATAGTGTTGTAGGTGCTTTCCATTATTGCAGGACTCATTTCAGGCCATGCTGTGTCTCCCGGTGTCTCCGTAAATCCACCTTTCTTTGGAAGCCTTTGCCACACAGATCACAGCCAAAGGGCTTGAAGCCTGTGTGCTTCCGACTGTGGGTGATGAGGTTGGAGCTCTGACTAAAGGCTTTTCCACACACCTGACACTTGTGAGGTTTCTCACCTGCAAGCAGGAGGTAGTAGAGAGAGGGTGTGAAAGAGGCAACATGCTGCTTACACAGGGTCAGAGCAAACAGGAAACGCACTCTGGGCCTTAGAGCTAATCAAAGCGATTCCTGGGTGATTACCAAAAAAAGTCATTCCTCCTAAAATCATGCAACTGTGAGTGCCAAAGCATTAGCTGAGCCTGCACTGCAGCTGAGCAAGCCTGGACCTGGTTGCATCTGCACTGCCCCAGTATAGTCCTAGCAACAGCGAGGCACAGAGCGCTTCCAGGACACTTGCGAACACATTCTTATTTAGCTGCACGGCCTCTATGGTATTTAAACTGGCTTTGTGGCCTAGGAATTCCTGGAAAGACCCCAGATCATGATGACTACCTGGTATCAATTATTATAGCATCAACATGGATGCAAGTGCAATAAATGGAGGTTGTTAAGCCAAACCAATGAGCTAGGGCTTGTCCCCAGTGGAATACAAGGGCCGTTGAGTGAACCCTGAAGGACAGGGTTCACCCAAAAATCTCTTCTCTCTCTCTCTCTAGTTCCCAGACTGAAATGCTAACAGTCACCTTCAGCAAGCCCTGAAGTTCCCCTGCAGGCAAACAATGGTAATGAGAATAAATTCATCTTCTGAACTACTCCCACAGAGGGTTCTGTGGAACAACTCCACTGGCCTCTAGGCGAGTAGGATCTCAATGTGTTTTCATAGTGTTTATTATCAAATAACGGATAAAAGGGAACCCCAACCACAAAACCAAGCCTGATTTTCAGAGTGACTTTGCACCTGCAGAGCTCACTAACTTCAGCTGGAGCAACTAGCACTCTGTACACTTGAAAAACAGATTCTTAGAAAAATAAAACCGTGTAAAATGTGCTGGAGGCTCAGTTCACAAGTGTATGTTGCGTCTGAAAGTGATTCCTGATTCTATTAAGGAGCTGGTTTTATGTCAGCAATTTGAAAGCCCAGGGACAGTTTCCAATCTCAGAATAATAATAAAAATAACATTTTTGGCCAATTCAGAATTTGGCTGAAATTCCACTTAATCAAGCCTCATTTGAAAAAGTTACTACGGAAATACTTCTTGCTTTTCTTCACCATCAGTTCATTTTCATCCAGCAGACACGTGGTAGAGAATCTTTTAAAGTAATAATTATTTTCCACTGCTTGTGGTCTAGAAAAAACACAAGCAGAGAGCACTATATATAATGCTATCTTTCTACATATTTGCCATTTTTATACTTCACCCTTGATATCTGCTGATATTCCACTCTCAGGAAACAGGATTTTGGTCATCTAAAGTTTGGGTTAGGCCAGTACAGCTACTATTTTATGCCTACAAATGTTTCTGTATCTCACATATCACTCATTTCCCTCTACTTCAAGTCATCAGTGCAGGTCTGAAAGGCAAGATTTACTTTTAAAGAACTTTGATAAACCTGCCTTCTCACTGAACAATATTTTTAAAACAATTTCCTTTGGTGATTCACCTGCACTTTATTAGTTTCCATGTTTATTACTAACAGTGAAACTCGAGAACTCTGCACCTCTCCTTGCATTCTGTATCAGACTGCAGCCGTTTCTCAGAAAGTCCGGGTGGAAGTGCAGACAATCAATCTCTGAACAAATATTTAGTCTAAGAGTTGGATCCTGGGACTGCCAGTTTAGTGTTTGACCTAGAGGAGGAGACTCCTCTTGTTCCTATTACAAATTGGTAGATCCTGTAAAAAGGGATGCTGCAAATTCCCTTATCATATTCCAGGGACCTCAGCTGTAAATCAAGGCCACACGAATATAATACTCTACAAATCATCTTACACAAAAGCGCTTTGAATAAACATTGGTGGATCCTATTAAGGGAACACTGATTGGATTGCGAGGATTTTGGTTATTTTGCAGCTGCTGTTCATGAAACCACATTCAAATCACCCTCATTTGCACAAGTAGAACTCAGATAGTGTGAACCGCAGCAGGGCAGTGAGAAGCATGGGGAGGTGCACGTGCTGTCCCAGCTAAGGAGGAACAGGCTGCTGCAGAGAGACCTCTTCAGAGACCTGTTCAGCTGGGGCTGAACAGCAGCACCTGCAGGGCTTACCTGTGTGAATGAAGGTGTGTTTCTTCATATCAGATTTCTGGTGGAACCTCTTCCCACAATACTGGCAGGGATAGGGCCGTGTGTCTGAGTGGATGAGCAGGTGGGTGGACAGAGTAGAAGATCTCTTAAAACTCTTGCCACAGATCTTACAATCAAAGCTACGTTCCTGCAGAAAGAGGAGCCCAAACATGCCCACATTACACCACGACAGAGATCCCACCAGTAACAAACTGGCCAGCAGCACATCAGTGTTGCCCCTCCTGCCTTAGACTTCCACTTCTCCAGAGAACAAACAGGAATGGCCTGAGGAGATGCTAAAACTGGCACGATGGCACCACATGGTAAAAAAGATTAAGTGTATCCTCTCCCAGTGCTCTGCACCACTTTTCACAAAATTAATTGAATAGCTCTTCCTGCTGGCAGGAATGGCCGGGTGGGAGCAGCCCCAGCTGGACAGAGTCCGCCAGCATATTTCAACGTGGGCCTAAGACATGATCACTCTGCTGGGAAGACCAACAGCAGCAGATCTGTTCCAAGGCCACCTCTCCACTCTACGCGGGAGAGTGAGTGCCAAGGTCTGCATAGCTCTCCTGGAAAATCTCCGTGGCAGGCTGATTTCTGCTGTAAGCATAACAACTAACTACATATTTCTATTTCCATTATAAATTCAAGTGAAAGGTACCTAGAGCACCTTGGGAAAACAGCTTTCTGGCTTACTACTTTAACAAATCAAACTAAATGCATTAAGGTTGCTGTCCTTCTCTCCTTTCCCTCACGCATGCATTTCTATCACTTTCTTCCACCATCTCTTCCTCCCACCCTTTATCTCCCTCTTCCTGATATGCTTTCATAGTCACCTTATTATATTTGGCTTTTTATGCACGCTCCCTGAAATGTTCTCCCCTCCACGGACTTAATATGCAGTGCTGCTCTTTTCAACATTATTTAATGGGTGATGAGATATTTCCCTTCATTGTGTGCCCTGCTGTTGCACACTCATGCAACTGTAAATAAGACAGTTAGCAAACAAACACTGCTGTAACTCTATCCTCCCAAACCCAATCTGAGGAAGGAAGATTTGCCAGGTTAAGTGGGTGGGTGAAGGGGAAATATGGCACAGTATCAGCAGGTGGAAAATGTTACAAATCCTCCTGCCAAAATTAACTACCATATTCTTTTGGTGTGTGACTCAGAGGGTGTCGAGACGGGTGAAGTCTGTGCTCTATACCTAACTGGTCGCTCAGATGTTCCCTGCAAAGACACAATGACTACAAACAATGGAAGATTCACTTATTTGGAGGACAGGGAGGAGAAAGAATGAGGAGAACTGTGTCAAAAGAAAGCATGGTGACTTGCTTTAGCTGTTAAAAAAGTACACACCCTTGTTACAGTTTACAGCTCAGAGAGTAAAAAAATTATTTTTTATTATCTTTTACTTCTGGAGTGCCAAAAGAGACCTTTGCTTATTACACACATATGAAGTCAGGGGAATGGAAACAAAGTCTGTGTTCTTTAATCTATTGATTTGTTCCTACTCTTCTTTTGCTCCCTAGCTGCCCACCCTTTACTCTGCCTGCCACCATACCCTTCACCCACAGCTCCCCGCTGCAGCCTGACCATACTTTCTTCCTCTCCTCAGCTTCAACGCCCACCTACTGCCCTGTGATTGCCTTTGTGGCCTGCCCAGTGCTGGCTGAAGCAAGCATCTGGCCCTGGCCCTCCAATTTTCATCCTGGCTGCTTGCCACGCTCTCACCTGTGAGTGCACGGCCTTGTGCTGCTCCAGGCTGACTGCATGGCCGAAGGTCTTGCCACACATGTCACAGGCAAAGGGCCTTGTGCCACTGTGTGAGCGGCGCACATGTACCTCAAGGCCATGCGGTGTGGAGAAGACCTGAAGGGGAGAGAGTGTACAGGGTCAGGCTAGCCAGGGAGAAGGGGCTGGAAAAGAGTCAAACCGGAGTGCGAGAAAAAGGTCCCTACCTTGCTGCACTTGACACACTTGTAAGAGCCAGTGCTGATGAGCAATGGGCGGCACAAGAGGTCCGACTCCACTTTGATGTTGCCAGGCCCCTTCTCCTGCTGCAGCCCAGGCTGCGTCTCGGCATAGAGTCCAGGTGCTGCTGCTGGAGGCCGCTCGAACAGCCCTGGGCCTGGGGAGCCGAAGTCACCGTAAAGTCCAAGGGAAGAGCTACACTCTGCACCATAGAGGGCAGGCTCGGAGCCACGCTCACAGAAGAGCCCCAGGGCTGAGGTTCGCTCCAGCGTCGGGCAGGGCCTGTAGCTTTGTACCAGGTGCCTCAGCTCAGAGCCCCCCAGGCTGCTCCACGCATACGGTTTGAAGGGCACTGAGAAGGGGGGTGCTTCATCCAGGGATGGACACACAGATTGCTCTGAGGCTGTGGAAACACAAGGGCATGGGAATTAGTGCGTTTCACAGTCCAGCCTCTGTTGTGGAGCAGAATCGGCTCAGCATCCAGGCTTGTGGCAGAGCCAGACCCCTGTACTGCACATTAGAGCTGGCCCTTCACCCCCCATGGGAGGGCATTTTATATTGCTTCCAGTGCTAACTCCTCACCCGCTGCACCAGCCAAATTATTTAAAGCAACCACCAGTTTTGTCTGCCTCCATCTTTGGGTGCCCAGGTGCATAGACACTGATCTGACTGTTGAGATACTAAACAACTCGGTCTTCAACTTCCTTTGGTTTCATCTGCAGCTCCTCAGAAAAGCGTATGTATTATATCCCAGGCTGAGCATCACAGCTGACAGTCCAAATATCTAAGTTCTGATGTAGATTGCACCTATCCGTATTATAAAAATGACATCACAGAGGTGCCAAAAGAAGCAAGCGTCCTAAGATTTACCTGTTCAACACAACTAAAAATTGTTTCCTGTGCAATTTAATGTCCAAATCTAGTCTCTCAATTTCATGTAACAACTGCCTGCAACTGTACTAACTACAGCATAATCGAAACAAAGGACAGCTTCTTCCTGAGGTGCTTGAATTTCACGTCTCACTTTAAAAAAAAAAAAAAATTGGAAAAGAAAAAGAAAAGAAAAATAAATCTGAAATAAAATCATGCTTGTTTCAGATTCCTCTGAGGAAAGAAACTGAGTCCACCCAAAACATTGAGTTCATAAACACATTATGAAAATCACTGGTATAGACTGCATTAAAAATTGAAGTGACAAAGAGATTTTCCTATCAGCCATAATCAAAGCTATCTTCCACCACGACAAGCTCAGCTGGCTTCAGCTGGCTTTAACAGCCTCACCTTTGGCAACAACATCTGACCAAGACAGTAGGTACAAGATGAATCACACTTGGTGGGGGCTTTAGCAGAGACTGATGCAATGGCAGGAACACAGCCTCTGAGATCAGCGTTTAACGGCACAAATGCTCAGGGTGCCTTGCACAGAGGAAAGCACAGTTGGGCAGGGAACACGGGTACCAGACCCCAGCTGTGTCTGCCAGAGATGGTGATTAACACCCGAGGTGCTCTGCTTTCACTTCACCACAAGAGTCAGCAGGGCTGGGAGAGTCAAATGTTTCCACTGGACAAATGTGTTAGCAAAACAAGGAAAAGATGAACAAATTAACTGCTCAAGTGCTGATGCCTTCACAGAGATATTGGCATCCCAATTGGGCTACCAGAATAATTTCCCCTAAGCAAAAACATGCACACTCACAATTGCTTGACTTTTGTCATTCTTGTCAGCTTGGCAGATCCCACAGCTTTAGCAGCCTTCAGCAAATCAAGATAACCCAGGGTGGGATAGGTAAAAGAGGCATGGTGTGTTAGCCTACCTGTTTAGGTAGGCTGATGGTCACTGAGGGTTACAGAAGGGAGTGAAAATAAGGCAAAAATCGAGTTTTGATTGACCTGTTTTCCTTCTTTTATATAGTTTCAGATGTTAACAGCCTCAAGTTCTGCCATTGCAATTACCAGTCTTTCGGTTGGAAATATATGCACACATACCAACTGGGACATTTGAACAGAGAGATGAAATCAAATTAGCTGACATGGTGCTGAGCATGATTTTTCCTGTTCTGCACTGACTGCAAAGTTGTGGTCAGCGTCACATCATCTATCTTTGTGTCTTTGCAACCAGTTTCAGTGTTGCCATCTCTCACGATTTTATCACAAGATTCAAAACTATCTTAAAGCTCCAGCTCTTGAAACTGCATGATTTCATCAGGCCCTCAGCTTTCCTTTTGTTTGCTTGTTCTTGTTGTAACTAATTTTTTCCCCTTAAAGTCAACTACTAGTCCAGACTGTAAAGAAAAGCACGAAAACATAGACCCTCAATATTTCAACACCAGAATTGAATATCCATAAGGTATTACTTACAATCTTGATCTCTGTGCCAGTCTGTTGAGAGAGAGGGGAGGGAAGGCTGACCTGATTTTTGAGCCCTCGGAATTGGCAACACTGGACATGTAAACGTTGCACCGCAGCTCAATTTGCGTGCAATGTTCCTTCCATCACCTCACACGCTTTGGAGACCTCGCAAGCACAAGTGCAGGGGAGCCACTCACGCTACACTGCCCAGGGGCAAGCTCAAGCCACTCAAGCCCCACATCCAGCGTCAAACTGTGCTCTGCTAGACTGCAAGGCAAAAGACATTGCTGTGTCTGCCTCTCCTCTGCTTCACAGCATCTAGCCTTCCACAGGGTGATCAGGGAGGGACTGACAGACTCTCCCTCCTCTTCCTAGCAATTCTGTGCAGCCACTGGGAGAAGAAACTGTTCTTTTTTTGAAGACAAGGCAAACTCAACCTGAAATGGCTGGGAACTGATTGACACACACAGAAAGAAAGATTCAAAGGTCCACCTCCACAGATCAACGAATATCAATTGGCTCATCAGACAATACCAATATACTGCTGCACAGAGTTATCAGGCAGTTTCTGGATATGCAAACGCGATTACAAACACACATAGAAAGCGAGGTTAAATAACAAAGTGATTTGCACTGACGGAGACAATGTATGTACAACGCCAACAACGCTGTAAAGGTACTGCATTGTACCTCTGTCTGCTCACTGGGATCAGCAGCACTGCATGCAAAGACAGACCCGAAATCTGGCTTTCACTGCACATCGAAGTGCAGCCTGCATCCATGTTCACTGCTGGAGATGAGGGGGTGACGGTACTGCTCGCTGCAGCTGTCCTAAGCGTGATTTAGAAACATCATTTCACATCTGACCTGCCTGTGAAAGCACAGAAACCGTGCCCCACCCAGGCAAACACAACCATAAAAATCCAGAATCTCACCAGCACATCCTGCAGAAGTGACCTAGGCATAAATTCTGGCTTCAGACTGAATGTGACCAGGGCAGGGATTCGGGAGGAGCAGAGGGAGGAAGCCCGCCTACCTAATCCTGCTGCCGCTGTCTCAATCCTTAATGTAACAGCACCTCTCTCAACGTACTGAGGTTCCTTTAATGAAAGCTTTTTGTGCCAGGACTGGGCTTCCTGTACATTCCCTTGTCCCCTGTGAATGGGATCAGACAGTCCCAGGACTGAGCCCCTCCTCTAAAAAATCTTGATCTGGGGATGCATTTTGCAGAGGTACTTTTCCCAGGTAACTGGATGGGGGGCAGGGAGCTAATGAATCCCACAGCATGGGAAGAAATCAGTGAGGAGGAGGCAAAGGCAGAGCAGCCCTGGGAAATAGCTGCTCCATTTTATGTCTGTCTTTTAGACATCTTGTGAGAACGGTCTGTTTCCTATCAAGGAATTGTAATTATTTGGGGAATGAGGAGTGGGACCAATTCATTAGAATAAAAATTACACATTGTTATGCTTTGTGAAGAAATATTAGCAAAAGAGAGACTGTTGCATTCCTGCTTTTGGTCCAGTTTGTCATTTGCACAAACTGAAACTGTCCCGCGGCTGGCTATAACAATACTGTACTCCTGAACATTTTGAATGTCCCCTCAAAGGGCTTTAAAACTTTTAAAAGGGGCAGGGACTTTAAAAATGCAACTCCCCATCATTACAATCAGCTGTCGATATGCAAGGATGCTATAAAGATGAAGCAGGAAAATCAGTGAGGAAACAGGACAAAGTATTCGTTTGCTGGCGTCTGCTGTCATTTTGTAAAGCTGAGACAATTTTTCCTTTGCTAAGATAGAAATTGTTCTTTTTTCAGACATCAATTTTTAACCAAAGCAATAAAAATGTGGGGTTTATATATACATATTTTTGTTATAAAATGTCAACGTTTTATTTTTAAACGAGATAAGTATTCACGCCAGGTTGGGGACAGCATCTCCCACTGCTCCAACCACATCAAAGGCAGGATGAGGGAGCTAGAGACAGGCGCTGCAGCCATAAGTGTGAGTTTCCTGGATTTGGGGTGTTTAAATCTGACTGACATTATTTTCATCTGGTTTTTACGAATGCGTTTTTAGAGAAGAAAAAAAAAAAAGAGAGAAGAGAAAGAGAGAGAGGGAGAGATCCTTTTTATAGGCAAGAGACAAGAAAAAACCTCAAAGAGAGTATGGGAAAACGTCTAGCAGGAACACAAAGCGAACGCTGTTTACTACAGGTATATAAATAGCCACGTACAAATATTTACTGTATTAAAAACTATTTATCTGCTAAACATTAGGGTAGCAGGGCTCTGTAGAAAAATGCCGGGAACTTTCAAACATAACCAGCTTGCCTTTACCAATTAATCAGAAACAACAATAACAAAAAAAAAAAAAACAAAAACAACACCCTGTGGTATCACGACTTTCGTACAGCCTGACCGTAACCCACGACTCCCTTAGCAGTGGGAGACAGGCTGGAAAAGCACCCCGAAAGAGAGAGGACACGAAAAGGAGCGGGAAAGGCAAATCTGTCCCTTCCACTCGCTTTCGACGGCGGCGCCCAGCACCCCGTGGCACTGCCCCACGGCACCGGCAGGCAGCCGGCCCCACACCAGGCGCTGCTCGCCCCGCTCCTACCTGGCGAGACGGAGGGCGAGGGCGGCCTCCAGAAGTCCTCGAACTCGGACACCCTGTCGCAGACGCTGCCCTCGCAGCTGGGCGCTGACTCGGAGGTGCCATCGGCAGCCTCGGTAAGGTGGGACTCCGGGGAGAAGCGGCGCTGGGACGGCTCCGGGTCGGGCAGGACGCTGCGGCACAGCCCGGCGCCCTCGGGGATCTTGCTGTCTGTGGGGAAGGGGAGGCGAGGGGCTGCTCAGTGCGGGGCGAACCGGCTGCGGCCTCCCCTCCCCGCCCTGAGCCTCTCCGCCTCCGGCCGGGTGCTGCGGGAAGCTCCCCGCCGGGTCCCGCAAGGCGAGACGCCCCTGCGGGGGTCTGCGCCGGCCGGCAGCGGGGTGCCGCCGAGGGAGCCCCTACCTGCGCAGATCTGGGCCAGCACCGTCTCCAGCCGCAGGCCGTAGTCCTCGTCGGCGGAGCGGGGCTGGTGGTAGCTGTGCGCCTTCTTGCTCTTCACCAGGAAGGACCTCGGCATGGTGGGTGCTGGCGCGGCCGCGCTCCGTCTCCGAGCGGCCGGGCACGGCGGCGGCGTCGAGCGTCACCCCCGGGCGTCCCGCGGGGCGGCAGCGGGGAGGCGACCTGCGGGGAGGCGCCGAGCCCGCCGCTCAGGGCCGGGGGCCGGCTCGCAGGTGGCGGCCCGCAGGTGGCTGCGGCCGCCGCCCCCGGCCCCCCCGCCAAGGGGCCGCTCCCGAGCTTCAGCGGGAGCACCGAGCGCCGGCGGCCGTCCCAGCGGCTAAAGCGGGAGCGGCGCCGGCCGCACGCCCTCCCCGGGCCGCCCCGTCCGTCCCCAGCAGCCCCCGAGGGGCAGCGCAGCGCGGGGCGGCCGCCGCGACCGGCGGGAGGCGGGCTGGGAGGGTGGCTACAAAACCGCCGCCAACCCCGACGGCTGCGGCGCTCCCCGCCGTCGGAGGGCCTGATTCACCCCCAGCGCAGCAACGCGAAAACGAACGAGGCGGAATGGGAGCCGAGGCCCGCGGCTGCCGGCGGCGCGACGCCTCGCAGCTGCGGGCACTCCGAGACGGGGCCGGGGGGGGCGAGGTGGGAAACGTCGGGGGGGCCCCGCCGGGAGGACGGGAGCGGGGCCGCCTCCGCCGGCTTCTGCGGGCCGCGGCGGGGCGAACCGAACCGGCCAGCGCTTCGGCCTTGGCAAAGAGCCGCCTCAGGTCGCGTCCGTCGGGCTCCTTCCGAGGGCTCGCAGGCTTTTACTCAGCTCCCCGAGCTGCGAGAGAGCGAAGGGAAAGGAAGGGAAGGGGCCCGGGCCCGTCCCCCCCGCCCCGGGGCTGCCCCGCACGAGGCGACCCGCGCCGGCCCCCGGCACTCGACGGGGGCAGGGCTGGGAGGCGCCGCCCCCGGGCACGGCGCCGGGCGAGCGGCTGGGAGCGGCGCTGCCCCGACCCACCTGCGCCGCCGTTCATCCTTGAGCGGGGCGGGGGGCGAGAGATCAAAGCGGCCCCGGCACTAACGGCAGCCACCGGGGGCACCGGGAGGGGGGGCTCGGCGCGGCGGGGCCGCGTGCTGCCGGCCCGTCGGGGCGCTCCTCCCTCCGACAGCCCAAGGCCGGGGCCCGTGGGAAGGCGAGGCCCGGGCCCACCTGCCCGACGGCCGCCGCTGTGGGGGCGCGGGGCCGGAGCCTCCCCGAGCCGCTGAGGGCCGGGGGCGAGCTGGGCAGAAGGGGCGCTGCCGCCCGGGGAGGGAACGAGGAGCGCTTACCCATCTGGAGGGGCGACGGGAGCCGGGCTGCACAGGTGGGGGTTTGCGCCGCAGCCTGCTCGTTTGGGTGACTTTAAATTTAGCCTCCCTTTAAGGAGCGATGGTGCTTGAATTGGGTTGTTTTTTGGTGTCTTTTTTTTTTTTTTTTTTTTTCTGTCTCTCTCAACTCCTTCAGAGCTCGGCCCCCTAAACCACAAATTCCACTTCCTGAGCGTTAGGAGCTTCTGAAAAAAAAAAAAAAAAAAAAATTAAAAAAAAACCAAAGCCTCACAAATCAGCACCGTTCCCCTTCCTCTCTCCTTTTTCCTTAAATGAAAATGTCTTACCGTATTCCACCTCACAGGGCCCGCTGAAGTGACATCAAAGTGTCACTGGAGTGGGGCGTTTCATTTCTCTCGGGGTTCTGCTCTAGAAATTACACACATCTATCTGAACTATTCTTGGATCCCCTCCGACTTCCGCAACGAGAACAAGTCACAGATTCACAACACAGATTGACTCGGCGCAGGCACAGGCAGAGGGCAGGGGATGGAGGAGCCGGCCCCGGCCCCGGCCCCGGCCCCGCCGAGCCGGCCGCGGGCAGCATCGCCCCGCTCGGCCCCGCGCATAACGGGGCTAAGGCAGGGCCTGGGCACCGGAGACCTCCCCTAGCCTAGAAATAACTTGTTGTGGAAAACTCTTTCGGGATAAATACGCCCAACAGCGCTGAAAATACCTAAAGCCCCAAGCCTGGAGGTTTGCTCATTTCCCCTCGGATTTAGGTAATGGTTAAATATGGAAGGGGTAGGCGAGGTCCCCCCGGCCCCCCTCCTGCGGAGGCCGCTGCCGCCTGCCAGCCATCGAGGGCCGGCGGGGAGCGGCGCCGGGCGGGACGGCAGCGGGGGCGGCCGGGGGCTGCCGCGGCACCCCCGGGCTGGGCTGGGCTGGGCTGGGCGGGGGGAGCTCGCCCCGCTCCGCCCCCGGCCGCCCCCCGCACGCCGTGCTCCAGGCCCGACGGGTCCCCGACGCCCGGCTCTTTGTGCGGCGGCGGAGGGGGGGGGGCGGCACCGCTTCGCCTTGCGCAGCGCCTGAGCCACCCCGCAGGGACGAGGCAGGAGCAGCCGCCGGCCCCCGGAGCCCGGTGCCTTGGCGGAGCAGGTGCTTTCCTCCAGCAGACACCGAGAAATTACTCACTTTGTGCCCGAGAGGGACACGGCACTAACCTGGCTTCCCAAAACCTAGCTGAGCAAGCAAACGCCACCACGAAAAAGAAAGAAAAAAAAAAAAACACTCTCCAACCTTTCGAAGGTTGTGTGTGGTAGTGACACAGAGGAAGTCGAAGCACACGCCTGACACGTCGCCCGTAACACATTTATTAGTGCTGGAAAGTTCCTGGTGCTGGGCACAGCACTTTTGCTTACGGCAGCGGTGCGCCGCGGTCTCCTGGCTGCACTTTGGGCTGCTTACGCTAACTCTGAAAATCATTCACGCCGTCGGTTTTAAAAATAAATGATGGAATCAGTAGAAATAACTGGAACTACTCGGTGCAGTTTCATGTACGCGTTGCTGTCACTTTCTGTAAAGCCATCTCGTTACCTTCCGCAGCGGGACCGTGCGCGGATGGCCCTTCGCCTACCTTTTCGAGCAGCCCTTTGGCTGCGCCTCACGAAAGCAGCAGAGAGCGTCCCGGGGCGCTGCTGCTCGCGCTCCCGAACTGCTCTGGCCCCGGGACAAGCAAACGCGCACCCCTCCGGGGAGCCGCGGCCAAGCTGTACGCGCGGCTTACCCGGACGCGGGAACACGGCTTCGTCCCGTGGTGCGCGGGGCCAACCCGCGCCTGGACGCTCCCCGCCTGCCCGTCGAGGACGGGGAAAACGGAGCGCGGGCAGCGCCCGCCGGGCCCAGCCGAGCCCCGCGGGAGCCCGGGGCCGGCCTGGCTGGGTCCCGGCCGCCTCTGGGCACCCCCCGGGGCTGGCGCCGCCACAGGCGCTGCGAGCACGTGCCGCGGCGCGAGGCGGGAAAATGGCCGCCGCCCCCTCAGCCCTGAGGGGAGCCGTTGCGGGCGGGCAGGCGGCAGCCCCGCCCCGCTCCCGGTAACCTTTAAGAGGGTGTATGCAGCGGTCACTGTTAGAGCTGGGTGAAAATGCCAAATATTCTATATCCCAGTGTGAAAATGCCAAAAGCCAATCATCCTGAATTGGCAGAGATGGAATTCATGTGAAATATAAGTCATGGGAGTGGAGCTGGACTTAACAGAACTTCCTAATGCTCCCCCCAAAAAGGTAAAGGATGTGTAATATTCAAAGTTAACCATGAAAACTTGTAAGACACAGTTAATGCAATGTAAGTACACGGTTATTACCCCATTGTGACAAAAGAGAGGAAATCAATAAAAGGATAGGTTTAAATAATCAATAACAAATGAAAGGGGGGGGGGTTAGTGTGGGATTATATTACAGCTGTGTTTAAGAGAGCTACTTGATGTAATTTACTGCACTGTTCACAGCAGCTGCCTGACATCACCCCTCGAGCTAAGAAGACATCATATAAGGAAGCAAAGGTGATGGGATGCACACGAGATCTTCATGGGCAGAAGTGATGAGACTGTAGAGAGGAAGGAGTTGAAGAGCTGGATTTGACAGGTTAGCTGCTTGGTACGTTGGGGAGAAAAAGCATTTTTTTATCTGTAGAAGTCAGGATTGGGAACAAGCAGCAGGAGCTCATGAGTAACATCCATACTTCAACATGATAAAACCTGAGATCACAGACCACTTTCACTAGGAGAGGCTGCTAGAACTTGTAGCACTGCACATTATCTTGGGAAGTGTCTTAATTTTTATAATAACTTTTGGTAATATTTATTTATTTTTAATGTATTTCCTGCTTATTGTCTTGTGGGTTTTTGTTGTTGTTGTTTGTTTTGTTTCTCCCCCCAGTGGCCACATAACTTTATGTTTCTCCTTGTGGCATAAAAATGTGCTGTAAATATGTGAGACGTTAATCATTGATTTTGATAGTAGTTTTTCAGATCACTGGGGAAACCAAAGTAACTTCATCTGCTGCTCTCAGAGCAGATTAGAAAAATAATGAACACTGTGAGCACAAACTGGAGACAGACAGTGTTAGTAAGCTGGGGTGTTGAAGACTGGGATGAAAAAAGTATTCCAGCTTTGGGAAGGAGTAGACCCAGAACTTACCTCTGTTATTGCATACAAAGGAGAAATATTTTGTGATGAGGGTGGTGAAACACTGATAGGTTGCTCAGAGCTGTGGATGCCCCATTGCTGGAAGTGTTCAAGGGCAGGTTGGTTGTGGCATTGAGCAATGTGATCTAGTGAAAGATGGCAGGGGGTTGGACTAGCTGTTCTTTACAAGCCCCTTCCAACCTACCCCGTTCTATGATTATGACCAGAAGCAAGTCAAATCAGTGGGTTACAGAATGTAGACTATGCAAAATGGTCTCAGAAATTTTATTTCTAGTAGAGGGGGACCAGATATTTCAGTCACTTATGTAACAGTATACATACAACTCAAAGTGTATGCCACATTGCATTTGTATTTCATAATTTTGAAATGAGGTATGCATTCTTGGAAAGAGAAGGTGTTACACTGTTATATTTTGGATCTAGCATGTATATGGTTGTATCTGAGTCAATCAGTGACCATGTATGTTTAGTCATATGTATGTTACCATGTTTGCTCCACTCTAAGAAGCTGAAACTTCTCGCTATTTAGAATTTATATTGAAAGGCAATTTGTGGTGTGCTTTTCATTCCACCATTCAGAGTCTCCCGTTCTAAAGACTACTGTATGAATTTATTTAATTGATTTTTCTTGTCTTCAACTAGTTTGTAAAAATAAACCGAAACTTCAGAGCCTTATATTGATGTAAGCAATATATATTATTGATTATATCATCTTATATTGATGTATTATACTGATAAGAGTATTTCAGAGAACAAAATAAAACAATTAAATCTAGAAATCCAATAGTTAACACACAGCTTTTTCCTTCCCTCTCAACACACACAGATTCAGTAGCTGGTGCATAATTAAACTTAACACTGTAATTTCTACTTAGATTGTACTAACCACTATTTTATAGCTTGAATCCTTTTTCTTTCTTTCTTAGTCTTTGGGACTAGCCTAATGACTCTCCTAGGAAATTTGCATTCTCTTACATCAAAATGTGTAACACTTTGCTCCTCTGCAAGTAAAGGAATTAGCAGCACATCCATTCTAAAATGTGAATATTTTTATGCTAACATATCTTCAGGTCACTACCTTAAAATACATTTTTTGTATCGTTTCACTCAAAGTCAATAGCATGGTGTCTGATATAGAACAGTGATTACATAAAAACAACAACAGAACCCCAAAACAGAGAAACATGCAATTCCTTCTGTGCTGCTATTCCACATGCTATTCCACAAAAGGGCTGAGTAGTGATAAAGTACAGTATTAAATGATTTACAAAATGATTTTGTTAAATTTATGCTAACATCTCTCTTTTTTTAATAGTTGATAGGAATTTATTTCAGTGAAAATTATATAGGAATCCACATTCATGGTTGAGAACCGAATTTAGTGTGAAATAATACTTTGTTAATATGTACAGAGATCAGGCCTGCATTTTGTCAAAAACAAAGAATCACAGAATATCCCGAGTTGGAAGGGACCCACAAGTCCATCAAGTCCAATTCCTGGCTGCCCACGGGACCACCCAAAAATCAGACCTTATATCTAAGAGCATTGTCCAAATGCTTCTTCAGCTCTACCAGGCTTGGTGCCGTGACCACTGCCTTGGGGAGCCTGTCCCAGTGCCCAACCACCCTCTGGGTGCAGAACTTTACTCTAACCCCCAGCCTGACCCTCCCCTGTCCCAGATCCATGCTGTCCCCTCGGGTCCTGTCGCTGTCCCCAGAGAGCAGAGCTCAGCGCCTGCCCCTTTGCTCCCCCCCGTGAGGGAGCTGCAGGCCGCCATGAGGCCTCCCCTCAGCCTGCTGTGCTCTGGGCTGAACAAACCAAGGGACCTCAGCTGCTCCTCATATGTCTTCCTCTAGACCCTTCTCTGTCTTTGTAGGCCTTCTTTTGAAGTTCTTTAATTGTTTTATGTCCTTCTTATATTGTGGCACTCAAAAGTGCACACAGTGCTCGAGGTGAGGCCATACCAGTGCAGAGTTGAGAACGGTCACTTCCATTGACCAGCTAGCAATGCTGTGGCCAACATGAAGAAATCAGTTGAGCCTTTAATGTATGTAATAGATGCTTCTTGCCCTCACAGATATACTTGCTCCCAATTACTCATGTTTTTACTTTTTAACAAATATTATGAAGTCCTAATTTTTTATTATTACAGTAAGCTAAATAAAAGGGGTCCATGACTATCATGTGATTCATCAAACAAACATGCCTAAAGTAAGAAGTGGTCTAATAATAAACGCTATCAAGTCCTAAAATATGAATTCCCTTAGCCTGGAGGAATAAAAAACCTATAAATATTGAAGCTTTTGTAACTAATGAAGAAACTTGATTATGACACTGAGGAAACAGAACCATTTTTACTGCCAAACACAAAATAGAATTTACATGGAAACTGTGGATGGCAAGGAATCCTCTTTTCTTGCCTTACCTAAATGCCTTCTCAATAGCAACACTTACATATTCCATAATTCTAAGTTTTTATGTTTACATGGTGTTTATTTCTTTTTAATTTTCATATTCAGATTGAGCTCTTGCAGCCTGCATGTAGCAAACCAGCATATCTAAGAGAAGTGCAAAGCTTCTTTAGAAGATCATGCAAGCAAGGTCATGATAATGTAGCATAATATGCCTTCTTTATCAATCTACTAATAAATACATTATCTGTGCTGCTAATTATTTGCCATTATTCAGGTACATATTCAAATTGTAATATACACAGGCAAAGACATTAGTATCATTTTTGGCAGAGTATCAGAGGAAAAGTATGACAAGCCTGAACAGCCTCTGTGGGGTTGCTGTCTGAGGATATTGTGTGTCTGAGTCTTCTGAAGCTGTAGCACATCAACCATTCGCGCTCATCTCTAGAACGGATGCAACTGGCTGGATAAAGCCTTTTGCTTTTCCCTTAGTATTTCTATTTATGCTATTATTCAGTATCTGTTATAATATTATTAACATACATAGAAACACAGAAGTTCAGGAAATAAGCCTTGCCACCTAATCTCATTTACTATCACTTGAACAGTAAGGCAGTTACTGCAAAATCATAACACTCCACTGTTCAAACAGACAGAATTTTTATGGCACTCCAGCTGAATTTTATTCCTGTCACTTCATGTATACAGCATTGCCTCTAAGAGAGGCTTGCAGCTGGTATTGATGACAGGCAACAAGACATTTGTCACCTATTCTCCTGGGCAACAATTGCCCAGGTGCAAAATAAGTTACCAGATGCTCATTGGAAGGGGAAAAAAAACCCTGTTACTTGCTAGCAAACAGCATGGCTTGTCTCTGCACACCTGAAATTTCTAGCAGTGATCAGGACCAAAGTCAAACTAACCCTCCTCAGAGGTGGCAATTTCCATAAGTTACACTGGGAACAATGTAGTCATTGGTAAGATGGAGTACTACCTGCAGAAATACCAGAGCAAGTCAGGAGCTGCAGAAGTAGGTAAACTTGGAATGTCTTCCACCTGCTTTTAGATTTATATTGCATCATACTTAGACAGATTTTTCAGTTGAGAGGCCCAGAAGGTGCTTTTTCCATTCAGCCTTCTCTATCATTCTTTGAAGTTTTTTTCTCCTCACTTTTGCTGTTTTTCTAAGGACTCATTCAGAAGATATTCAAACATCTTCAGCAGTATACTTCTACAGTTCCATGATTTTAAGCAGCTACACTGCTTCTCACAAGTAACAAAACACGCTATCAGTACCAACCTGTGGCTTATTTTTGAATAAAATCGTTGCTAACATTGCTAGAAAAGAAAACAAGTCTTAAAAATTGTTAGTTATATATGATGGCAATAACTCTTAGATTCTTAACTAGAAGGTGCCTCAGAGGGTAAGTGTTCATATGACCATATTAGAAGATGTTCTGTTGTTCTGTTCAAGAACTGAGGGCCATGTTACTTGATCACAGTTTGAAGGAGGGTGAAAGCAGAACACTCAGCACTTACAGCTTTGATGAATTACAGCTATTTTGGTGACAGGACCTGTGTTAGTAGATAGATGGCTCTGCCACACGAGTAATTTTTCACCTTATATGAACTACCACTCTAATCCAGACCAAGAGAAACTACATGGTAACTCAGGACTGTAGCTTAGAAGTGACTAAACAGTAAATGCTACAACCTTGTTAAATCATGAAAAATTTATTTTCATTACATATATATGAAGGTAAAAGATTTCAGTCAATAGTGTTTTGAACAAGCATTTCAGTTAGACATAAACCTGTTAGTGTAGCTAGGCTGAAACTAAATGTAAAGTTAGTGTTTTGCTTTTATTTAGTAATTCATTTCTAGTGTGTATATACAGAATTCATTTTCCAGGTAGAATACCAGAGACAGTCATATTGCAACATTTACATTCCTCGTATAAAATGGTATAATATACATTTTCAGCTTGGTGCAGATATATAAATATGTACAAAATAAACATTATTGTAGTTAATATATTCAGACCGGGTATTATTTAGCAACATCGAAAGCAGATGCACATAAATTTAAGTGAAAATGGGGAAAAACACTTTTATGACATTAGTGACTAGTATTTACACATATGAAGTAGTACAGATAAAGGCTCCTCTTTCAAGCCTTCTGTGGGCATTCAGTAACTTTAGTAAAACAAAAGTAATTGAGAAGCATAATTATATATATGCCATGATCAGATGGTTTATTAGGGTCCATCTTGATCACAAATGGATAACAATGTAAAACATACACATTTGTTCAGAGCATAAAATATTGCACAAGAACAAATAATTCTGAGGAAAATAACCCCCGTGCTTGTGAACAGCAAGAAGGGTTCTTATGCATTAAAGAAATTATGTATTTGTAGTTTCTAAAATAAGGAACATTCTGTAATACTGTCAGAACTGTCATCCATTAACTTCCTTCCAGCTTCTTATGGCAATGGTATATCATTAGCAAGATTTGGCAAAGAGAAGGCAGACAGACAGTACATGTGTATATTTATCACAGTCCAGACCAGATTCAGTAGTTACCTAAACCGACTGCTGGATACTTTCAGTTACCTGACAATCTAATCCTTAAAGAAATAGAAAAGTCTTCAAATGCTAGTCACAGTGATAATCACACAGTAGTAGAGTAAGATTCCATTCTCCTCTGCTTGGAAATCATCTTGTCTGAATTCCCAGTCTGGAGGTCACTTTCCTCAGCATCACTGTCACTGCTGTCTACAACTGTGTGATCCAAAGCCATCTGACCAGTCCTCCTGTGTAGATGAAAGTTCACCCCACTCTCCTGTATGGAGTTAGTTATAAAATCTTCATCAGAAGAATGAAATGATTCATCATCTCCTGTGAAATGGTTGACAATGTGAATCCCATCAAAAGTGGGCTGGTCTGAGAAGCCTCTCTGGCCTTTCAGGCATTTGATCTGTTTAAAAAAAAAAAAAAAAGTGGAATTCAGCAATTAAACAGAGCTAAAGAGTCTGACAGTAAAAAACAAAACAGAATCATCCAACAACATTCTCAAGAAGCATCTCCACATTGAAACCTTACTTAAATTAAAGGCTATAAGTAACATATTTGGTGATAACTTCTAAAAGAGAACAAAGCAACTTCTCATTTCTGGCTGTCTAATCAGAGACATTAATAGAATGTCTTTGACAGTACTTGGAGTTTTCAAAAGTTCTCCTCTTACCCCCACACTATTTCAGTTTTAAGGCTTAATAATCAAGGTATGTAGAATCACAGATGACAGATTCCTCCAGGCTGTTTACTGGATCTTTAATATCCCCACAATGTTGACTTATGGTTACTTTTCTAGAGTGGATAATTCATTTTCACAGCACTTTTGGCCTTCACATCTCACACCTTTAAAGCTTCATACTTTCCCTTATCACCTGACTTCTCACTTGAGAAAAGCCCTCTCACAACCCTAAACAGAAGGATCCCAAGGAAATATTGCTAGTTTCAAACAGCCATAGAAAAAAACAGAATATACTTAATTTTAACTACACTGCAACATCATGGCTTTTTATTATCTAGTTCAGAACTGGGGAGATTTCAGATCAAGACTACAAGACAAGCTTCTCTTCATACAGCATAAATCCTAATTTTATTTTTTTCAATTTTAGGAGAACAAATGAGAAAAAAATATTCTCAGTCCGCAGACAGATGATGATAGTAATTCAAAATGCACTTTCAAGTTAAGTTATTTAACCATGTATTCAAGATATTCAAAAGTAAAACCTAAAGCTCTAGAGTCTGGCAAGTTAAGTTCCCCTCTTAATTTAAATCAAAATAAACACTGCTCACTGAAGACCTTCATGACTTTTTTTTTTTTTTTTTTTTTTTTTTTTTTTTTTTTTTTAAGAATTTCACTTCTGCTAGCTTTTAGTAACAATCATCTCAGGGTCAGTCTGACAATTCAAGACTATTATGATAAAAAAAAATAAAGATGCAGAAGAACATTAAAAGCATTACATAAAATTCCTAACATCACAAAGTTTAAGAAGGAAGATAAATGAAGTGCTATTTTGTAAGCAACTTCTCATAGTAACAGACTTGGAAAATAGAGAAAGTCTAAAGTGCTATTTATAACACAAATCTGATGTTTTGAAAATTTGAAGTGATGTTCACTCTGACAAGTAAGAAGTGCCTGTAGGCCCTTGCTATTCACATCACCAGAAGATTTTACCTGTCCATTTGGAGAAGGAATCTCTATACTTACCATGGCCTTGTACAAAAGATAAGAATAAAAAGAGGTTGGAAAAAGAGATCACAAGTGTCACAACAAGCTAAAAAGCCATCAAGTTAGATGTTACCAGCATGTAAAAGCTCCATGTATCTAGTCACTTTTAATGCATGTAAAAATCTTCCTATTGGGAACATAGGTACATGTGGTAGACCTAAACCTTGGTTATAACTACACATACTAGTGTTAGTATTTGCATTTTCTTTTCAGGTGTATAGGCTGCAGTTGTTTAATGAGGAACTTGCTTGTGTAAAGATGAGCAAAACAAGTTCCACACTTGCACAGCATAATTCATGATTAAGTGAAATCTGGTCATGTCATGTGTTAGATATTGGACAGTAGTATTTATCTGGAACAAAATTCGTACTAATTTATATACGTGGATACAGAAAACCTGATACAGAGATTCTTGCATGATTTAGAAATATTGTCCCTAAAAATATCCTGCAATATGATCAGATTAGTTGCCACATAACATTTCCAAAACAGTTATCAGTTTTAGTCACCAAGAAAATAAACCCCAGAAAAACAAAACAAAACCCAGCAATTCCTCTCCACTCTTACCACAAAAAAAAAACCCTACAAATTTCACATCAGAGTAAGAGATAAACACTTTTGTATCTGCACACTTCAGCCATGGGCTCATTTGAACTATAAAGCTGATGTTCAATATTAGTTGTTTTAAACATTCAAGCCAACCTTAACTGTTTTCCTGAGGATTTCAACATGTGATACCTTTAGATGAACACACTTAGGTAACGTGCCAAAATCATGGCTTTGTGGTTTTAAGCAGTAACTTTTCTGAACACCAAATATGTGCCTGTGGAAAAGGCTGGGGGGCGAGAGGGGCTCATAATAGACACTGCCTTTGTGAAATCCTAAACTAAGTCTGAGAAAACAGTGTGATGTTATCTTTATTATTATTATTTTTACCTTAATGAAAGGATACATAGTCTGTTACCTTCCAGAAACACTTCTTTTGGCCTGCAGCTTTATGCTTGCCTGCCTTCTTTTCCAACTACTCCTCACATCCAAGAGGAACCAGACTGCTAGGAAGAAACATGAATGTATTGTAGAGAATGCGTGACACGTGTGTTCCTGGTGATATAGTCCCATAACTTCTGTCTGCTTGAAAAATGACTTGCACAGAGAAATACAGAAACACTGTAGTATAGAATTTGTATTGTGTGGATTGACTGGCCGGCTACCAACTCTGAAGATGACATGGGAGTCCTGACACATAGTAAGTTAAACATAAATCAGCAGCATCCCTGAGCAGAGAAGGCTAATCTCATACTAGGCTGTACTGCAAGGGCATAGCCAGTACGTCAAAGGAAATGATTCTTCTTTACCTGGCACTCAGACTATATCTGGCCTATTTTGCTCATTACCTCGCTCCTTCCTCAGTACAAGATACTGAGGAGTAGATTCAGTGGAAGGGCATCAGGACAGTTAAAAGACAGGAGCTCATGCCCTAAGATGACAGAGGTGTGCTCCTTACTTAAATGCATGACGTGAGAAAAGATATTGATCATAACACAGAACAGAAGGTTGTTTGAATGGGAAGAAAAAATAATTGTTACAAGGCAATTAAGAATTAAAACAGGTTGCCCAGAGAGACTGGTTTTCAACAGCTTGAGTAGCTTGGTTTGAAATCGGAAATCGTCAACCCTGTTTTGAGCAGGTAGGTGAAGTAGAGACCCTGCAGGGTCCCTTTCAACCTGGAAAGATTCCAGTCCAGTGATGTGTGAAAAGCAAGGACAGTGGGATGCACATTACTGTTCTCATGGCAGCCCTTCTGAGTTTGAGAAATTAAAAAAAGTGATACCTGAAAAAAAATACTGTACTTGTTAAAATGTAAGCGCAATCATTCGTATCCAAATGTCTTTGAACACTGAAGTGACAGATTGCAAAATAAAATTAGCATTCTGCTGAATCTAGATTTTGTGATCATTAATGTTCTGACATTTCATCTTGAAAATACTTTCCCTCCAATTGAGGATAGTAATTTACATCTTAAATTCTTTTAAATACGAATGTTGATAGAAGAAATGAGATTTTGGAAACAATCTTCAAGAAATTAAAAGCAGCAAACAGATGAGGATGTGAAGAACTTGGCACTATTTACAACTTTGAGAAATTTGAGTTGAAAATACTTCAACTTCAATACTTCCATACTGAATACTTCAATGCCTCTCATATTTGTTTAGGCACATTTCTGAAGGACACCCATTATCAGCAGTATGTGTTGCAGCAAAAAAGTTTGGGAAAGTTTCTGAAAGAATTTGGAATAACTTGCAAACAGTATCTACTCCTTTGTAATTGGTAACTCCTTTGTAATTAGATACCAGAACATTTTACTGGTGTCAGCCACTAACAGATGTTCAGTAAAATGAAGAGTTTCATACTAACGCCACTTTGCAGTGTAGAAGTGAGGTTTTGCACTTCTAATAAGAAAGTAGTATTCGCCCCCCAAGACAGGGCCTCTAGTATCCTTTTTCAGTCAGGACAGCAAGCCAATCAGCCCAGTATTCTGTCTCCCACAGCAAGAATAGGACTTGATGTTGTTTTGCTTTTAAGGACAAACATGAGCATGACCAATTTTTGCATCCATTCCCTTCATATTCTCAATCTCTCACTTCAGAACTGTCATAGCAGATACAAGAATACATCTGCCTAGCTGTTTTGGCATTCACTTTTAGACCAGTTATCCTTGAATCCTTGACTGATGAGTTGGCTTTTTTTTTTTGGTGGTGTGTGTTTTTATTTTGTGTGTGTTTTTTTTTTTTCGTTTTTTTTTTTTTTTTGCTAGTTTGTCTACCTCAACAGTTTCCTGTGGCAGTAAGTTCCAGGCATTCCTTTGTTTTAAGCTGATCTCCTACTTTTTTTTCAGGGATTGTCCCAAAGTTCTAGTAATGCAGGAGCTAGTGGTAAAAAGCAATTCTTCAGTCATAATTCTGAAACCTTGATGATAATGCTTCCCTCAACCTTATCTCTAAAGCTGACAAGTTCCAGTCTTTTTAGTGTCTCCTTACAAAGCAGCAGCACTCAAGACCATTGATCATCATAGTTGCCCTTTAACTTCCCTCCAGACCTTCTTTAACTTCTCTACATCCATCTTAAAGTGGAAACTAGCCCTGCACCAAAGTTTTGTGATGGCAATAAGGCGGCTTTTTTTTTCTTTTTTTTTTTTTTCTTTTAAATACACTCCTCTTGTCACCCAACAACATTACGTCTGTTTTGGCTGCCACCGTGCACTGATGGCAGAGGACTCTGTGATAACCCCAAAATATCTTTCCTGAATTACAGCTACTGTTTACTGCTCAGTAGGCATGGCTTAGATTTTGCAGTTGATGAATTACCTTTTTTTTTTTGTTCACCTACTTTTGAGAGACTACTTAAGATCCTTACCATCAGCATGTTGCTTGAACGTAATGTAGGAAATCATGCCAAGATGTCATTCAACTAGCAAAGCATCATACGTAATGGGACATCTAAGTAAGGATTTGGGGGAAGGGGGAAACTAACAAAAACATAAACCAACCTAGTTTTACTCTCTATCATTCCACCTGAAGAAAAAGAACAGCCTTTTTCTTGCAGCCTTGATGAATAGAATATGAACTTACACCCCAGGTACACACCAGGGTCTGTCACTTCTGTAAAAAGAGCCAATACTGGTAAATCCTTTCAGTCTTAGGTCCGGCTCTGCTTCTTATGAAGGGAACTAGACCTCTCTGACCCTGAGAAGTAACACTCAAATGAACTTTGTTTTTTTCTATTGCTTCAGTTTTGCAAGAATCTCAAATCTCATCAGGTCTGAGAAACTAGGTCTTGTAAACCCACATGTTTTGCTTTAATTCTCACATCCAGGTCATATTGTCTAGGTGGCTGTGGCTTTAATTCAGTTTTCACTATTTTTCACTATAACATTCAAATGGTTTTTAGGATGTTTCAAAGGGTTCATGACATTGTGACCAAAACTTTTTATCGTTATCCTTTCAAAATCCTTTCAAAAGCCATCTGAACCAAGAACAAAATCATGACAACTAAACGACCAGCTTCTTGCATTTATGTACCTTCTTGTGCTTAAAGGATTCAGCATGTCCTGCTGGTCAACATATGAAGAGACTTACACATACTCATGAGTAACGGTGTAATTCCAGAAATTCAGAGGAGCAGAAAAAAGGCTGGAAGAATATTAACAATCAGATCCTTCAACCTCCATAAACTTTCTTACCTGTTGCTGACTGCCTCATCAAGCCAGGCATAAGGGAGAGACAGCAAAGAAACATTTAGAATTTTTAGTACATTTCACAAGTTCTTACAAGTTAAACGGAGGGTGCTAGTCAGTCGCAAGCAAGTTATGTTTCTAAGCCCCTTTGTTTTTTAAATATAAAATGTAACTCAAGCTTTTAAGTGTCTTTTTGTTATGAAGAGTTCAACTTAAGCTCTGTGAAACATTTTTATGTTTAACCTCAGATTTTTTATTTTTCGCTGGAATTCAGTGGTCAAGATAAGTCAAACTGAAATGAATCAAACTGTTACTTTGATTCATTTAAAAGGCTTCAGCAACCAATTCTAGAGATTCACCCAATTCTGAAGTAGTAAGGACAGGTTCCAAGAATATTTGCCAATAAATACTCAATCTATTCACAGAAGGATAAAGCAAGCAATGCACAACTGTTATCAAAATATTATAAAAATACGATTGCTGGCTTGGGTGAATAAAATGGATTTTGGCTGAAGGCAGTATGTTAAACTTGCATTTAAAGAATAATGATACTGAAATTTCAAGGCTACTGTTTGCAGCAAGAGAGATCTAAAAAAATCAGAGTTCCCTCTTTCTTTGTCTCTACCTTAGTAACAGTAGGAAGTCTTAGTAACTCTTAGTAACATTTCCTGGTTATAAACCAAATATGATTCAAAAGAAAACTAGAATGTTGCTGAAAGTGTGATCTAACCATGTTTAGCTAAAGGAAACATGTTATAAGCATTTTCAAATGCCTGTCCTATAATTCAGTAAAAACACTGTCAACATGAAAAGAGAATTGAAAATTAAGTCTAATTATAAGCCAATTAAAAATATCAAATAAATTATAATCACATTTAACATGAACACAAGCAGTTTAATTGAATTTCCTACAAGTTCCTGAGACTAATGGATCACAGCATTTAATAGTAACCCTAGTAGTCAGCAGTTGACTACTACTTACTGCTGACACTCGTCCGTTGTGAGGGTCCCACTCTGGTTAATGCATATACTAGCACACTATCATTTCTCCCAGCAGCTTCTTTGGAAGAGTGTTCATCTCAGAAAATGAAGCAGTCAGAGCATCTCCGATTGAACAAATGGGAAATACATTGTAACTTGAGAGACAAATAGCAGTATTATGCCCAGTTGGTGCTGCAATGCAGAAACATTTCTGCATATGCACACAAAAGGCATATACAAAGTTAAAGCTACAAGCCTTTTCATGATGCATTTTCACTTCCACGCACACAAGCATCTTAGACATCTTATGCTTTCTGAAACCCATTTTTAAATACAAGGTTGTACTTCCACAGCCAGACACATTCATAATGAAACCATTGCAACATGAACTCTGCACAAATGGAGAATTCATGAGCTAAACTAAATAGCTGCAGAAACTAATATTAGCAATCCTTCACCTAAAACCTCTTAGCAAGTTTAATGGCTGTACAGCTACGATGCAAATGGTGGTTCTAAGTTCCCCAACAAAATCAGCTTCCTTATACAAAAGGTACTGCTGGGGTTGCATTGTGACAGAACTGTATCAGAGCATTTTAACAGAAAGTCTGAGATTTAAGAAAAGCAGAAGTATGACATAATATGTCACACAATAAAGAAAAAGTTTAATGCAAAAAAGTGACTTAAAGGCATCCTTCATTTTTCCTCAATTATAAGGCAGCTTTACTGAAACAGATGGTTCATATGCAAAAGGCAAAGGACAGTCTTTTGAGAACTTCCTGATAACTTGCACAGTACTCAATATTATGTGTAAAATAAGTTATCATGTATTACAAAAGACATTCTTTGTGTAGAAAGATTATGACATTCTCTGACAATTTAAAAAAGATCTGCTAAATTAAAAGTGTACTATCATTATAATTGTATTAAGACAAAGCTCAAAGCTGTAGCTCTTATTTCAGTGTCAGTGAATTTCTTGTCTCAGTTTATTTTTATTTTATTTTTTACCCTAAAGCCAAAGCTATAAATGCAGGCCTAATTATGATTATTAATTTGTAAATGACAGCCATTACAAATGCCAAATGAGAGTAATTCCGGAAATTATTGACAATTCATGAAGACCAAACCAACCAAACTGGGACAGGTGCTGAACACAAGAACTTGTTTACTCTGCTTATTCAAGTTATCCAATCACTGCTGTTCCTCCTGAGGAAGAGGCCTTAATAACAGGGACTGCTGTTTGAAAGATAGCAGCTGAGAGAGACTGTATGGGCCTCTCTTCCATGAGATCCATATGAAAACCTAGAGATAGCCATCCCTCTCTCTCTTACAAAAGCCATTTCAGTTTCTCCACTGCCATATCTACCTCTAGATTAAAAACTGAAGCAGTTAGAATACATTTTGCACACCTCAGAAGATTTGCAAGCAATGTGTAGAAACAAGAAAAAAAGAAAAGAAAAAGAAACAATAAATTTCTTCCTCTTCACTTTGAGGCAGACATGAAGGAGATATACAGCTATCCTTAACAGAGGAATTCAGGAAATAAGTCACATCTTCATTGCATGTTTTCAGACAGTTTTCATTTAAAATATTAATATCTAAGCTATTCAGACTATTCCAGAACAACTTTGAGTCGTCTCAGATTTCCTTCTTTAGGAAAAAAGCTTTAGCTTGAGATCTGACTTGAAATGGACAGAACAGACAAGTATATTCTTAAATAGTGTTACTATGCTGTTGTATTTACTGGTGCTTTCCCTCAGGTTTAATTTCATGTCAAAATTCTTAAATACACACCTAGGAGACTGTCTAGATTTTGTTGAAATGCAAATCATTCAACATGTTCTAATGGCTCATTGAAGACACAAACATAAGTACGAGACTGAAAATCCATTAAAAGACTGGAAAGCTATTTTGAAGAAATTTTAATACAATGGTAGCCTGGACAAAAACACTTATTTTCCCTTTGTAGTTCACCTAAACTACAAATAGTACAGTTTGCCTGAATTGTTACGGGTGGGGGCTTGACATAATTTTGCATTCTAGCAGACTGGAATCACCATCACATCAGATTGGAATCACTATTAAATAACTTTACAACTTGTCTTTGATTTCCCCTCCTTTCCACCCCTAAAAGTGAGGTTTGCAAGGCAGTACAAATCAATACTTAATGCATTAATTGAATAACTGAATAAAAAATCATTGCACAAAAAATGAAACAAATTCAAATTCCTGTTTAAGAACAGTGCATTATGTACTATGAGTTAGAGCAGGAAATATCTTGATCATGCCACACAAATAACATCAATAAGAGTTTCAAAATTTGTTTGCAAAATTACTTTCTTTGCTACTAAGCTAATAAAACCCTATTAAACTTCTCCTTATCATGGAGACTTTTTACTTATTTTTTAATTATTTATTTTAAACAGCTTTGATTTGGATTTCTTTAAATGTAGAAATTAATTTACTCATCTAAAAAATTTCACACGACAAAAGTTTTAATCAGATCAACAAAAACGTTGATTTTTAGGGAGTCTAGCAATGTTCTCTGAAACTATGTTGTTGGCCAGTCAGCGTAGGAAAATCCAACTGTACCCCAGCATGCTGAATATTGTTTGGAACTCAGCACATTTGGCCATTTAATTGGGATGGAGTTTGGCCTAACTGAAGTGGGAACCTTGCACAATCCACAATGGACCCTAATAAAAATTAGTGATTCTAGACAGGAAAGCTTTGGTGATTTCTCTTAGATAGTCTTCCTTTTAATAAGTGTTTCCTGTAGAAAATTAACCCCGCTTTGTATTGATGAGTTCTAACTGTGTTTGCCTATTGGGATTACCTCATCTGCCCATCCCAATAAATTTATAATGTTTATAACATACATACCAAGATAAAAATCAGTTGACAAAAATTCTTTGGCTCTTCATTTTGAAATGTAATAAAATGAATCTTAGAGAAAATTCCATTTGATTTGTTATGGTTTTTAGGACGTGCAGAAAGAAGCAGATAGAGGAAATTAATTTCACGTTGCTTTTAGTAAGGCATAAGGGTTTAAAGAAGGCCAACTTGCAGCATAACTTCATGGTAGGAAGATGCTGCATCTCTCTATATCCAGTTGCCTCCATGGTCTCATGTGTCTGAACTTCTTGATCCATACTATCTCAAAACAGTACAACTGTTTCTGAAGTTTATAAATTGAATTCAGTCTAATAGTTTCAGTATGACCTACCAACTTGTTATAGCAATTGCAGCAAAACACCTTGAAACTGGCAACAACAGAAACTAATCAGAGACGAGTGAACACTAAACAGCAGGCCTTATAACTTCAAGTGGGCCCATACCTAAACCACCAATGAATGGCAATGTTATTTACTAGAAAGGACCCAGGGTACCTTTTCAGTTGTACCAATATGGCTGCTGTTCTTAAAAGCTAAAAGCCCAAAGTCTCCACAGTGACTTTTTTTTGTTATCTCTGATGGGATTAAAAACAGTCATAAAGGTATCACGATATTAGATGAATTTTCCCCACTCGTCATTAATTCTTTCTATTCCAAGCTCATATGATTATCTGTGTTCTGCAGTTTTAACAAAGAACTAACTTTGGATGATCCTTTAAAAAGTATGCGTTCTAAAAAGCAGAGTAACACTGGCACACGAACTATTTACCAAAAATGAACTTTGCTGACCATATCACTAAACAGAGTTCAAGCCATTGCAGTGTGTCAAAAGAGAAAAAGCAAAACAGCAGCAAGAAATTTCCAAGACTGAGTCATTTCAGGCTCATTTAAGTGCTATAAGAAAAAAATGTGGCCTCTGTTTTAAATTGCCTCTTTAAAAGTCTTATTCAGTCTTACTGTAGTACAAAAGGCTTTATAAAATCCCTATAGATGTCAGCAAGTTGAAATAAAAACTATGAAGTAGTTTTAATGCATTAAAGCAAGGTCATTTCTAGTTGTCCCACTATGTACTTTATATTGCTCTGAATGTAAGCGTACATTTGCTGCCTTTTTCTTTTTTTAATAAAAAGTGTTTTTTTCAGTATTACCAGTCAAAGAGCTCTTGAGCCAAAAGGAAATATGTTAAATGTATGTTGTATATCAGTTTTACTAAAGACGAGTCTGCTGTATTGTAAACGTGACAAAGATTAAAACTAGCAACAAGTGTTCAGACCAGAAGGTTTCCAGTGAATCAGAACAGGAAACCAATAAAGCGATCAATGGGAGGTCATGACTTTTTGATCACTGCACTATATGGTTAAAGAGTGTTTTTGATCTACTGCCGTATAATCAAATTAAACTTTGAAGTTCTGTATCAAATACGCAATTGAAATAGTAACAGTGCTAAGGAAGTAACCAACTTTTAAATTACAAATATTTTCAAAAGAAATCAGTCTTCAGTAACTCTAAGTCAGATTTCATCTATTAAGGGTGTTTTTCTAAGATCTTGCCAAATTTATTTTAATGAGATCATATATAATTCCAGAAAAGTTAAGCTGACTTAACCCTGAGAAGTTTCTGTAAGTAGCTAGCAGGTAGGTGGAAAGTTCCCAGAAACTCTTCCCACATGAAGTTCTAATGAAGGTGTTTATTTGGAGTGAGGACATAGCAACAAAAATAATTTAAAACAGCATGATCACACTGAATGTACTGCAATTATCACAGACTTATATCCAAGGAACTACTTAAATCTCACTGCTCCTTCTTCCTACAGAGCACACACATCTATAAATAGAAAAATTACTGAAACTTCAAGTGTTAACTAGAATGTACTGGCTGATACAGAGACTGAAAATGTACCCATAATGGGTACAGTTACAGGAAATGATCATTTCGCACTTTTACTCTGTCCTTTTAAAATAGGAGTTAACCTTTGCATTTTTATCAGACTATGTAACTTTAATTTCATGGATCAGAGGCAAAAATAACTTCTATCCATGCTACCTGCTATTCTGAGAGCAGTAAGGGAATTTTAGGATGGGTTTCTACCATGTTCACTGTTTGCTCCACATACAAACACACTAATAGATAGCATTCTTCTCCTGAGCTTGTTTCTCAAGTAAAAAATAGATGGCACCTGTGTTACCACTGTATATGCAACATCTTTCCATCTTAACTGAGCAACTACTCAGTTAAGTTCAAACCAGGACCACAATCCCTCCCTCTATTCAATCCAAAAACAGAACTTGATTTGTAAGCAGCAGCACAGTACAGGTCCTGACAAAGCTCTGTGTAGTACAGCAGAGAGGTCACACACCTTAAGCAACATGCAAGGAGAGCAGCGTTATTGCCATGATAATGAAATACTGTTACCTATAATCAGTTCACTTCCTTTGGCAATCCAAATCTAAACAGGGAGTACAGTTAGGTACAGCTTGCTACATTCAGTTCTAATACTGCAATCAAGAACTAGTCTATTTCTCCACAAGACCAATCTGAAGCTCAGGTACTTTAGGATACAAACGGGGAAAAAAAGGGAAGTGTTTCTACAGAGAACAGTCACCAGCCTTCATTTGATCACTGAATCTGTCAGTGGCAGTGAAACAGTTAAGATTCATATCTAAAACTGTTGCCCTCATCTTCTAGTCCTACTGCAGTAAACAAATTCATACCTGCTCTAAGGTGACACTGCATCACTGTTCTTGGTTACACTGTTCACTTATTTTATTGAAGATGTTATTGAGAGGCATGTAGCTGATACAAAGATGAAGGTAGAGTCTATGGCCAAAGGTTTGTGGAACAGAGTAGCATCGTTATGAAATCAATCATGCTTTTTGGACAAGTGTAGGATATTTGTGTTAACTATGAAAACCCATTCAAAATGAATCAAAATAAACAACTGATTTTCACAAAATACACACACAGATTCCACTGTGCAATAGAACTTCTGCCTGTTCATTGCTTAGTTAAGGCAGATAGTCTTTAAAGCCAGCTGTTTTGTGAAGAACAGGGTAACTAAGTTGGAGAAAGTAATGGAAAGTATTAAGTCTCCCAATCTGTTCAGTCTCACCTTCTGTAACAGTCTGGGGATTATCAAACCAGCATAACATCTTTGATTCTTAAGTACATGCTGAAATGAAGAAATAAAGCAATTCACTTTTCTAAAGCATACAGTATATATTTAACTATCATGTGTAGACAAAGCTGCTACATTAGACTGGGTGTTTGCAAACCACATGACCTCACAAACGCTATCTTATCACATCACAGGTTCCTCAGACTGACCACAACCACTTAAATCAGACTCCGCCAGCACAGAGACTCTATCTTTGACACGTACTAGTAGAGCAACTACATTTTTAGCTGTCCAGCAGCCTTGCAAGAACTTTGCTTGTGGGGAGGGAAAATCTGATGGTCTGTTGTCCGACTGTGCTTGCAAGATATGGTCGAAGAAAAGCACATGATTTATTGTGCTATAAACTTCTACCACAAGTTGAAGCACTTGCTTTGTAAATCTGAGGGTTAACATATTTCCTTTCAGGGACAGCATTTCTTATCAAGTAAGAAAACATTTAGAGAAACATATTTTGAAAGCATTTGTCCAGTACAACGAACTATTGGAAGGTGAGGTGATAATGTGATTCTGGTCATTATTGAGAAACAAGCAGTACTTTTAACAAGCACTAGTTTTAGCGAAAACTGAAATAAGAACAATGTAGAAATTGACTGAAATCTTAGAGATTGGCTGTTTTTATGAAAGCAAGCATGAAAAGTGACAATCATAGAAAGCCAAATACATATCTGCCTGGACAGTACACAGCATACTCCATGGACAGTAAGCAGCACGCTTCCAACCTTTCATGAATCTCATTATTTCCAGGAGACAAGGAGGGGAAGTAAGTTGATGAGACTGAGTAGAAGAGCATTATATCCAACTATGGATGTTTCAAGAAAAATAGTAAGCCTTTTCGGACTTGCTGTTCTCACCCCAATTCTAATGAAATAAGTTACATATTTCTTTCCAAGATCTAAATGCTGATAAGTCTGATCTTGTCTCATTAACTCATATGATTTGATGCACGCAAGTCATTGCCTTATAAATACGTCTTCAGTGAAGAACTTTATTTCTCATAGCTTGAACTAGAAGGATTAACTGTGAGAAATTAATTCTATGTCCATCACCCAAAGCTATGTATAACCTTTAAAGCTCTGAATGGGTGGAAGATGTGTCCACACTGCGGTCACTTATGACAGTAAAGCAGTACAGGCACATCCAAATTGAGTAGCTGGATGACAGTAGCCTAAATACAGCAGAACAAAGCTCAGTTGTTTACCCTGCTTATGAATGTAGTCTAGTGATGTTTCAGATTACAGAGCATTTGATTTGCTAAGCATTGAATTCGACTCAAAGACAACCTAATAACAAAATGAAGAAGAAAGGAATAATACTCCCTGCTGGTATGCCACCACCAAAGCCAGATGCTATTGTTGAGAGAATCAGGAGCTAGGAATTTTGCTAGGAGTGATCAACCGATCTCATGCTAATCAACTGGCCACAAACAGCAGTGTTATTTTGTGCTCATCCATAGTTAACACAGTCGTCATTTAGCTGCTTGTACAACAACTAAGCTGTGCTTGGGACCAGAACCACTCACTGTACCATGCTGATTTAAGATTAACCACTAAAATAAAAATAAGGAGGAAATAAACGAGCACTTTTTAAACAGAGCTTACCTTCAAGTTCATGGTATTTAAGACCAAAGGAACTGTTAATGTGGTTTAACTTTCCTCCTGCAGCTGACAGCACACTGAATTCTGTTTGGTTGTTGTATTATGTGGCCTATGTAGGTTTTCTTCATCCTTCACACTGATGGCTACAGTGTACTTTCCCTTCTCCATTTTAGTTTCAGCAGTGGTAAGTCTAGAAAGCTACCCTAAGTTGCAAGATGTAGCTTTAACTTGTAGCTTTAGCCATATTACCAATTACTCCTTTGGTCATATCTTATGCATTATTTATCCTCAAAGTAATTACCTAAAGTGTCTTCAATTTTATCACATAAGCAAAATCTTTTAAAAGCATAGTATTTAATCCCTAACTTTTATATCTCTTTTCATTAAGAGAATCTTAAAATGCAAATTCACCAGGAACAAGATCAGACCATGAGGTAACACCTGTATCACAACCTTACTAACTGCATTAGGTTCTTACAACATAATATCAGATCCATTCCGAGATAAAACTCTGGGAATGGAAAGGTAGTAAACTAGTGGTCACTACTTCTTTGAGAAGCCATCAAGTTTTCAAGATACTAAAAGTGAGAAATATAAAAAACACAAACATAACCCTTTTTCTGCATTGTCAATATGCAAGAATTTAATCACCAGAATTTCCCTTGAAGTTACCATTCTAAAAACCTCAAAAAATCATTTTGGAAAATAATGCTCTAGCTGCATCTGTCATCTTCTTTTCCATCAGCCATACTGAGGGCAGTTCGCAGAGGGTTTTCTAACCTCTTGAATACTTAACCTTCGTGGCACGCTAGTATCAGGATTTTGTTTTTCATTCAAACACCAAAAACATATGCATAAGATTTTTATATTCAAGAGCTATCTCATCCTTCCTTCATCTCAAAATATTGCAAGTATTTATTTGTTAAAAACATATATCATTACAGAAGAACAGTTAGGGCAAAACTAGCTCCATATCCTGTCTCTGATGTTGGTCAATAGCAAATGCCTGAGAAAGAATAAGAGGCAGACAGCAATATTTCCCAGAACGTTCTCCCTGGCCTTTAGCAAGTAGCTCATTTTTCAGTGATGCAAGTGGCATCTATGCAACTTCAGGAATTTATCCCTGCCCCCATTTCACTTGAGGATCTTGATTTTTGCACTGGAGAGAAGTGAGTAAATGCTCCTTATTCATCAACTACCAGATCCCTGAAGTACAGATAAGTGTGAAAAATGATTTTTAATATATCAGATACACTCCTGCCTTTTATATGCCTAAATTTATACTGCAATAAATAATTGGAACTGCATTAAGAAAACTAAGTGAGCAAAATCGGCACCTTAGAAGTGAAATTTCAGACACACTCTAGTATTTGGAGGGTCCACTGAATGCTACTTTTTTGAAAACTGAAATTGGAGCTCGCCTGGACAATGACAATTTCCATTGGCAACTAAGAAAATCTCATGATTATTCACCCCTTAGACATTCAGTGCCATTCTATTATTCTTGCATGCTGAGTTTTATACTCTTCTCAGTGATCCTCAAATATTAAGGAAGAACACATACTGAGTGAAAGAAGCAGTAAGCTTCTGTCTGCTGCCGCTCTCCTTCATAAAGCTATCCCCCAATGCATATGTACAACATGCAGTAGTGACAGCACGGAATAATGCTCTACAATCCCAAATTGTAGAGGCTACATGCTTCATTGTATTTGAATACATACTAGGAAGAATTTAGGTTATTATGAAAATTGTGCTAAGATTAAAGACTTAATAAAAAAGAAACTGAAATTTAACAGCAAAACAAACTCATTAAAACATTGCAAGAGACACAAAAATCAGCTAGCAGTATGACAAGGACAAGTTTTTACACAGTTTTGCTTTGAATACAATTTAACCTTAAGCACTTCAGTCCTAAATCACAAAGTCTGTAAGACTGGAAACCACTTGCTTCTGTCTCCAAAGGTGTCTTGTGGTCTGCCAGTGTAGCTTGTGGGTAAGCATGTCAATTCTAATCTTTTGTACCACTCCTGTAATCTAGGTAACACATATGAGCCTTGCAACATCCAACAGGAAGCAGACACAGCTGCTGTGTAATTTATATAAAATACTGCATGTACAGAGGGATAGTATATGAAATACAGAACTTAAGCACTTTATAAATCATTTAATCTCATTCAGTTTGAATTAAAAATAAAAAAAGTGGCAAACTACAAAGTACCTCCTCCCTTTTCTTCCTCCCACTATGTGATTTATGTTGAAATGAACAAGGACTAGTTTATGATTTCAGTTTTCCTTAAGCCCTTTGAATTTCCATTAAGGAAAGTAAAGCAGCTCAACATTTCCATGTATTTTCCCCCCACAAACATTAACCATTCACCTCCATGATACCTATTGAAGTGAGACAATTTCTTGAATAGTGAAAATGTTTCACAGAAAATGCTTTTACTTAATACCTCAGAGTCTAATCAAAGGACACTACTGAAGTACAAGCACTCAGTACACAATCTGACAATACATAACCCGTTACAAATCTTGCAGTGCCTGTAAACTTATATCATTAGCATTACATCATTTAGAGCAGGTTAAATTGTAAGGTCAAATGACACTCATCTGATCTGACTTCTGTGCCAAAGACAGGGGAACCAAGCTTACTGTATTTAATGACAAGTAATAAAGCTGCTTCACAGGAACTGCAGCCTGTCAGAGGTCAGAAAAGACACGCCGAAATTAATTATGTAGATGGCAACAAAAGGCAGAGGATTGGAAATAAAAAATTTTAAAAGATAAATTCTATAATCTTACATTCTATGCAGAGTTCTGATAACATAGCTTATTTGGGTTACTTTTCTCACCTGTTCCAGTATAGTAACTGAAATTTGGGTGTCGACTTTTTTCCATTACAAAGTCAAGATGTACCATATCAGCAGCAGCCTGTTGCTCCTGCTCTGTAGTAGCACACCCACAACCCAACTTTTCACTGGGAGGATTCAGCTTGAGACCCCAGGCAGCATTAATAACCAACTCCTGCTGCCCCACTCTAATTCCATCCTGTGATGTGATCATGCCAGTGAAAGGTTTCCAGTAAGAAACACTGGAGAGTATCTCACTACTCCAGGTTCCACTGATAATAGGGACACATACACTCATATTTCTGGCCAAAGACACAAAGGTGTTTGTCAGAAGGCTAATATGGACTTCATTCCAATTACTTGTATTCATTCAATACATGATTTTTCATTATTTTGTTCCAGCATTCAGATTGAGAACCTGCAATTCTTCTGATGTAAATTTCTGTAAGAATTCAGTACTGCAAGAAGTGTTCAGCAAGGAAAAGCGTTCAACAAACAGAATCATCAATAAGTATCTTGGCATCACCAAGAACCTTGTGTCACTTCACCCAACTGTAACTTTTGCATTACTTGGTGTCCAGTTTAAAGTTCTGCAGGTAAAATATATGAAGTGTTAACTCCATATAGTCACTAGGAACTCTACTGCTTTACCAGTGCCTTTTACCTTTAACCAGCTAGGAGGCTGCAGTCAGCCTATCACCATGTCTTCAGGAAGATGAATTTGCAGAGTTATTTATAACTTTTTTTTTGTCCCAGCTTTTGCAAAAGTAGAATAAAAAAAGCAGCCAAGTAGTATGGTCATTAATGGAGCTACACATGAAGACATTTCAGTGTAGATTTCATAAAGTTAGTTTATTTTAATTGGTAATGACTGAAGTATACTAGTCCTAGCATTTAGCAGTCGAGAGCAAACATTTTTGCCTCTTCTTATTGCCAGTTAAATTTTACTTTTCCAGAAAACACTGCAAATGAAGTTCCTCACTTAGCAGCTATGTTGATTAAAGACTTCATTGGAATCAACCTACCCATAAACACTACCTACATTTCAGACTTAATCTTACATTATGATAAAAATCAGCCCAGTGGGTTATGCTCAAAATAAAGCCTTAAATATTACTTTCCGTCCATAAAGCCTGATTGTGCCTGAACTGTTACTTTCCCTCTAAAGTTTCTATTTAAATACTAGACAACTAGATATATTAAAGTACAGAAAAAAGTGATTAGTAAACAAGGACTTTCAGGATTAAAGAAACTGTAAGGAAGCATTCACAGATGCTATCAGTTTATAATTTGCTTAGTATATACGGGTTTCTTGCTGCTGTTTCTATATATTCTAGAATGAGATATTTTGTTCCTAAAATTTAATTTCCAAACTAGGTAAGCAGTAAGCCATAACGAAGTGCACCTCTGGGAGAGAAATGCTCTTCTACATGGAATTATGTGAACTCTAGTATTGTAGAGATTCATATACTCCCTAGCTGGCCTTTTCTTTTGAGCCTAACCTTCCTTCCAACCCGTTCACAATAAAAACAAACAATTGTTTGCCTTCCTGAAAATAGTGTTGCTCAGACAGGCATATGACAATTGCTTGTATACAGAAAATTATGCAACAGCTTTCCAACGGTAACCCTACTTCTTCTCCAAAGCTTTTTTTTAATCTTTTAAATTTACACTGAGTAGAATCAGTACAGGTTTATTTTATTTTATTTTATTTTTTTCATAATGCAAAATACACAAGTTATCTGGCTTTCTGGGAATTCTACAAGCAATTTTCTCATACAAAGCAAGCTAGTTATAGTCCTTTTATGGAAAATGCCAGGTTATTGATTTTTAAATTTAAGTGAGCTTAGTGATCAGTAGAAGTGCTGGACTGATGGCCCTAGAGACTATCTTCTATCTATAGAAGAGACAGCATTCCTCTGCTATATTATAACTCTCAAAGGATGGGTCGTAAGAGTTTGAAGTGTAGTTACTGTTTTTGGAACAACCCTAGTAGATTCAAGAAAGGATGTGCTTAGTTAACAAAACCAAAAAGACAAACAAAATTAATAGGTTGTATTAGTCTACAATACTATAATTTTAAGCTACACTATCAGAGCTGTCTAATAGAATGCATATAGAAACATGCTAAATTGCAAAGATGACTGGGCATTTTGCACATAACAGTGTTAAGTAAAGATATTTCTTCACAACATGGGACAAACTGAAATGAGCCAGTGAGCACAGCAGTTACACAAGCCATTTCGGAATCAAGACCTTCTGATCTTTTTAACTAAGAGACAGTTACTACAGCTATTAAAGCAAGGAAGTCTGAAGACAAATTTCATAGGCTAAAGGTTTTGGCAGTTTAAAACTTAATCTGTTAACTGATATTAAGCAAGCATCCTTTTTCTCTTTAAGCAATCTTGGTACGCTACCACATAAAATTCATCCTCACAATAGCAACTACAAAAAGATCTCCGCAGACTCTTCAGCTTGTACAAACGCTGTTTAGTTTCTAACTGAATTATCCTCAAAAGCTGTAATAAATAAAGACAAAGGGGCTTATTTTCATGCACATAGCTCTGAATGCAGCAAACACAACACAATGTATGATCAGCTCATGAAATTAAGGAGAAAACAAGATGGAACATGCTGGTCTCATTTAACATCAAGTCGTATAATTAAGGAGACTTTTGTTCTTACATCCCAGGATACAAGGGCAAGACATATACAAAAGTTAATTTTATTCATTTAAAATAATTTACATTGGCAAAATCAGGTTCTGAAGCTATGATAGCTACTAGAAAAGCAAGACCTGCTACGTTTAAAATGTGACAAAAGGTGCAAGTGATCAGACACTAGAATTTTATCACTTACCTCATGATGCAGCTCGGCTATCTGATCTTTCAGTTCTCTGATATACTGGTTAGAATCAGAATTATTAAGCTGCCCTTGAATTTTTCCTTCTTCTTTCTGTTTTGATTTAAAAAAAGAATCTTATTCAAATTGTTCACAGATATGGTATATTAAAATTCTATTTTAACTGCTTGCTTTTTGTCACGTACAGACAACATTCACACACACACACGGACACACACAAACCATCCAGCACTTTGCATCTGGTTGAAGTTACCAGCAGGTATAAGTAGTACAGACCAAGCTGATGCCCTGGGAAACACTGTATGAAAAGGGCTCCTCTGCCAAGTAAAATAATTATTGTGTAGGAACCCCAGAGAGCAAAAGTGAAGAAAGGAATGTTCTTTATTACCAATGCTGTAAGAGGTATAATGACAAATTGGCAAGTAAAAAAAAAAAAAAAAAGTCAGGGATGAAGAGGTTTGTCAACCTAATGTAGCTCTTAAGTGCCAATGACATCTTCTTGAGCATCTTGAAACGTGAAAGCTTGCAACGCTTTCAGCTTGTCTCTAAAGGGAATCCTAACATGACTAAACCAAATTCTTAGCAGATCTCAGAAAGATAACCACCTGCTGCAGAGAACTCTTTTCTGAAAGCAGCCCATGTCTGCACTTTGCTAGGTACAAGTCAGCATCTGTAGGTATGTTGTAATGTGTGCCTCTACCCTCCAATGAATAATTTCCAAAGCAGCTATCAACTTTGGAAGGTAGAACCACCTTGATTTTATGCAAGTCTTTAACCTAACTGTAAATCACATACAACCAGAAATCTATAACAAGAAGATCTAGCTTCTCTACCTGTAGCTCATTTTGCTGAATCTCTACATATGCTTGAAGAATGCAAAAAAAAATCAACAGGGAAGCTTGAAGTTATTTGCAAATGGAATTTAAATACCCTGTAGAATGAGAGGTGTCAACTGTTCTTCAAAAGACAAAGCAAAATCTTTAACAGATAGCTTTCCCTGAAACAGCACCAGGACACAAATATATATCAGGACAGTATTTTGCATTCCAAAATCATTTTGCTGAATGAAGAGAACAACCCTGCATAGTCTAAGTGTTGGCAAACTCAAAGCAATTTCTCTTTTAGAAATGTTTTCTTGCACAGCATACATTACTAGAATGACTTTCTTATATTCACTGTTAATTCACATATGCACTGTTACACCATGTTTTAAATTAATTGCACAAACTTTGCTTCCTAGGCAATCCATGGCTCAAATTTCCAAAAAAAAAAAAAAAAAAAGTAGCAAGTATTTTTCCCATGCTAAATAGATTAAACAACAATAAAAAAAGCAAACAAAGCTTATCTCCCTTTACAAGGATGAGTATTGGTACTGAGAAATCCAAACAGACGCAGAAGCAACAAAACTTGCAGACCAAAAATAATGCAGTTTACATTCATACACAGAAAAGGCTTCATTGGTGTTAAGATTCCAGACAAGAAGGATTGTATCTCTTGCAACATCAGAAATGTACATGGGAGAAACATTAATCTAAATCCTTTATCTCCATTTGAAATGGACTTTTCCATTTCAGCCTCTGGTACCTTGGATTCCAAATTATGATGTAACCATAAACCACTGTATCATAAAGCAAAGGTAAAGTCAGATTTTTACCATAAATTTAGGACTGGTGCCATAACCCTTTTAGAACATGTAAATACCTGGGTTTACATTGGAATCGAGTGCATGGGAAGACACAAAACAGGCATTTTCTGATTAAATTGGAATAAACAGCAGAGACGATGAAAGTTATTAGCTTAAATTCAACACTGCACAAATAGCTCAAAACTGCTACTGTATACTAGAGTATTTATACTATATACACACACACACACATATATATATATATGGATTACATATTATCATTAAATTTAAATGCTTTTTATCCCAAATATTACTGTGAAGTTAACACAGATACCTCAGAATTACTTGGCATTAAGTTTGCTTATGGAAGAACAGACTACCTCCAGTCAGCTTAAACTGACTTAAACTGAATGTCAGCGTAAGCCTGGCTTGCAAGGTTCTCATTACTAGTGAAGGACAAGGAAGGTTTCAGTTTTCCTTTCATAACAGAAATTTCCTTACAGATTTTGTAGAGCTGACAACTCATCAAGAAGTACTTAGCACAAAAAAGGAACCCTGCAATGTGATTTTCTACAAATACATTTTTCAAAGAAAACTCATGCTGTAACTTCCTCTTGCAGTATTCAAAATACTAGAGGTCAGAAGCTGATCCTTTTCACCAGCTGTAGAAGATAAAAATAAAGAACTCAGGTATTTCTAGCTCTAACTATTTAAGACCATGTTCTATAAGCTATAAAACATAATTACAGTGGGTAAATTGGATGGGTGCTACATAAATTTTAGGACAAGGTATTAATCTTCTCAGTTGTCCATCTCTGAGCAGCAAAGATGTATATATGCACACACATACACACTTTTTTAAAACCTATTTTAAAGTTGCTGCTGTTAAACTAGGTTTGTCTGTGTCATTGGTTACTTAAAACACTCGTGCAGCTGCATTAGTAAACCACTGGAAAACATGCTGGCATCAGACATAACATTAAAATATTTAATTCTTCCGAAGAAGCATTACTTGTTCTCTAAATCAGATATGCAGACAGGTGAAGTTTTACATCTTTTAGATGAATCAAAACATTTCAAGTAGTTCTATGTCAGAAAATGGTCTTTGTTATCCACAATTCTTTAAAAAAACTGTAAAAGATTGATGCTTCTCGCCAATATTTTCATATAATAAAAAATATATACAAAACTGTTGCATTTTCCAATCATTTTATATTTGCATTAAGTTCATGCTACCTGCTAGCAATTTTCAGCTTCTGATGAGCATCTGGTAACTAAAGGCATGTTTTATTCTGAACAGCTTAAATTTAGTAGTAACATTCTTTAACACTAATTTTTTATTAGAGCAGTTGACAGACATCAAAACCAAAACCTGATGGCAGGAAACTTTCAACATGTGCAGTTCCTTTTACTACTCCAAAAAACAATAGGAACAGTTTTCCCTGCTTTTTTTTTGTATGTCACAAAGAAAGAAAACTTCCTTCCCAAAATCCTGTCATTCTAGATTTGCTTCCCAACCTACACTAGGTTATATGATACAGCACTATTTTTTTTATTTTTTTATTTTTTTATTTTTTACAGTAATTGTGAAATAAGAACCTTGGTTTTTATAAAAACAATCTTGATACCATCCTAGAGTCACTTTTAAGGAGTACTGTCAGTGTATGCATACCTTGAAATGGTGAAAACCCACCACCACAGTAAAACAAACCCCAAGTTTTGTCCTCATGCCAGTCAGATTCCCACTTGTGCACCATAACTCTGGATAACATTAGCTGTGCCTTTGATGCTATGTGCCATTGAGACTGCTGGAAACTCCAGACTGTAACCATACCCATGCTCCAAATATTTGCCTCACAAAAGGAAACTGCAGAAAGGATTTTTAAGTTCATGTTTCATTTAGTGGCTTATTAAGCTTGAGCCGTTTCAGCCTTGAATATAACACCATATTATGCAGAAATAATTCTGACTCTTCAAATTGATCCAGTCATGTGGCATGCTGCAACTTATGGTTGTTTGTTTTCAGCTCTGAATCTGAACTAAACTTGGCCTGAAGTAGAGGGACAAAGAATTAGCTAGGTTGCAAATGACAGAAGTGGGAAAGAAACTGAGAAGTGAAGATATAACAAGTATTGAATAGAACTGAAACACGTGTAAGGACTTTAGACAGTAATACTGATGAATTCTTGCATGTTTCATCCTCAACCTATTATTTGCAGGATAAGGTTGTTGCAATTAGTTATAGTCGTTGATATACTGCAGGGTAACTGAAGATAATAATCTTCAAGGAATAGCTGCAGCCCTCTATCATTCATTTCTGTACAGAAATGAGTTTTTCCATTTTTCTGTTCTTCTGCTGCCAGATTTATTTCACTTCCAGATATCAAACTAGTCTGTTCTTTATAGCGTTACTTCTCCTCCTGAGATGTCAGTAGGAAGGAATACTGAAAATATTCATTCAGATAGGCAGAAATCAATCTTATGTGGATTAAGTCTTCTCTTGCTTCCGTCATTTCAGCCTAGGAATCCACTGTGGCAGATAGAAGCTCAGCTACTGAACTTCTATTTCAAGAGTAACTTGAGATGGGGAATAAAGAGCTACCTGCCCAAAGGACAGAGTCTGGACTCTCCGTAGTCCAGCCCCAGCAGCCTAGAAGGTCTGAGCCTACATTCAGAACATTTTTAACACTCTTCTTCCTTGTCAATCTTATTATTATTGCTAGTTTCTAGCTTCAGGCATCAAGCCATGCAGATGTGCTGGAAGATGCATGTTTTGGGATGGATTGATTCAGCGAGTCTTCCACAGCAAAAAAATAAAATTCATCTCAACAGTCTTGAATGCCAAGGGTGGACATAAAGGACAAAGGACATAAAACCTGTCTTGTATAAAGACAGGTAATACATTTAATGGAAACAGAAACCCTTATAATCACATTTTTATATGTTTTGGCTGTAAACTGCCTTGTCCTCCTCATTTACCAGACAGTTCCACTGACAAAAGGAAAATTAAACTCCTTTTATGTAGGTCGAGTTAGTTAAACGCTTCCTATCATAGCATTTACTTCAGTAGGTACCATGCATTTTGCTCTGCATTAGTTTTATACTGTGCTTGCGTTGCTATATATTTCTGAAAAGAAAAAACACTCAAACTGGACTGGTTCAAAAGTGAATGTTCACTTACACCTTAACAACAAGCCTTTAGGGTATTAACATCACAGCTTTTAAAAGGAAATAACATAAGCAATTACTAATCTCTCTTCATAGGGGTTTAAAAAAATCTAAGACTGCACACATAGGATGTGGGTTTTGTTGTTTTTTTTTTTTTTTTAATTTTTATTTTTAAGTGAAGCATTATTACAGAAAATCTGTGGTATTTGGGGAGGTCACAACACAAAGAAGAATGCCTGGTCTCTAGGCAAATAATAGTAATTTTAAGTTTAAAACAAACATACTTGAAGCTAGGTAACACATCAAGAAGGAAAAAGTCTAAGTAACCAGAAGAGGAAAAAAAAAAAAAAAAGAAAGCTAGGCAACTCTGTAATCAAGGAATTTTTGTTTAAAAACCCACAGTCATATGAATGAATTTCCACATAAGTTTCCCTGAGATATTGCTTCTGCATACTGGTACCAACGCATACCCAGGAAGGTTTTTAGAAAAGTTAGAAAAGTAATACCAGTTGGTGCTATGTAACATAATTTGAAAGCCATCATCTCAATTTTGCTACTTTCGAAGATGACTTATTGTTCCCCTCACACTTTGTCTCTTTCAACTGATGGGCTCCACCAGTACTAACAGGGTTAGAAATCCCTGTACCAGGGAAAAACACTCTGGTAGCCAGGTATCGGCTCTACTCAAGTCAAAATGACAGTGCAAACAGCCAACATGCTATCCAGCCTCTGGCCTGAGAAGTTGTGCATAGCAAGGGAGCAGCACAAGCAGTGGAGGAGCAGGAAATGAGCCCTGCAGATCAAAAAAGCAACTGCTAAAACAGAAGTCACTTAGGCCCCTTCAGTTGTGGAAGCTCTCACCTCCCTCACCCTTCTCTGAGGTTCGAAGAGTACTTGTCTGCATACCCAGATCTATACCAAAAGCTCCCAAGATGAAAAGTCTGTTCCTCAAAAATTTGCTTTTTAGCTTGAGGAAAAGTTCTGCCCACAAAAAATTATCAGTTGAGATACATGGCTGTAGTATCAGACGTAATCCTCCTCTGTCTGGCTTTTTAAGAGAAAAGCATCGTTACTGTACCTTCCCAAGCAGCAGCGGCAGCAAGTTCTCCTGAATCACATTAACCTGCTGTCTGAGAACTACCGAGTATGTGGAGAGCCTCCAGCCTCAATCAGCCCAGAACTAGGGTTCACTGCTGGCAAAAGCAGCACAGGGACAGAATGCTAGTATTAAATACCTGAAACTATTGCTGTATAGTATCTTCCACAAAAATCAAGTACAGTAATAGTCGTGACAAAGTTTAAATTGAAAAATTCACTGAGAATACCTGGAACACACCGGAGGCTTTATGTCTGTAGTTGCAGGTGCTTCGTCCCAAGAGAATTGCAAGATTAAAGTTTTCTACAACATTCTTGATGATCACAGTAAGAAAACACGTCAACAAGAAATTAGACTATTGAAATTAGATATCAAGGGTTGCTTTCACTTTAATAACTATGAACTTAAATACAGAAAAACAAAACCAATAGTTTTATTGGCAGTCAAAATGAAGGGACACCAGACAGATACTGTTCCTCAGACAGTGTATCTATCAGCTTTACTGAAGATGTATAGAGGGTAGGATATTTCCCTCTTTTTTTTCCTGACTTAAAAAAACATTTACTTAGTACCAATCTGCCTCAGCCTCTTTTCAAGGCAGGCTTTTAAACTCTTACTCTGTGGCAAGACAGCATTAAAAAATGTAAATGAAGTTTATTCAGAAGGGTAAATGTGGTAACTAGTGTCCTTTCAGTGACTCTACAGTGACTCATTCTAGACTTTCAAAAAACACATCACTAACATCACACACCACTATTGATAAGAGTAAAAAAAGTTTCCTGTAATTTGAAAAGATGGAAACAATTTCTTTACTCAACAGTTAGTACTTGGAAAAGTTATTAAACAGAGGTCATCGAAAGGCTTCATTCTAGCGAAATAGTGTTAAGAGTTTAAACTGTGGGGGAGAGAACTAGCACAATCATGGATTTCCTTTACAGTTGCTCTTAAAGCAGCTTTGACATGGTTAAAGATAGGGTAAGTGTGACAATTCTCTGAATCTGCCAGGAAACACACCAAGAAGGAAGTGATGTTACCCCCTGTCCAGATCAACCTAACCAACAGAAGAATGAACTCTAATAGACAGTTTCCCCTTTAAGATTACTCAGATGTAAAAAGTTTTCTATATTACAAATGTGCTCTGTACCTCCTCATCCCAATCCAGACATGGACTATTTCAAGAGGATAGGAATGGAAATAGAGAGCAAGGGATTAAGATGCAGAGCAGAGTCTGCAGCTGCCACAGCTCTGCTTCCTCAGCCTGTCTATGCTTCACTGACACAGTGCTCCTTACCTTGGCCAGATGACTAACAGCAGCTTTAACTACAACTTATTTAACCCTGCCTGATTTTCTCTAAAGCCTCCCTCCCCCCGCATAGCCCATCCTGCCTTCGACTACTACAAGGAAAGCTTAAAAAAAAAAAAAAAAAAGACATCCAATCAAAAGAAAACCTCAGCAATGCTGAGTGACCAACAGGACTGCCGATACATGATCGGGAGGAACTCTTGCTATTAGGCCAAAACTGTAGTAAAACTGCCAAGAGAAAGTCTACCAAGCTTAAAGAAAGCACTACACAAACTAACGGTGTGCTAAAGGAGATTAAAAGCTGTAAGGACATTTGAAGCTATCAATCCAGATCAAGTGAAAACAAAAAGCATGAATTACTTGAGAAAGCAAACCCAGCATTTTACTGATTGACTATAGGAATAAAGGGAGACAATATCCATTCCTTGTCCTACCTATCTACTAAATCTTACACAAGAATGAGATAAGTGAATATGAGACAAATGAGATAAATGAGGGGCCAGAATACACATAGTTTGGCCAAAATAAGTCAATTATAAGATGGGAGTCTAACTTCTGTAAGAAAGTGAAACATCAAATGCGGAGGACAGCTTTTCACCAGCACAGAGGTACAAAAACCTGCAGCCCAGCCATCCAAAAATCCTTTATTTGTTAATGATTTGGTTAAGTGCCCTGTTCAAAACTCAGAAGCCTGCTAAGTACTTCAAGTGATACTTACTTCACAAGGATTTTATGAGCTGAACTAGTGAGGCGAAAACCAAAAAGAGAGTAAGTACAAAACAAGAGCTGTTGGATAACACCTTTGTTTGTAAACGACTTCAGGGTTTTTCCTTTGTCAATTCTTTGGCTTACACATATGCAACAAATTAAACTTCAGTAACGCTTCAGTTTTGTGTTGTTTTCATTAAGGAATGCATCAGACTTGCTTAAGAACATCCAATATGTATCGGAGTAGTTTTTGCACTTCAAAACACAGAAGTGTAAAGGGTCAGCATCAGGAACTGAATGCCTGACAAAGATGAGATGACATTCAGAATATATAAAAGCTTCCTAATATCATAATAAACAAACATCTTGCTATACAATTGCATCTACTAGTAAGTGATAGAACTACCTCCTTCACCTTCTGTCATTATTACTAACCAGAACTACGAGTGACCCAGAAACTGTGATTTAAATCTAGCATTTGTGTATGTAACGTCAGATCAGTTCTTATGTGGGAGTAGTGACACTCTGCATTACAGAGTTAACACCAGTGTCTTGCACCTACACCTACATGAACATTTAGAAGAAAAACCACATGATTTAGGTTAAGCATTTCTATGGACCATGTGGACCTTGCACTGAATCCTTAGATTTTCCCCTTGCTTCTCATAAAAGCAATTTTTTTTTTTTTCCAGGGGAATGGTATGTGTTAACTTCCTCCTTTCACCGTTATCAGCTTTGAAACAATAATCCCAGACAGACCTATTTATGATGCTCCATATTAAGCATGATTACTTCGAGAGAAACCTACACACTAAAGACTAGTCACATGCACTTAATGGTCTTAAATATTGTATTTCAAATAATTAAGGCAAGCCCAGATTAAAATGCCCTCCACTCTTCACATCAGACCACAGCATCCTAGTAACAAGCTGATCTGAAAAAAATGGAAGGCAGCTCTTTCTCTGGGAAAGAAGTTCCCTAGTATCTCATCCCTCTGCCTAGACCAGCAGTTTCCTTAAAAAGCCCTTTTTTGTTTTAAACTGAAGCTTTAGTATCAACTGCATGTTTTAGTTTACTCGTTCGGAAATTAAGGCTTTCCAACTCCATTTTTTTTTTTTTTGTTGCAGGTGTTTCAAAGGCCTTTGAGCCCAAGTACCCCAAAAGAAATTTTGATCTTAAGTTTCATATTTGCTGACAAAAAACATGCTGGTCAAATACCTATTTGCTTACAGAATCTTACACACTGAAAAAGATGTCACAGCCCCATAGAAACATCTAAAATCAAGTCTGGAGTATTGAAAATAACCAAATTGACAATAGAGGAACTTACTTCAACTGAATCACTTTTGTTTTAAATGTTTGTATACAGTTAACACTCAAAACATTTATTTCACAACTGAACAAGCTATACTTCAGACTACTATAAGTTTGAGATGAATAGTTCACCAAAAACCTAACGTGGAAACTCATTATAAGTATGAACCACTGACTTCATGCTCCAGACTGTACAGAAAGTAGAGCCATTCTCATTTGTAAAGAAATAAAGAATCTTACTAAGAGGCTACAGATCAAGAAATCATTAAAGGTGATGATCTAAGAATACCAAAAAATGAGAATTTCAAATGTGCTTGAGTAGGAAACAAAAAAACAAGGCAACCTAGAAAATGAGAAAAACGGAAAAACATTACTGAAGATTACATCATGCAAAGTAGTGATTGTGAAAAGGAAGGAGCGATGATGTGGATAAACAAATGAACATGAGACAGTGCATTCTATGGATGTATAAGGCAGACTTACAAAATAGATTCCCTTCCTGTATTTACTTTATCTTATATAAGGTATTATAAAAATCTACACACAATTCTGACACCCATAGCTTAAGCAGAAATACAGAAAGAGAATAGAAGAACACTATAGAATGATTAAGCACTGATGATTTGATCAGTCAAACCACAGAAAACAAGTGTATTTATATTAAAAATATGAATAGAGTTCTAATAGGGTGACAGAACAGATCATTGTTGGATTCACTGTTTCTTCTTTTTGTAGTAACAGAACTACAATGCTTTTAGGGCTACCTGTACTAGAGAAACAAACAAAGCAGGACAGCATTTAAAGTCTGTTAAAGTAGAACTAATGCAAAATAAGGTACTGACCTCTCATCTACAAAATAACATTATTTGAAATCAATGTAAACTTTTCAAAATAAATGCTAACACAGGAGTAAAAGATTGATCTAAACTCATCTATTCTCTTGTTATCTTACTAGAAGATAAGTGATTCATATGCAATGCTTACTTAGATAAGTATTTCTAATGCACTGATCACAGCATTATCTAAGCATTATGTGATTAAAAGAAGTGATTACTTTATCTTTTAATATATTCGGTGCCTACTGCAGTACAGGAAAAAATATTCAAAGTGAAAAATCTTTATGCAAGCTCCATTAAATTTATTTTACAGTCATTTACATAATACAAGTTGATCTTACAAAAACAACAAGAGAACATTTTACTGTACATTTTTCTCATACTGTTAGCAAAACGGTAACCAAGACTTATGTAGGAATAAAAAGCTGTTTTAGGAAGCAAGTTAATTCCACATATGAAGAGTTGAAAGATATTTTAGTTGGAAATCACAGGCAAAAAGAAGGCTTTGACACTGTACAATGAAGTCATCTTGAAGGGGAGATTTCAAAGGGAAAATAGACACTAGCATTGCCAGTTTAAAAAAGAGAATAAGTAGTTTTAAACTTATAAACAACAACCAAGAAAACCTTTACAGATAGACACAGCAAAATTCAGACAGAGGAACACTGTAAGAGTATATATGAAGGACAGTCTATCCATCATAATTTCTCAAAGCAAAAAAAGAAAAAGCAATCACTTCCATAAGTGGTTCTCTCATCAAGGGAGCAGTGAGTTCATTGGACTATAAAAGCTCCAAAAGGAACTGAAAGTGTAAGGAACAGCACAGGGGCTAAAGGATGCACCTTCAGATCCTACAGTGGCACGGCAGCATTAAATAACATTTCTGGTTTCAAGATTTAAACAAAGGGAGTAAGTTTCACAACAAATCCACCAATTAATCATAGCAGAAGAGTAAGTGCAGATAAGAATGCTTACTGGAATTAAAACGTGGGCTTTTTTACGTAGTAATTTTCAATCTAATATACTGGTAAAAAACACTAATTACAAGACAAAACCCAAATACAGAAGTCAGAGTTTAAAAGCGTTGCCTTACACATGCAGCTTATACAAAAGCAGTTATTAACAGCTGACCAGTATGCCCAGAAGATAAGTTTGCCTCCTTTGTAAGCAAAGGCCTTACATTTAGCAAGGCAGTATTATCCCACTTAGCAAAGCAATGCCTTGTATGCACAGCAAGTTAAAAAGGAAAGGAAGTGGAAGAAGGAAAAAGTACAGAAAGTAATCAGTATCCAGTCACATTTAATGCCATCACTTATTACCTGGATTTCTAATTCAGCAATATGCTGTTGGAGTTCCGCCACAGCTGCAATGCGGTCTGCCTCACGGAGCCGTACTGCCATCACTTCTTCTTTACTCTGAAAGTAGTGATAAATTAAAGTTAACAAATAATACCAGTTTTAATTGATTAAAAACCGTATGCTGCATTTACTCAAAATCACATAAAGAAAACCTATACCAGAGAGTAGCATACCTACTGATAAGGCATATTCTAAAGAATCCACATTTAATTTTAGCCCATATAATTGTGAAACCATCTACTATCAATTCCAAACTACAATCACCTAATACTCATGAAACTTTCAAAAGTACTGTAGGTCCAAAAATGTCCAGGTCCAAGCAATATATGTCTTGTGTTCCAGAAACGTTTTTTAAGTTAAGATAAAGCATCAACATGATTATAACAGGCCACCAGGTCACTCTTCTGCTTCCGGCTTCATTAATAAATAGCAAAGTTACTTGTATCATTCTTTGAATAAATTTGTCTAGTCCAGCTATCTTACTCACAGTATACAACAAAGACCTGCAAGACAGTTTAGGATAAAATTCTAATGCCCATAACCTATGATCAGAGTCCTGGTATAAGTTTAACAGTGACAGGCAATTACAGTTTGGACAAGAGAAGAAAATTTCCTTCTTTCTGTCTGATGTATCAAGCCCTTAAGACTTGAGAACATAAAACTAATATTATGTTGTCACTAGCTTGGTACAACCACATGGGAAGAAGGATAGATAATCAGCAACACTTTCAGCTGGAGCGCAAATTAGTCTGCTTTTGTCCAGAATAGGCCCAGGGACACAAACTTTATGGCAGACTTGTGGAACTCTGCAAATTGCAGTTGCTGTGAGTCAGTTACAGTATTTCAGTTATTTTAATGACGGCTTTCAACTGACAGTTATTAACTTCATTAGACAGTTTGATCGAGGCTGAATTTAACGTGCCAAAGTTTATCCAAGATAGCTACCTGAAAAGATGTCATTTGTTTTAAAGATTGCTGTAATGAAAGTGCATCTTCTATAGTATTCAATTAACAGCATTTGTAATCAGTTGATTTCATTTCAGAGGAATATATCCTGTGCCAGCCAAAACTTAGCCATTATTGCTAAATTCTGCTGCATGATTGCCCACACAAAGCAAAACCCACAAGTCCACAGGATTGCATGAATTTAACTGAAAGCTAAATGACTCTTTGACTTGGTTTGACTTGAGTATCTGAGATGAGTCAATAGTGTCGTTCTAGATGGTGCTGATGGCTTTATCACTGAAACGCGGTATGTTCTCAATAATTACCACAGAAGTTGATATGAGGAAAGACAAGACTGGGACGAGGGCACAAATCTTATGTTGTAAATTCCTTAACATAACCAATTAGAGATATTAGTGCTATATTTCAAGAAAGTTTGAAATGAAATTCTTGCTGTAGAAGCAGCATTCAGATTAAAGGAAGGACATAACAGGACACAGTGACAGGAAACAATTACTGTATAGGTGGTATGAGATGCACGCTTGCTACACAAGTTTTAATTTAAGCTATTATTTAAAGAAATACAAGCTCCAGAACTAATACACTAGCTCTTTTTACATAGAAGAACTGAGGAGCTGAAAATACAAATGTCTTTTTGATAAATCTTTAAGTAGAAATCTCACTACCTAGCAAAGTTGTGATGACAAATAAAACTACAGCATGCTTCAGATAATTTGAAGTAACAGGAGGGGAGGAAACAAAAAAATAAAAGTTTCTAATGGAATCAGGAAAAACAAACTTGCCGTATTTAAGGAAATGCAGAGTAGAACTTCAAAAAAATATTTAGTGCTACGGAAACAATGTATTGATTCCTCAATGACATTACCTGAAAAATCATCGATTTTCCTGTTGCATCACTGACATATTAAATTGCCTTATTCCAGGTATTTGCACAGCAAGTGCCTTCTCAATTCAACCTAGCTGCTATTGTCAAGCCAAATCTAAGTCAGTAGCAACACTATACAGTAAAGTGACAGGCACTGAATCTACTTCTAGAAGGGCTGTAGATAAGACAAGTGTTGTTTTTGCTGGACCTTCACACTTGTATGTACATTACATAGTCAGAGGATATGCCAGTTTCTCATAAACCCAGTCAATTTAAAAAAAGGCAGTGATGTTACAAGATGTTGGCTTGGCCATCATAACAATGCTTCTTTCTACTTCAGTTTTTACTTCAAGTTCACTTTAATTTTAAAGTCTCACTTTCCTAATAGTGAAATAACCTTAAACAATCCCAACCAGTAGCTTGTTTGGGGTATAGAGATAGGGAGACAGAAACCTAGGAGAGACTGTTCTAGAAGAAAAGAAAACTCGTCATAAATCTTAGGTTAAGCTAAAAAAACATCCTTTCCGTAACTTGAATGTGGAGACCGAGGAGAACGAATCAGAACAAACTAAAGTACAAGGGCTTTTAATATTCTCTCATTTTTAACTTATTAGTATATTATCATATAGTTTGAAATAGATTTTTTTTTCATAATTTTGAAATAGCAGTGTTAAGTTCAATACTAAGTTATGTCCTATTTAAAGAGTTAAACTTGTGTATATTGTTCAATACGGTTTAATTTTTGATGACAGCATTCTTATTAAATCTATAAAAAATTGAATTGTTTGTATAGATTGCAGAATAAGGTCACAACAACTTGCAACAAGTGTCAGAGGAAGAGGGAAAAAGGAACAAGTTAAAGCTATGTTGAACAAAGGTAGTTTCAACAAATTAAATTTAACCACCTTTCAATACAGTTAGCAAAAAATGTATTTAAAGAGAACAGGTCACAATCTAACAGTTAAGCAGTAGAACTCCAGATAGTGCATATACATCAAATGGGTAGCCTTTTGTTTTACATTATAAAATTGACACGATGTAAACTGTAATCTTTTTAACAGCAATTGCAAAACAAGTTTCAGAATCTACTAGTACTGACATACAGTAACATTAATTTGTTGGTTAACTGCTATTTTCAAAGAATCCTGGAACAATTTCATCCAAGTTAGAAGAAAAATCTAAGACCAATCCTTTATTGCTTTTCCATATTGTATGCACAGTTTATAAGATGAGTTATTAAGGATTGGTTATGGATTTACTTACAAAATTAATCTGAGACCCAAGCATCAGATAAAGCTCTTGTGCACTGACAGTAATAAGCATTACTTTCTTACTCATTTTTTTTTAGGCTGATCTCTTAAAGGCTAGTTACTTTTTAGGCAATTAATACCATAACACTCCTTTCTGTACACCTCTCCATTCAAATACTACTTTTACTCCCTTTTTCAAACCTAAGCTAGTTCTACAGTAATAGCCAGTGTTGAAGTAATTAACCTCTTCTGTCACTGAGGACAGTACACAGCGATCAGAATCTGTTGAGCAGAAGAGTATTTTTTATATATTGCACAGACACTTTTCTGAGTAGAACCACATTTTGTGGGACCACAAAGAAGCAGCTCTGTCAAAAACTCAAATGATTTTGAGAGATGGTAAATTCAAGATGACGCTATCAAATTAGTAAAGAAAGTTTTGTTTTTGTGATTTTACTTCTTAGAACTCAATTCTATTCAACATAAGTGGAAAATAGTAAAATTACATATGCATTAGCAGACAAATTCTACTCATGTTGTTTACCTTACATTCAATCTCTGCTTGTCTTCGTTTTGCTTCATTCAGCTGAGCAACAAGTCCTTTGTTCTGTGCAGAAAGATACTGTACCTTCCCTTGTAGGCTGGTAACCTCCTGCTCTGCCCTTCGCAAATGGTTATTATTGATCTGACTCTGACATTTATAACAAGAAAGAAAAACATGTATGGTAAGGAAATATTATTGTAAGATTAATTTACTTCCCTTAAGTCTGACAAGACAGACTTGACAGATCATTCACTATAGAAAGACTTGATGGAAATGCATTCAGAATTTTCTTTCTAAATGCAAATCAGAAAAGTTTTAAACATCAGCCAGGATAATTAACGAGTTCTTAAACAATGTAAGATTCACTGTAAAAACATCAGCACAATGCTGCTGTACATCTGTTTCTACTGGTCTCATGCTTAGCAAAGTCAAAGATTATGAACTTGCATCCCAATCACAGCTACAAGCTGACGTAACCAAGAAACATCAGGTATGGCAGAAATACTGTGTGCACAGTTCCCGTTCCATTGAATACCTTAAAGTAATATGGCACCATAGTTAAGATTGTCTTGTACTAACGTGCTTTTCTTAAGTGAAGCTATGCACAGAGTAGCACACAACTCGAGAACCACTGCCTTTCTTTCAAATGACAGCTGGACAGCATAAGCATGCACAGGGACTTGATGCCTAACACTAAAGTGAGAACTTCTTATAGGTCTTGCAATTACAACATGTACTCTGCATTACAGGATACCTATGCCCCCTACTGACTAAAACTAATAGGGGAAAACCAACAAAACAAAACACATCAGTGCTGCTGTGAAACAGTATTAACACTTCAGCAAGTTTTAGAAGTTAAGGCAAGATGAAACTTATTAAGTTACTATAACAAGAAGTGGTCCTCTGTCAGTAGTTCAGTAGTAAGCCATCACATACTTTACAATAATTTCATCGCTCTTCAGTAGCACTTATTTACATTCTCTCCTGGTTTCTGGGATTGCCAAAGCTTGACAAGTTTTTGTTTGCGTACCTCCCTCAAGTATCAGTTACATTTAGTATGGGAAGATTTCTCAAAATCCTGTTACAAACACTTCTCAATCAACAACACATTCTGCTGAGTCATTTCAGAGTTCACAAATGTAATACGAACTTAGAAATCTTAATGCACTTTCTGATTTGTTTGGTTAACATACTGTAGTTGCAAAAGGAAGATCTTACGGACAAGTTTTTTTTCCCCCTTTTCTGCACATCTCAACAATGCTAGATCATTCTTTTCCTTTTTGGCACATTAAAGTTAAAACTTCTGTTAAGAACTGACAACATGCAGTTGTTCTGCTCAGAGTCCATTTTAGTAATCACATTCATGTCCTCAGCAGAGGGTCTAGTACAGGCAATTTCACCAGAAGTAAACAGTAATTCCAGTTCTTAAAGTGACAGTGCTACGTGAATCAACAATTAGGTGAAGGCTTGTGAGACTGGAAATAACTGAAGTGCACTTTTGTTATTATACCAGTTACAATTTAATGAATTAAGACTCACATTCACATAGAGTCCACCAATTAGTCCAAATTAGAAATTAAGAAAGCTTAGTACTGTAAGAGACATTAAACTGCACTAAGTATGCACGAAGTTCTTCCTCCTAATCCACCAGTTGGGAAATGGGAAAAAACAGCTGAAAAAAACACAAGACATTTTTTCACACTCATAGATGTTGAAAGACCAGTAACTGATATTTGTCATTTGATACCAATCAGATCAACTGACACATACTAGCATTCAATATCATACCTGTGTTTCCATCTCCATCATTCTTTGTTTGGTCTCCTTTAGTTCAGCCTGTGTTTCTGCTTCTCTCAATCGGACTGTCATCAGCTCATCCTGTAGCTCATTCACTGTATTTTTTCTTGGAGGATCTTTCCATCTTCCAGTGGTGCGAGCTAGATGACGCTAAAAAACACATCACTGCTGATAAACCTGATCTTTCCTGCTGTTCCCTAATTTCTCTTAATCTATTTCTTTCAAAGAACTGGTGGTGTCTCAGCTGTATGATACACAGTTGCTAAGAGTGCTACAGTTTTTCCTCAAACTAGAAAGCCATGCAAATTAACTAGCTTTAAGAACAGAGTTAAAAAGCCAAGGACAGTATTTCCCAACTACAGTAACTCAGCTAATTGCAAGTATATCCTGAAAGACAGCTTTGCTTACTTCTGGCTTTTATTAAAATTTAAGCAAGTGGGAATATGGATTAAGTACTTCCTTTCTACCAGAATGGTTGGTAGCACAGGCCTTTCTGCCATCTATAACATTATTGTGGCAATTTAATTTAAAATCTTTCTTACCTCATAGGCTTGATTCATAATCACTCACTTATTTGACACATCTTAAGTTTTCAGTCTATTGCTTTATTATCACCAATAAAAAGAAAAAAATGTAACAGTACATTGCTACACATACCTGCCAGTGTTCTTCTAAATCTTTGACTTGTTGCCTGAGTTCTTTGAGACCCATCAGAGCTTCTGCTTCTCGTAATTTTACAGCTATCAGTTCTTCTTGTAGTCTAGCAACATTTTCCTCATCAGGGAGAGAGCTGTTCCTCTGGAACAATGAACATCCTCTTAAGTATGTATTTGAATAAAATAGTGCTTGGTGAGACCCAATCAAAAAAAGTTATACGTGGAATAACTCTTATTGTTAACCAAAACTTCTTAAATGACTTAACCCTTACAAAATAAAATCCCTTAAACATCCAAGTTCCTGCATGCAGTGAGCCTAGGCATCTTCATCAACTACAGATACAAGTTAAGGGTTTTTAAATATTCTGACTTCCAGATTTCCTTGGACAGAATCCCTAAAAAAGCATTATTTACACTGTTCTTGGCATGTCATCAACAGTGCGGGGATCAGCATGAAAGATTTTGAACCAGTCGATAAAGGTAAAGCAAGTGAGAAATTGAAATTATACTTTTAGATTTATATCTCTTATTTAGACCTACAACTCTTATTCATATATATATATATAACTTTTATATACATACATATATATATAAATACATATACATACATATATATAACTTTTTCAAAAGGCAGAAAAGGTATGTTGACAAAAGGAACTAACCATTAATATTTAAAACACTAACTAGTCAAGGAAAGCTCTTACAGATGCTGAAAGTGCATGGATGTTTACAAATAACATGAGAAAAGGTAGACTGGAGAAAGCTAAACAGAAAACAGCAAAACACACTGCAGGAATCACGTGGGGCAAGTAAAACAGTGATGAAAGCATAATAATGAAAGTCAGTAAAAGAAACAGAGAGGAAGAAGGACATGGTCTACCTACAGTTGGCCTACATTGAGTCACTGGTCACCAAATACTCAAAAGTTGAACTGTACTTCACTTTCTACTATGCTTTTCAGTAGTAGTTTTCTGTAAAATCAAGTATTTTTGTAGATGCTTAGTACTGTCACAGTTGCCAGATTTTCTTAAGTAAATATATTAAGATGAACACAAACACCATTTATTAGTATCTGCTTCAAACCATAGGCTGTAAGTACTGACAAATTTAAGAACCGACAGAACTCTGAAAAAAAATCATTTAGATGATGAATTCTTATAAGCATTCAATAGAGTAAAAACTACCACACTACTAGCCTGTCAGGTTCCCGAACAAGCTCCTTAGGTAAATAAAAAAGTGAAATCTTAGATCAATCCAGTGGAGTTAACCAGTAAGTTCTGGCCACATTCTTGAGTACAGAGCTTTTTAGGGCTTCCATGGGGAAACCATTTCCCAAGCCAATGCATTATAATCTAAATAGTTAGCTTTATGTAAGGTCAGTTGGATTTCTTCTATTCTATTTGCAGGGTTTTTTGTGTTTTCTTTGTTTTTGTTTTTGTTTTTTTTTTTTCCAAATAAAAAGTGTTTGACAGATGGTTTTAAGTACAACTGGAGTTTCAGCATAGAAAATTACAAGCTGAGATGTCACCCAAAAAGCAGTAGAGATTTTGATGCTAAGCACAGTAGATATTCTTTCCCTGGCCATAACAGGAGATGGGAGAGACTCAAGAACTTAACATCTGCAAAAGGTATCACTGACCTCTTCCTTCTTCTCCCTCATCCCCAAACTATTTGTGGATTTCATGTCACTTCAAAGCCTATCATAAGACAACTGCTCATGGCAAGATATAGTTTTGAAACAGTTAACATTAATTATAAAGACTCCACCAGAATCTGTTTTCCAGGGTAGTGGGCTTCAGGAACAGGAGAAAATGAACTTTCTTCATAGACCCTTTTTGTTTTGTTTTGTGTGTGTGTGTGTGTGTGTCTGTTTTTGGTGTTTCTGTATGTTTTCTTTTGCTATATTCAGTTTTGAAAAGAATCTTGCAGTCAAGAAAACATACAAGAAGCATAGAACACAACTACACAAACTTACAGGGACTTATATTCTATTTCCTGTAGCATTTTACACAGGAGATCCTGGATTTGATTTACCTTCTCCATCTCTAGAACTTTATCTTGCATCTCCTTCAGGGCACAATGGGATTCTGCTTCACTCAGCCTGGCTTGGACCAGCTCTTTTTCCAGCTGTAGCACAAAGTCTTCACTGTATCGTGAACTGCATTTATGCTACAAAGTTTGCAGAAATACATTTAGTATGAAGCACAGATAGTTTGAAGTGGGTTTTATGTGCCAGATTAGAGTGAAAAAGATTCAAATGCTTAATATTAGGAACACCAGCTTAAGATCACCAGAACTGCTTACCTTATACAGGCCTACTAACACATCCATCCTCACTGCTAACAGTATGAGCCCTAATGCTATTCCTTTCAAACAACAGCACCTACACACAGCCAAACACATAGGACCAGACTTAGACCCCTAGTAGTACTGATGAGCAACAACCAATACTTCCTTCTCATTGTTATTAAAAAAGGATTTGTGGCTATTTTGTGATATGCAGAAGAGGCTTGGGCAAGATCAATTATTTACAAGGTTAATACAAGAAACTCTTGATCCCTACTTAAACTTGGATTCAACAGAAGCCTTCCATAACCTTGGGTGTAAAATAAGTCATGCATGTACTTCAATGCACTATCACTTCGGCTTGCCTCTTTAATCCACTCCAACTGTTGGCTCCTAATTGCTCACACTAAACATATTCTTTCTGAGATTCTCTTTTAAGGCAAGCCCTGTGGATTAAAGTGGAAAAAATCCAGACATAAGTAGCAGTATAACCCCTTCTAAACAAATGGCAGAAGCCTAGGCTACATCAAATTCAGTTTTTTCCAACACTGGGCTTCCTCCAAGATGATCCTCAGTCAGCTTTGCACACCTGAACATTCCCCCAGTAATAAGACAACAGTTCAGAACTTAAGTGTCAGTCTTTCCAAACTTCAGAGATAAGGAAAAAAAAGTCCTACAATCTGAGTCAAGTTAATTACCACTAACCATTTGGACTGTTGATTAGCCAGAACTAAAGTAAGAGCTATCCTTCCACTTGCTAAAGTATAATTTTGTGGAACTGTCTCTTCCAACAGATACTAAGCATTTGTATTCAATTGGATGCATGATTTCAGAACTCCCACTTAACTTTTCACTCCAGTCAATAGCTAGAAAATATTTAAAGTCACTCAAGAAAGAAAATGTAACCTGAGATTCATCACAGACTGTGAGACCTGCCTGACAGGCTATGCCATCCTAAATCACCATTTACATTCCTGATTTAGGAAAACAAAGTTGAAATCCCCAAAGCATAGCTGCCCAGTTACTGTCTAGGCATAGCCACCCTCAAAATTCAGTTGAAAGGGAAGTCATTCAACACATCTTTGGTGCTTTTAGCTACATTGTGACAAATTAATACTATACTTGAATTATACACGAAGTTCTACTCAATTAACAATGCAACTTTAATACTCTATGAACTTTTATAAAACTATTCCTATTTTGTTTTTGCAAATGACTTGGTTTGTCAGCTGTTTTTAGATGCCAAAAAAGTTAACAAGTCTTCAGTTCTGTATGCTACTATTAGGGTATGACATTCCCTGAACTTCAACACACAAACTAAAGACTAACAGGACAAAATAAGGATTTACCACACACAACTACATGGTCATGGAAATGTTTTATTTTCATACTTCTACGTGCCAACTAAACCATTTAATCAAGATTCAACATGTAAATTAACTCCTGAAGTTTACTGTTACATTTTTATTATATTTCTTAAAACACACAGGATATACATCTACAGGGAGCTATAACAGAGGGGATGCATATAAGGCATTAGAAGGCAAATATGCAAGCAGTCTAACATTATTGAGGCTATCCATTTAAAACAGTTAAGTGTTCATCCTGCTTAGCTGTATAGTTGAACACAGCAGGAACACAATATGCAAAGATCATAGGATATTTAACTTCCCCTTACACAACACTGATTTAATGCATACTGTTTTCAATCTGCATGTTATTTTTCCTCAGCAAGTAGCAAAGGTAACACTGATTTGAATGATAGGAGACTCTCGGTAGACAACATTGATGTACTTCTACAATTGCTTCACGTGATATGAGAGCATAAGTAGCATATGAAGCAAAATGGGGAGGCAGAAGATAACCAACAGCTTTCTTCTTCCCTAGCTGTTTGTACAAGTTCATTACGTGATACAGACAGCAACCTAAATGGACTCTCAGTTTCTTGCTCCAGATTCTCCTTATGAGAGAGTATGAAAAAAGAATGAATGCAAAGAATCCTCCCGTACTTTCCAAGAAACGGAGAGGAAACAGCAGATCTGAACTAAATACATCTGATTTTGGAGCAATATATATACACACTTACTATAAATAGTTTTGGACTACAAGAAGTCTGATTGTCAAATAACAAGTACCATAAGAATGTTAAAGTGTAAGAAGATAAATTACTTATCCAGTTTCAGGCACAACTCACCCTTTTTTTAAAAATCTGTCTTTAGACCTGGCCTACCTAAGGAATATATTAGGAGTATTTATCTACTCTGCCACAAAAAAAAAGAAAAACAAAAAAAACCCACCTTCAAACCTAGTCTTGAGAGCCTGGCAAGGAAGTACAACCCGGATCAAAACATATTTAAAAAAACAACATGCAGAAGTTCAAAGTTGTGATTTTCAGCTCTTAAAAATCCATATCTTTGCATATTAAAATTAACAGAAGTTTATAGTCAAAACAACTTCAAAGTTTTCTACTTTAAGACAGACATCTTCAGCAGCAAAAACAATTGCTTTTATGTATTTGCCTTAAGCTGCAGTGTTTGTAACAGAACAACATGAACATAGCTTTCCAAGCACCATCCCAATCTTTTTATCACAAAAGCACCGTTTCCTTGGCATGTGTTGAAGAGATGACTCTGTAATACAAAGTACTAAAAATGTAGTTTTAAAATGTAGTTCTACAGCCATCTACTCCTGAAAGAAAGAAATCCTTGCTTGGCTTCACAAAACTAGACATTTTTTTTTTTCCATTATTCCTTAAAACATAAGATATTAAAATTCAGAGATTTTAGTGTCATAACCGTTCTTAATATTATTATGGTCATCAACAGATTACATGCAACTATATACACTAAATGCCTCTCTGGTACTCTAGCACACCCACCCTCCAGAGCACAGTTATCAGGAGCACATTAGAGCAATCTCCCTGCCCTCACTTTAACTCAAACACCAGCGCTCTTAACACACCTCAGAACAAGGTCTTCTACATTCTGTTGAAGTCAGGCACAGCTTCCTTTCTATAGTTCTTGGTTCACTGGCACTATGAGGAAGAAATCACCTTCTTAATCTTTTGGTTACCCACTACATCTAGAAGCCTTTGACAAGTTTTTTCGTTTAAAGACTGGACATGCCACAAAGATAGGTTGGTACTAGTAGTACCAAAATTAACAATACCAATTAATATTAGGAAGGGCATTAGCATTATTTTCACATCATCCAAGAGAACTACAACAGAATTTCCCTTCCTTACGCCAGGAAACAAGGTACTATAAACTTCAGACTCCATAATAAGGTCATTCTGGTTCAACTGAAAACTCCCTACAATTACTTCAGCACAGGAAAAGAAAGTTGCATGTAATTTGAGCTTCCAGGGTCAGATGTCAGAAGGATGTTTTTCTACCCATCTCTATATTCACACTTAGAAAAAAGTGCTGTAATGGAGAATTTCTTCACATGCGTACGCACACACACTCTGTAGGCCCCTTCAAGATTTACATTTAAGACGTCCAATTTGTGCCATCAAAGCTCACAGAACAAATATAAGAAACCTTATTTAATATTTAAATACAAACGCACATGCTTTTTACTAAGATTATGTTAGTCTTCTTAGAAATTCTATGGCATTATATAATATGTAGCCATAAGCCCACTATGCAATTATTTTTTCTAACCATAAATGAAACTAAAGTAACTGGAGGAAAAACACCTAAAACAGCTATAAGGCAGTACTGTCGATGAGTATTGCCAAGAGCTACAGGCATTAGGATGTGGCAAGAATATTCACCAACAGGTTCTGCTTGAGGTGAAACACCAGAATTGGAAAGGAATTCGTGGCTTCCCACTAGGTGGTGCCCAAGGTGCAAGAGACCTGCTTACACTTGTTACTCCCGTTAACATGCTTGGAAGCAGTTCAGTTACAAATTTCACTAATGCAGCAGAATCTAGGAAACTTAACTCAAATCATAACACTTTCACCACATTAAGTTAATTCAGGCTATTTTCAGAACTATATTACAGTAACTTGCATGTCAAAATTAATCAGCTCGTATGCAAAAATCCCTCTATAATGACTTGACTTTACAGTCTCGGTACCAAGCAATTCTTACAAGCATGCTCACGCTGAAGTGGAAAAAAACAAGGCTGCAAGCCAAGCACACAAGTTTGGAAATGGGGAATAAATTAAGTGCCCACCCTTGCACTGCTTTCTCTCCACTCCTGCAGTGATCTTCTGTACTCAAAGATCAAATCCAGCCAATATTGCAATTCACAGTTATCTGTAGCATTGGTAAAGACCAGTTCCCATGCCTGGTCAACCTGCCAGGATTCTCTACCATTGCTACCTCATAAGATGCCGCAGCATAATTAAAAGCATTAGTTTTGAACATATTAACCGTCAATTAACTAATAGATGGAATTCAGCAAGTTTAAAACCAAATTCACAAAATGAATTTTTAACGTGGCCTTTTGGTCTTTTTGTAAGATGCAGAAGAGTTAGTTAACAGTCACTAGGATGCCTTGAAAAACATATTCTAAGTGTACTATCGTGTAATTCTAAGCATACTATTGCATTTAGACAGTTAAAAGTTCCAGCCAGTCTATAAACATGTTTTGTAGTCTTGCAAATGAAATAGATTATCTAAAACTTTGCAAAACATTACTAGAACATCCCCAACTTTCTCAGTCATAATTTCTTCATGCTTTTTCCTCAAGAAGAAATTGCTGAAATTAAACAGGAATCAGCATTACACATTACAGAGTCACAGCCCAGTTGTAACTCCCTGCAACTACTCGAAAAGCTGTATCACTTGTACACTGAACTGCATTAAACAGAGGTAATAAATACAGTATTATAGGAATAGTTTAAGTTACAATTTCATTCAGTCTAACACTAAATCTGTTCTCTACCTCCCATGAGAGAGGGCAAGTATTTCCAGGGTTTTGGTGCACGATATGTAAAGAGACTGCTGTACTGACCATAAGGGATGTGGTAAGCAGCTGCAGTGTGCTGTAGTTCCATGAAATTGCATTGCATACACCAAAAGCACCCAGGACTTCAGACAAGTAGATACCACTTATTTGAAGCAATATGACCAAATTGCAAAGCAATTTGCATCAACACTGCAAACATGCAGTTTATTCAGCAAGTGAAGACTGCATAAACTGCTTTTCTCTCTCTCAGATACCAAGCATAGGTAGCTTAGGGAAAGTTAATTTCAGTTACACAGTAACAGTCTGAAGTCTTGCATTTTATACAACCTAGAACACTCAGTACATACAAACACAGTACTTACTATATATGACTGCTAACAGGCAGTTATTTTCCTATCTTCACATAAACCCATACTTTCTAAGCAAGTCTGTCTCCAAACCAAGCGATAATACTTTTCTGTTTGTTTTGCAAGAAGTTAATTTAACCATGCCAGAAAAAAATAAAAATGCATGTACCCAGAAGAAACATCAACATGGAATGGACCAACTTAATGCCATTGCCTGGCTTCTCATTTATCAACTCATAACTAGGCATTCAGAGCGACACAATTTGCCATGGCTAGATTTTTAGCATTAGGAGCTACAAAGAGGTACAAAGAGGTTGTGTTGTTTTTGGCTTTACTTTTTAATTTTTTTTTTAATAACTTGCATTTACCTAGGGTTATAAATTCCATCATCTCACAGTAAGAGACCAAAATATCATGTATCCAATTTGTGTAGTTTTTATGAAGGCAAATGACAATACACAAGCATTTATAAGGACAGCACAGAGACCACTTCACGACAAGGAAAAACAAACACAAGTGAATGAAAAACATGAGATGATGTGCTGCCAAGCTCCTTACCCATTGCTGCTGGTGTTGGAGCTCCCTGATGGTATTCTCAGCTTGCTCCAGTTTAGTAATGGCCTCATCACTCTGCTGTTTGATGGTGGCCAGCTCCCGTTTTATGAGGTAGTTTTCCTCAGCCTCCTGGGCCCTTGTCACTTGTCCCTTAGGACATAATTTCTTTTAAGCAATTGAGGACAAATCCAAGAAAGACTGCCTTTGTGACACTCGGCTGGTCATTTCATCAGATTGTTTTTGCAAACAGCATAGAATTGGTAGAAATTTCTGGACAAGGCAGTACTAAGCAGCTGCTTTAGGACTTTACAATAAACTTCTGTATCCTTTCAGCAAGCACAATTGTGTACCTGCATTCAGTAAAATTCCTTTCATGCAATATTACTCAGTAGTACATGCACAGATTTAAGTTTGCAATATTCAATTTTAGTGTTAATAGATCTTAATCCATTTGAAAAAAGAATTTGTACCAGAAGTACATTAGTTTAGAAAGAATATTATAACGTGCAGGTATTGGGTTTTTATATTTTTAGTATATTAAACAAGAGATTAGCTATATATTTATTCCAAATCAAAGCACGGATAGAGTACAGCATGCAAATATGCATGCATTAAAGCAGTTTGGGTTTTGAGAGTAGAAAAGGAGTCATACAGTAGAAGACTAGAAGACTATACCTGTATCAATCTATCTGCCAAGGAAGCACTTTCCTACAAAATGAAAAATTCAGATAGGAATAAGGAAAAGAAAAACAAAGGAGTGATAATAGTGACAAAAAAAGTGAGTAGAGAAAGAAAATGCCCAAATTCTACCCATTTCCTATACAGGCAACTTCTTTTTACAAAGAAAAATAACTCTTCATAAAAATTCAGGCATCTCAGCCTGAAAGTTGCAGGAAGCAGCCTTTCTGCAATAGACTGTACCAGGCGGTCTTACAGGAGTCTGGTTACTTTTATCTGAATGGCTTGCTTCCTTAATTAAGAAGAGTTATCTGATATTATCTAATAGATGAATGCAAGACTTGCTCTGTGGTCCATCCACATTAAGAAAGGAAGGCATAATCTGAGCACAAAGGCATCTCCACTAAGAGCTGGAATAAGTTCTGCAATTCATGCAGAACTAATGCTTTCGTCAAGATGAAGCAGGAAAATTAAATGGTGCAACTGACAGACAAGTAGAAATCTTCAACTATGACAGCTGCTATTTTGTTCCACTAAACTCTAGCAGTAATTCAATTAAGCAGTTCATTGATTCTCCTCCCTTGCCAAAGTTTTGCAAGAAATAGATTTAGGTATGCTGACAAGCACTACATTCCCCACTACCTGCGCCACCAGGGAAATACACATTTAATAAAAGTCATTTCCTCTCTATCACTCTGTACATACTCAATTTTTGCATTTTCTATGACAGAATGCATCTATTCAATAAATAAGGTTAAAACTTATTTAGTCTTAAAAAAATTCCAAGGGCAAAGTTTGAACTGGCTGATAGGAGCTATTACTTACACGTAGCAAGGTAGCATCTTACGGTAAGTTGTTTGTCATGGTACACTAAGGAAATTGCAACTCAATCATGTATGTTAGGATGAGGAAAGTTTTAAAAAACAAAAGTTTCCAACAGAACTGAATATTTGTTCACTTTATGACCTTGACTTAGATGATTTGATAAGAATTTCTGATGAAGATAATTAATAGATGATATTTTTCGATTTTGAAGTATTCCAATGTGACTGCAATAGTCTGGAGGTGAATTCTGAAACCTTAAAAATATAGTTTACAAAAGTGCTAGTGTCTTGACAGTGCAGAGTTCCTAATCAAAAAAAATAAAAAAAATCAAACCTCTGCATATTAGGCATGAAACAGGTATTTACTATTCTAAGTTTGCCACAAACCTACTAATGTGAATTACTACAGTCTTGAACTTTTTAAAATTTTGCTCTCTTCAGTTATTTTTAATCAAGATTTCAGTATTTGAAATGAAGATATAAAATTGTATTTTTGGTTACAGCTTTATTTCACAAGATATCCTCATTATATGCATTTTTTCTTTTCCAAATTAAGTACAGAAATCACAACTAATTATAATTTAGCATAAATTGACTGATTCTCCAAGAAACCACAGTGGATTTAACACCTGAGATGTGACATCTTTCAGTTATTTCACTCTAAATTCAGTCTGCTCTTTTCTTCCCTGTAAAACAGAAACAATTCCTTGCAACTCAAGAGCATTCAATTTAATTTGCTGAAAGATAGTTGCTATTTGCAGTTCAGATGA